>NC_090290.1:25032752-25657752 GCF_037392515.1 Haliotis asinina
TAAAACTTTCACTTTCTATATCAAAAGTGTTTTTAATCCCTTCCTTTGAGCAACTAAGTCCTGGCCTTTGGAGAGTGAAATCATTGTGTTTCTCATATGGCTTTTATATGACAATTTCCGATGACATCAGATCTGACAAAAACATATATCATATGTTAGACTGTTGCAGTCTTCATCTTCAAAACCATAAATAGTTCATGTTTCTTCATCAGAATTGGTTGTGTATGCAATACGTCCATCAGATTCAAATCATATTTTAGTATTTATCAAGACTTTTACATGCAAAGTGAAAAAAGTGTTGAAATCCCTAGAGATGAGACTCCATAGTTTAGCTTAGTGGTCCTTGTTTAGCAAAGATTACTGTTGAGTACAGAACCATGAATCAATATCTACTAATATTTAATCACATGTATTCATTTGATGGCCCCTGAAAAAGATATTTTGCGAAAGGAGAATAGCCATTAGAAGCAATATCTAAGAGCATGTATTTAGACTACAGCAGTGCTGAGTCAGTAGGGGAGAATACATTGATCATGTCACAAAAACACGCTTTTATGAATAATCAGAACCAATTTGTTCTTTCGGGCAGTATTGAGAATAATTCCTTTTCGCACAAACTTCACCATGCATCCATTTATAATCCCGTAATCAACTCCAGCGATAATTACCAATTTAGAAGGCTACATGCTACTGAGGTGTATATGCAATTTTCTGTTCATTTGATGGAACTCTCATGGGATTGAGGGGAAAAGTGGTCTTACGAGCTGTCGAACTTTCCTTCCTGTCCACACCACCTGCGGACGATATCGTGCAGGAGATATTGATGGTGATGCTTGCGTGTTGGTCAATAGTCATGTGACCATGCAAACTGGGAAATAACTTAATATGTTGTGATTTGCACCGCTGTCTCGTCTTAAGGTTAATGCTGGCAATTGCGTGGTGTGAATATCATTAGGAATGGACAACAGGGAAACTAGCGTGGTACATTTCACTCACCATATGCTACAACCATTGGGTGAAACGTGATGCTTGTTGATAATCTGATTTGATGATGTTAGAAAAATACTGTAATGGCATGAAGTTAAAACTTCATGCTTAGCAGAAAAACCTCCTTATGGTGACAGTAGACTTGGAACCTTTCCTGACGTCCCTAGTAAGCGATAGCAAATGGTAATTGACAGGGTCTGAAAGAAATGTACATGCATTAGGAGGATAATTAGCATACTGCCACACACACGTGATACAAGTAAAATGTCCATTGTCTTACCTGTCTATCATAGTTTTTTGGTATAGATGTTGTGCAAGTCATCATTGTTCAAATATCAAGTTGGGATCAGTCTGAACTATATCTTGTCATGAGGATTACTTGAGGTCTTATTTGTCCACATCAGTATCTATCACAATTAGCTGGATTAACATGTTTCTACACTAATGAGACAGGGAGATTATAGTGTGAATGATTTCAAGATACATCTTCCCAACTTGATGATGTTAGTGGTGACAATTCACAGGTGAATCCAATATTGTTTGAAGGTGTGGGTTTAAATTCCTGGTGTAGTAAGTTTAATGGTATTTTAATAGATTCATCAAGGTTACAATATGACACAAGTGGTAAAATTTTTTCCCTGACATTTTGTTCTTATTACATGAAGATTAGGTTTTGATATGGTTAACTATTAACTATTCTTTGATTTTCTTTAGGAATTACTCTGACAGTTAAGGCCAGGCAAGCAGACTCTAAAGAAGGGATTCAGATAATTACTGGAAATAATATGTTTAAGAGTCTTGTTATTTTAGCATGGTCAGTGGTCAAAATCTAAGACTGTACTTGGAAATATTTGACAGAACTTACAACAAAGCCCTAGAACTGTTTGGGGAAAAAAAATTACCGGTAGGTAAGTGGTTTTGTACATGTTTCAAGTAGTAGGTGTGTGCTTCTGTGACCAGTCCTTAAATTTGAAAAGTGACGAAAGTAAGACTTGTTTAACTGCAGAGAATACCAGATAGTTAAATGAGAGATAATAGGAAATGTCAACAACTGAATTAGCCATAGTTTCCTAACATCCATGCAGCATTCTTGAACTTTTGAACAAAGATATTTCTATACTGACTGACAAGCCTTTTTTGCTATAGAACCAGCTTGCCCTGTAATGTTAGTAATATCATTTGTTCTTATGCAGTGTAAAACATAAAACAAGGTACTTTCATACAACAACTCTTGAAATCTTGCACATTTATGTCAAGTAGTGTATTAACATCATGAAGAGTAATATGTCAGGAGAGGTTCAAAAGGAAGGTTGCAAGAGGTTGATCATATTCCCCCATTCTCATGAAATCTGAAGCATCTTGGAACTGTTGTCCCTTGTCATTTAAGATAACATTGCTATTAATTCCATTATTTCTAGCAGGTTAAAATACCATTCCCATATTGCATGTACATGCTCACATACTAGACTTAGATAAGCTGACAATACTGGCTCCTCACATGACAGTTCTGGCAAGTCCTTGTATGTTTGCATGTAGTCGCACAGGAGATGTTCTGTGTTGCAGAACCATCTGCCTGTTGTGTAGTGATAAGAATGTCCACCCTGACTGCTGAAGGTTGTGGGTTCAGTTCTCAGCAGCACCTCACCCAAATACCTTAAAATATAGTAATTGGTGGTCTCTGCCTGGAGGTTGGCATTAATGGGTATGAGGACTAGTTGGCTAGTATTTTGTGTCATATTTCAGTATTCATCCTGAACTGCAGCATGATATCTCAGTGAACTAGCACAATAAAACCAGCTTAAGTCTGGGCTAGGACAAGCAGCCACACATACATACACATGCATATCGTCATATTAGCAAAACATTCTTAAGTGCTACGTCAAACCCCATTTCACACCACCTCTGCATTAGACATTTGTTGTAAGTACCAAATTAATCTTTTTCGTGTATAAGTCTTTCATACTTTATCTGGCAATACGATTCATCTTTGCTGTCAGAAAGAAGGACAAAGATTTGTTTAAATTCTAAAGGAAGACTAGGGTACAGACTGTATGTTTTGCATGGTGGTCAGTTATTGCCACGGAAGTAAAATGTCTGTAATACTGTATTACATTAACCAATGAGTCATTGATTTGGAATGGTCAATGACTTGATGGTTTCAGATTCTTGAAGGTGGTCAAGCTGTAATTGCTATTGCTGGAGGCATCTGCTGCTGGTCAGCAGTTCTAGGGAATGGAATGTAGGAACACTTGTTACCATAGTGATCCTAATTTGCCTAATATGGGATTGACTGTAACCCTATTAATCGTGTGCAGAACATTCAGATTAAACTCAGCTGTGTTTTGGGGAACCCTGTTATGTCAAATGATTCCAGCTATAATGTTGAAAGGTATTCTCAGTCTGTTTTATCAAAATAAATATTGTTTCAAACAAATGTTTAGGTTTCTTAAAAAAAAAATATTTTTTTTTAAGATTTCTCATCAGCTGGTTTCTCCTTTCATTAGTGTGACAAATGTAAACAAAAAGACATTAAGTTTGTCTTGTGTATAATGTTCATCACTTAATTACATTTGATGGAATAAGCAAAACTATCACATCAAATCAGTTTTCATGAACAACAAGATCTGTTTGGATTTAATGATGTGTCAATGTAGGGTGAGACAAAGAGCATAAAAATGTTGGTTAAAATAATTGGGAAATTGGACAAAATGTAGTGTAACCATAGCAACATTGAAAACAGAGTTTCAAACATAACATTTATATAATTATGGGACTGTGATAGGCAAACTTGATAGGCTCAGTGCAAGTATATGAAGAGTGGGATACTCCCAGGGTGATTTGTTAGTTGATTTATCACTGTAGGTGGTTGAAGTAATGCACTGAAACCTTGCTATACTGTGAATCAGATGCTTGATATATCACATTATGATAACATTTATCAGTGTTGTATGCTGCAAAACAAATTGTTATATCCCTGGTGTATTCATTCTGTGTATTCTTTAGTAGTAAATCAGAAATGAAGTTTTATTACTGTGTTTTGGCAAATAAGTTGCATTTCAGTATGTTGTGATTCAGGTACCCATGTTGTGAAATGTTTTGTGATAGTGTTGACAGTGAGTGACACTAATTGTGGACATCTAACCTAAACTTACATGTTATGGTCCTGACAACAGCAATCCCATGGATACTATTTTCCTTTTTATACAATTTATAGTATTACAGTATGCAGTTTTGTCATTGAATGCCAAATGAAAATATCTGTTGTGAATGAAAGTTTGTGTAGATATTAATTTAATCTGTGAAAATAATCACAAAAACATCATGTATATCCTTTGCCCAGCATCCTGGTTCTCTGAAAAAAATATTGCAGTTCATGTCGTTTGAAAAGCGTATTGTGAGGTAGCAGCATACTGGTAATGCCATGCAGCCCTAGAAGTTTTCAAATACCTCAGCAGATTTGATGATCAAGTGAATTCATAACATGGGCGTCTGTCTGTCTGTCTGTCTGTCTGTCTGTTTGTATGTCTGTATGTCAGTCTGTGTGTCTGACTGACTGACTGACTGACTCACATCAAAGCTAGTTAATTTGTATCATTGACTACTGCAGACATTAGATCTTCTTCCATTATGTCACTGGGAGCAACAGCAGCACAACAGCTATCCAGTATGTAACTGTTATCAACAGCACAACAGATATCCAGTATGTAACTGGAGGCAACATCAGCCGCACAACAGCTACAGCCCATGTAGATGGGAACAACAGAAGCACAGCTGATGCACAGTGTGTAACTGGGAACAACAGCAGCACAACAGCCATACAGTATGTAACTGGGAACAACAGCAGCACAACAGCCATACAGTATGTAACTGGGAACAACAGCACAACAGCCATACAGTATGTAACTGGGAACAACAGCAGTGCATCAGTTGTACAATGTGCAACTGGAAGCAATCACTTACAACGTCATACTGGTTGATGGTGAATAGGAGGTCAGATTCTGTGAATATCTGTTACTGCTCTGATGACAGGGTAGTGAGCTGTTCATGCTTCCATTCAGTTGGCCGTTATTAGATGATTTCCAGACTGCCTTGGAATAACTTGTATCTTCAAATTCTTTTCATCGTACAGTTTCGGTGGTCATGAAAGGAGTGTTTGTATGTGAGTCAGTTTATTGTGATATGTGATGTTAAATTTTAACTCACTTATTGTTTCAATTAAACTCAAAGTGTGGCATTTTATTTCATCAAACAGGACAGTGATGATGAGAGTTAAACTCTAATATTCACACATTCTAAAGCTATCGTTCAAGATAACGGTTTTCATATGAACTGTTTTCTATGAACTAGTAATACTGACATAGAAGTTATTTGAGTGAGAGAAGGTGAGCTGCAGTATACTGGTTGTGACATGTCATGTTACAATCAACAAACTGCCCAGTCACAGCTGTCACTTGCAATTAACACAACCAAGCGCAAATGATAAAATATGCTGGTATAGGTCCAAACTTAATCTGCAACAAGTCATAAGAGATGGCCCTTATTAGTTTGGTGCTTCCATAATGACATTTCCATACACAGCTCCAGTTATTGAAGGTAATGAGATTCTAGGAAAGACATTTGTTTGTCAGAAAAGATATACTTGCTTAATCAGTTGCTAAATCCAGCAGCAATCAGGGTAGAGAATACATGATTTTCACCAGCACTGTAGACTGGTACTGAACTGGATTAACAATTAATTTGAAGTAGCAGCATCAAGAAAGTAGGTTCAGTTTCCCAGCTGTCTGAATATGGTTAAGGATGCTTCTGTAGTAGTACATATATACTGATTACAGATAGCCACTGAAAAAACTATTTCAAGATTGAAGAAATTTGAGTCAGTTCTAAAAGCAACACACTATGATGAACTGTCACAGGGATTACTATGCGCATTTGATTCTCCAATCAATTATACACATAAAAAGATGTAAAGGTTCAAACTTTCCCACTAAACTGTTAGTATGTAACAAACATGCTCAAATTATTATGAGCTGCACAGTTTTATTTCTACAAGGCACAAAAGTGGAAGATATGTTATTAATCACATGTTCAGGGAAGTGTTGAAAGTATACATGTCTTGAATGCAGTTTCACACAGCACAGCAGGTAAGAGGAACCCTTACTTAAGTCCAGTAATTAATGTAATGTGCAACTTACTATTGAAATATGTATATCATGGTTTGAAATAACTTTGCAAACAAAATGTAGCATTCAGACTCAGGGCAATTCTTGACTACCAAAAGAGCTCATGCAATACATGAGTATACACGAGTATATGCTGCAAATATAACAACTAACAGCTGATGGTAGGTACAGTTTCAGCATTTGAAGCAGTATATACGTCTCTTGCTGCAATACATGAACAAATATTTTTCAGAAGTGTGTATGAAGCCGTAACATTGATAGAGAAAAAATGAAAACAACCCAGTGCCATAATGTCTTTGTGTAAATATCTCTATGGACAGTGATCTGTTCATATTGCAATCTCCCATATAGTCCAGCTTGCAGCTCTCAAATCCCTATCTCAAGAAGCCTGAGATTGATTAGATTTGCTGTCATCTTTTGTCGCTCCCTGAGAATCCCGCTAGAACTGCCGCTATGCCAGGCTTGTCAATATCAGTCTATGAGGTCTTTGTGTGCTGGAAAAATAATGCGGAAATCTTAGAAACAAAGGTTTCCATTTTGCCTAGCTAGAAAGAGGTTGGTGATGGGTACAATATTTATCTTGGGTTTCTAAAAGGATATTGTTTTTCGTGGACGAGGTCATGTGTGTATATTTTGTTGAAGAAGCAGTATAAATCTGGTTTGGTAAGCATTGTTGTTGTGATGGACCTGTTTGTGTATGTCTAACTTCATCGACTTCATATGCTCGGTAGCAGATTGGTTCTGCCATTTTCCGGTTAAGATGTTTGCAGTTTGAGATCAGTCGAATATGTGGTTCCATGTGTAAATAATTGGACACAAGATATATTTGTTGAAGGACTTTTAATATCTTTTCAATAACTCAGGATTAGATATTTGTAATTTGGAAACCATCAACCCAGGAAGAGCGGCTGAAGCAAATGTTGAACATGATACTGTACGTCCAGTGTTGTCAGGTTCTAATACATGGAAGAAGTTATTATGCTCCAGTCAAAGAGCCATGAGCTATCATATCCTTCATTCTGTTTAGTTTCCATCCATGGATTGCAATTCAGTACCATTTTCCGTGTATGTGAGACTTATCCTGGATGAATCCCGAGAACACATGAACACATCAGCTCTGTACCTGATGTAACACCATCCCTTGACTTGTTTCCACAGTTCAACACAACCTGAAACCTGTGGATATCTTACTTGGCCTCAGCATCTCCGCACACCTTCAACCCCACTCACATATATTTCCTTCCAAAACACATTAACATGCACCCACGCACCCACATATAATCACCCACATACCTTACTCACCTAACTTGCATATATGTCCTGAAAAGCATGCATCCATCCACCCACCCTACTCACCCAACTTGAATATATATATCCTTCAAAATGCATCAACACCCGACACCGATATAAACTCTTCAAACACCTTGATTACATTTAAAATTGCTAAAACATTTAATGCTTGTTCTTTAAAGCAACATGCCTGTGAATGCTGCAGTCAGAATTGGACTTTAGGCGATGTCTTGTCATCATAGATTATCTTTTGCTTTGATTAAAAATCTGTGACTTGCCCCATTTCTTTCTCTGAATTTCCCTTCCTCGTCTTCTTCAAACCACCTTCCTTACAACCCTCACTCACACCTTGGTCACTCACATTCCTCGCTCCTTCCCTCTTTTCCTTGAATATGCTCATCTGGTTGTCTTTTTGCATCTCACCATCATTATGTTCTAGTCATCTGCAAACTACAGTAAACATGTTTTCATTAACACAAAAGAAGGTTAATTCCTATTGATCTTGAATCTTCATATCTCTGAATATGATAAGATCATTTTAATTACTATGATTTTGATCCTCTGAAACTTTCTTGTCTGGTCTCTAGTATTCTTCAGCTATCTCAAATTCACATAATTTCCCTTTATCCTTTTTATATGATAGCCTGTGTTACCAAGTTGTACATTCGTTGTTAAGTTCCTTAAACCACATGTAACAAATATAATCAATGATTTCAAAGATTGGAGTCTGGATTTGCAATGTTGTCTGATCCTCAATGCATTAACAGAGCTTTATCAGGCTGGAGTTTCTTTATCAGATCAAAAGATTATTGATGTTTTTTTCTCACACTATCTGAGCATTTTTTAAGCTTGGACAAACCAGGCAATGGTGACAAGTAGAAACCATGACTCACCTATGAGGTGTTGTTGTTAGATGGTATCACTCCCTGATTGTAGCAGGGAGACGTAATTTTACAGTGCTAATGCTGGACAAGCCCACATAATCATTCTGTTCTTGGTGTGCCAGTGCACATGTTGATTCTGTTCTTCTGTACACTGACACTGTTCTTGATGTGCAATCACACATGTTGATTCTGCTCTGTACACTAGCTCTGTTCTTGGTGTGGAATCACACATGTTGACTCTGTTCTTCTGTATGCTGACTCTGTTCTTGGTGTGCAATCACACGTAGTGACTCTGTTCTTCTGAACACTAACTCTGATTTTGGTATGCATTTTGACTCTGTTCTTGCCATGCCGATGGACATGTACCTGCCACAGTAGTCTTACACAGCTTGGCTGCAGGACGTTCAGCCGATCTATCTCTACTTTTGGATATATTGTACAAACAGTTTCATTTGTCAAGGTAATAATCTCAGTGAGGGGTTGAAAGCCTGAAACATAGCCACCAAGCTGTAGTTCATGTTCAGTGGCTGTAAATAAAAATTAGCTTTTTGACATAGTTTCTTCTTAAATTACAGCATCAAAATATTCTGTTCAAGACCATTCTTCTAAGACACCAAAGATGTGTTTGTTGAAGCAACATATAGGAAGTACTCAGGTTGATATAGTACAATGTTACCACTGATGGTGAAAGAAGACTGTCTGCAAGCATCATGATTGGACATTCACCTGTATATTCTGTGTGTATGGCTACAAGTATACTTTACCTATCTTGAATATAAATGTGAACATGAAACAGACTCCTTTACTGAGCAGACAGGAGTTATAGAAGTAATTATAGAGATGTTGTACAGAACAGATATCCTGCTAAATATATGCAGTTGATATGACACCTTTCAGTGATAGGCAGATAACATGTTCCTTTCCATAGATTTGCCCATCTTGAATTACAAATAGAAACCAATGGAATCTCATCTGTTTCATGTTAAGATATAAGCATTAGAATGACCCCAAACTCTACACAATACTGTTTTACAAGAGGGATAACTTCAAACTTTCTGAAAGTCAGCAATATTCCAGCTTTATGGTGTCATTCGCAAGTAACTGAGTCTGGACCAGACAATCTAGTGATCAACAGCATTACCATTGATCTACATAAGTAGAAGTATTTTGAAGACAATTCTTTTAGGTGTCTTATAGGTGGCACCATATATATGCCACTTTATTTGTACAATATGTATATGACACATATACTTTTTGAGTACCAAGTCACTGCTGAGGAAGTCACAACTGCACTTGTAAAGAGTCTAGGGGTGTGATAACACACAATCAAGCACTGGGTGTGATAATCTACAGGCCTCTTATCACCACCATACAGTTCTGATGATCTGTTGTGACCTGGATCTCCATGGAATTGGTGTTGGAGAGAATCAGCACTACTTTCATGGGAATTGTTAAGATACTGAAGCATACTGAAATCAGTGGCCTCTAGTTTCCTGTCCAGTGGTTCAAGACTTACAGGAAATCTAGTAGATATTTACATCCAGTTCTGTCCCCAAGTTCAATAAGAGATGATCTGAATGTCTTCTCAAGTTCACTAATAGGCAAAACCCTTATTAGATTAAGAAATCACAAATCTTGTTTTCTGTGAAACAGTTAGTCTGTTGTATCAGTTGAGATTTTGCTATGTGTTGAGAATTTATTCCATCATTGTCTGTCTGACGACAGCTGAATCTCAGGCTGTGTAGTAAAATGGTTACTTCTATGTGTCATTTTGGATAGACATTTGTTGTTTTGCTGACTTGAAACATGTCACTGAAGGGACTGATCTTCCTTTGTTACTATTCTCTTAATTCTTCTCTTAAAGTTTCTCTCTCTTGGAAACAATTCGGACTTAGTCTCAAAATGGAGGGATGGGCTTCATTCCCAGAGCACAATTCGAAAACGATGTCATATCTCTCAACAAATCTTGGCAGATATATGAGACAGATCTTAAAATTGTGACTTTGCTGATTACAGATATATGGCATTTATAATTTTCATGAATTCTATGGAAACAGTTCAGACTTGATGAAAAGACAATGTGTAACTGTCAGATGATTGGTCCTTGCAAACATGTGGGGGCTGAGGGAATATGTCATCGTCTGATGACTCTTGTTCACTAAAGGATGAGGGAGGGCCCAGTTTGGTTCTTTGGAATCTCAAACTGTAGGGTTTATTTCTCCATTAGACTTGCAATAGTTGGACATTTGACATGGTTAAACACTCAAATATGGCTAAAATATATGGATTACAACAAAATGACTACCATTCATCTGTGCTGTTTCATGAACATCACCTATAAAGAATCTACCTGTGTCATAGAGTAGCACTCATTCCAATATTGAAAAAGTACTTCCTTTAAAGCTGTAATTAGTCAGTTTTACATATTTTATTCTTACTCATGCATTTACCTTTGCCACTTGCCCCAAACATGCATTTTCCATATGAATGAAGTATTGTTCTTGTTCATATCAACACATCTAACAAACTTTACAAAGTTGACACGGTTCAATATTTGTGCAGATCTTGTGAGTCCCTATCTTACCTTGTGTAATCTGTAGACAGTCTGACATTCACCATACTGAAATTTATGTGTAGGTAATGCAGCATGTGATACAGTAAATTCACTGGTGTTTTAGATGTCTCCAGCAGAAACATATTCCACAATAGCTTTCTGTTAATGTCTGGATTGAATGAAAATGTAAGTGTGACTATTTGTCTTAAAGCAGAAAAAAATATCTGGTTGTGTGGAATATGATATCAATATCTGTTCTTGAAAAAAAATATTTTTGAAATGCATTCTCTGGAGAGTTAGAGAGCTTGAAGGCACTGGGTGTTCACTGTTGTGGAAGAATGAGTAGGAAGATATTGATTAATGTCGGAACAGGCTTTGTCTCTATGTTAAATCGTCCCTTCTTATCACAGGCTTCTAAATACTCCACCTTAGTTTGAGGCTGTTCACCGCCCTCCCAATCCATACTGCATTTTGAAAATTATCGTTACAATATTTGACGTGGCCTCGGGCAGGGGATGCTCGAGTTGGTTCTGGCACGCTGGACAGATTTTGTAGCGAATCTCGGAACTGCTAATGACCTCTCTGGCAGCCTATTACAAGGCCTGACCACCTGTAACAATCGGAGGGGAAGAACAACTGATGAGGGTGACGAGAGAGTGAATAAAGACGATTATTTCCAAAGAAAGGACATTTTCTTCATTGATTAGTTTTTCACTGCGGCCGTTGTGATCACGGCGTCTGCCGTTTCAAAGGAAATGACTGACAAACCTTGTTATAATCTACTTGGCGATCGGTAGTCAGCTCCAAAATACCTGCCACCCCTACATGTCTCAAATGGTTTGGTCCAGCTAATACAATTCTATATAGGCAAAGTGGATGGAGGTATATGCTGATGTATCAGGGAAATGTCAATCATGTGCTAAGGGTGGAACAAGCAACCCAAACCCCTTCTCCAGCCCTCGTTACTTCTTCATTAGGGAGTTAGAAATGAGACCCTCGGCAAGGAACAATCTGTCTTGCTCACCGTTGGCGCTCAGGACCGATTCTTCAGTCTTTCATCTTCTGGCATGCAAGACGATGATGAGATTGATGCACATGCATTTGTTGCAAGTGCAACGTAGTGCATTCAGGATGCAAGGGCAGGGATTTTGGTTGGATCGAGAAATTTGTTGTCATGATTGACAGGTGAGACTGACGTTGTGCTTTCACTTATTGAATGTTGATTTCAAAGTCAAGGTTAAAGTTCAGTTTGTTCATTACATATCAAAGTAAGGTATTTTTACAGTAAGTTAGATCTTTGTTTCACTTGACTCATCACTTGAGGAAGTAAGTGCAGTTGACTTTTAAGAGAAGAAATGTCATTGGTCCACATGTTGTCAGCCATTTTGAATTAAGATAAATTTAATTTCTTTTAATTTAAAGTCTTTAAAATACTTGTTGGTACTTATTTTGGATACAAGGCATTTCTTTGTCGTTTCATCATTGAGTTTGTGAATATTTTATGAGAGCATTTGAGATTAAGACAAGTTTATGAGTTTGCATACTGGGGGGTTAATGTAAGTTAATCCTCTTTGGACAGTTAATAGGCTTACAAATGTGATTTTCATTTAAATATTCTCAGTGGATTCGTTAATTTTATCCCCGCCGCCATACTGCTTGCTGTTTGGCTTGTTAGATGATATTCACAGGCCTGCTCATAGCATGCCGATTTCACGCGACAGACCCTCCCACGTGCCATTTGCATGGCGTAAATTTGTCGCCAGGTGCGTCGACCGACTCACTCACGATCACAAGTCTAATCTATGGAATTAGCAGCTGCACCAAATCAGAGATTTAATCATGGAACTGTACTGACCAAATTCTTATCGTAGGCTCTTTGACTGGGGAATGCTTTTTGTACATTGACTTTGACAAAAGGGAGACAGAATGGTTTAAAAGACAAATGCGTTGTCTGAACATTCTAGAATATTTGACATATCAGGGCAACAGAAGCTATTAGGCAATGTTTCAACAATCTGTTTAAGAAGTTGATCGTTTTTAAATTATATTTTGCTTATGATTTCCATATCAAAATGCAACATTTGAAGACTACAGTTCACATACTGGTTATTTTGTAGACTAAATGAATGTGTGAAAATAAGGTTAGTTTCTTCTGAATACGTTTTTGTGGCTGACCACGTCTACTAGGTATTGGTCCAGTTGACAAGTACCTTGACCAATCCTAGAGACTAAACCAGTAATTTTATTTCATTTACATTAGGAGCTGTATGGAAGCCATTCTTTAAAGTATTTAATCTGTCTCAAATTCATGCAGTAAAGCTGACAAGATGGAATGCTTTTAGCATATTCACCTATTACACAAACTATCGAAGAAATTTTGGAACATGGATTTAGCATTTCCCATATTTGGACATAGCAATTCTATAAGAATTCTTGAAAAATCATGCAGGACACTGTTTTTTCAATTTCATCTTTGACATAATATTTTTTAAAATGCAAACTACTAGAACAGATTTAGATCCTGAAATGTAAGATCTACTGAATGCTAAAGTCTTTTTCCTAAAGGCTGAAGGTCAGCCCTGTAAATCCTTCTGTTCATCACATAAAACATAGGCTTTAGATGAGGAACAGCATGTGTTCACAATGAAAAGGATTTTTGTGATAGGTATTTGTTAGTTAAATAACTTTAGATATATTTGGATGTAATGTACAGAGATTATTTTCATTACTTATATGAAATGAAACTGAGGTTATTTATTTTATTTTGATTCTTGTATTGCACTTGATGACTGGAAAGGATTTGAGGTTGTGAAGGAAGTGGAAGAGTTCCTGACAATAACGGTTCAGTGAAGCAGATTCACTGATCATCTACATCCTCTCCATGTTCCTAGTGTAAGAGAGGAGATGAAAGATGGTTTGACACTACTTGCCCTTATGACTATTTTTTCACATGAAATGATATCAGTTGGTAATTTGAGAACAATTCTGGTGTCCTTGACATAATCATGCATGCAGGAACAATCAGGGACAACCAGTTTGATTGGGCGAGGAGCAAGAAAACACTGACCCCTGTCATCGCGCGATGTCTCAACGGCAAGGAGACAATGACCAGACAGGGTTAATGGAGATCATATGGTAGCCCACCAGACTTACAAGGCAGGCAGGACTGGGAAATTGAATACTCCTGCAAGGTGCTGGTCTACTGGGGAGATGCACTGGTTCACTGGGGGAAATTAATTATAGAAAAGAAGATTTTAGGTTTAGGGCAAACCTTCTTTTCGATTAACTATCTGCTTGTTTGAAAGTCTTGTAGCTCTTTGTCTTTTTGGTTTCTTTCAGAACATTATTTTGAAAGACTTGGGTTTTGAGTTGATTTGTATTAAGTTATTTTTTTTAAAATAAATTCATTCACATTATATTTTTTGTGTGTGCTTGCAAGACAGATATGCACCATTTGATGACTACATTTTTTGACAATGGATATTTGTAATCTAGTCTTTTAGATTAATTGTTTGAAAGTCATGCAGCTCTTTCTTTTCTTTTGTCAAGACAAGATAACACAACACAACACAACACAACACAAGTAAAAAGGTCACTGGCCCATAATACATTCAGATGCATGATCACACATCACATGAATGGTACACAATAATTTATGAAAATATTCAGCTCCTAATTCTAATGTGTACATAACATAAAAATAAAGAGACATTCTTAATCACATTGACATCGGCAGATTGCATAATGTGTGGAAAAGTGTTTATTGTGGGAGGCTGACTTAAATATTTCACAATTTATTTCTCTCAAACATCAGGGAAACATTCACAAATATAGGAAAAAACTGCCACTCATCTTCAACAACATTAATACGTTTTGATTTACAAAATCTTTCATTAGAAGCAATATTTTCATATCTCCCAGTCTCTATAGCTAAATTAAAGTTTCCACATCTGAATTTTGAAAGGGCAGATCTCAAATATAGACAAATATTACAATTTGAGTACTTTTCTTCTTTTGTTTTCATTTGGAACATTTGTTTTGTTGGAGGAGTTTGCCTTAAAATGAGATTGTGTCTTCAAACAAGTTAATTGAGGAGATACCATGAACTGAAAAGAAAAAAGTACTGATAATGTGCTTTACATGGGTCAGAGGCAGATTGAAGATGTTTATGTTAACATCGCCTGATCTTTCCTCAAGAGCTAAGATTGTTTGAAATCAAAATGACATTTCATTAAAGAATGATTTTGAGCACAAAAAGACAGAAATATACTCCAATATACTCCACTTCTGATATTGCTGTGTTGGTATTGTCAAACTATTTACCCAATGTTTGTTGTTTGTGAGGTACTTGGGAGAGAGAGTGAGTCCTTACACAATATTTGATTGACCTCAAATATAGTAACATCACTGATTTTAGAATCCAATAGAATCTGTTTGCTCGTTAATCTCTTGCATAGACATTATATATTTATTTCTGATTGGAACACGATGTGTGATTGGCCTTGCTGACAAGGTGGAACCTCTACACAATGTGTTAGTCGTATGACAGTGGAACCTCTACACAATGTGTTAGTCGTATGACAGTGGAACCTCTACACAATGTGCAGTTAGTCTTATGACAGAGTGGAATCTCTAGACATTATGACAGAGTGGAATCTCTAGACAATGTGTAGTTAGTCTTATGACAGAGTGGAACCTCTGGACATGGTGTAGTTAGTCTTATGACAGAGTGGAATCTCTAGACATTATGACAGAGTGGAACCTCTGGACATGGTGTAGTTAGTCTTATGACAGAGTGGAATCTCTAGACATTATGACAGAGTGGAACCTCTGGACATGGTGTAGTTAGTCTTATGACAGAGTGGAACCTCTGGACATGGTGTAGTTAGTCTTATGACAGAGTGGAATCTCTAGACATTATGACAGAGTGGAACCTCTGGACATGGTGTAGTTAGTCTTATGACAGAGTGGAATCTCTAGACATTATGACAGAGTGGAACCTCTGGACATGGTGTAGTTAGTCTTATGACAGAGTGGAACCTCTGGACATGGTGTAGTTAGTCTTATGACAGAATGGAATCTCTAGACATTATGACAGAGTGGAACCTCTGGACATGGTGTAGTTAGTCTTATGACAGAGTGGAATCTCTAGACATTATGACAGAGTGGAATCTCTACACAATATGTAGTTAGTCTTATGACAGTATGGAACCTCTGGACATGGTGTAGTTAGTCTTATGACAGAGTGGAATCTCTAGACATTATGACAGAGTGGAATCTCTAGACAATGTGTAGTTAGTCTTATGACAGAGTGGAATCTCTAGACATTATGACAGAGTGGAATCTCTGGACATTATGACAGAGTGGAATCTCTGGACATGGTGTAGTTAGTCTTATGACAGAGTGGAATCTCTGGACATTATGACAGAGTGGAATCTCTGGACATGGTGTAGTTAGTCTTATGACAGAGTAATCTCTAGACATTATGACAGAGTGGAATCTCTAGACAATGTGTAGTTAGTCTTATGACAGAATGGAATCTCTAGACATTATGACAGAGTGGAATCTCTAGACATTATGACAGAGTGGAATCTCTGGACATGGTGTAGTTAGTCTTATGACAGAGTGTAATCTCTACACAATATGTAGTTAGTCATATGACAGAATGGAACAATGTGTTAGTCTTTTGATAGAGTGGAACCCCGACACAATATGTAGTTAGCCTTATGACTGATAGCTGGCTGCTTCAAGCTCTGTGACAAGGTGCAGTTTCTATTTGCAATTTAAATGACAAGAAATGAGCACAGATTCAGCCTTGGCATCAATATGTTTGCCTATAATTAGATAAGTATTGTAATGCCTGGCTATGGCTGCTAATGTCTCAGTAATCATCTCCCCCATGCCCGCAATGCATCAACCCACTTTCATTAATCTAGCCATGCTCAAAGCTTAGCCTAGATTTTATTTACTTTGAACCAAATTATAGCACAGCCTTTTGATTCAAAACACAGGGTAATAAAAACCTGTATTCAATTATGTTTCTTTCACTGCTCTAATGGCGTTATCCTTGTACCTTGTTCCATGGGTTTTATTTGGCTTTGATGTTTCACAAATGACATCAGTGATGATATGTTTCAAACTAGGCATCCAATCAACAATTTGCAAGCTTGTGGGATCACCTAATTCACTTACAGTGTAAAGTCAATGCATCCAAGCATCGCTGAGTAAGAATTACACCAGTAAAGCTTTTATGATGAGCAAATAGTGAAATTAGCCCAGTATTAATGCGCTGCTGCTAATGAGATTTGAGCTGGAAGTACATAGCAAAATCTGTTATTCCCTGATTTCATTGAGAATGACGGACAAGGGTGATATCGAATGTATCCTGCAGTAAACATTTTATGGTGGTTTAAAAGTCCTACTTAGTTCATGTACAGATTAGACCTTGCACTTCAGTCATAGACTATGTGCTTCAATAGAACAGAGGGGAGTTGGACGAGACGGGTTTAGTGCTTGCATTAGGTCCAGACCTACTAGCGCTGCTTGATAGATGTGGGTGAATTACTCTCTCCATATGCTGACAAATGGAGAGAGTCTGTGTGATGGTCTTCATTTGTTTCTGCTACAATACAGAGGCCCAGGGCTCGTTAAAACCATGTCTCCGGAAGATTTGGCTGAACATTAGTTATTGTTCAACACTCCGACACTGTTGAGCCCAGTGATTTCTATTGAAAATGGAACCAGGTGTTAGTGCCTGCTGTATTCTATATGTGTGCTTATCTAGCTTGTAGTTTTGGGGGAAATGAGATGTAAATGCTTCAGTGCGGAAGAAAGTTATTTTGATCAATTGATGTTGGAATGCTATTAAAGTTAAAACAATCTTAATGAGAAATAATTGATTTTGTGGCAAGGTCTATTGCAGATTCCAGTCTCTCCCAAGAAATATTTGCAGTGTCTCGAACAATTATACCGTCCCTTCCTCCTGTTTCCAACTTGTTGGGAATATTGGAGACCTTGCCTTTCTTATTTAAATACTTGAAACATTGAACTTTGACCTGATCTAATGGCAGTTAAAGACAGTGACCACAGTGGATATTTGACAAATAAATACATGTAATGGGTCCTACATTTGGACTCACTTGCCACTTATGCGATGTCTTTTTTAGAATACACTAAATGCAAAATTTAGTATATATACTTAAAAACGTACATGATACATCATTACATACCTTCAAGTCTTCTTCTTTTTGCCTGTGGCATTCAAGTTCATTTCCTGTTTTCACATACTAGAAATGTCATAACTGATTAAGGACTCTTCTGTCAGCTATTGTTGACTACCTACTTTCTATTTGTCAAGTAGTATCATTACATCAGACCTTGCCAGTATTGTCTGATTCCATCTCAACAGAACATGACATGGTTTAGGGTGTGTGATCGGAACTGCCAAAGTTATTTGCGAAAAGTTAATGATTGCTGACTGATTTATTCATGAAAAAATTATTTGTTAAAATGAAAGTAGACATAAAAATTTGCGGACTACGTGACTGGAAAGAAATCCTACCATCGCAGACTAAACAAAATATTCCTTCATTGATTATGGACAGAGGCAAGATGGAACTTTCCCGGGATGATAAACATATTTCATGACCTGACGTGCCTAATTTTGTGTTCTTCTAGCAACATTAAACTTTTGATCTGCTGAGTGTACAAAGATCTGGGAACATTTCCTATGGTAGAGCTAATCTTGAATAATTCTTGGACATTGCATGCCGTGGGCTCATTGATTACGGCACATGTGAGCTCATTCATCAAATTTGTGGAATAGATTCCATGGCAAATGATCCCAAACTATGTCGTTCAAGGCTAACATAGCCAAATGCCAGTGTTTTACCTCCAAATGGCGCAAATCGTGTGTATTTATGAATTTTTTCATGGTAGGGAATTAGATGGAAAATGTTTCTTCAGAATAGGAGTATGTTTAAACAAGATTTAAGCACCAACCGAAAAATCAACGTGAAAAGCTTCTTACTTCTAACATTGATTCACTGAAAGCCAAAGTAAATTGTTCAATTCCCTTGACGCGCTTCCCAAGGTTTTCCTCTTTACTAGTTGTATTTAGAATCTTAAATTTTGAGTTAGTTGTAAAGTAAGACAAATGCCAAGTTATATGCAACATTGATTCTGAATCTCATGGAACCAGGAAGCATATTTGGCTATGTAATTTTGTTCTGTGAAATTATTTCAATCAAATTGAAGTTACATATAAATCGTTGAATTGTTTATAAAGGTTTGGTTAAAGGCTTCAGGCTGTTTTTAAATGTATGTTGTCGGGTATGTGTCGTTTCAGTCATTCAGATTGCTCTTGAAAGACACAAACCATACAGCATTCGTACATCAATTTCCTAGGGATAGTTTCATTATTTTTAAAATCATGTATAGATTGTTTGTCTTAAAAACTGAATAAATGTAATAAAAAAATGCAGTTTGGGTCCAAGTACACTCCCCCAGGGATGTACCTTGTGTCCTGTATTAGGGGATCCTTGGGACTCATGCTTATCATTTTCATGGGCCCTGGACAACAAAAGGGTGGGGCCAGACACTTAAATGTTATTATTAATACTGTTATTGTATTGTGTATCATGATCAATATATCAATTGTTACAGGAACAAAATAGCAAATCACCCTATCACCCAGAAAGTAGCAAGCTCAGAGGTAACTTACTGTTTCTTTCAACAAAAGTATTTGGACTTTCTCTGTGTCCCTGTGGATGCCCTAATAAATTTTGTTGCGTCCATTGTCAATTTTTATGCATATTGAACCAAAGAATTTGGATCTTGTAAATCCCTGGTCCCACCCGCCCCTATCCACCACCAACATCACCTGACCTACAACAGTCCCAGCTGTTTAAATACCACTGACATGGCTTGTCTTCAGTATACCTCGTATACCTCATGGTATACAGCTAGCTGCCATTTTGAAAACATTGGAAACATCACATAGGATTTTTGTAACAAACATAGGTGTTACAAAGATTCTAAAGACCTGAAGAATCTATTTTAAAAAAAAATAAACTTGAAACCTGTATAGTTGTTATTTCAATGAAGCATTATCAAGCGATAACATTTGAGGTACTTTTTCAAACATCAGCAGTATTGAAAGTCAAAAGTCATTCACTTTATAATTCCACTTAGCTGCTGTTCATGTCTTCTGTTCATGGACAAGCCTGATCACAGTCATGCATGTGTGTGCTGAAACTTGCTCAGAAACTGTTTTTGTGCCAGTGTCATACAGTTGCTCCTATTTAATGAAACAAGTCCAGTTTCTATGCATTTTTTTATCTTTTATATTTTTCTGAAATTTCTAATGACCTTCAACATTTAAGACCTGGAAAGAAGATTGAACATATTGACTGATGATGTAAGAAAAAAACATGTCAGGTGTTCAAACTTGAATACTTTCTTCAGTCCAGACTGTAGGTATGAGTGTAGATGTGACATTGTGACCAATGTTCTGTGACAGACTGTCACCACAGTATTTTCAGTGTCACCAGTGTCAGGAATCCGTATCATACTCGCGGTTTGTGGCAGTCAGTGCTAATACCCTAGAAGCATATGGCCGTCCCTCTTCATCAAATATGGATGGCATTAGGCATAATGGCGACTGCTCTCAAATCTCAGCTCTTCATATTAGATGTGTGCGAAAGATTGTGTGGTCCCTCGGGAAAGCAAGTCACTGGGTCCTGGACATGCACAGTCCATTTGTAATGGCTGGTGCACCTTCAGACTTGGCGGGGAGAGTGCCTTGACAGTGTGGACCCAGCCAGATGACGGCTGCTACAGACCGCATTTCCAATATGATTTTTCGCCATGTAAATGAAATCACATTTTCTGATGCCGCTTCTACAAGTGTGAATGCTTCAAGTTTTTGTGAAAGGATTGTGGATTTGTATTGTAGGATTTCAATAATCCTATGACACAAATTCCCCAGTCACATTAACCTGTCACTGGACGTTCAAATGTACCACATAGAAGAAAATAAATTCTTTTCATGGAATGGTTGAGTAATAAGACTTTGCATCTACATACAATTGCATTACTTCCTTGAGATCAGCTCTAAACCTGAGCAAACAGTACATGAATTAGTAAAGAGATAATAAAGCTGAAAATATTTATCTTATTTGTCATGACCCACAAATAGAACCAAAGCGCGAGACTTGTATGCTCTGTGAGTTAGTTTTTCTGCCTGGGCACAGAAAAGTTAATATGTTACAGCTCAGGAGAGTAAATGAGAAAATGGTGTGGTTGATGAAGCTGTCGTGGTGCATTTCAGATTGTGTGAGGCTCTCCATAACGTTAGCATTAGGGGAATAGGCACTTTTGATGTCACTTTCAGCATGACAATTGTCTATTTCAGGGTCAAGTATCGTAATGAGACAGGCACCAGACCATGACAATGCTTTCACAAAAACATGTTTCTTGTCTTTAGAGGTGAAATTACTCCTAAAACGCAACAAGACGTACAGGAGTTGGCTTTTATAACCTTGCTGGTTTATAGATGAAGTGATGGATATTTGATGCATCAGTGTGAGTTGAAACTGCTACTTTCACAAACCCAGATATGGGTATAATTTTACTGAAGGTTTATGGGTACTGCTCATGAAGACTATATTTTATTCCATTGCTCGAACAATAAAACCAAATGAACATTTACTGAAGTCTCAATACTATGACTTGTCACATAAAATAGACACAATTTATGTCCTTTGTTCCTTCACAGTCTATACTTACTTGTCAATATATGTATGTGGTCTTGTGCATGTCCCGGGGATGGAGATTGATAACTGCATCATGGAACTGGGCAGTCCTCACTCTTGTAGTGTGCAGGCTTCATGAATGGAAACTCTATCATCCTGTCATCTTGCGCGAACAATAACCACCAGATGCTGTGAGATTGCATATCTAAATGAAATTTAGGAAGCAGGGTTTAGTTTTGTTCTCATATATGCACAAATATAGGTATTGCTTATTTAGAATAGAGATATCAGAGTGTTCTTGGCCAAAAAATTGACTTCATACTGTAAAGTAAGTGAAGGCTTTGTTAGGCATTTAAGTATTATGCCAACCTGAATACTTGACCATTTTATGCATAAGTTGTCACAGAAATACATAATTTATAAGTAAAACTTAATAATTTATATTTGGCTGTAATTATCAAGACTACATAGTTTGTTTCTATGAAAGGTTACAAATTTACACTTACATAGTATGCAGGTACAATTAGCTGGTGCATAGAGTCAGTGTTGTCTGCATATAAGTACTGTTAGTTCTTAGGTATAACATGGGTTTGTTGATAAACCCAGAATCCAGCATTCAGTAACCACAGCTCTCATGGATGGTCACTGGGGACAGTATGATAAGCAAACATAGATGATCAAACAGAATAAAGGATTATACTTTTTTAGAAAAATAATTAAGTTTTAGGTCTTGCTTGTTCCTGATCCATATTGAGTCAAAATGTAAAATTAAATAGCAATATCTCAGCCATAACTGAACTATGTATATATACAGATCCTGTATGATATTAAATATACTGAGGAAACAAATAGGGGAACACACAACAGTCCAAGTGTTCCTTTATATTTTTCCAGGTTTCTTCATCAGCTTTGTATTGCACTATGTGTGTGAGGAAATCAGGAAAGTGAGTGAGTGAGTGAGTTTAGTTTTATGCCACACTCAGCGATATTCCATCCATATTGCGGTGGTCTGTAAATAATCGAGTCTGGACCAGACAATCCAGTGACATTGACCTGCACAATTGGGAACTGATGACCTGTGTCATCAAGCACAACAAGCATAGTCGCCTTTTTTTGCAAGTATGGGTTGCAGAAGGCCTATTCTGCCCCAGGACCTTCACAGGCCAAATCAAGAAAGAACAACAAAGACAACACTTGTGTTGTCATGTGCTCCCTTACTTGTTTCTCTAAGTATATATTTCAAATTTTTCACTTGACATTTGTATACTTGACAACAGGAATGTTTGTTTGGATTTATGTCATGTGAAATAATAAATATCAGGTTTGAGGGGATTACTAGTACATGTGACAGTAGTAATGCCACAGTGTAGAACTACAGAGATTACGTCTGAATGAGAGTTTTTGTGTTTCAGACAGTGATGATGTCAGGACACAGCTGACCAAGCTAACTGGCTTTGATCTGAAGAATGCTGGGATCGGCAAGGAGGTGGGTTGCTGTTTGTAAATAGATGGGGTACAGTTGGTAACACTATGGTGGTCAGTGGATGGCCATCCCTAGTTATCCAGAATAATCAAAATGGCCAATGGTCCAACTTGAATCTAGGGTGAAAACCTTCAAGATGGACTCTTGTTCGTTTCTGACATTCAAACTAAGTTTGAAATGAAATTTGGACGATTAATGAACAGATTAATGAAGATGCACTCGTGGCCATTTCTAAGGGTCAACTTTTGTCTTGAACAAAAACTTTGTAGAATGTATCTTAATAATGTATTTTGGCCTTTCTTGGTCTTGGAAGATAGCATTGAATGTTGCTTCATTTCTGCTTTTGGCAAAGATTTCTTCTGGATGTGGAAAAGATTTTGTCTCTTCTATTTGAAATGATTGTTTTTGGTATAGTTTGTCATGGTGTAATTTTGTCTTACTGGAAACTTCAATGTTAAATATCAGCCTGATTTGATGGTCAAACACTGTTGGAGCTTTACCTGGAATGATATTCCCACTGAGGTTCTGGAGACATGGTCTCAAATACTGCTGTAATGACCTTAGTTTTGTGAAATACCCTTACAAATTTTCTCATGGAAGGTCTTTCAGTGACTAGGTTTATCAAAGTAACAAACACTCAAGGCAGCTGAGCTTAATATGGGATGGTGACTAAATATTGAACTTTAGAAAATGGAACCATGGTTTCAGGAGTTGAATGACATATCTGTTAAGCAGATAAGCAACCTATAAATACATTGTGCTAGCTTTGTTATGATTATTTATTAAAAGATTATTATAACATTTATAACAGTAGCAGAAAATGTTAGTTACATAATATTAAATGAAGTCAGTTGGTACAGATTTCCTTCACGTGTGACTGATTTCCTATTACTAAGCAAGTATGAGTTTGTTCTTTTCATTCAGTGCTTGGACTCTCTTGCAAGAGTTCTTACTATGTGTCAAATATGAAAGCATATCATGAAATGTGTGAAGGTGGCAACCATAGATCACATGGATAAGATAGTTTGATATCTGATTTATACAACTCTCCTGATGTTTGAAAGTCATGATACAGCATAATTACTGCTCATTCTTTAATGTAACTTTAAATTCAGACTCACCTATGGATTGTGCAGATGTATTTTACAAAAAACATAATGTGAACATTAACCACAATGGTTGTCTCAGTTTACCACAGAAAGTTTTAATGTTTTGGTTTCTAGAATAAAAGAAGAGAATATTTGCTGATACAGCATTGAATGTAACTGTAATAGATACATGATCTTAAGCCTTAGCAGCAGTGAATCATCATATCGCCTACATGGTTTATCTGAGCATGAACGCATGCATTCCTTGATTCAGTCTGTCCAAGAATCAGTTCATCCAAGGATTTCCGTGCAGACATTTGTGTTGAAAGGTAACTAAGAATAAAATGTATGGTGAAAGCAAGAGATTTGGTAATGTTAAGAAAGCAAACAAACATCCAGGCACTAAAACTACAAACCTGTGAGTGCCGTTAGCAATTCCAGCAGATTACTGCAACACATGTGCTGTCGGAATTTTCTAAAGTAAATCGTTTTAGGATTGTGAAATATTCATAAGATTTACTCTCTGGCTTAGACCAAGGTGGCTGGGCTGTTAACGACCTCAATAACTAGGCACATGGGCAGGCCTGTCCGTGCTCATTAATTATTAAGGCCACACTGCAGTTTGTGGTTGCTTTAATACCAGACTTACGGCTAACAAGTCTATTGCTCGCACTGCAGGAGTTACCCACTTTTAAATTTTGTGCTTTTAGAATTTGTAGCAATTAGGACTTTTGATAATGTAAAATTTAACACTATGTGATTGTGTAGGAATAAAGCACAGAAAATGGTATGCCCTTACTCATACAGTTGAGGTGGGTGATGTATGATATTAAATTATTTGAAATGATCTTAAATAAATGGGAATAGTGCATTAAGTATGGGGGTAATAGTGAGGCTTGTTTGGTGAATTTTGCAGGTAAACGTTGCTTGTCAAGTCCTTCAATATCAAATTTCCTAATGGCAGAGCCTGCAATTTTGAACATGGATTTGGGACATAATATCCGTGTTTGACCAAACCCCTGGTGGGAGTATTGAATCTTTGTCAGGGATATTGACTAGACAGGGCTGTCATGGCGTTTGTCATAAAGCATAATCTACGTCGTACGACACATATATAACACCTTGCTGAGTGAGCGTCCGCTGAATCAGGGTTGGCGACATATTGATTAGTGTGTTCGTAATCGCGCTGGACTATTTTATATTTATTGCACCATAGTGCTGCTTATCAAGGCATCCTGCTTCCACCTGCAAGAAAAGATAACTAGCTTGAGGTTGAACATGGTGTTATCGACCGCTGTGCTATTATCACTCATATGCAAGCGGCAACCTTAAGCCATGGCATGTGCATAGGTTCTGGCCAAGACATTGCCATTCTGATCGCCATGGCGACCTGCTAACGACAGGAACTGTGGAAGAAAAATGACCATGTTTTGTCCTCTGTCCATGGTTGCCATAGTAACAATCTGTGTCTCACAAAGCCCTGATAACTCATATTCTTGAAACACAATGCTTTATTGTTACTAGGGTTGTAAATTTTATTATTCTACATAATTACTTCACTGAGACAAGTGTTGGTTGTTTTGGTAACCTGTTCCTCCTGTAGACCAAAAGGTGAAAGGTTACAGAATTAATATCTTTGGATTTGATGATGTGATGATGGTGTAAACTAGATGGTAATACTGTGGCAGATAATTGAGTCCTGTGTGATGACCACTGTTCCATGGCTTTGATGACTCTTTGAAATCATCAAGGTGATGATAACAAGAATGTTTGAGTAGGAAGACGACTCTACAACCACTAAACAGGAATGGAAAATTGGCATAACATAGTTCTGTCCTCCAGAGAACTTTTGAAACATGCATTGTCTGGTATCCACATGTTGAGGATTCGTTAAGTATTGGTGTAATTCTGTGTTAATGATCAAGGAAAACAATGTACTTGGGCTACTGTGAAAATACACACTACATGACTATGCTTTTGAGCCAGGTACATTAAGAGAATAGTTGATTGTTTCTATTTAGGATTATCTATATGCTTTGCTGAGTTTTCAAGGAGATTTTAGTGAGTTGAAATGCTCATGAGGCCAATAAGAGTTTGAGCGAGCTACTTTTTAAAGTAGTTTTAGCATTTACTTAATGGGGTATGGTCTTTGAAAGTCGTCAGAGTGTCATGTTCTTCGAGATCTTTCTAATTTGGAATTGCATCTTGTGGACGTCGAGAGCTTTAAGTGAATACGTTCAAAAGGTGATCCTGTCATTCCAAACTGACAGTTACATGTGAGTTGACGAGACACGAACAGGAGATACCTTTCAAAATGGCCGCCTAATGGCCTTCGTCTCAGCTGTCTCTCTCAAAGAAAATTTCTATCAAGACTGAATTAGCCACATGCAGTTTAACTGTACGCTCTTGGCCTAGTTACACATTGGTAAAGTCTTAAAATTTGCAAAACCGGTCTGCTGAAAAAGTTTTAGGAGGAATAAGAAAATGTTGCATGCATGGTTTTGTTTGTGGTGGCTCTGACTTTCTATGTGCAGAATAATCCCAGTGTGATGTCAGGTTTTTGATGTCGACATCACTGGGTGGAAAGCTGTCAGTCAGCATTAAACTATAAGCCTTATTAGCTTTTCCAAGCCTTACACTCCATGTTTGTTAACAGGGAAAAAATGGCCTTAGATCTTGGCTTGTAAAAGATAGAAGTATGGACAATTACCTGTGCCTAAGCCTCGTCCTCTTAGATACATTAAAATGTCTTCGGGCTGCAATCGGGAAAATTATACTTTTCATGGAATGGCAAATTGAAACAGTTTCTCGTTACTTTGTCGGAAGAGCCTTCAGGAAAAGGTATCAGTCTTAAAAGAGTTTTCTCCCTTGAATGATATTGATTTCCGTCTATATATATATAGCTGACATCATGCTGAAGACTTTTCAATTTCAACTTGTCTTGGATTCAGATAGTTTCAATATGCTTCGGCTGGAGGCAATTTGCATTTAACTAAATCTAAATCTAAAATTCCATGTATGCATTTCACGTCTCTTTTGATAATCAATTATCTTAGAATTTGCAGTGTGTTTGAAGTTAATGAAAAAGTATTTTATGCTTAATATAGGTACATTATGTGTGGTGGTAGTGCAAAATCCATGCATAGGAATGCCTCTGGGAGATCAAGTTTGTGGCTGTAAATATTCCTCAAGGAGTTTACCAAATTTTGTTTTTACCAAGTTTTTATCTGAAAGAATATTACTGAAACCATTTTCTAAATGTATGTTTCATATCTGGTGCATGGCTTTACAATCAGGGTCCATGTCATGATTATGTTTTGTTCAATTTGAACTGTTTGTATGAATTATCTGAGCAGCCCCTAGACCAGTGTGTTCAACACAGCATGACTGTTGTGTCTGATAGAACATGACATGACCGTTGTGTCTGATAGAACACGACATGACCATTGTGTCTGATAGAACACGACATGACCGTTGTGTCTGATAGAACACATGACCGTTGTGTCTGATAGAACACGACATGACTGTTGTGTCTGATAGGATACGACATGACTGTTGTGTCTCATGCTTGTTATTGTTACTTGCAAGAGTATTTCAGTTACGTGATGGCTTGAGGGAGGTCTTGAAGCAGGTCTTGGACACATTGGTGTAACCCGCCATTATTGGTTTTTGGTATGCCTAACAACATTTCACAGTGACTGGTCCTTTCGTTGTGTCACAGCATCTGGTACTAAAAGAGACTAGTCCTAGAAACTGATTTTTGGAGATCATAGATCTTCAAAACTGAGATCTTATGACTGGTAGTTTTGACTGGTATTTGTGACTAGTACTAGTGAATCAGACTGGTATTTGCAACTGATATTTAGTAATGGTGTTAAATAACTGATACTTACGACTGGTACAGTGAATCAGACTGGTATTTGTTCTGATACTAAGTATTGGTGTTAAATGACTGATACTTAGGACTGGTACAAGTGAAATAGATGGTATGTCATCTTATATGAAGTACACATGTTAAATGACTGATATATATGACTGCTACAATTGAATTAGACTGGTATTTGATCTGATATTACATTTGTGTGGTTAATGACTGATATGTAGGGCTGGTACAAGCGAATCAGACTGGTATTTACAACTGATGTTAAGTATTGTGTTAATGACTGATACTTTAAACTGCTATTCATGACAGTCTCAATTTTCTTTACACAAAGATTATTTGCAGAATTTCTGCTAGGAATTTCAAGGCAAAGTTTGGCACCAGGGTAAGAAGAAGGCCATCTTGGGGAGACTGGGTCACAATTCTTCATGATATTGAGTGGATTGCACCTATTCATGAGTCGTCCGATGTAGAACAAGTCACTTCTGCTTGCAAACCTTCTTTCTCCTTTATATGGACAAGTCAACACTGCTCACAAGTCTTCTTGTTGTGAAACATTCTTAATGTAACATGACATTTCTTGATGTGAACCAAGGCACCTCTAGACATGAGTCTTCTTGATCTGACAAAAGGCCATCTATACTCATGAGTCTTCTTGATTTGGAGCGGGTTATATCTAGCCTCTATTCAGAAGTCTTCTTGATTTGGAGCGGGTTATATCTAGCCTCTATTCAGAAGTCTTCTTGATTTGGAGCGGGTTATATCTAGCCTCTATTCAGAAGTCTTCTTGATTTGGAGCGGGTTATATCTAGCCTCTATTCAGAAGTCTTCTTGATTTGGATCAAGTCACATCTATGTACAAGTCGTCATGATATGGAGCATATCAGCTCTTCCCAGCAGTCTTCTTGGTGTAGTGACATATTTATCTCTGGTATATATGTTACTTCAGACTTCTAAAGCGCACCAACACATGTCTGAAATCCCATACTGAACCGTGTAAGTCTGTTGTTTTTGTTCAGAACAGTTTTGAACTGGGATCCTCTGTACACGAGACAGACTTAGCCATTTCCTCTCTACACTGGTGTCTAACATGAAGGGTGTTCCCGCCTGCCCTCCTTCTAAGGAACGAAGAACACATGCTATCAGAGAGAATTTATAGCCCTATATCATGACGCCAAGAGCATGTAAGAGTTACAGTTATTAAAGTCATCAAAGCTATCTTTCTAACACAGATATCACAAACAGCTGATGAAATTGATAGAGCAATGAAGGATGTAGGGTAAAGTAAGTGGACACAAATCGTTACAGTCTCACAAAGACAGACACACGTCTGTGAAATATCCGCTCTGTTTTTGACATGGAGTTTTTTCGTCTTCCAACTTCAGCATGTTCTTGGCTAGAATCTAAGACTTAAATGAATCAGAAATCCCAACCCTGACCCTTGTGGATCTGGCGAATTGACAGCCTGACCCCGAGGCCCCTCGTCCATTGATTAGCGCGTGTCTTTACAAAGAGATCTTGAGGTAGTCTCAAACCTCAGATTCTTCATACTGTTAGTCAGGCTATGGCACTTGTGGGAAACCATTGGCTTTCTCACAATGATGAATTCCTCAGTCAGGCCCTGCCTATTTTGGTTGTACCATTTCTCTTCAGGGAATGTGATATGAAAGACTACCTCATAATTATGAATAGTGTTAATATTGGCAAATATGTTGGAGGAAGATTCATGATGTCATAAAATTCCAATCACTGGGTTTCTTTTTTTCGGGATCAAAGTCTAGTCTAAAAATAGGAAGCGATTTATCAGAACATTTTTTTTTCATGCATATTAAAGCTGTCATGAAGCTTTTGTCTGTATTTTATTGCAATAGATGGAAGACAAAGGTGTTAAAGGTAATAAACCAACAGCTGACCATTTTGTCTGTGTGAAATGGAGGCAAGATTGTTTTCAAGATGGCAAGAGGCTACTTCAGTGTGTAGAAAAAGTAGGCAGGAACCATACTAGGGTCTTATATTGCTAGTAACTATCTAGAATGACATTGCAAAGGGATACAAAGATATGTCAAGGTATGTGACAATGTTGTCTACCTAGCTGACAAACAAATGGAAATTTAAATTCTCTACACTGCAACACATGCTTCATTGTGTGAAGACAATAGTTGTACACGTCTACAAATAAAGAGAGTAGTTGTACACTGTAACATGTGAAGACAGTAGTTGTGCACTGCAACATGTGAAAACAGTAGATGTACACTACAACATATGAAGACTAGTTTTACACTGCAACATGTGAAGACAGTAGTTGTACACGGCAACATGTGAAGACAGTAGATGTACACGGCAACATGTGAAGACAGTAGATGTACACTGCAACATGTGAAGACATATAGTCCTACCAGTATTTCTTTATGTCTGATTTAATGAACATAGTCAGGGATATTGGGATCCTTCGTCTATCCTCTGTTTACTGCCCAGCAGGCTTCACTGTGTTGCGTACCTTTAATGAAATAAATCTGAAAATAAATTAAGGAACCTTTGCAAAAAGGTGTTCAAATGATGTCAGAATGAAATGACATTTATGTTCCAAAGCTTGTTCTGTCAAAATGTATGTGTCTACGGAATAGTGAATATTGTTGGAACAGCAAAGAAGGGAAATTTTCTTTCAACAAAATGTCAGTACCAATCAGACCTTTATGCACACAAATTGTTTCACTTATTTTTGTGAAAGCATGTTTCTCAAGGCATTTGTTCCTTCACAAATCATAACGTCCGATATGTGTTACGCAGGCCACCTTCCAATCCAACTGTCCTCTAGACAGCCACAATTATACACACTGGGAATCAGGTGTTTTCTAATGGTGACCAGTGGCCGTGTATTGACTGCACAGACGCAAGACTACCTGCTTATTGTTTCCAGTTGATTAGGGGCTGCACTTATGACAGGGAGTCAGAAAGTGGAATAATCCAGCAAAGTCCTCTCACAGTGGTAGAGGGAGTGTCGCCAGTCAGGGATTTAGATGGGAGAGATTGATCTGAACTGATGGCTTTCCTTTCTCAGTGCCATGAGGTCTATGCTCAATTCTCTAGGGTTGTGATCAGAGACGAGGCTATATGTACAGCCAGATTTTCCTCAATGGAAGACAAAGATCCTAGATTTTTTCTCTGTGAAAATTGTGGTGTCAACTAGCATATGGTCCGACGGGTGACAGTATTGATCGCCTTCAAGACACGAGGCTAGTCCGGCTCGCGCACAATCAATACACGCAGGGCAGTTTGTTTTTGTGAGGAATAACGAAGATTTGAAACGCAGCTGGGTCTGGTTGCTATGGCAACTACCAAATCAGCTGGTATAGCGAACTGGCAGCGCCCGTCCGCCGCAGCAACCATGTTTAGGAATCAATAGGTAGAGCCATGTCACTGGTTGGCACAGGCTTAGTTGAGGGTAGAAACACAGGCCATGCATTGGCGAGTCATGTCCACTGCGACTATACTGGCGGTGATCGCAGCTGCATTACTGGCTCTGTCGCAGCCTACAACACCACCACACAGGTGAATGGAGCTACAGCAAGCCAAGCACAAATCATGCCATTCGGTTTGGACAGATTAAGCAGGTATTTAATTTACTGCCATTTGGCTTACTTTGAAATATTTTGCACTGATTATTTTTTGTTTTTCAGCCAACTTCTAGACTTGTGTTCAACTTTAATTTTTGGAGAAAATTTTTGTTCAATTTACCATTCTGTTTATTCATGGTACCATTTAGCTAGTTTTGGATTGCTTTTTTGTTAGTTGTTTGCGTTAGGGTAGTTTAATTCTCCTTCAAGCCTGAAGAGTTCCATCCAGGTCTGATAACTCTTATGGTCTTATCTGTGTTTGGTCAGGCTGACTAGTTCAGTAAGGAGTGTTTGTTTGGCATTAATCTCCACCATGTGCTAAGCCGATTGATACTCTCTATGATATTGATCAATACTGGAATTGTCAACACAAAAGATTTATGACTCGAATTTTGTCCCTTTCAATAATCTGTCACAAAGCTCAAGCCAAGGTGATGAAGAATGACTATTAATTGATCTATTCCTTGATCATTGGAGGAAGAGTTTTCTGTGTCATGGCTGCCACAGTGAAAGATTCCACACATTCTCTCTGTACCATGCACATTTCCACAGTGGAAGGAACACATGGTGAAATCAGTCCTACATAGCATGAGAGACGTGCATATGGTAATTTAGAGTGCTGCTATCTGCTTTACACGGTGGACAGATGGTGATATGTGGTGTATATTTCTCGGGGAGAGATGTAATGGATAGATTGCAATATGGGTGATTGATGGCTTGCTTGTCAGTTTCAGAGCCTTGTTAATGTCAGTGATGAGGCGTATGTTTGGAAAGGACCATGTGTAGAGCAAGGATAAGTTCATCAACAGCAGACAGGCATCATTAGTCTAGACAATGTTTGTTTGAAAGAGATTTTATGCCCTAGAGAAAATGCTGGTTAATAAAAACCTCAGTATCTTCACATTATCTCAGTATTTATGTGATAAAAGAGAAAATGATGTTGAAAGACTGTAGTATTCCATAGATGCAATCAAAAGAGTCCCAAGATACTGTCATTTGGTCTTAAAAAGCAAATCAATCATGTATATTGTATTTCCATTCAAGTTTGTGCTTGCTTGTGGAATTATTGCAAATATAAAAGTACATGAATTGATTCCAATGTGCACAAACATACACATCAATGAGGTGATACCATGATAGGAGCTAGTGTACCTTTACTTTTCATTAGTGTCTTGTACTAATATTAGTCCTACGCCATGCCTAGGTGTTATGGTGTTATATGAGACTACTTCTATGTGTAATGTACAACATCTGCCCGTTCACCATCACAGGTTTCAGTTCATATTACAATCAGCCCTTTGTAGTATGAGAAATCCCATGAACGTGTTTGCTGAATCCCAGCCTTATGTTTCTGAAATTTAACAGTAATTACACTGCACAGCTTCCTGCAAGTCTTCTGGTAATATGTCAATAAATATTGACTCATTTTTTTCTCTTCTAATTGATTTCACACAGAAATGAAATTTACATGTTTCGTGGTATGTTATGACAAGGTAACTGAAAAAAGTTTGGTTCCTTCAAAGACTCTTTTCTTGTTTTAATGATCAAATATGTTCAAACGTCATTCCCATCTGCAATGGTGTTTGTTAAAAACGATTGCTCATCATTGATTTCACTGCTTTGAAGTGAGAAATTAACGTCAGACATTCTTCCAGCCTGTCAAAGTTATGGGGAAATTGACACCAGTTTGTTTCTCTATGGCACCTCTGTCACATGCTTGGCGTCTTGACGGGTGCTACACTGTACACTCTCTTAAACACAACTACAAATTAGCATATGTGTACTTTTCTGGACATTTTGGGAATTGCAGTCATATATCCTGGCACTATTTGTGTCAAACTTGGAGATAGACATTTCAGTTGCTGGGTGTTACATTTTTTGTGCCATGATTTCTAATTTGTCACTGTTGCAACTTCATTTTGTTAAAAAGTTTCATCAAATAAAGTGCATGTAGATTTTTAAAACTTTCTCATTTATGATTACATTGCCAGGAGGAAAATAGAACAGATTGGGTTGAATTGAATGTATTGATTCAAGGATATTCCTTGGGCTGGCTAATGGAAGTAGGAATGTTGTATAGGTCGACGATGAATATACCACATGCAGATGTGAATACCGATTGCATGCATTAGCTGCAATGTTCAGGTGTGTGATACATGAAGAGGAGAGGAGAATTCAGCTTATCCAAGGTAATCTGTTTAACAGTACTGTTATATTCAGAAAGTGTATATCAGGATGTGTGGTTATCAGATGGTTTCTAGGTAATATATCATATTGGTGTGTTGGTAGCATAGCAGAATAGTTCCTTGCTAAAATAAAAGAATGATCCTTGGTAAAACAAAATCCTGAGTAAGATAATGGAACGGTTTCATTAATGTCACATCATGATATGTCTTACATCAAGTATCAGAGTAATCTAGTGTATCAAAGCAGCCTGGTTCCTTGTTGATGTACCAGTATAGTAAGGATATCTGAACAGAAGACAGTACCTAAATGTTAAGGATATCTGAACAGTAGACAGTACCTAAATGGTAAGGATATTTGAACAACAGACAGTACCTAAATGGTAAGGATATCTGAACAATACCTAAATGGTAAGGATATGAGAACAGTACCTGAATGGGTATGGATGTCTGAACAGTACCTAAATGGTAAGGGTATCTGAATTATACCTAAATGGTAAGGATATGAGAACAGTGCCCAAATGGTAAGGATATGAGAACAGTATGTGATAAGATCATCAGAGAGATAACTGTGTAAGAATATTTTTAATCACGAAGTAAATATGTATTTTTCAGATGTTTTCATGTAGATTGCTAAAGTGGACAGTATGAAATTGAAGGGAATTGTATAGGAAGGTCTCGTGCTGTACATGATAGATGCTGGTGGAGGAGTCCTGTCCAATCAGATCCTTACTTGTGTACCATAATGGAACGTATGCTTGTAGAAAAGGTTAATGTTTCTCAAGGATGTATGGTAGTTTGACAGATTGATGTAAAAATAACTTAGGATTATATGAATTTTAAGGCAGATTATTAGTAGCTCATGGATCTTAAGGTTACAGTGTTCTGAGTAGCCAGAAGCTTATCAGTTTTATTGTTTGGCATTTTATAGTTGTGTGCAGGTAGTATGTACTCTAGTGCTTTGGTGGATATGTGTATATAGCTATATGTAAATTATATTCATATTTCATAACATGGTTAACATGTGGCATCATTGTAGATTTCTCAAGAATCAGTATTGTATAATATAGGCAATCTGATATGTTCAGTATGGTATTAAATAGTAAATAGTGAATATTTCATAAGTTCAATATGGTGTTATGGTAAACATCTCATGTGTTCAATATCATGTGATTGCAAGTATCTCATATGTTGAGAATGTTATAGTTGTAAAAATCTCAGATGTTTAGTATGGTATGATTGCACAAGTCTCACATGTTCAATATGGTATTGTGGGAAACACCTCATATGTTCAATATGATATGATTGCAAGTATTTCATGTGTTAAAAATGATATGATAGTAAATATCTTTTATCTTCAATATGGTATGATAGTAAATGTGTCATGTTCAATATGGTATGATTGTAAAGAATTCATATATTCAATATGGTGTGATAGTAAAGATCTCACATGTTGTGTATGGTATCATTGTAAAATTCTCACATGTTGAGTATGGTATAATTGTAAATATCTCATAAGTAATATGGTATGGTCACAGAGATCTTAGAGAGGTCAGTGAGGTATGATTGAGATGTTTGGTCATGTCAGTATTATATTTTGATGTCAGTATGGTACAACAAATTTCTCAAAGGTCAGTATAGTCGATATCTCTTAAGGCCAATAATACTTATTAATTTACATACAGGGGTATTATTTGTGGTGCACTTTGAACAGTGTTGAACTTGTGTTTAGAACCTAGCACACCATATGCATGGTTATTATTATCTTTTGATAAAAAATATTGTGTGATCACAGTTGTCTTAGAAGACATCTGATAAGGTCTGTAAGGTGAGTGAGTGAGTTTTGTTTTATGCCTCTGTTGGCAATATCCCATCAATATCAGAGCAGGGGACACCAGAAATGGGCTTCACACATTGTTCCCATGTACGGGCTTGAACCTAGATCTTCAGATTGACAAGTGAATGCTTTGATCACGGGTCTACGCAACCACCCCTATATATCATCAGGAATCCAGAAAAGACTGTAAGGACAAAGTACCAGATAGATGCTAAGATGTGTTGGATGACCCCTGCATGTTGACAAATCTTTGTATAGTTGTGAAGCATCCAAGTTAATAAAGCCAGTATGTTCAGAACGTGGAGCATGCTGCATTAGTATTTGATTCCTCCCAATGCCATAGTTGCAGGTGAAGTAGTATCATTGTCCTTGGTTAATAGGCCTGGCTGAACAGCATGTCAGTGGGGTAGGCAAGGTCGCTGCACAAGAAAGACCAAATTTGTTGTAAATTGATTTGGCATGCAGGATTTATCTTGTATGGAGCTCATTACAAGCCTCAAGTCAAATGGAGAAATAGTGAATCTTGCAAAGCCTGGCCACAGGATGTGGAACTCTGATTAGAAATGGGTGCACTTTCTGAATCCCTTCTCCGATAATTAACATGTCACTCTATGACTGCCTCTAATTAAGGAGTTTGGTGAACCTCTTCCTCGAGGAAGGATTATAAATGGGGGCTTATAGTGTCTTAAGTGATTGGAATAGCCTGTTCTGTAGCAGTTCACCCACCCACCCCTGCAGGAATTAATGGATTGATCCACATCAAAAGGATAAAGATTCCATAGGAGATTCTGGGTTAAAAGGTGAATTTTGATGACAAATTAGCATGGTGTCTTTTATGGTCAAATTGGAAGCTTAAGGTTTGACATACATTCAGGAGACTTTTTTGGTAGCTTTTAACATTAAAATACAAACATGACCATCATTTAGTTCCAATCATCTGATATTGCAAACATGTAATCAGGTTTCATGTTGAGCTGCCATCATGATATTAATGTATGAAAAAACATTTGGGTATTTAATAAAATTGATTTGTCATATAAAATGAAATGCTTGAGCAGTGATGCTTGAATTTGGCTTTATTCATGTGATAGCATGCCCTGCACATAGAAACAAAAATGATGCATTAAATATGATGTTTATTCAATGGGACATTGGAAACTATGGAAGTCATCTTACCATAGAGACCGTACCTTGAAATCACAGGATAGAAAATCTTATTTGGTCATATGCAATATTAATGCCCCTGATACTTTGAAATGTGTCTCCGTGGTGATTGATTGCTTTGTAACTGACAGAGAAAATGCATACTTTTTATTGATGTCAAATGGCAGTCGTCATTTTGAGTCAACATCACTGTTTGATTTTTCTGCCCAGAACGTGAGGAAGTCCAGACATTTTCCACAGGTTCCCAGTGTAAGGCCTGAACACTTAGCTCGTCAGGTCACCCTCTTTGATGTCTGAAATTTCGTTATTGATGAGATTGAGGAAGCCTAATACAACTATCCTGGCAGTATTTTGTTAAAGGGTGTGCAAAGATGGGAATTATGACATTAATATTCCATGAGCAAAGTCCTGTCATGGCCTTTGTCTTCTGTCAGGTTGCAAATACACCAGCATTCAATCGTTTACATTCCAGCGATTCAGTTGGAAACTGGCTTTTAGCTTTTCCTGCCTGTTCTTTGACTTAACTGAACTTTCAAGGATGGAGGAAATGTACATTTTATAAAAGTGCTTCATTATGCTATTGCTGGTCATGTTGTTCCAGGACAACAATTATGATCCACACACATCAACATATTCTTCTCATCCTCTAAGAAAGCATTCTTCTTGTTCAAAGCTGCTCACAGAAAAGTAGATTTTGTTGGAGTTAAACAACTCAAACATGTTGTCAAATGTTCCATATATTATCCCTGAAGATACCACACAGATGGGACGCAGGTTTAGTATGAACTGGTTGAATTACTCTATTTTGTTTTGATGAAACCATGACTATAGAGCATTGAAACAGGCTTGTCCAACATGAAAAGAAAGAGGAATCTGGTTTTGACGTAGCAGTTTCAATTTGTTTAACAATTTTGTCACTCCTCCTCAGTACAGTGAAGCACAACAGGTAGTTGTCATTCATTGCTTTGAATGGACAGTACTCAGCCATTGAAAAGCTGGAACAGAAATCTTTTTCTTTCAAATGCCAAGTATGTCATTCTGGCAGATTGTTTTCGTTTACACACTGAAAGTATGCTTTCACTTTTCATGTATCAAGCATATGAGAAAAAGTTTGTAAGACAATCAAATTTGGAGGATTCTGTGGAAACCATACACCTAAGGGAGGCAACTGCTGGAGGTGATAAGTCTGTTCTTGAACGGCATCCTTTTAGAAAGTGTTTTGTTGAGAATAAGCCAACAGATAGGCTTTTTACAAAGTGGGAAAATAAAGAATTCTAGAAAATCCCTTTCCCAATATCTGCAGTCTTGAGACAAACTTTCTCTGCATATATTCGATCCATGCTTTTTGTTACAAGTTTTTTCAAAATCTAATTCCCATGTCTTCGGTTGAAGGTGCCATAGGTCATGACCTTGTAGCTGGATTCCCATCAGGTTTCCATGGTAACCAGATTGGGGGACAAATTAGATTTTTACTGGAAATATGTATTCTTATTAGATTAGGCAGTTCTTGATAAAATGCAAGTATTCATAAAGTAAATAGCTAGCAGGATTGAGGTGGTAAACTTGTCACAAACACGCAGAACTTTGCCATCCTCTTAGTCAGCAGTTTAAAGGCAGTGTTCCACATTGCAGGACATTTCCCTGTGTGGCATTGTGGTTTCCAATAAGGCCATTAATGTTGTGCTTTAATGATTATATCTGTATGAACATATCCTCATTGTTGCAATTAATATTTATTGGAGAGTCTGTAATGGCATTCATTTCAACAGTGTGTCTATTCCTGTCTGCCAAGGTGTATACACGACAAGATTGCATCCCTAGACTTACACATACAAGTATAACTTAACACATTGTCCTCAATTGTTTCTAAGGCAAATTATCTTAATAATTATGGCTTAACACTTTCTCTCAAAAGTTTCTAAGACAAAATATCTAAGACATTATGAGAGAATACTTTCTTGTAGTCTTGTCTCTCTGTTCAGACCCCAAGTATTTCTGTTTTTAATCCAGCTTCAAATATGAAACCTTTTGTGAAATAAGGTCAATAATCCAGCAGTTCTGTTCAGGAGAGATGAAGGGTCTAATTTCATGCACTTTTTCCAAGAAGTCCCAACACTTCATTCTATGTGTGAAAAAAACAAACATAAGTCTTCCATTTGTTGAATGTTTGATTGAATCTAGTGTGATGACAGAAGAATGTGGACAGGCAGAGAAAAGCAAGCCATCTAGACCTGGAAGAGGCCACCTGAAAAAGTCTTTTTCAAATAAGATCTTGCAGCAGCCGGCACAAATGAATGGTAGCTGAACAGTGTGAATAAAGGCTGTTGAATTCGACTGGATGTCTTTGGAACAAATGAATTTTTGGGGATGCCAAAGTGTGAATTGAAGACGTATTTGTCAAGGCAAATTGGTTGACTTTAGACTACATGGATGTTGTAACTACAGCCGAAAGTTAGAAATAATTGTATTGTGTTAAAATGGATAATGCATGATACTGTCAAATGAAGCTAAGATCAAATTTAAACTGACACTCACTGGGAATGAGGCGAGCAAATCTAGTTTATTTCCGTGATATTTTTGATAGTCTATAGGGAAGGCTGCACATTTAAGTGTGGTGCTGTTTTAAGGACCATATAGGATGGCCATAAATAAGCTGCTTCCTATCAACACCCTGTAGAGAAAGTCAGGAGGTCACCAACACCAGTATGTAATGTTGTGCTGGGTGACATCACTTTAGGATCCAGTTGTTTGCCGAATTACAATTTGGTTTCTCCCAAACTGTTGTGAGAAATTAGATTTGCTTATGTACAATATCAAGGTTCGGCAAGCCATCGTGGACGTAATTTATATCAGTTGTAATGGCATCCTACAGTGTAATAGCCCAGTGTTTCGGAACCCACCAAATTGAGACTGCAAATGGAAAACATGAAAGACAGAGTTAATCTAAAAGCAGCTTAAATAAACTATCTTGAAATGGTTGTTTTTCTGGGAACATTTATTTTCTCCTGACTTGGCTGAAAAAGGACAGATGCAAGATGTTGTAAAAGTGTTCTCATAAGACTTGACTTTGTGCTTGAAGAAGTCAAAGCTTTTAGCATTATGAAAATACGTTAACTTATTGCTTATGTCATCAGAATCTTGTTAGTGTTTTGAGCAAGTAGAGGGAAGACAAAGAATACTCAGGGGAGGTGACAATTTGTTACATATCTGAATACCAGCCAGCACCTGGCTCCTGGGTCATCAATCAACTCACCTAATTCTACCATAGGTCCTCTATAAACAAGTAGGCCTGCTTTGCACACAAGCAAACTCTCTTATTGACAGCTGTCATTGTGACACATATGTCATTGTGACACATCACTCATACTGATGCTCATTTCCTGTTGGTCATCTGGATCTGTCCCGCAAGGAAGGGATGTGATTCTATGAATGAAAACTGTCAGATTCAATCAGACATTTTAGATTTCTACTTGATGTTCTGGGCTCCCTGTGGAGTTGAATGACTGGTGGTAGTCATCTCCTGATATTGAAGGATGATCATAGCAATATTCAACTGAGTGACCCCTAGTTGATGTATGTAATATCAGTGAGGACTGAATAAATCCTTCCTTTGCTCAGGCATCTACTGTAGCATCTAATTGTAAACATGTAAAACTGCATACAGCAAAAATGTGTGCTAACTCCAAAGAGTAAGGCTTTCAATGTTGTTTGTTGTTTCAGAACCAGGTGGCATTGAAGAAAGACAACAACTATGTTGTTCTGACATTCATCCTGGTTGGCTCTATTGCTGGTATTCTCCTTGCCGTTGTCGTCATCTACATCATCAAGCGCCACACCCGCTCCAAGGAAAAACTGGCTCAGCTATCAGCAACAGGCGAAGGAAACGAGGCATCCAAAGACTACCAGGTAAGGAAAGCAGCCATTCTTGTCCTCCTCAGGAGTGGTTGAGGTTACTTGTCCTCCTCAGGAGTGGTTGAGGTTACTTGTCCTCCTCAGGAGTGGTTGAGGTTACTTGTCCTCCTCAGGAGTGGTTGAGGTTACTTGTCCTCAGGAGTGGTTGAGGTTACTTGTCCTCCTCAGGAGTGGTTGAGGTTACTTGTCCTCCTCAGGAGTGGTTGAGGTTAGTTTATGCAACCTTTAGCAATATTCAGCAATATCAAGGCCAGGGACACCAGAAATGGGCTTCAAACATTGTTCTCATGTGGGGAACTGAACCAAGGTCTTTACTGTGATGAGAGAACACTTTACCTGCTAGGCTACCCCAGTGCTCCTCTTAAGTCAGGTAATGGCTCCCATGACATCACTTTATGGAAGAGGCTCAAGTGTATCAAATATGATTTTAGAAGGATTCAATATTTGAAGTTGTACATATTAAAGTCAATATTGTAGGTTTAATGTTGTCATACAGATGCCTTGAATAAAATGTTATAAATATTAATGAAGGCATGTTGCTATCAAATGTTGAAAAACAGCTCAAATATTTCCTGCTGCCTTGATAGTTCTCTGTTCAGTGAGTTTTTACCCATATCAGACACAACGATTACTTAAGACCCTCATCAACTCATTGCTTAACAGATTTATAGACAGGTTCCATATTTTTTGTTGTATGTGTGGTTCCTATTGCCTTTACATGAATATCCAAATATTTTAAAAGGTTTCATTGTCCTGAATACTGCACAAAACATAGTCAAGGATATTTTTAAGAGTGAGTGAGTTAAGTTTTAGGCAGTATGCCAGCAATATCATGGTGGGTGACACCAGAAATAGGCTTCACAAATTACACACGTGGGAAATCAAACCCAGGTCTTAAGCATGAAGAGTGAATGCTTTCACTACTAGGCTACCCCACCACCCTTAATATTTTTCACTCGTCACTCTAAGGTTGGAGTAACGCTGGTGTGAAGGAAAACCCAACTCAGCTGAATATTTTTCAAACCTAGGGACATGTGTAAGTGTGTGAATATAGCAGGTGCTAAAGATGACTGTTCTTGTAGTTGAGATGGTGGTGTACAAGACTTCATTTCTGCAACAGGACTTATGTCGTCAGCGTATGCAAAGCAAGTCTTCAGAGAAGCCAGAGCCACTCCATGCCGCCTCCCGAATTGGCAGCGTGTCCGAGTCCCAGGTCCGTAGCCCCTCCAGCAGGAGCAGTACATCATCCTGGTAAGTTGACCTGCTGCCTAGATAATAGATGTGAAGTAACAGTATTTCTAAAACTGTTTTCAATGTAAAGACATCCGGAGTTGAATCCCCGAAGTCAAACTAGTTGTCAAACCTTGACCGTGGAATTTTGGGATTCCTGGCATCATATTTGGTGATATTATTACTTGTGGTGTGTTCCCTGTGGAGAAATGTTTTCAGTAGTGGAATATACAAATATGTCTATATAAGAAAGACTTTAGAACTCTTTCACACGCAATTATCCACTTACCACTATCCACCCACCACTTTTATCCACCATTATTCATTATCCACCAAACAGTATCCATTCACCACTATCACCCATCACTATTCACTATCCACCTACCAGTATCCATTCACCACTACTGTCACCCACCACTATTCAGTATCCATCTACCAGTATCCATTCACCACTATCACCCACCACTATTCAGTATCCACCAACCAGTATCCATTCAACACTACTATCACTCACCACTATTCAGTATCCACCTACCCGTATCTAGTCATCACGATCACCCACCACTATTCAGTATCCACCAACCAGTATCCACCCACCACTTTCATCCACCACTATTCAGTATCCACCAACCAGTATCCACCCACCGCTATTCAGTATCCACGTACCAGTATCTAGTCACCACTATCACCCACCTCTATTCAGTATCCACCTACCAGTATCCATTCACCACTATCACCCACCACTATTCAGTATCCACCAACTAGTATCTAGTCATCACTATCACCCACGACTGTTCAGTATCCACCAACCAGCATCTAGTCATCACTATCACCCACCACTATTCAGTATCCACCTACCAATATCCATTCACCACTATCACCTACCACTATTCAGTATCCACCTACCAGTATCCATTCACCACTATCACCTACCTCTATTCAGTATCCACCTACCAGTATCCATTCACCACTATCACCTAAAACTATTTAATATCCACCTACCAGTATCCATCCACCACTATCACCTACCACTATTCAGTATCCACCTACCAGTATCTAGTCATCACTATCACCTACCACTATTCAGTATCCACATACCAGTATCTAGTCATCACTATCACCCACCACTATTCAGTATCCACATACCAGTATCTAGTCATCATTATCACCCACCACTATTCAGTATCCACGTACCAGTATCTAATCAACCCTATCACCCACCACTATTCAGTATCCACGTACCAGTATCTAATCAACCCTATCACCCACCAATATTCAGTATCCACATACCAGTATCTAGTCATCACTATCACCCACCACTATTCAGTATCCACGTACCAGTATCTAGTCATCACTATCACCTACCACTATTCAGTATCCACATACCAGTATCTAGTCATCATTATCACCCACCACTATTCAGTATCCACGTACCAGTATCTAATCAACCCTATCACCCACCACTATTCAGTATCCATTTGTTACTATCCATGTACCACTATTCACCCACCAATATCCAGTATGCACATACCATTATCCGTATACATGTATCCAGTATCCATACACAAGAATCTATTATCCACAATTCCATAGATCTGACGTTTACTCATCAGTATTCACCTTCCACTATTCACCTGCCAATATTCAATCATTGCTGTTGCCCATCAACATCCAGTCCCCACTATTCACCTTCGAGTATCCATCCACCAGTTATCACCCATTGGTATCCATCCACCAGTAATCACCCATTGGTATCCATCCACCAGTAATCACCCTTTGGTATCCATCCACCAGTAATCACCCATTGGTATCCATCCACCAGTAATCACCCATTGGTATCCATCCAAAGGGATCTTCTATTGTTGCTCCATACCGCAGAAATCACCCATTAGTATCCACCCACCACTAGTCACTGGTATTCACTTCTATTCTATCTTGTGTTTTAAGATGAATCCACACACACTGATTCAACAGATTGAAACCTTCATTCAAGAAGTAGAAATGGAAAATCCCTCTCTGGAATACTCAAACATTAGCAAGGCAGACTAAAGCCCACACTTGTGCCTTTCATGATTGTCTACAGATGCCATCCTGAAAGCAGAAAACCAAAACTAAATCTTTTGATTTTTTCCCCCTTTTGACAAGATTGATCAGCCATTGTGACCAAGTCATTTTCCTCGATTAATCACTCAATGAATGAATATGTTATCTTTCATCAGTTTGTGCTCCTGAACCGTCATGTCAGACTGGGGAGTTATTACATCATATTATCATACAATTAATGGTGTCCTCTACTGGGCCATGTTGGTTGTGGTTATTAATGTATAATTTAGCAGCCCTTGGGACAAGCAACAGAGCTAGGAGCAGCACTCCAACCTCTTTGAATCAGCCATCACCATGGCTACTTGATTTTCATTGAATTAATTTATCATTCCCATTACAATAGTCCAGACCAAAATGGTTGACACATTTTTAATCGGGGATATAAATGTTTTGTGTGATTGTGTGATTCACTGAGTTCAGAGATACATTTTTGTGACAATATGTGTCACATGACTGAGTGATTTTTTTTTCTGTGTGGCTTCATGTCTTAGTGATACTTGACGTTGTGCTCTTACATTTAGTGGCATACATGTATAGTGTTACTATGTGTGCAGGTTGTTCTCTCCACTGGATGCTTTGGCTGCCAGAACTAGAGGTATTTCAGTTATGGAGTCACACAAATAACATGTGTGAGTCTAGAGCAGGCATAGAGTGATCACAGTGTGTCCTCAGTGGATGCTATGAATCTGGGTTCCAAACCCTGATCCTCAATCTGCAAGCATTATGGTATTACATGCTGGATTCATTGACAACAGAGAAATGCCTAATAACCAATCACCCCATCAACACCTCAGAAGCTACAGATGTCATCAGTGACTATACCTGCAGACAGACGTAACTCTATACTTGGGTCTGTTGTGGCCAACAGACAACCAGATAGACACAGATCTGAACTGGATACTGTTGTGGCCAAAAGACATACAGATTGACACAGATCTGGACTGGAGTCTGTTATAGCCAACAGGCATACAGATAGGCACAGATTTGAACTGGAGTCATTTGTAGCCAACAGACATACAGAAAGCCACAGATCTGGACTGGAGTCTGTTGTAGCCATTACACTTACAGATAGCCACAGATCTGGACTGGAGTCTGTTGTAGCCATTACACTTACAGATAGCCACAGATCTGGACTGGAGTCTGTTGTAGCCATTACACTTACAGATAGCCACAGATCTGGACTGGAGTCTGTTGTAGCCATTACACTTACAGATAGCCACAGATCTGGACTGGAGTCTGTTGTAGCCATTACACTTACAGATAGCCACAGATCTGGACTGGAGTCTGTTGTAGCCATTACACTTACAGATAGCCACAGATCTGGACTGGAGTCTGTTGTAGCCATTACACTTACAGATAGCCACAGATCTGGACTGGAGTCTGTTGTAGCCATTACACTTACAGATAGCCACAGATCTGGACTGGAGTCTGTTGTAGCCATTACACTTACAGATAGCCACAGATCTGGACTGGAGTCTGTTGTAGCCATTACACTTACAGATAGCCACAGATCTGGACTGGAGTCTGTTGTAGCCATTACACTTACAGATAGCCACAGATCTGGACTGGAGTCTGTTGTAGCCATTACACTTACAGATAGCCACAGATCTGAACTCAGTCCTTTTGTAGCTATGTGGTCTATATATAGACCATCTTCACTATGGCCTGTTGTATCCACAAGACCTATATTTTGACACAATGCATGATTCAGGAGTTTTTTTATGTACTAAATTTACATATAGACACAGTCTCCACTAGAGTCTGGTGTATCCTCCTGATCTACATACAGAAACGAAGGACCTATTTTATCTACCATGTTCCCAGTTGACGCCGCCAGATCATGTTGTACCCAAAAATTGAGACGATGCTGAAGGTTGTTCCAGACATCCGTGTACATGCAGTTCATGGAGCTTGGTGTCCTTCTGTATCGATGTGCCAGCTGTGAGGTACAAGCCCTCTGATGTGACAGTAATGAGCTACATCTATTTCTACCAATCTCACACTCACAGGAGTGAGAAGCGTGGATGAGAAATTCAATTTTTCCCCTAATTCCTCATTGTGATGCGTGCAGGCCCACGGAGGGACAAGGGTGGGCTTGTCTTGTCTGTCAAGGAAGTTGCTTGTGTCTTTTGCTGCTCATTAACTTCCAGATGACCCACTCCGAAATATGCCCGGAGTCACAATGTGCCTTGTTAAGAGTCTTTGTCTACTACATCCGCTCACAGTGCTTTGCAGTTCTACGGTCGCTACAGGCACAAGGTGATATGTTGTTTTAGTTTATTGTTTTAGTGATTAAGTAAGAATAAAATGACACACTCAGCATGCTGGGTCTTTGTAACTCTATCAAAAATCTCTGGAAATCTTTCTTAGATATTCTGTACTTTACATCCCGAACAAGTAAGTAAGAATAAGATAACATGCCCAGTGTGCTGGGTCTTATGTAAACCTATCTGAAATCAGTGGGAATCTTTCTTAGCTTTCCTGGACTTCCCATCCAAACCATCCTTTCCCTACTCATCCTTGCAGACTGTCAGGATAAGCACTTGTCTATCAGAACAAGTTATATTATCGTGGCATTGACCTACGCAAACTGAAGACACTGCCACACACTACTGTAGGTTCAGTAAGAACCATGCACTGCTGCCACTAATTTTGTCTCACAATGGGTTCATGTAATGGCAAAGTCGTCCCACTTCTCCTCACTTGTTAGCTTTGGTGTTAGCTTTGTCTGGTGCCTAAATCTCACGTCTTAACCTAGACCCTAGTGGTTAGGAAGACAGGATTTCCTCTTCTGGCAGCCATATTGTCTGTGGTGACTTAACAGGCTTGATGGCATTCATGGAAGAATCCAGGGTTATTTTCAAACCTTACAGGCAGAATTTATTTTGTACATCGGTTAAATCAGATTTGGAAATGTGTCTTAAACATTTGTTTGAGATATAAAACCATAAATAACATGAATAACATGAATATATTTGTCATATCCTTAGTAAAGGGCCAAATAATTCATATATATTACTTTAAAAAATATATATATACTGTATTCTTTGGACTTAAAAGCTGAAATCCTTGAAAGAAATCTAACAAAAGGTAGTTGTTTAATATGACTTGCAGCACTAGCACTTGAGTCAAAACAGGTTGGGAAATGATAATTCAAACATTTATGCTGATAAACACGAACAAAATTCTGGAGGATAAACTGTAGTCAAATTGAAGCTTGTTTTTACAGCTTCATTGAAGCCTTTTCAAACCTTTCCATTATTATATCTTTGAAAAAATAATGCTATATGATGAACATAAAAATGCACAGGCAAGTTTGGTCCAAATCTTGATTCATATACGATGCAATGGTATGCTGAGGTTGATGCCAATTAAAATGAGAGGATGCATTAGGAGGGCTGTTAGTGTGGAGTGACAACGAGAGACGGAAACCGGGGATTTTCTGTGTTTAGGTACTGTCTAACTAGGCACTGGGCACCAGACAAAACCATTGATCATAGAGGTCGTCAGAGGTCACCAGACACGCTCACAGGAGTGGCAAGCAACTAGGTATGACAGTAATCTTTTCAGGAATCAATGGAACTTGGCAAAATAGCTGAGAATCTATACAACTAAATCTGTACTGACATTAATATTAGAATTGTTAAGAACAGGTTTAAGGTTTTCAATAATCCTCTTTGCTGTATGTTTAGATTTGTGGCCGAATGGTCTGTTTTGCTTGACAAATGACATGTTTCGTTGTTGAGCATGTATGCCAGTAATAAAAACTAGATGCTGCATTTCACAAGGGCCAAAAACTAAAGTGGATCTGTCAAGAACTGAGAGTTAAACTTTTGCATATTGACAATCCCATTTGAAAAAACTTCCATAATGCTCTTAAGTGATGTCATTTTCATCACCAAATCATTTCCCATGTCAATTTTGCCAAAATGTTGTTGACGGAAATAAACCTTTCAAAAACCTCAGTGTGGAAAATGATGGACAAATTGTGAGCAGGTTGGGTCGATTGTTGCAGAATTCATTCTGTAAACATGGTAACAGGGCAAATTATCCTCCTGCAGCGACAAATGAATTGTGGGATACATTTTCCCTCCTCACTGCAATTTCAGAAGCAAATTGAAACTCTATACGGTATTGGCAATGTCCAATTTTTGACAGGTTTGTGCTTTGATGAAAATAGACTTGTTGGGTCTCGAACAGCATGTTATGGACAGATTAGAAGTAGAAAGAGAAAAAAGCTTTTATCTTGGTAGAACATGAAAGATGGCTTGGGCTGAGCTGCTGGCTTGTCTACTGGGAACCAACCCTCCAATCAATATGGAGGATAGCAGGGTGGGTTTAAGGAGGGAAAAAAGATTGTAATTTGCACATCTTTTGACAAATCTGCCTTGTTAATACCTGGGTAATCAAGCCACTTTGGATGCCGACAAACATGGCTTTACTCACACAAGGTATTTAAGCCACCCTTCTTACTGGTTCAAAGGTTTTAGCAGGATATTTGAATAAATGCTCTTTTAACAGAATATTTGACAAATCCTGAATCTTTTGATTATTTTTTTTTAAACCTTTGCCTTGTTTGCATGTGTTTTGTTATGTTTATTTATTTATCTTTTTTTGATTGAAGATGTTATGTGGTTAATTCATAATGTAAAGTGATTTTGCACAATTCTGATCTTTACATTTGGGTAAATAGTACCTGTGCCAACCGTAAATCACTTAATTTGTATTTTTATTGTTAAAACACTCTTAGCACCTGACAGTGCATTAGGTAATGAATCAATACACCCGTGATTGTCTTAGCACACTCCCATCGTTTATGGACAGAGATGAACAGTCAGTATTCAAAATAGGGATCTGATGGCACAGACATAAAATAAGGAAAAAAGACAATGATCTGACAATGGCTATCATCAAAACAGACAATCATCAGTGATGTGGTTTTGAAGGGCTTTTTGTTGGGAGTCTAAAAACATGGATTGATAGAGTAATGAAATATTGAATTCCTCACAGAAGAAGTCATGAAAGTGCATTAGACTGTAATTTGAAACCTCTGATCCATGTAACCTCATTTAAAGGCACAACATCAATATGATACAGGGCTTTTCAGGGCATCAGAACATTGTGGGTTAGTATGGCAGTCAAGTGTGAAAAAGGAAAAATTCACAGGGTATTTGCAGGGAGGTTTTAGAAACAATAATTTTATCAGAGCTTAATTTTGGGGGTTTGCCAGAAATTTGTTCAAAATGTCAAACTTGAATTCAGAATTTCTTTTCTGTTAACATGAGATTAAATGAACTGTTAGAGAGGCAATCTATAACTTGTAAGCAGTACGAATGACAAATTTTTAGGGATGATCAACCTCTTTGCTTACAATAGCGATGTTTTGTTAAAGATGAAAATGGTATGAGTATCTATACTGAAACATCACTATTGTATCATAAAAAAGTGGATCATCTATAAAGACTTGTCATTCCTATTAAACATTCTTGAAAATGAGTAACATTCAAATTCTATTTTTGATATTGCAGTGTATGTTGGTGTGGTTTAAAGTGCTGCTACAAGTATAAACCATATAGTTCTAATTTTATTTGAACAACTTAGGATGTCTCGTATTTGAATTAGTCAATTCAAATATATTCATCCTTCTTGATATAACATACATATATATAATATGGAAGTGAATAAGGGAACTCATGAAAGTACAAGTGTTCCTTTATTTTTTGCAAGTTTCTTCACAGGGTGCACAATGCGCTGTGGATGAAATTCTTTGATTAGATACTTTCATGTGTTCCGTTATTCGTTTCCATGAGTATATGTCCTCCTATTTTATCAAAGTTATGTGCAAAATAAATTTCAGTTTTGTTTGTGGGGTGAATATGCTGCCCCAAATCATTTAAACACAAGGTACTATTTTTATATGACAGATTAGCCTGACAGACAGATTACCCTGAGCAACTACAAGAATTTTAAGTAGGGTTAATAGATCCCATCAGTCCTATAACAGTACTTCACATTATGATGTGTGTGTGGAAGCATTATTCACAGCTTGATCCGACTAGAACTGACATATAACCTCTCAACCATGACCTTTTGTGTGTCAGCTGGTCCATAGGTTTTTGTGATAACATAAACCTGAATACAAAATACAGCATCGTATAAAACCACGCTCGTCCAGGTTGCAGAATGCTGCATCCAGTGGTGAATGCTGACATCTATTTATAGATAGTTACGATCACTTTAATATAATTCCAGGAGTTTAAGGCATTGAACAACAACACTGGCTTTTCACATATATCATGTTTCTCATTGAACGTTCAGGAAGACTGTGAAGGGTCACAGGCGTACACTGTTGTGTAGCGTCTTTCTATCTGTGTCAGACATAAGCAGAGTGGTGTCAATCCTCTAGGGACTGCCATGACGTCTTTGTTTGCCATGTCTACCATTGTAGTAGCAAGTGAGAGGAAGCATCTCCATGGTAGTATGTTTGTGGGGATGTTGTGAGACGTGATGGAGACAGTGTTGCATCAGGCCTGTGGGGAAATGTTCATGATGGTGATATTCCTGGGAGTGTTGCATGGTCAGGTTATAGTCCTGGACATTTGAAGACTTGTAGAAATGGCATCTGTCAGATTGATTTATTGTGGCTCTCAGTGAGAGCTGATCTATGTTAAAAGGATGATGCTAGTGCAGAAATTATCACAGGAAAGACAAGTTTCAAACTCTTGTCAATCCAGGCTTTAAAAACTAAACAAGATACCATCTTCACAGTACTAGTGACCTGGAACTTCCTGTAGTTCACCATGACATTGTGGTGCTGTTCATGCTGACACAGCAAAAACAGGCTTTAATTCCAGGACTAAGGCACTGGCAATGAGGAGGACTTGCTAGAGGTGGTGTGTACAAGGGGACTCTGATTTACATGGCCAAAAATATTCCAGTAGACTGACACCACCATCAGGTCAACTGATCAGGGACGAGAATAGGACGTGTGTAGTTAATTCAAGTTACATATGGATCTGTCCTGCTGTCTGTATTCCGACCTCGAGCATATCTGGTGAAGTTCCTCCAGCCCTTTATGGTGGAGAAGAATATTTGTGTCTGGAATCAAATAGAATCACACAGTTTCTCAAACATATGTGTATTCCTCAGAGAATGCTGAGTACAATCAAAGTATATATTGATTTTGATTATAGACATTATTACTTGTTACAAAGCATATTCCATATGTGACCATTGTCCGTGATTCCGAGGAGAACATATGGTGGAGAAAACCGATTCAAGTCAATACACATCAAAACACTGTGAAAACTTGTGGGGACAGTTTATCAGGTGTATTTTAGTTGCTGCAGGTTGAAAGTGGAAAATGTACCTCAAAACAGATTCTGATGTGGAAAAGTGTTGTTTGTCATTTGTGAAAAAGTGATCTAAGATATTAATGCCATATCGGAAATGTATTTTGAACTTTAGTATCTCTAATTGATCTTAATGGAAATACATGACAATGATATACCTTCAGGAAAGGGATGATATGGGTCACAGTATGTTGAACATGTTTATTAAGCATGATCAAACACCTGAGTCTGTGAAGGTCTGGAGCAATATCGTGAGAGCGTAGGATGACTAGGTGACAAGGGGAGGAGGATCTATTTGTGGACCAGGCTTATTTTCACATTGAGGATTATTATTTTTGATTATCTGTCGGAGATTTTGACCTGTGATAAGGGAGAGAGCCTGCCCACCTCGTTACACCAGAACGTGAGACTTTATCACAGGGGAAGATTGCACGTGGAACTTCAGTCAACGGCATCACATAACAGATACACACATGCTAGTTTGAATTCTGAAAATAACCAGCATGTGACTTCATCCTTAGCCCTATTTCTATGCAATTTAATGATTTAGCTGTGTTGTCGCAGTCATGGGAACTACGAGAGAGGAGGAGGAGGGAATCTGAATGAAATGGCTGCTGTCCCTGCCGGATTTACGATCACATAGTTAATTAGTGTCCTCGTTCGTTATGTCTGGAGAGAAGGATGACGAGGATTTTGTTCATATTAAAGATTGGTGCTGTGTGTACGATGTCTCTCCATGTTGTAGAACTGAAACCATCTATTTACCGTCTTCCAGGAGCGAGGAGCCAGTGGCATCCAACATGGACATATCGACGGGGCACATCGTTCTGGTGAGTAGAGACAACTCTGGGAGAATCAATATTTGTGAATACTGAATGAGACCTTGTGATAATGCTGTCGTCAACACCGCACTCGGCGCCACACACAGGTTGCTGTGCAGCCTCTGTCAGCGGCGCCTCCACGCAGGTTGTTGCAGCAGCGGAATGGAGCAAGAACTGTCTCTAACAGATGGTGTTTCCTCCTGTGTCCTATCAGGCACATAGACTTCCCAAACTTTGTACAACTGCACATACATAAGAAATGATTGTGTTGTCAAAAATTTGACCTGGTTGGAGTTTGAATTTTTTAGTAATTACAATCCTGGGTTTTTCACTATTGAAATGGAAAGTGCCTGAGTACATATTCCATTTTTGTTGCATATTTATTAACTTGCATTCTTTTCACTTTTTATGAGATGCTTCAGATGTTTCTTATACTTGTCTGTTTATCAGATCTTATGGAGTTTGATTAATACACATGGAATGTTTACGTGGCAAGGACAATTCAAAATCTGTTCCATATGTTCATTAAACTTAGATATATTTGGGGGCATATCCAAAACTTATATATATGGAGAAGATATGTAACAACTCCTGTGCTGAGTCAGGCAGGTTATAAAGAGCAGTTAATGTACTGACAGTCATTAACAGATAATTATTGTCCAAGCTCAGAACTCCTGTGTTTCCTGTTTATCAGACCATGAATAGCTATGAATAGGAGTCTCTGAACCAGAAATTGTTGTGTTTATATGTGTAATTCAATATTTTTTTTGGAAATCAAACTATGAAATTAAATACGCCACATAGAATATTATTGGTGCTGAGTATATATAACTAAATCCTTCAGAGAATGTAGGAACTAGACCATACACTCTGTAAAATACCATTTAGGTTACAATTTCTAACACATTTTCTGTGAACTGTAAAGGTCCCAGGGTAGAATAGGCCTTCAGAAACCCATGCTTGCCATGAAAGGCAAAGTGGCTAGTTGTAAGAGGCCACTAACGAGATCAGATGGTCAGGCTCACTGACTTCGTTTACAAAAGTCATCGGTACCCAATTGCACAGAACGATGGGTCAGTGGATTGTCTGGTCCAGACTCGATTATTTACAGACCACCGTCATATAACTGGAATATTGCTGAGTGCAGCGTAAAACTAAACTCACTCACTCACATTGTCTGTAGCATTAAAATGTTTGACTCTTTTCTTGTTATTTCTTTTAATGATGATATTCAGTACTTCCAGAACTATTAATAGCTTTCTGATGCTGAGAAGGTATTTTGTAAATGATAATAATGTCAGTTCAGAGTGTAAAGACTAATGAAGAAACTGTTGCTGAGATTGCATCTAGGAAATGAGTGAAAATATTGACATCAGTTTCTTTACAATTTGAAGAATTTTGATTTAGTAAATTTCTAGTATTCAAACGAAGGATGCTAAGGTAGAAACACATTTTATGAACGTTATTTTACATTCTTGAATTAAATATTGCCTCATGCACTTTGCAGAATAGGAATTCAAAATTATTAAAAAAATTTACTGAATTATTTCCCAAAAAATCCTGAAACTATCTTCAACACATCTGTGCATCATGGCCCTGAGGACATAAAACTTTTTGAGGGTCTGGAACCCTGTAGCGCAATCCTATGTGTCCTGATTGGGAGCTGATGATTAACGGTGCAGCAGTTATTGATTTTAATGTGGTACTTGTATCACTGGATCAATGGTCCGGTTATATGACAGATGGTTTCGACATTGACGTGATGTGGCCATTATGGCGACTCTCGGATAACACTCGCCAGGAATCACAAGCGTCTCCCTGGTTGAAATAGCCAGGAAGTGCTTGCTACACTCTCAGACAAATTTAACGCGTTCCCTGCTTTTAAAATTGGTCTCCCAGCAACCCAATTCATACGACAGTTTGGTGATAACTTTCTAACCACTTCTGCCCTCCTCATGACTCGGAGAACAATTCTGAAGAGAAATAAATGACAACATTTTTCCAATCGGCTGACTATAGACCTGTACCATGCGGCTGAGGACTTGTGCATGAGTACATAAGAGTAACTGTCAGCCTGGCCTCATACAGAGAGATACATGCCCCATACATTGGAATTGGCCATGGAACCATCAGCTAAAAATCTCATTTAAGCGATTTGCTAATTTGCATGCTGAAAGACTTTGGGAAATAAATTGTTCTCTCTTGCAAACATTGTGACATTTAGGTATTGATCATTTTTTTTAACTCTGGCATTTCCAATTTTGTTTTCCAGCTGTTGAAAACAATATTCTTTTTGTCCTGGATATCCAAGATTAACTCATGATCATGTCGTGGCAGGCAAAATGCTATTGGTTAAAAATGAAGCCTTTTTCATAGAAGTGAAAAGTGAATTTTGAAATCAAGGTCTTGAGGGTGCAATTACAGATAGGTATTTCGGATCACATTTTTAGAGTTATTGTTGCATTCATGGCCAGACAAATAAACATGTTTCCTGCATTTTGAGGTAATCTTATGAAAGTACAAATGTGGCTTGATTCATCATTGCCCTCAAAATGAGGTAATCACAGTGAAGTAGATGCTCAACTGCTGAATGAATGTCACTGTATGATTAACTCGCTTCTAGTGACTCCTGGCAAACAAATAATGATGTATGAATATTTTCTGAAAACTGATGTAAGCTGAAGTTTAAATCTGGTTACACTGTTCGCTGTGGCATATAATGACCACCTGTAGTATAAATTACACAGGTAAACAGAATAGAATGGTAAATAGAATGTGCAAGATGAAAGGGGCAGGTGTAAATTGCATGCTATTTCCTGTCAAATATGAGTTAATGGGTCTTCATTGATTATCACAGATATGAATATCAATGAAATCTATGACCGTGTCAACAAGGTCTAGAACTATGTCAGTGAAACACACGATCCATGTTTAGTCCTGGGAGGAACAGTTCCGACAGAAAATGTCACTTGCCTTACTTTTGTCCAGATTTGACCAGCTGACAGTTTAATTTGATTCTACACCCATTGCTAATGTCCATGATGCACATTCAAAAGCAGGAATTACAAAATTGGGGAGTTTTAATGAATTTTGATGGATGGATAGGCCAAGCTTGTTATTAAGGTCATTGAGCTGTCAGATGGTTTTCACATGTCTTGGTAGTAATGAGTAGTTTTCTGATGGCATCAACCTGTGGAACACAAATAGCCATGACACTGGTTCGAAGATTGAACAATGAAATACAATTTTTTTTATTGATATCGTGAATCAATTTGACGTTATTATATTAGGATCCTCTTTCATAAGATACACCATTTGCATTTGGAACTCTGGATTTTCATATTAGTTTTATGAAAGTTTAGTAGAGAATATTGTTTATTGTTTTGTTCCCGAAATTGTGTTTTTTGAGAGTTTTTTTTTCACTGATTTGAATGTATTTTGATAGTTCTTATATGACGTGCATATATATACTGTTCTACAACTTTGTAGTTTTGGGTTTGTAGTCTTACATGGAGGACCATCTGAAGAACCAGGACCGTCTTGATCAGGAGTGGGAGGCTCTGTGTGCCTATGAGGCTGACCCCTGTGCCACCGCAGTTGCCGCAGACCCTTCCAACACTCGCAAGAACAGATATGGTGATATCCTACCCTGTATGTACCACTAAGATTCATTTCACAAGATAAGATAGATCTTTAATCATTAGTTGTCATCACATACATTTTCCTTCATCTAACAATGTGTCATAATCATTTTATGTCACAGAGGTTACATTGGTGTTTACATACAGTTTATTTTCAGTAGGTTATTATTGGGTATGTTGTTCAAGTTAGTTTGAATTATGACCTGGTATAATTAATATAGCCCAATGTGAAAGAAATTTATGAAGTAGTTTATGAATACTGAATCAAAAGCTGTGCTTTGTACATATCATAGAGTTCTGGTTGAGCACCATCAACCATTGATTCCACACACATCCTGTAGGACCAGCATCTGATTATCATGAGGTATTGGATCTGATTATCACGATGGCATCAGATCAACAGTATGCATGCAGATGCATAATACATGACCACATTCAACTCAAAACGTCTATAAATCAAATGATTTGCAACTCGGAAAGAATAGGACATTGGCCAAACATTGCTTGCAGTTTCCTCAACCTTTGATTATTCATAGACGAAACCAAAAACCTGTCACCGATCAGCAAGAGCTGTGCGCGCAATTACGCTGTTTATTTCACGTGTTCGGAAGTTTGCCGTGATCACGCACAGGAAGTCTCAGCCCTGTCGGCATAACAACAGGGGCAGCAAGTCGTTTGTCATTACCAATAACCATTGGCTTTACATAACCTAGACTTATCACTAATGAATCTAATTGATGAAGAGCTCATTATTGAGTTGAGCCTCGTTTGTGTATTTGTTGACAGGATGGAAGTGCAAGAAGACCTAGTGTGCTCAGCTTGCTCAATTCTTTATTCCAGAAATTATTTCTCTGAGATAAAGATTTGTAATTGATTTGATCTTGACTCATTCCGAACAGCTTGTCAATACTTGGAGTTTCTTTGGCAATGGTTTTCAGGAATATTGATAGAAAACATGGATTAGAAGTGAAGCAAATTATTTTTTTTCGGGAACAGGTTTACAAAGCTCTTGTTATGTGACAGATCAGGCAGATGAGCATTTTTAGTGAAAAATATATTTGTACAGAGGAATCTAATTATTTATTGCTATTTGTATCATGCTTGGAGTCATTAACGTCTTTCAAAGTAATCCTACATCACACGTCTATAAACAAAGATAGTCTTCCCCAACACATGCAGCTGATTTCACAGCTACATGTCTTCCATATAAAATGAACATAAAAACTGAGAGATATATTTACTATGAACAATATACAGAGATAAATTGCTTTTAAATTTTGTTTGTTGTATGATGTATTATATGGGAATATATCATTGGCCTCAAAGACATGAATATTCAGTATAGAACACAACTAGCTGAATTAGTTGTGTCTGATTTGTAGTGTGTGACGATTTCTTTTTTTAATCACAAGAGTGTGTTCCCTGTAAAATAGGTGTAACATGTTCTGCTCAGCATTATATAAATACAAGACTTTTGATTTCAGGTTTGGAAGGATGTATACTTTACAAGTGATTTAAATATGTGTAGTGTATGATTACATTTTCTAACTTTTTCCTACAACATAGTAACATAATTTTTTTTATTTTTTCTTTGCTGTGAATATGCAACAAAATAAGGGATTTGAAATCTGTTTTCTATATCTTTTTATTATCCGAAGCCTTCTGTCTCAATGTTTATTGAAATTCTGCTATCGGAATGCCATCTTCTAAGTAATAAGTTATAAGATGCTTTAGAATAATAACAGCAACTGCTTTGGACAGAGAAGTCTATCAATGCATTCAGTGAAAAAGCAATATTGCTATTTTAGTCTTTCATGTAAATGAATTGAATATTGGTTTGAAATATTTGTTATCTCAATTATTGGGCTAAAATAATCAGTGTCAAGGCAAGCAGTATTATGGATCTATAAACAGGTCTGGCTTCAGAGCCCTACAATAATGTACAATATCACTCCAAGTTCACCCACAGTGGAAATCTGTTTTATCCTACTCAGGTTTTCTTGGCATGTGGAATATCGGAAAGAAAATTGAAAGGCTGGCAATAGATTATTACTTCTTTCTTGCCCAGCTTGTATTATAGGCGCGTATTATGCCAAAGGGAAATAGAACATGGCTGATATTAGTTTTAAAACTAGCAGCTACTTACCCCCGAGCTATGGAAGGGTGTGCAGCATTCTAAGCAGGAGTTAATGGTCCAATGAGGCAAATGATGAATGGGTCATCTGTGACAGTGGCCGAGGGTTGACTCCCAGTCCGGCACAACAATCTCACTTCAGTCCATGGCTATTTCGGGGTATAGGGAAATATTCATTGCTGGTAAAGATGTTCAAACTATGCTCCATGGTTACGTCTAAATGGGTGTAATCCTTACATTGTTTAATATGACATGAATGCAGTCATGCAGTTGGAATTATATAATGTTTTATCAGCTTCTCATTTGTAAATGTGTGCTTTAGTCTGTGTTTGTTGAATTTTGTTACATATGAACAGTGTTTTGAACTTCTTATTGTTGGAACAGTTTTGTTTGAGGTTTCAAAGGAATAAGATTGAAAGAAGGGTCATCTTATTGTGAAAGTGTGTGTTGTGATTGGAAATGATTTCAGATGCATAAAAGGCTTCTTTATGATGATTCATGCACACAGGAAATACAAGTGAATGTGTTCATGTACATATTGGTATTGGCATTTTATGATTGCATGATAACCTTGGCACCAAACAGTTAAACATACTGTACACAATCTTTGGACATCTCTAAAGATCCATCACAACTAATTATGGTTAATAACAAGAGGCCATGAAACTTCACGCTCAGTATGAGAATATTATTGGTATATTTGTTTGTGTATTGTTATTATAGAGATGCACACATACACTGCCTACACAGTTTTCTTTCACTCAGGGTAGGCATTGCAGTGCATTTAAACTTATTATCTAAATGTTTGATTTAAATGTTATATTACCTTACAGATGATCACTCTCGTGTCGTCATTTCAACTGCTGCAAATGTGTCTGGATCTGACTACATCAATGCAAATTTCATCGTGAGTTTTTGTCTTTTTTTGTGTAGAGGGAAAGAGAGAGATAGAGAGAGTACTTGTGCTTGATTATGGGTGAGTGAGTGTGTTTGGTTTTACATTGCTTGTAGCAATATTCTAACAATATCTCGATGGGGACATAAGAAATGGCCGTCACACCTTGTAACCATGTGGGGAATTGAACTTATGTCTTCAGCATGACTTCGCACAGAACATTGTATATTAAACTGAAGGTGCAATGGTTTAGCACTGCCACTATTGTGGTAAAACTGACTTAGTCAAGAAATGTAACTTTCTGGGTGTGTAAATTAGGTTTGTAAATGGATGTGTCCTGGACCAAACCTTGAAACAAACTGAATCAAGGCATGGCACTACAAACTGCAGTCTCAGTCAGCTTGCCCCAAGTTGTCTCATGGCAGCGTTTTCTGAAGATTCTAATTTCTTGTAATGTGGACTTAATGGGTTTTTCGCTGAGCACACCAGACAAAACAATAATTCTCTTGGGAGTCAGGCAAGTGGCTGATATTGCTGATTGTATCAGCCACTTGAATGTTTATAAAGTGAAAAATGTGAAAATATAATTTTTGTGGGAAAGTACCTCTGCATAGACCCTCACAATAGCTACCCAGCAAATGCTGATATATGATTAGCACACCCAATACCAAGTTATGGACATTTATGGTAAACAAATTCACTCTTGGCTCTATATCATGCAGTGGAAATAAAGCATTGAACATAGGTAAGACATATATATAAATAAGTGTATATACGTTATGCATGGAAAGCTCAATTGAATAAATCACGCAAATGACTGCTTTCTGATACAGTGTATGTCTGAAGCTCTTCCCAATGTTGGCTTCATACAGCTCCAAAGTGACTGTGATTCACTCAACTTAATTTTGTTACGAAACATTTGTCAGACACAAAGCTGAGAGTCTGGGTCTTAAATTACTGAAATTGTTGCAAAAATATGTACTTTAAAGTATTTGTTTCTGCTGGGAATACTGAGATGTAGGAGTTTTAAACATGTTGACAATGTACATGTAATGAATATTCAAGGTGTGTTTCTGAAATATAGACTGCGGTTTGATACGTTTTATTTATTGTTTTGCTCTTTAAAAAAATCAGTATTGGTCCAGCTTGAAGACAGCTGTCTGTAAATAACTGAATCTAGGCCAAACAATAAAGTGAGTGATATTGTGAGCATTGATCAATGCAATTACGAGTGAGTGTACTTAGTTTTATGCCTCACATTGCAATAGTCCATTTCTATGATGGTTAATACAGTTGTGATTGATTGTATCTAATAAATCATCTAGTTGGCAAGGATGGCTTAAAGAAACCTATTTTCTTATCAAGAATCGACATAAAGCACAATCTCAAATAAAGAATATAATTTGCATGAAATATGAAGGGGCGTTTATCAATTTTGTAATATAAAATGAACCCATATGGTATGAGATTCAAATGAACATAATTTATCTCTGTCTGGTTTTGTTAAAAAGAAAATATATGAATCAAAGCACTGTTAAGACTGTTACAATCACCAGCTCATTGCCACAGCTGGGCAGATATTCTAGCACACTGTGGTATGATAGAACAATGCAAGACAATACCTGTATGAGTACCAGCCCATGAATTCTGTCATGAGGAATGAATAGCATCGCTGTGCAATAAATAAATGATTTCTCTCGCTTTGTCAAAGCATTTAACAGCCTAACGTATTTGATAATTACAGGATTGCGACAGAGATATAATTTATGAGTTTTATCTTTGAGTACTGGCATCTTTTAATTTTCAAAGACTTCTTAAGATTGGAGACAGAATTATGCCATCAGAGGGGGCCAATGGAGCATGTGATTGCTTCAGAGGAATCGACATAAAGTTCCTTGTGGGTTATGAGTTTGGCAGTTAATTGTCGCTTTTGGCTTGGAAATGGCTGAAGATTTACTTGCCAGGTCAGATAGAGTTTAGATTGTTTCCATAAAATATCAAAATATGATCCTTGGCAGTGTTTATTTCTCTTAAAGATATTTGATTATATTTTGAGGTATAAACTTGGGAGAATGACCTTTGGTATTCACATTTAATTGCATCGAGAGTGTTTGTAATACTTGCAGGTGTTAAATTAATACACATATCTTAGTGTGTTTGTAAACCTTAATGATTTGAGATAGGAAATTATTTAAAAGTTCACTTATTTATGTATATATTGCTGTCATGTTGTCAGCCCTGTTTCCATGACATTACACAGTATTTTTGTGTGATAATTTTAGACTTTAAGCACAGTTTGTGTCAGGGACATGCCATTTTTATGTTACGGTGGTCATGTTCCAGCTCAGATTTTGGTATAAATAATGCTTAAAAACTACAGAAATGTACATCATTGCACTGAAAATGTGTTTTCAACAAGTTCAGCATTTTCTTGATAAATTGCCTAAACATTAAAATGAATTTGTTTTGCTTTTTAAAACCATAAAGAGATAGTACTTCAGAATGTTGCAGTTTCTTTTTGCAGAATTTCTGTCAGTGAACTTTGGGGAGTTTTCTGGAGTGTTATTTATATTTCCTCTACGTTGAATTGTGGTAGATAAACATAGATTATATCTGTGAAATACTTTAATGGTTTTATGTAGGTATAAAATTTGGAGCACACATAATCTGGACATCTGATGTATTTAAGACAAAAATCTTATGACTTTTACTTCCAACAATTTATCCATGAGTGTAGTCATATCTCTGATGGGTGCAAACTGTTATGTACAAATTATTTTATGTGTTAATCTTCATTTATCAGAGTAACAAAAAACATTTGAAAATAAAGCAATGTTAACTTGAGTATACTAAGGTTGATTTGCTTCCTTCGAATATATAGTCACTGATTTTACTGCTGCTCAGCAATAATTGTACACAACACCACATTAGGGCTAGTAGTCACCTAGAGGGAGCCCTTACTGAGGATATCATGAAAACGTTTCCCCTAATACCACAGAATTATAGCCAGCTTTACAAATGTGGTTCAGAGGATTATTTCACAAGTACAAGTTGTAAAATATTTCATGTATTTGTTATCCTTGGTTCAGAGCCTCAAAAAAGATTTTTCCCTAGGGAAAGTTTTCTCTCCATGCCAATCTGTGAGTTTCCCTAGGCATGAGGTATTACGACATTAGAAATATCACCTAGGATCAGACAGTGAATGCGTCTATTGGAACCGAATCGTAAAACGTGAGATAGAGTGATACTTCCTTAATGTAGAGAGCTTGATTCCAAGACAGACGAGGACTGCGCTATACTGCTTGCAAAGCATGCACGGATAATCATGAAGGGTGAAAACAGCGAGGGGAAAGATTTTGACTCATCCATATTATCTGAATATTAAGTTTCTTCTTGATTATTGTAAGTAGTAAAACTGTATCATTGTTATAAATACACCATCTGTCAAATATTGCCTTTGACAAAATGGCTTCTTCATGCATTAACATGTTTGGAAAATAGGTTGTCTTCAATAGGTTTTAACGTAGCTATGTTGTTTTAAATTCTTAGTGCATATTGATCATGGTCAGCATTATTAAGTTGAAAATTTCTGTTTTTTATCAAAGGAGTTTATTGTGTTACTTGTTTTGATTGAGAGTGCCTTTTATCCTACAGGTTTGAGAGCAGGTTCTGTTGAAAGTCTCCTTCACACTTTCTTATCAAAGACGTTCTGAAAGCTCAGCATCTGTTGATTGATAACACTTATGTATGAGGTTCATGTCTGTCATATTATCCTCAGCATCCTTTTTAACAGTTTGTGGATGAAAGGCATCAAAATCTTTCTAGAAGAAACTCTGTGGAGTTTGTTTCGTTGAGATATACATCATTCTTGGAATTAAAGATGACTTACAGATGCTGGTTTGTTGAAAGACAATTGAGCATATTCCAGGTTCTTATTTCTGCTCATTTCTCATAATAGTATGTCCCAGAAATAGATTCATTAACAGTAATATTTTTGATAGTTCATATTTTGTCTAGTAAAGGATAAAGTAATATTTCACATGAAAGACCCCTCAAGTTGAAGTCTTCTAATGTTGTCCAATTAACAGAGGTGTGTTCTTAGAGGCCGTTGGTTGTTCTCTCATGAAACAACTTCAAACAATAGGCTTCTAACTGAATATCAACATCATACATTTTTCACTTAGATCTAAGAGTACAGAACGCTTAGATTGTTTTCTTAACTCTGAGAAATATACTATAATTCATCTATAAATATTTAAGGGATTCACATTTCCTTGAAAGAAGCATATGAAATGTTTGGCTCCAAGTTGAGTGTGGTTGTTTGACTTGCCCCTGAGTGAAAACAGATGGACAATGTCCAAATTGATTCTCATTTATTCCCAACATGTCATTCATCGAAGAAAATAAGGCCACATCCACATTTTCCGACCATTCCCAAATCGTTTTGAAAAACCGAGGTCAATCGATTAGAGTGATGTGACTATTGTTTGCCTGAAAACTACTTGTATGAATTAACTGTCTCCAGATTGATCTCAGCTTAAGCAAATAATTAATACGCACTCTCATCTGTTTGCCAAAGTGCCTGCTGCTTGGAATGGGGACAAAATAAAACGTTCTTAAACATTTCATTTTTAAGCAAGAACTCACTCTCTGTCATGCCTTGACAATCATGTAATGTTTTGTAATGCTTTAGGAATCTTGGGTACCATTAGTGTGCTGTGTTATGAGGAAGCAGAAAAAAATCATAATGACCCAATCATTTACAAAATATTTTCGAGGAAGTTGATGGACCTTGAATGCCACTGGAAGAATAATATCCCAATGTAATGATGGATCGCCAAAGGTATTACAGCTCAGTAAAGATTCAATTAGAACAGAAACTGAATGGACTAGTGCAAAGCTAAATGGATAAATAAGTACTCCAGGTATGAGAAGTTATTTGTCATGTTACAGAGATTACAAATTCAGAATGCCATTTCACAAAACATTCTTTGGTCAGTGTTGGAACTGGTGTCACTCTAAGGATGGTAATGTTAGAAGAACATAGGGTTTTACTAGAATTAATCAACACTTTCTCTGACAGTACTTCTTTCAGCATGTTGTGGGAAGGTCTACATAATGTATCTGCTTTTGTTGTAATACTTTGTTTTTTGTAAACTTTCTTTTGTCTCTTTTACACAGCATCACTTTCCAGTTTTGAATCAGACAATAATTAGTCATTTTCCTAAACTATCTGACCAATTCATAGCCTTCATAGGTACTAGGATGGCACGACTTCAACTGAATTTTAAAAGATCTGTTGAACTGTTTTGAAGTCAAGATTTCTGTACCATCTATTATGTTTTTTGTTGTACTTGACTGGAAGCTAAATGAGTGACTGGATATTAAGAAGACTTCTGTTGTTTTTTTTCAGACGGACCATGACCCCCGCAACCCTGCTTTCATTGCCACCCAGGGGCCACTACCACACACCGTAGCTGACTTTTGGCAGGTAATACTGGGGATTAGCAATTCAGAAGCTACTGGATTTTATTGTCTCTATGTATGTCAAGAGAAAGGTTAGAGAAATGTCAGTAACATCATACAATTCATAAACTGACTAAGTGGATTTTGATGAGTGGTGAAGTTATTCTTTTTGTAGAAGAGATGGCGTGTTGGTCTGTCCTTGTGTTTTGTGTGAATGTTTAATGGCTAACATCGCATGATCAATGTGTGTGTCGTGTGAACTGTTAGTAGTTAGCAGGACATCATTGGGATGTGTGCGTGTGGTTTGGGAACAGTTACAGTTACCTGTTTATGGCCTGTCTAGATGGTCTGGGAACAAGGCAGTGTGGTCATTGTGATGCTGTCCAAACTGACAGAGACCGGAACAGCTATGTGTCATCGCTATTGGCCAGAGGAAGGAAGTGATCTCTACCACATCTACGAGGTACGATCCAATACAACAAGTCACACATCACACCTGTTCAAATGACTGTTTCCGATTAAGCCAAAATTCGTATTGTCTGCTAACCAGTCATTAGGAACGCTCTTATTCTCTGTTGCAGCTGTTTCTATATTAGAATTCATGGTGATCATGGCAACAGAAACTGATATTGAAATCTAAACGACACACCTGGTGGTTAAGCCATATGTATCATGCACATTACTTGACACAAGTGCTTGGTTACAGCTGTATCTAACACACATCACTAGCACTATTGGTGAATGGTCCTGATAGACATTGTGTTAGTCTTGAGATTATATTTATTTGATTTGGCTACAGGTACACCTTGTGTCGGAGCACATCTGGTGTGATGACTACCTGGTCAGGAGCTTCTACCTGAAGAATTTGCAGACTAACGAGACTCGCACTGTGACCCAGTTCCACTTCCTCACCTGGCCCAACCTCTGCGTTCCTGGATCAATCAAGGCACTCCTGGACTTCCGCAGGTACAGCTTGCTCAACACTCACTCACATACTTCATAGCTGCCACTGTTTGTTGGGGGAGTGAACATTTTTTGATTGAGAAGTAGAACCAATTTATGTAAAAATGTCTCATGTAAGAAATATTTTCACATGTTGCATCTGTACCACAGCATATTCCAGAAGGAGTAAAGCTTATTTCAGTTAATTTACGTTTCACATTTAAAAAGATTTACTAAAGTTCATTTGACCTTTAAATATGGTGATATACTAAGGCAAATACAGTTGTGTAAAGTATTCATTGTAGTGGATTAGAACAAGAATAGTTCAGGTTTGGACTTTGTTTGAACAAAGATACATGCAACAAATGATAGCTGCAACATGTGTTGTGTGTCTAACTGATATCCCAGATACGGCTGTATGCTTCCAAGTTCTAATGCAGCCAATACTGCCATTTGCATACAATAGCTGTATTTGAAACAAACAGTGACACTTGTAGATAGCTTTGTCACAAGTAGAAGGTTGTTGTTTGAACAGATACTCACTCAAAACTCATGTGGCGCAATGTTGATGTGTCCTTCATAATACAGCAGAGGTCAATGATTATTTTATGGTCGGTCAGTGGTCAACCAAACCCCAAATGGTCAACAATTATAACCTGCGTCACTGCTTGCAGCATTTAATTCAAACCATTTCTACACTGTAAGCACCTGATGAAGATCTGGGTAGAATGTGGTGTTTGACAACCCTCATGAATAGTACAAGGAGAGGGAAACATCAGGCGTTTGGGTGATGCACGCCATTGTATTCCAGTTGTGAATGTCGATCAGTGTGTTATAGTCACAACAATGCTGGGTATACTGGGAGACCACAAACCAAACAACACCCTCCAACCTCTTGAAAATAACACTCACATGCATTTACAAATGCCTTATTTGTGTTTGTATTTTTACATCAGAGTTATATGTTAAACTTGGAATTTAGATAAAACATCAACTAACATTGCTACTAACCACACCCTTAGTGATTTGAAAGTTGATTGCAAATGCACTTCAGTTAGACAAGTTAGATACATTAGAAATAGCTGATTGTGTTCCAGTAGTCAGTGACATAAGAGCGGATTAAGTCATTATGTTAAGGTAGTAACATATTCATAGACAGGATAGCAATTAGTTAAAAAAAACAGGAAATGAGAGTGAAAATCAAGTTAAATTCAAACAAAACTACTCAGCCAAAGTCTGAACAATTGGTATTTGCAATATCTTAACAATTATTTCTACTATGCATAAAGCCAAAACAGTTGTGCCTCCTGAATTAATTGAAAAACAATTCCATACAATTTACATAAAATACATAAACTTCAAAGAATTAAATATTATCAGAGAGGTGATTAATGGTTATCTTAACAATAATCAGACATATTTTCCCTGGAACCCTTTGTCGTTCTATTTGTATGACTCATGTACAATATGCGTAACAATAACACTCTAAATCATCCTCAGTAGGATAGTAACATCTGGTAAAAGTGAATATTAATTCTCATACTGTTCAGAAAGGGAACATGTTTGTACACAATAGTGTGTTCAAGGATGACTTTTGTGGTTTTATGCCGCCATGTTGTGAAGTGATAGTTTTGAAAGTGAGTTGCTAAATGATTTATTGCTAAACAATGTCTGGTTGCATTCTCCTGACAACATGTAATTGTGCCTTTCTCATGATTGAGGATCTTTCTCAGATTATTGCTGTTGGGTTTGAGATATTTTTCTTGTGTATCTGCAGTTTGGTTAAAAATGTTTAAAGTAATAGTTAGGAAATGTGATGTCATTGCTGGCAGTTACTCTCAACAGAAAGTGCATTTAACTGTTATTGGTAGCTGCACATTTTCATGTCCTGTAATCGTCTGTCATCGTAGTATCTTTCCATTTGCCTATCTAATGACTAGTTTTCTGCCTCCTTGTTTTGGTTGGATCTGACACCTGCCATGACTAACAAACAGTTGCTGCCTAACTCTGACATGCTACTCACTGCTATCCTCCCAGGCAGCTTTTGTGATTTAGCAATTGTACATTAGACAAATTGCATAGTCACAAAAGTGATCGGGGGGCTGGCCCTGCTACTAACAGCTTGGTGGTGGTGGACTTGCACTGCATGTGCAGATCGTGAGCTCTGCATATACTAACTACATGACAACAACTTACCTATCTGTGATTTGGTATACATCTCGGGATTAGTCTTGGTTATTTTGTCTTTACATTGTTTGTAATGTAAAACATTCTTCCTTAAGTACTGTTTATTTTAACTCTGGTTTCACATAATGTGTATTTAAGAGGTTTCCGTATGGGGTCTTTACCTGATGACTGTCTAAACAGAAAAGGCTGCTCATAGTTGTTCATTGTGTATCTTTACAGGATTGATAAGTACACATCAATGGCTATCTTCCCTTTGTGCAACTTGGCACGGGAATTACAGAAATTTCACAAGTACCACTTCAGATATTAATAATGGGATGTGATAATTTTGCTTAGTTAATGACAATATACACTTTTAAGTTTCTGCATATGATTTTCATAATAGTGGAATGGTTTCTAGCTGATTTGTCTATAGGGATGTAGTTTCACATGTTGTTACTGAAGGTGCAGTATGTAACTGCATTATAGTGTAGGTAACTATTGTAAGGAATTCAATGTTTGTGGTTTCTAGAGCGATGGTTGATGGTCTCTGTCTTTGTTATGTTTGTGTTCACCGTGTGTTGCTGTTGCTGGGATGGAAATCAATGGCTACAGCTGTAGTATTTACAATTCCATATGCATTTGTTAAATGTAGATTAATACAGAGTGCAGCTGTTTGTAGACACTGTATATTGTGGTATCTATCTATCTCATGCTGTTGGTTTATAGTGAGTTTTCAAACTTGGTCTGAAATTTCTAGTTCCTAACTAATATTCCGTAATCTTACCATTGATCCGTATGCTTTTTGTTTGTAAATTATATTTTTATTTTCAATTACCAAGTTTGTGGTAATTTTTATATGTGGCAAATCACCTAATAACCAAATATATACCCTATGAATAGGCTTCATTTAAGTCTCACTGCACACCACTGTGCTGAATTTGGAAAAGCCAGACTGGTTATATGATACAGTTATGTTAAATCTTAGGTCAAAACAAACACGGTACAATGGGAACAAGTCTGAAGAGATCACGGACATTTTATACAATTAAAATGAACAGATCTAAATTTAAACTTTTTGTCTGTTTTTTACTGCGAAAAGTAGTCATAAAAACATGCGGAAAGAGATGAAATGGTGCTTCTTACATAAACTTGGGATATCAATAGGCCACAAGTGTGCCTTCTAATAATTGCATCTGATATCATGGGGCCTGGTTTTAATAGTTTAATTTAAATACCAGAACCAATGTATTATTCATTTAATGATTTAATTATAAAATGTAACTAAATCTCCAACTAAAGCATCATTTCTTCACTAATCTGATGTTTGCTCAATTTGTGGCTTATAAAGAAATTGATTTCCTGAATTTGTAGATGTAAAGCACTGAGAAGACTCAACTGATCTGTTCAGGTCCAATACCATTGACTGCAGTATACAGTTACCAATTACATTACAGGCTGGCTCCTCATATACAATGCTCATTTAGCCTAGTTTACTTGTCAGAAAATTCAGTTGAAATGGACAAAAATGTCACTTACCAGATGTTGAAGCTAAATTTGCATTAAGTGTTTTGAACATATTGATTTTCCAGTCCATATTTGTTTTCAAACGTTTCGAACTAAATCAGTCTTGATATTTTGTTCACCTAGAACTGTATTTCTTGTATCTTAGGTGTGACCTAATTGCTACATTTTGATGTGTCTGTTCTTGAAGGTGCTTCGGTCTATGTCAAAGAGTAGAAGCAGTACTTAAAATACAGAATATGCCAGAGGTGGTTTAATTAATATTTATGGGGATTATTTGTAACTAAATTCAAATTCTTGTACAAAATCAATAACTTCCGTATGTTGTGTATGTTATCCTCCACACACCCATACATAATTATCTATCTGTGGACAAACATGAAATAAGGTTTCAAAATATTTTTCTCATATTAGAGGGTTTTTTTATGTTAGAAGATATTTTGTTCCCTTTTCTCTTGTAGAGACTGTGAGACTGCCTTGTTCAAATGGTTTGACAAAACCTTCTTGTAAAGAACTTGCTTCCTACCAGACAGCAGGATATGGTATTGAAAATTAATATCCTTTTAAGATCAGTTTACAGATTCATTAGTGCAAGAAATAATGAGAACCAGCTTTTTTCTGTATTATGTAAGCCAAGAAATATATCGGAGAATCTTCTTCAACCATTTATAGAAATATTTTACAAATCATCCTACCTTATTTTTTGTGGTTAGCTTTATTATAACCAATCATTGTCATGAAATGAACGTGGAAATTGACATAGTCACTCATTTAATTGGGGTCAGATTGCATGGCAGGACAAGCTATTCTCATCTAAACCCTAGATTGATTCCAACATGCCAACAAAATAAATCGAAACCCAGTCACTAATTGGCTTTGTGGGATTTCCATCTTTAACTTTTTATCATACAAGTCAAAAGAGTTCATTCCTAGCATATTTTTCTATGAAACACACTGGCACATTTTTCGTCACTGTCGGCCATCTTGCAATCTCCGTGGCCACAACAGCAAATTTGCTTGGCCAACACCAAGTGACATAAATCTAAATCAAGAATCAGGTTTTTAAAACGTCAGGTTTCCGGATCCCTCCTTTCCTAATGTTCCAAGATTTTCCATTTCCGAGAAGCTCTCTTCTTGACAAGAATTTATTATGGTAGTCCAAGCTCTCCATTAACTACGGACATGCTGTTGATATAGCTAGCCCTTAATGCCCAGCTTTTGAAATGGAGGCACCCAAATCGAGACCCTGTGATTTGACTTCATTAAGTTTGGAAATGCCTATAAATCTACATTAGCTGTGGTCTGCAAAGTCCCTGCAAATGAGGACGAGTGAGGACAGGTCATATACGTCCTCATGCTACACCAGAAGTCAGTGTCCTCTCAGCACGCACTTAATGTAAAATTCTAGATTCACCACACTTATGATCAAAATGCTTACTTTCAAAATGAAGAACTGACAGAATTCTGTCTGATCTTATCAAATATTTTGTAAATTCATTCAAACATTAGCTCTATGATAATTCAAATTCATTTCTTTTTATCTGTTAGAATAATTTTACCAGAAAACAGGTTAGCTTTGTTATCACCATAGATGTGCTTGTCTACAAGTATCAGGAACTGGGAATACAAAGTTGGCACCAATGTTTATAAGCAAAGCCTATAATAACTTTACAGGGCACTTCAAAGCAGTTGTATTAGTTAAGACAAAATGCTTTCAACCGTTCTGAATATTTCATTATAGTAGGGTCAGGTATGAATACTATAGGTTCAAGTAGGTAACAGAGACAGTTGGGAAGCGCCGTTGGGAGAGACTGAGAGAAGTAGTTGTTAGCTCATCAGGTCTTCAGTGGTACAAACACACACGTGCACATGCTTATGTGCACACACACACACACACACACACACACACACACACACACACACACACACACACACACACACACACACACACACACACACACACACACACACACACACATTTCTGAACCTGTATGTGCAGAGGATGATTGCAAGTAAATATTTGCTTCAGTACCCTACTGGCAAGAGTTTGAGACTAGAAGGGCAATGTGTTGAAGTCTCTTTCCCCAAAACACGAAAGCTTGAAGTTGCGTGTTTAACATGCATGTGTTGCCCTTAGAGTCTCTGCAACAAAATCCTGAAAGGCTATGTACTGAAATCAGATGGGAACTGAGTCATTGATTTTCTTTAATTAGGATTATTTAGTATCCTAAAGAGCAATACTTACAACCAATCACGTGTTAGCACATCCAAAGTCCGTATGATACATGGTGCAACTTTCAACTACTTATCTGGAGGCTGAGCTAATTGTGTTGGAGACTGGTCTGCCTGGCCGACTCATGTGATGATGGCACTATGATTACCAGAATCACTATGTGTGGGCAGCATGTCTGTGATAACGGTAGCGCAAACATACCTGTGCAGGTGGCCTCACATCTGACAGTAGCTTTAGGGCTTTGTATTGGAAATGTTACTCTGAAAAATCATTTGCCTTTTCACGAAACATGTGTTAGGGTCTCCGTATTGTAATCAGTTTGTATATACGTTTTATAGACAAGTTTTATCAGATCATGGAGTCAGTCAGGTGGAAATCCCTACCTAATGAATTTAAGCTGTCTCCAAAACCTGAAAACTTAAAGCATCATCTTAAAACCTTTTTTCTATAAAATCTTTTTCCTTCTGTTATATTAATGGACTTCATTAATGCTTTATTCATTGTTAGTGATACCTGGTGTTGAGTTTGGCGTTATATAATGGACACATTATTATTATTATTATTATTATTGTTATTTTTGTATTATTGTCATAAATGATCAAATACAGTAAAAGTTGCTTGTTCCTACTTACATTAGGTCTTACTTAAGATGTGGCAAATGTATGATAAGGTATACATTCAGTTCAGTTTTCACTAAACACTCATATTCAATAGATATGTTTGAGTCAAACCAAAATTTCTCTAACCAGCTTTTCATTACTGCAAATTTCAATACTATGAACATTTTTTCCCCTTAAGTGGCATTTTAAAGCTGGTATGATGAAGAGGAATAATTTTTTTATGTATATACAAGTCTATCCAACATTTGTTTGATAACAGTGTTAGAATCTACACCAACATTTTGCGTCCACTGCTAGAAGGAACATGTTTATCCATAATAGAGTATTCATCATAAATATGAACATTTGGATTTGGATTGTGACAAATGATTTACGTGTACCAAACCTAGTTGTTTTTGTCAGTTGGTGACTATGTCTGTGTCACTGATAATCCTGGACAGTTTCAGTGACATGGAGAATGACTTGTGAACCTGATGGACAGACAGGTTATTTGAATGGTTTCAGTTGTGACTTACATGCTTTGTGTGTTTACCATTACAGGAAGGTGAACAAGTCTTATAGAGGTCGCTCCTGCCCAATTGTGGTTCACTGCAGGTAAATAAATTTCTACTGGAGATTATAAATGGTATGAGAGGAAGAAACAATGAGATTTTTGAAGGGTATTTAGTAGTGGAATGCATAAGAAGAGCAAGATTTATGGATATGTTATTATTCTTATTTCGTCTTTATTGTGAAGAACACAATATTTCTGAACATATGATATCTATAAATCATGCTTTTCTTACATACTGTGCATTTGATACAAATGTTCAAAATAATTCATTTTGAAAAGGTTTTCAGACCCTACTAAGCATTGATAGAATATATTTAGCTACAACCTGTTTATACATTTGTGTGTCTCAGAGGGGCTTTGACAGTTGATACAATGGCCCAGTAGAATACATTGATGACAGGCTGAATAAAGATATCATTTTATAACCTCACACAAGGTATTTACAGTAAAAAGTCCTAAAACTAATCCTTTTCTTTTCTATGCTTTTGAATTGATAAGCCGGTTGGTATCTGTTTATCCATTAAAAATCTGTAACAATTTTGTACCAGAAAGTACTGACAGATATCATCTTTACACTTTGGTGAAATCCAGGTTACACTGCTGAAGCTTTGTCATCATCTCAAGTCTTACATGGGAAATCAATCACTTTAATGCTAAAAACAGACCCTGCAATCACCATATGACTCTGTAACATGAACACAAGACCTTAAATATGATTATTGCGCAGCTGTCAGCAATATTTGACTGACATTTAGATCATTTCCCCAGAAATATAGTCTTATAATTTTGTCATTAAAGTGATGGATGTGGACGCACTGGAACGTATTGCCTCATCGACATGGTCTTGAACAGAATGGCTAAAGGTATGTATTTATAGATAAAAAAACCCATCTAGAATATAACTGCCACATTTAGTAGTGCTTAAAGCAACATTTATATGCAGTTTTGTATCACTTATTTATAAATCTTAAACAACAACAGCGTATGAATATTTTTAGGATTCTGAGGCAAGAGGGAGCGGTTATGACATGTTGATGGTTTGAAATACTTAATTGGTCAAGGTTGGTTTGTTCAGATGGGGATGTATGGAGTTCCTGACTGAGTAGAACAGTATTCAGTATTGTAGGTTATATAAATGGAATGTGAAGATGTTATACATATTTGTTACAGGTGCAAAGGAGATAGACATGGCTGCCACCCTTGAACACATCCGTGACCAGAGGATGGGTATGGTGAAAACTAAGGTAAGGGAGACGACTTTTCTAACCTTCATATTTACCTCCCTTTGAATGCAACTGGCACTTTCTCCATTTACTGTTTATAATATTAAACGGAAAATAGAAACCCAATTAAAATGTATATTTTGGGATTTTTAATTAAGAACAGTTGGCTTTGTTGAAGTTGCATGGATATTTTGACTGGATTCACATATGGCCACAGTCTGTAAAGAATTGAGTCTGGACTAGACCAGTGATCTCGTGACCAGTGATACCTTGAGATGGTGTGTGTGTGTGCATGCATGTGTGTGTGTGTGCGTGCTTGCGGGCGTGCATGCATGTGCCTAAAAAATAACTTTTAAAATTAAGAAAATACTTCATAAATATTTTTCTCAAATAGTGGTTACTCATCATTTCTCTTTCTCTTTACCAGGAGCAGTTCCAATTTTCCCTGGCAGCTGTTGCAGAGGAGGTTCATGCAATTCTGAAAGCCCTGCCCCAATGAGTACCGAACACGTTTCACGCGAAACTAAACTACCGACTCACAGATATAACTATACCCACCATGGTTTGTCAACAGAATAGGTGCTGTTGTCCTAGTACCAGACACACTGAAAAATGTCTTCAGTTAAATCCGCCTGCAGGGTCAAGAACTGTGATCAGATGGGTAGAGCTCCATCATCTATGTGTAGATTGTATTAAACAACTGGGCACTAAACAGCCTGTTGTTTTCAAGAGAGTTGCGAGAATTCTTGAAATATTCTCACCGAGTACTTAAGTGTTTACATGGTAGCACTCTTATGTACTTAAAACAGGTTATCATGTTTAGATGTTAACATATTTTAAATTCCCTACAGAACTTATTTCTGCCCATATCAAGAAATAACTGATTTGATGGAATATTTCATTCAACATTGATCAAGGAGTTGGATTTTAAGGAGATGAAAAATAACAAATAGATGTATCCTTAATTTGTAGCCCCCTATGCTTGATGTTATTGTTTTAATATTGTTATCTATTTTTGGATGTGTTGAACAAATCTGTAGGCATCCCCCCCCCATGTTATGAGTGGTCTATACTATTTAAAGTATGTCATGTCAATCAGTGTCCGATTGCAACATCTTTCATGTCGATTGTGTCATGGTATTCTGTATCATGTTAGTATCATCATTTAAGTATATTATTTATTTTTGAAATTATATTTTTATTTGAAGTATTTTAAGATAATTTACGAACACTGGAAAATAACCAAACATAAATGCAAGTGCAATATCTTTGGTGCATGCACCACTCTTTATTATTTTCTTTCTTTTGGTAGTGTTTAAGAGGTTTTGTTTTTCTTTATAGACATTCAACATATTGAGCATCAAAAGTCTTGCACTCAAACAATCGTAAAGAAATGATAAAGTGTTTTTGACTAGTATTCAGTATTCTGTGACTCTATATTTTCTTTAATGATCTGTAAATGTTTCTTATTTTTCTGGAAATAGAGTATCATGTCCTGTTATTGTTCTGATTATAAGCAGTGAATCTATACAATAGCAGAATAAAATGACGAGATGAATCTGTGTAATCCCATACTGTGAGAGGAAAATATGATAATGAAAAAACTGTAGAAGATAAAAACAACAACTTGTTGCGTTATGTTTTCCCACTACTGTTCCCGTGTCCCTTGCAAACATTGGAAAAGTCATTGGATTTCAAGTAAAGAATATTGTTCTGTTACATTTTGTTACTCTATGAAATAAAGTTTGTGATGAAAGGGAGATAACCCTTGATTGACTAATGATGTTAAGGACTGGAACCTCTTTACCACGCTGCTGTGATCATGTTGAATTTCAATATAATTTGACTTGGATATCTACTTTGAAAGGCTCTTCTCAACTGAAATACACAATATCCATGATAATTATATTTTTGAATTGTGATATATACATATTATATATATATTTATTCTCAGAGTGTCTGAGTCTGTTGATTTGAAGAAGTCTATGTGTCTATAACTGATATCTTTCAGCTAACTTTGAGCCCCTCATTGTCAAACTGTTGTTGTCATTGTCATCTAGTGGGATTGTTTTTGTGTAGACTTTTGTTGTCAATAAATGCTCACAAGCTGCAAAACTTGATCAAAAATGTATTTGTTATGTCTTCTATACAACCATATACAACTGAAGGGCTGTAGAGTAGCTCAGGTCAAGCTGAAGAAACTGTAGTGTATCACACTAGGGGGGACACCCTTTACACAAATCAGGGCTTATGTGTCATGCTGTAGTGTCTGTGTAAGGAGGTACACCCTTCACACAAATCATGGAATTTGTGTTGTGATACAGTTGTGGCTCACTGTCATACAAATCAAGGGTTGTGTGTCATAAGGTAGTGTCTCAATGTTGAGGGGCACCCTTCACACAAGTCAAGGGTTGTGTGTCATACAGTAGTGTCTCACTGTAGGGGGGCACCGTTCTTACACATCAAGGGTTGTGTGTCATACAGTAGTGTCTCAATGTAGGGGGACACCCTTCACACAAGTCAAGGGTTGTATGTCATACAGTAGTGTCTCACTGTAGGATGAGGGGACACCCTTCACAAAAGTGAAGGGTACTTTGTCATACAGTAGTGTCTCACTATAGGGGACTCCCTTCACATAAGGCAAGGATGTGTGTCATACAGTAGTGTCTCACTGTAGAAGGGACACCCTTCACACAAGCCAAGGGTTGTGTGTCATACAGTAGTGTCTCACTAAAGGGGACACCCTTCACGAAAGCTTAGGGTTGTGTGTCATACAGTAGTGTCTCACTATAGGGGACACCCTTCACAAAAGCTTAGGGTTGTGTGTCATACAGTAGTGTCTCACTATAGGGAACACCCTCCACACAAGACAAGGGTTATGTGTCATACAGTAGTGTCTCACTGTAGAGGGGTGTGATTAGTATGTGAACACTAGTTGGAAATCATAATACTATTACTCACCACTCTAGATTGTGGTTGCACGTTTCAGTCGCTACCCAAACTATGATTTTCAAACCCGATAAATAGCAAAAATATCATAAAATGTTTATATTCCCTGGGATAAATTTCAGGATACTGAACGGACATTCACTTCCCAAATGGGCCCAAATGAAATTCCTCTCAAGTTCTGTGTTGTGTCCAGAATAATTTGCTGTCAAAATATTCCACTCACAAATTGTCATCTGCTCAATTCACGTGCAACGGAAATAAGTTCTGACTGGCTGGTGAGGGATATTGATATTACTACTAAACACCTTCAGTAAAATATACTACTGAAAATGAGTGTGTTTGGATAAGCATTTGACTCTGAAAATATGACTTCACATATTGCGATGATTTGTAGTGAAAACAATAACACTGTTACAAGGGAAGGAAGCTTGCTCTTTGCTTGAGAGAGTAACCATTTAGTTTATTCTCCAGGCAAACCATGACGGCTGACATATTGCACATGGGGATTCGAACATGGACCGTTGACCTGAAGTGTAAATTACTGCCCTCAACTACGTTGATTAGAACGCCAAATGTACATACTAATGGAGGCCACACAACAACAGGACAACAGTTTATTTCTGTGTGCCAACGTATAGCAAACATCGCATTAGTCACAATAATCAAGAACTGGCAACAGTAAGTAAAATTACTCAGAGTTACTTATATCATACACGCCAATATTATCCAGTATAATTCACATTTCACATCAGAATCCAAATTATGCACTATTCACATAATAGCGAGATGAAGTAAGCATTACATGTCATAAATTCTCAAAACAGCTGCTAGTTTAGGCGAATCAGTATGGGTCCTGTCAAGTATATGGATTTGACAACCGTATTCAAGGCCAGTTGGTGACCCGCTCACATAAGTAATGGAACATTATTCTACTAAAAACATTCAGGACAGAATCTGACAAGTTTGATGGCTTCACAACACCTATATCATGCTCGATCCAGTGTTGTACCATGTGCCCTGTTCAGTAACCGCCCTGCTTTAGCATAGACTTATGTTTATCTTTGAGGTTCTGAATCCGGAATGTCCTGTCATGTCTAGTTCACGATCTCCTTGTATGTCTATGGTTTACTATCCTAGCTCCCAACAATGTAGGACATTCACAGTTTAATCATAGAGCATATTTCTAACAAACAAGTGTACAATAAGAGTTGAGGGTCACTGATGAATATTCATATACAGATCAGTACACATGGTATTGCATCGGTATCTGTGAGCAACTCCAGCATTTCTAGACATTCATCATGATAATAATAATAATCATCACCATCGTCATCGTCCTTCTCCTCCTCCTCACCATCATCATCAACAACACCAACGTCGTCATCATCATTACCACCACCATCATTATTGTTGTCGTCGTCATCATTACCACCACCATCATCACTGTCATCATCATCATTGTCATCACCATGACCACCACCACCACCATCATCATCATCGTCACCGTTGTCGTCGTCCTCCTCCTCACCATCATCATCAACAACACCACCATCGTCGTCATTGTCATCATTACCACCACCATCATCATTGTCGTCGTCATCGTCATCACCACGACCACCATCACCATCATCATCATCATCATCTTCATCATCATCATCATCATCATCATCATAGTCTACACGTTGTTTTCTCTCAAATCAACCTTATAATTATGGTGTTTTACACTTTAAGATTAAAAATGCAACAGAGAGGGTTTGGAGGATCAGGCCTGTAAGGTTCATCAACAGCCTTAGGTCCTTATCTTCACTACACACAGTCCAGACAGACAGTGGGACTTCTAACGGGAGCCCACCAAGAACTTTCTGGAGAACATGGAGTTCCCCTACCCCACCGCACCCCACCCTACCCCCTGCCTGTGCCATCATGTCTTTTAAGATTTGATGTTTATGAATAACATTTAGTTATTTCATCATTATTAAACACACCGATGTCCCTGTAAACTTCAGATGACCTTTACTATCTAAAGGGTGCGATAGGTTGTGAGGTAGCCAAGTGGTTAAAGCGTCCGCTCGTTACGCCGAAGATCCGGGTTCGATTCCCCACATGGGCACAATGTGTGAAGCCCATTTCTGGTGTCCCGCGTCGTGATATTGCTGGAATATTGCTAAAAGCGGCGTAAAACCACATTCATTCACTCACTCCTGGGTACAATGACCTGACATAGCCAAACCGCCGAGCCTTATCACCAGATCAAAGAGCGGCAAGTTACGACTTGCATAGTTTCTGCTGCGCACTGGTGCAGGTAATGATTTTAAAAATGTCTGATGTAAATTTTCTTGCAAACAAATTTCGAGGACCAAACCGTTTAGTGAAAAAGAGACGTCGCCTGCAAGTAGTTAATGGCTTATTATATTACAGATACAAACCTACAGCTGTGTGTGGAACTACTAGTTTATCCTCATCTTCTTCCTGGACTAATTGTTTCACGGTGTCTGTAAGTTATACCAGACATCAAATATCGACAAAATAAACTGCATCTGACATTTCATTTCTTTATGCTCATGGGAAATGAAATCGTTTATACAACTGAAAATCCATTATTCTGATCCTGATTTAGCCAGCGTGTTCACAGATCAACAATCCATTTGTCAAAACAGACAAGCGTTAAATATCCACTGAGACCAAATTGTCTCCCCATTTAAAGGCGCTGTACATCTTTGACGGGCTATAAAATTACTCAATGTAGGAAAACTGTTTTAGTTGGAAAATACCAGATTAAAAATACTGTTACACTACAAAAATGAGCTGGTTTCCGGAACACTGAAACTGAGAATATTTTTAAAAAAAGAATATTATGATATCCACCGAATGATGCGTCAACAATACACCTTTTTCTTGTTCAACTAAGCAAGTGAATTCTAAGGCCTCGCGATTATTCTAAGTTAATCTTCAAAACTAAGTTTCAGACAGGAATGGAAAGTAACAATCTACACAAGACCATAGCTTCTTGTTAGGTTCCGTCCTCTGAACTATAAGTATCCATTATGGATTCTATTTGGAAACTAGTTCAGGATAGTTTCGATGAAACCAATCGGATGTCAGGAAGATCAACTTTATGCCAAACTTAGTTCAAAACAGTGCAGAGGAAACCAATGTGAAAATACATTTTCTGTTTTTATGTTGGTTTCCTTTTAATGGAATCTTCAATTGCAAATTCCAGATATGGAAACCAACAAGAAACCCCTAACCTTAGTTTGTCTTTTGGTTTCCTTTTACAGAATCCAAAATGGAATCTAGTTGGAAACTCAGTTAGTCAGTTTCAGTGAATGGGAATCAACTGGATTCACCAATTACCCAGAATACGGATGGTTTCCAGGTTTCAGGAAACCAAGTCATGTTTGCAGTGTTACAGACCAGACTAGTCTCTCGTCAGCCTAGTGTTACAACTCAAAGAAGGAGTTAAATATATATATTTTTAAATAGCGTTTTAAAGAATATGTTTATGTACAATAAGATGAGCTGGTTGCGCTTCCAATTATAATCGTCATTAATACTGATAAGTGCTAGTGTGATCACACCAAATCCTTGGTGAGTTATCGAATTAGTCGTACCATGAAACCCAAATATGTCTTTTTCTAGCTATTCTGAGCAAAGTATTCACAGCAAATGAATAAGAAGCAAAACCTATTTCCCCTTATTCGTGTTTAATATCCTGAATCCAAAGAACGTACATTCCCTAAACAATAATCACGTCAGTCCTCGTGACTACCAATTTTAAATCTGTTCTATGCAGCCAATCAGTAATTGTAATTAGTGTTGTGCAACGAACTAGGGTCTATCCCCCTTAACACCATCCTCCCGGAATCACGCCAGGATACCTCGGTAGTTTCTTCTCGTCAATGTCCACAGCCCAGAATATAACATTTCCTGTTAGTGGAATACACATTTTGTGAACTGTTCGATATGAAGTTCTGCCAGACATTTTTTAATTTACGTCCCACTTCTATACAACATGATATTAAACACATACATGGAACGTAAATAAAAGTACAGAACCACTCAATATGAGTTATGACTCTTAACTCTTACAAGTATATAGATCTATAACATGCAGTAAATGCGTAAAACTGGTAACACTTTATGAGTATATCTAATCCTTTATATTATCAAAAAGCAGGTTAAATATAAAACAAAAGCTTTCCAGTATTTCTTAAAACATACAAGCCCGCACCATAAGAATTACAATACGTTTTCTTCAATATCATTACATACATGACAGTCTGTACAATTAAACATTCCTATCACTCACATGTATATTTTCATGTCGCCCAGTTTCCATTCTTACTGGGGCAATACACTGCATCTAAACTTGGCCACATCTGAACAGTAACATCTAGGCATATTAATGTGAAATAGCAACTGAAATTGTTTCCAATCATATTTTGCGGCTAAATATCTTTGAATCTTTGCGTGAATGTATTTAGAAACACGAAACGATGAAAACTGAATTTCTGTTCATATCATAAATGCTTAAATCCACTTGTGAAAATTTGTGTTAGCCAATTCTTTTAGCTTCTTTGACACATGTTAATATCATATTGCAAATATTGCAGACTTTTCACTGTAGAATTTAAGTATTGTCATGCCCAAGTTTCCGCACCAGTAGAATCGGTTTGATTATATATTTATGTCTCTCCAAATACCTCTCAATACCTCTAAACAGTTGCATATTTTTCATGTACCAGTCATGAAAGATTTGTGAATGATGATTTGTGTCTTTAGTACTGCCTTTATAGAGTCCTGTTTCCCTTTTTCATAATTTCCGATTTTTTTTAAAACAACTGATTTTGTTTAATTCATATTTACAGTTAAGCATGTTTTACAGTTGTTTTAATTCGTTAATTTGCTTCTGTAGACAAGTAATGGTATTTGGAATAAGAACAATGTCATCTGCAAGCAATAAATATTTAAATATGAAACATCGGGATGCAACTGAAAGGCATGTGAAAAAGTACCTAACTAACTAATAAAGAAAATAAATATGTTTGGTTGATAATCTAGGAATCTAATAAAATATTTGTCTAAAATATCCTAAAATTTGTAATGTTATGTGAATGTTAAGTACCGCGCAGAGATGGGAAAACAACACCCATTTATACTTCTTGAGTACAAATTATCACACGTGGAATCGAATAGTGAAACAGTTTGATTTTTAACTTGTTCAAGAAAATTTCCTCAACAAAATCTGCTTTAGTACCTGCACCGAAGTCCACATAAGATATGAAGACTTTCATTGTCTTCAAAACATGATAATGGTGTTTTGTTGTACCAGGTACATGATTCTGGGTGTGAATGATTATAACCACATGCACATAACAGATCATTATCTAGAACAAACAGGTTTTTTATCAAACACAAAAATACTTCATTTTCAGATATTTTTCACCACAGAACAAACATTTCTCAGATAGTCCACTGACTGTCTGCCACAGTTCGAAATTAATTCGTTCTGCATGTTTGTAAGTAGAAAAGTAGTCTGAAAATACATGTTCTAAATCATCCATACAAGACTCAGTTAAACCTTCTATACACTAAAATTGTGCAGCTATCTGATAAAGTCAGATTCGCAGGGTTCGCGTATCATACCTGATACGTTCCACAATATAAAATGAATGTTTTGATTTGGTATATTTGGGATTTCCTGAAGTATATGACTTTTGCGTTCACAATAAAGCGTTGTAAAATGTTTTGTTGGCAGACCTGGTCAAAACCCTATGTGTGTTGTTTCCTGGAGGAACGACGGATTGCAGACCTGTATTAGTGTTGGTGTTGCAGTCGTTCATGTTGTTGTTGTTTTGGAACTGTTCTCTCCAGGGCACTCAGTCGGGGTCTCACTAGATGTGGTATCTCTTGATTCATCAATCAGTTCATTCCCCTTAAAGAAAAACCTTCTGTCCTGGTGTTCACGTCTCTTCCTGGTGACTACAATTATATATGAGTGCTATGCAGCCAATCAGTAATCGTAATTAGTGTTGTGTAACAAACTAGAGACTTTCCTGTTTAACACAATTCTGCTACCACTAGATGGTTTCTTCTCGTCAATATCCTTAGCCCAGAATATATTAATTCCTGTTACTGGAGTGCCTATTTTGTCAGCTGTTAGATACGAAACACGGTAAAGACATTTACTCCGAGTCCTTGTTATTACATGCCTGAAGATCAGCCGACAAACGGAATCGGGAGGTCAGGTTCGCTGATTTGGATGATCCAGTTGCAACTGTGTAGATCGATGCTCATGATGTTGATCACTGGACTCTGGTACGGGCTCGATTGTATGCAGACCATAGCCATATAGATGGAATATTGCCGAGTGTGGTGTTAAACAACAAAAAATCAAACAACTCTGTTATTACATAATGTAAAAGTTGTACCCATGTTTTGTAAAGATAGGTAGTTTTGGAAGGTTTACATGGACAACACCCAACCACAAGAAACATAGTGTTTGAAAGGTGAATGCATGTAATATAGCGTGTTATTTATGGATCTATTATCTTCATATCTGTTACATGCAGCCTGGACAGATCCTGTCCAACTTACAAACCGGAACACGTTAACGTTTTCATTGGCTGCTGCTTGTTGTATACATCAGCTTGTCACATGTTAGAATATCATCTTCTTATGTTACTGAAAACGGTAGAACCGTGTAAATAATGAAAACGTGCAGCTGTTTTGCCAACGTGTCCTTGAGAACGGTTATATCAGGGAAAGCATGGGCCTTGTTAGATACGGTGTGCTTGAAGGCAATATTAGTCAAGATGTCCTTGAAGACGGTTATATCAAGGAAAGCATGGGCCTTGTTAGATACGGTGTGCTTGAAGGCAATATTAGTCAAGATGTCCCTGAGAACGGTTATATCAAGGAAAGCATGGGCCTTGTAAGATACGATGTGCATGAAGGCAATATTAGTCAAGATGTCCTTGAGGACGGTTATGTCAAGGAAAGCATGGACCTTGTTAGATACGGTGTGCTTAAAGGCAATATTAGTCAAGATGTCCTTGAGGACGGTTATATCAAGGAAAGCATGGGCCTTGTAAGATACGATGTGCATGAAGGCAATATTAGTCAAGATGTCCTTGAGGACAGTTATATTAAGGAAAGCATGGGCCTTGTTAGGTACGGTGTGCTTGGAGGCAATATTAGTCAAGATGTCCTTGAGGACGGTTATATTAAGGAAAGCATGGGCCTTGTTAGGTACGGTGTGCTTAAAGGCAATATTAGTCAAGATGTCCTTGAGGACGGTTATATCAAGGAAAGCATGGGCCTTGTTAGGTACGGTGTGCTTGAAGGCAATATTAGTCAAGATGTCCTTGAGGACGGTTATATCAAGGAAAGCATGGGCCTTGTTAGGTACGGTGTGCTTGAAGGCAATATTAGTCAACATGTCCTTGAGGACGGTTATATCAGGGAAAGTGTGAACCTGGTACGTCCAGCTTTGCTAGAAAACATGTCTGGAAAACTAGGAGATGTGACTGGTTATTTTGTGTGAAGGAAACTTAGTCAATTGATCCTTGAAGGAGATTTTGCAACGGAAATATGGTCAGGGTGTTTGTGAATACAGCTACATCAAAGAAAACTTGAACCTCGTTATCCCAGGTCACGTTAATTATGAGCATATTGGTTTGGGAAACAACATCCCTCCACAGATTGGGTTTGTTTGTTGGTTGGTTTGTTTGTCTGGACCAGACTATCCAGTGATCAACAACGGCACACCGTGATATACAACCTACGTCGTGTTCAGGGAGGCGTATAAGCTCATTCATTCACTCTCGTCTGGTTAATCAGACTGCTTTTCATAAAAGTAAGTGTGCAACAAAAGTTGCAAATGTCTCCTTTTAAACACTGCACGCATACTTTCAAAAAACATTACTATGATGCTCTGTGTATGCTTCTTGTTTAACCACAAACTAGACGAGCCATCCTCACTTTCTTACAGCGCTCTCTACGTAGTCGACGTGGCCTCATGTGACACTGGGTTGATATAATGAGCATCGGTTCACACACATGGGATACAATGACACGTTCATGCAAGTGGTGGGTCCTGACAGCCTGATAAGGGCATGCCCCCTCGTACAACAATCCTGGTCAGTAGCCCGGATCTTCACGGATCCGCTCTCATGTGAATTGAGCAACAGTCCCTTCAGAACTGACGCTGCCAAACGTCAGACGGATGTAGACTGGTTACATCTCTCAACTACGCATGTTTAGTCTAGAGAAGCGAGACACGACCACAGGACGGTGTGTGCCGAAGGAGAAGGAGTTCAGACCCACTGGAAGGTAAGTCGTTTGTAACTTCCTCTCTCGTATTGCTAATTATACGGTTATTGAAATTGAAAATGATTACATGCACACAAAAAGTCGACCTTGAAAAACAGACCCTGATTTCTCGAAACAAATTTAAGTTTTTATTCAAATTTCAAACTGAAGTTTACACTTTGAAACAGGTGAATCTTTAACTCAACGCCAATAACTTAAGTAATCTATTCAACAACCCCAAATTGTCTTTTGTGTTTGAGGTTAATATCGATTTTTAATTCATTCTGGGACAGACACTTTCCCGAGTTTTCTCAAATTTAAGCAAAAACTATAACTTATAAGTCAAAACTCAGACTTAACTTTGTTTCGAGAAACTGGGGCGGGGCCAGGACACACACAAGCTTAGCGGTAATAGCGCCACAATATACGAAATTAATAAGTATATACAAAATAAAGAGACCAAACAAATATGCAGGGCATATTTTCAGCTTCTTATCCAAAAGGAAGATGGTGTGGAAACAGTAATTGACGAATGTTAGCAATGATTATACCATTTAAATGTCAGTTCAATGAAGAGAACGGGTTTTCTTTAAGTTGCAATAATGAAATCTTAACACCTAACTGTTACTGTTTGTACTTATTAACAGATTTTTAGTAATATTGCCTACATTTCTATTTCATTTTCATCTGTTCAAAAGAGAACATTTGAACTAAAATAACATTTACTTATACCATTTAATTTGTAGTCAACCTTTTTAGGAGAAGTGTTCGTTGGCTCTATGTAGTTTACTAATCCTTACTTTTGACACCCGTGGCCTTGATATCTAAGTACTTTCGCTACGAGTGGACACCTCTAAATTTTGTTCTATTCACGTGGAATCCTAACTTAATTTACCATTCAGATTTCTAAAGGTGTGATATTATTTTACATTTAAAAAAATAATATTAATTAGTGAAAATTTTACTTGCACAATCCTAAATCGGTTTTAATCCTATTTGGTTGTTAACTTTGAACATGCAGTAGGTTAGTGCTGGGATAGAGGCCGGGAATAATCTTTTAAATGCGTTAATCACATGTGCAAGTACTCTCATCTTCGGGCACTAAACATTTGTGTCTCTCTCGTGAAGATCCGGGTTAGAATTGATCTTCAGCAACCAATGCTTGTTTCAGGAGAAGACTACAGGAAACACGTTCTCTAGACTTGCGTACTGGTTGACACATTTGTAGTATGACGTAGATGTGTACGGCAAACAAACAAACAAACATTTGGACGTCACCCATAACCATCACTTCCTGTCTTGATTATTGTCTATACTAATGAGTGTATATGAACCATACATGGGTGGTGAGTGGTACGAGGCAACATGCGATCCAGTAACTTGGTTGATGAACACACACGAAACGACTCAAGGACAAAGTCAAAAGTCTATGCATAAGATAGACAAGTAAATCTTGTCTCCAGCTTCTGTAGAATTAGCTATAACGTACCGCCATAAAATGTGCAAAATGTTGGGCGTGCTTTGTTTAACTGTAACCCACTACAAAGAAAAAGATATACTCGTGCTTTTCTTTTCGTTTTGGGAATTGCCTCAGTCAAAGGTGACACCTAAAGAGCAGTGTTTTACATGGGAGGAATGTATGATTCGGTAACATATTTTGCAGATAAAAATATACACATAGAAACGAATAGGGGAACACATGAAAGTACGAGATTTATTTATTTATTTATTTATTTATTTATTTATTTATTTATTTATTTATTTATTTATTTATTTACAGTACGACAGCACAGGTCTATACATACTGGCATATGATCATCAGTATCAGTGGCATTGGCTTACAGTGACCTTTCGTACATAGGGTAATATACAGATAAAGTGTCTGAGTGTGTGTGTGTGTGCGTGCGTGTGTGCGTGTGTGCGTGTGTGCGTGTGTGCGTGTGCGTGTGCGTGTGTGTGTGTGTGTGTGTGTGTGTGTGTGTGTGTTTAAAATAAATTAATAAGTACAAACAAAATAAAGAGACTAAACAAATATGCAGGGCAATAGTTGTTTGGAATTTTACAGCACAAATAAAGATTCTTATCACCCATCACTGACACGATATTGAAAGTGAGTGCGAGAGGAATATTCATTGATCCTGCAACGTTTTTGTGAATGATATAAACCATTCTTCAATATCATACATTTATTTTGATCATGCACACATCAGGTGTATTTTGGCTCAAATTTTGCGATAACCTCTCGTATACATGCAAGGCACGCTGGTAAACGTAACATTTCATGACTGTTCATGCTTCGTTCAGTTAACGAAACGGTCTCGTGTTTCCTGCAAGGGTAGATTATGCTCTGTGGCCAACGGTAGAAATATTCCATTTTTTGTGAATTTATTTGGGAACCATGTTATGTGATTGTACGTATATGTGGATTTGGGGGAGGCAGTGAGATAGTCGAGTGGATAAAGCGTTCGCTCGTCAAGCCGAAGACTCGAGTTCGATTCCCCACATGGGTACAGTGAGTTAAAGCCCATTCGTGGTGCACCTTCGTGGTGGGATCTTGGTAAATGCGGCGTAAAATTAAACTCACTGAGCCAGCATAGACGGATTTAGAATAAGAGTATTCACAGCGTGTTATGCATGAGCTAACACAATTCCGTGTGACTGTACTGATGATGATCCAGGCAACATATGGCATTTACCGTGACGTGTGCCAGTTGTATGCTGTTGATGAAAATCAGACTAAAAGTTGGTCTGTTTATTTTTATTTTTTAAAATTTAAAAAACGTTTTTGTGACATGCGGCGTCTGTCATACCATGAAGGACTACGTGTAGACCTGCACAAGTCTCGATGGTGAAAATTAATAGTTGAAGTGATCATTTGTAAAAAGAAGATAATAAATTGGTCACTGGGGTACTGTCCGCTTGTTTTTTTTGGTCGGATTGAATGACTATGTAACATGGGCTCAACATTCAGTGCAGCCTTCGAGCAAAGCAAGGCTACATGCAGTTGTCATGTTGAAGATGACAATTGTGACAAGACAGAGCGTTATGGCACGAATTTCACAGTCAGTAATTAGCAGGTTATAATCACCATAGCAACAGACAACTAATCCTTGGAGATCGTTGGTCGGCGCGTACAATACCGTCAACAACCATCCACCACAATCCAAGCTACCATACAAGAAGAATGGGATGGATTGGAGTTTTAAAAACTTTTACAATGGACGTTTGTTCTAGGAATATGCCACAACGAATCCGGGCTTGTCTTGAGCATAGAGGCGGATTCATGTGGTATTTATGCGTTTTGGTTTGCGTGGTAATGGACGTGGTGGACAGTAGGACGCTTCGACCAATCATCTAACAAAATCCATGGTTATCTGACGTTCAACAGCTAACGCAAATATATGTCATGTGCCCCAGTGGTGCTGTGAAACTAATCATCTCACTGAAGATATAGAATATCAATAGCTGTGACAACTTCAGATATCCCCTGCTGTGTTAGATAACGCAATACTGACCACGTGTGAATACACGACATGTATTATACTATGCATAGCAACTTCTTTTATTCATTATACAACGTTTCAGTGCAAACGTTTTGGAAAGGCATTTAGAAGGTGGACGAACATGAATACATGACACGGTTTATGGATTACAAGAGTTCTTTTATTTTTTTATTTTTTGTACACCGTTGTGTGAATGCTAAGTCAGTGCACAGAGTGTATATATACACGCAAGTATATATCTGAAACATGTTTACATAATGCTGGACAATTGAATGTACATGCAATATACCCCCATAGCTACACCTATATATTGTAAAAGAGTCAAGTCATGAGTCGCTTAATTCGTACTACTAGGAGGGGTTGTTGGGAATCAGCTGGTGGTGTTCTACTCATCCATTGATTTCAGAATCTAAAAGGTATTTCAAGAGTTCAAAAATCCACCAATATACTTCCCTGATCATTTTGTCTTAAGCAAATTGTACCTGTTTAATTCAAAGAAGCGACAGTCTTCTATGTTCGGTTATAGGTATTTAAATTAAGCCCATTTGTGGTATAATATTTCTTAATTCTGTACATCTTACAACGGCACAGTGCCCCACTTCAGAATAGGAATACCGAGTGGCCGAGCCATTTTATCACGGAGCGTACAGATAAGACAGCAATCGCCTTACGTCTGCTTCATAGTGTTGAGTTTAATCTTAAAAAAACTTCCGAGTTCACGATCTACAGGCCGTAACAGTGAAGGCGCAGGCTACGCTCTGGTGTCGTCAAAAGCATTCACCTTACAAATCGACAGAATGTTCTGTTCTAGAAAAGAATGTTTCAAGACTTCAGAAAATGTAATTTGATGAACCGAGTTTGAGATCAGTATGTAAAGCACGTGAAGCGTCGGTCGTGTGCAGTCTTGCCGGTATCGCAGCCAATCGCACTGTTCTTATTTGGCCTCAATCACTTCCTGCTTGGCTGAGAAGTTACGGAAACCTGCAGGCGCCATAAATCATACACGGCGAAGGTTAAATGGGACGCACACCATTGTTTTGTTAGTTTTCTGCTGTATCAGTGAAATTGTCCTGTCAATAAACACATACTTAGAGTTATGTTCCTTGGATGTGGCTGGACAAAGTAATGGTTGGAACGAATCCCAACTACACCCAGGGCGTTGTATACGGGCTCCGACTCGCACATTTAGCCACACATTGTGATGTCTGAAACTCTGTTCAGTGTCGCATTAGACGCTTCGCACTCGACTTTGGATGAAACTGATGGTTGACACGAAAGAGAAGAAAACGCGGGTCTTATATCTTTCCTGTCACGAACTGTTGACATAACACATATTCATTGCAGAATCAGTACTGGTGTATGTGGAGTATGCAAGCATGCGTGCGTGCTTGGTCCACTTCAATAGTAGCACATATGAAAAAAGACGCTTCAACAGACGAACGCTTACATAATTTTGATTGTAATTAATAAAACCATTTAAACTGAAAGGGAGCCCCAGCGATACCAGATATTTAGTACCTGGTGGAAATATAGACCCTCACTTCGGGAGGGTTAGGTGGTATGGAAAAGATATTGCTCATGATCGGGTACGGAGTCCAGTTGACTAAGGTCTTCAGCTGTGCCGGCGCTGGCAACCTCAGAGAGAGAGAGATATGTGACATTATTGGGCAGATGTAGCAATTCAATAACTTCACGGCGTCAAATTAACCTTGAAATATCATCAAAGAGTTGATTCGAACGTTCCATCATAAATTACTTGGATATCAAAAGGACACAGTTCTACACAAGGAACTTTGACGTCTTTGTCACCCTAAAACTACATCACCACCACCCTGCGACGTCTTTGACAACTGATCGAGAGTTAACGGGCTTCCCACGCTGACAGAAGCCGCGTGTCCTTTACAGCTATATATGACCCTGATGTGCTATCGTACTAATATCACGTTTGTTGAACAGCTGATGACAGAATGTTATACCTAGTGATACACAAATAAGCTGGTACTGACATTTCTTCCGCGTTTAGTCGCCAGTATATTTTTTCATTTAATATAGTATGACAGTGACGCAAGGTTATTCAGGATGCGGAGCCTTTTAGTGCTTGTCAAACTGTCGTTTACAGGCCAGGCGCCTGAGACGGAAGATTCACTTTCGTTTCGCTGTACGTCGACGTGATTCAAGTGAATACAATCTCTACTGCGAAAAGAAGATAAGAAAAACTGTGACTGCCGAACTACCCAGCCCGCAGGAGATGAACACATGTCAGCATTGACAACAGGTAGGTGACCATATTTACTCAACTACCAGATATAATGACACCATTTTTAATGTTTATATAGGGGAAACTGTAGCGTGACAACTGACTGGATTTATATGTATATATCTCGGTGAAATAGTAATAACAATATGCAGTCTTTTGAAAAGAATTTTGACGTTTCTTTGTAAAAACATGCATGATGATATGTTCTGATCAGAGTCGTATAGATGAATAGCCGCAGCACAGATAGAGGGCCGGTATTTGTAAGGAACAGTTGAACAGAGGAAGAGGTAATATAGAGACGAGTAGAACTGAAGAAGAGCGATTATACAGAGAATGATAGACTAGAGGAAGAGGGATTATACAGAGAATGATAGACTAGAGGAAGAGGGACTATACAGAGAAAAGTAGACTAGAGGAAGAGGGAATATACAGAGAATGATAGACTAGATGAAGAGGGACTATACAGAGAAAAGTAGACTAAAGGAAGAGGGAATATACAGAGAAAAGTAGACTAGAGGAAGAGGGAATATACAGAGAAAAGTAGACTAGAGGAAGAGGAAATATACAGAGAAAAGTAGACTAGAGGAAGAGGGAATATACAGAAAAAAGTAGACTAGAGGAACAGGGATTATACAGAGAAAAGTAGACTAGAGGAAGAGGGAATATATAGAGAAAAGTAGAGTAGAGGAAGAGCAAGTATGTAGAGAAGAGTAGACTGGAGTAACATGGAATATGCAGAGAACAGTAGACTAGAGGAAGATGGAATATACAGAGAAGATTAGACTAGACTAGAGGAAGAAGGAATTTACAGAGAACAGTAGACTAGAGGAAGATGGCATAAACAGAGGGCTGTAGAATTGAGGAAAGGGAATATAAAGAGAGCAGTAGAACAGAGGAACAGATAATATTGAGAGAACAGTGGACAAGAGGAGGATGGAATATACAGGGAACAGTAGAAGAGAATGGGATTTTCTTAACAGTAGAACAGAGGAGCTTGTATATACAGTGAGCAGCAGAATAGGGAGGGAGTATTCATAGAATGGAAAGTAGGGAAGATGGTAGGTAGAATTTAAACATTAAAAGAATGTAAATAGTGTATAGAACAGGGGCAGAGGAAGCTTGATTGTTCTGGATATTCACTCAAAGACCTTTAACAAGAATGTTACTTTTCACCTGGACACATAATTTGGTATGTGTGTCTGCTGTATCATGTAGATACATCTAGATGCATGACTTGGTATGTATGTGTCTTTTGTATCCTGTAGATACACCTAGACACATTAATTGGTATGTATGTGCCTTTTGTATCAAGTAGATACATCTAGATGCATGATTTGGTATGTATGTGTCTTTTGTATGATGTAGATACCTTGACATGTGGTTTGGTATATGTGTGTGTCTTTTGTACCATGTGTCATGTACATCCATGACTGTAGAAATATATGTGAGACACATCCATAAACCAGGACAATAAAAACGGTGTGGCCAATAGTAGACTAACATAACACACGGAAGTGCTGGAAGAAAATATATCGTTTCCCTTGTCATGTGATGATTACCATAGAGGTCCACATAAATGTACATGAATTCAGTATACAGCTGGATGAAAAATAAATGTCTCTGTGAGGAGTCAGTTTTGTGTTTGTTGTTCATAATTTTGTTTAAAGTTTGTTTTTCACATCTGAAGCGTTGAGTCAGGATATTGTAGAGCTGGGGTGAGATCCTGATGTTAAACACCTGAAGCATTGAGTCAGGGTATTGTAGAGCTGGGGTGAGATCCTGATGTTAAACACCTGAAGCGTTGAGTCAGGGTATTGTAGAGCTGGGGTGAGATCCTGATGTTAAACACCTGAAGCATTGAGTCAGGGTATTGTAGAACTGGGGTGAGATCCTGATGTTAAACACCTGAAGCATTGAGTCAGGGTATTGTAGAGCTGGGGTGAGATCCTGATGTTAAACACCTGAAGCATTATGCCCTCTGGTATGCATCAAGATAGAGGTGTATTGTGATGGGCCCACATTAAGCCCAATGATATGGATCAAGATAGAGGTGTATTGTGATGGGCCCACATTAAGCCCACTGATATGGATCAAGATAGAGGTGTATTGTGATGGGCCCACATTAAGCCCACTGGTATGGATCCAGATAGAGGTGTATTGTGCTGGGTCCACATTAAGCCCACTGGTATGGATCCAGATAGAGGTGTATTGTGATTGGCCCACATTAAGCCCACTGGTATGGATCCAGAAAGAGGTGTATTGTGATGGGTCCACATTAAGCCCACTGGTATGGATCCAAATAGATTTTTATTGTGATGGGTCCACATTAAGCCCACTGGTATGGATCCAAATAGATTTTTGTTGTGATGGACCCACATTCAGGTTTAAAATGATGGGACCACGTATAGCCCACCAGTATGGATCCAGATTAACATTTTGAATATAATTCTGTAGTCTTCTGTATTCAAGATATGCTTTGCTTGTACAGGACCATAAGTAGCCAAGGGAGGGCAGCTGTCTGCCTATTTTTTTTTTACAGATAAGTCTTTTTGTATCAAAGTATTGATATAACACGTTTTTTGATGTCATATAACCTCACTGCAGCCCTGAAATCAACATCTCATGATTGCGGGCAGCCCATCTGACCAGAATGATACACGTAATTACATATGATCACAAGTATTAATAAATGCAATAAAAAATACAGGGCAATGACTACCGAAAAACCTATAAACTGAAAGCATATTGTCTAATACCTAATAATTAACAAACAAAAGACTTTATTAGAAAAAGGAACTTCTATAATATGGTCTAGCAGTGCTGCACACATGCAGAAGCACTGTGACCTTTGATATCATGTCCAGGCACTATCCAGTCTAAGTAAACCTATCCTCTGTACTTTTCATTACACTCCACCACTGAGTCTAACAAAACCTTATGGGCGGTCGCGTCAGGTAACCTTTGAGATTGACCAATCAGAACACAGCCTACCAAATCGTGAAAGTGCACATTTGCACATACCTTTTGAACTTTTTATCTCGAAATGGTTCGTATCTGAACGATTCCGAATGCTATTTAGCGTACGCTCACTTCTGGGTGATGCACACGGGGTACGTACAGCCATGACAACAATGAGTAAACAGTCCCTGAAAATAGTGTGCTTGACAATATTCAAGGATGTTCCCTCGCGGAAATATTAGCTAATGGTAACCATGGTAACAGAAAACCCAAAGCGTATATACTGCAGGTCAAATAACTGTGTTATATGCTGATTTTTGTTTGTGGAGAGATCTGTGTTGGTGACCTGAATATTTTGAAACTCCTTCCGATCCCGAAATAGTAGCCATTATCTGATTGGTTAAATCTATTTAACTGTCTTGCATTTGATTGGACTGTGATTGGTTGCTCAAAGGTTACCTGACGCGACCTTCTACTAGGTTTTGTTAGACTCAGTGGTGGAGTGTAACGAAATACACTTAGACAAAGTTTACTTAGACTGAGGCACTATCCACTCCAGAAAGACACACTGGAGGAAATTCAAATACAGCTAAATGTGCATAATGGGGTCAACGTCATGTTTGATATTTCCTGGGAACAGTAAACTTTCATATCTATATGTAAACTTAGCAAAACAGTTGTTTTGCATGTACAAATCTGTCTGAACATATTTATAAAGTTTCGTTCAAAACATTATGTGCATATCCTACAATTTTGAACAAAGAAACTTTTCAAAAAACAACAAATTTTATGCATCTGAGAGAATCTAGTTAAAAATTTAACAAATATTGGACCTCCCAGGAACTGCAGCCTCAAATGTAGGTAGTGCCTTCCCCATTACAAACTTTGGCCCTGTTGTTATGGCTTTTCTCAGTTTTACCCCATTTGTCAGACACCCGAGTTGTCAAACCTCTCGACACCTTTAGACTGTGATGATGAGGTTCGTTTACCTGTTGCTCCATTGGCTGCTAAGGTTTATCTGCCCACTATTGTTTCAGTTGATAATTGTTTCGGTTGATGATATGGTTGGTGTGTGTATTGTTTCAGTTGAAGATAAGGTTGGTGTGCCTATTGTTTCAGTTGATGATAAGGTTGGTGTGCCTATTGTTTCATTTGATAAGGTTGGTGTGCTATTGTTACACTGGATGATAAGGTTGGTGTGCTATTGTTACATTGGATGATAAGGTTGGTTGCTGTGGTTACATTGGATGATAAGACTAGTGTGCTGTTGTTACATTGGATGATAAGGTTGGTTGCTATTGTTACACTGGATGATAAGGTTAAGTTGGTGTGCTATTGTTACACTGGATGATAAGTTTGGTTGCAGTTGTTACATTGGATGATAAGGTTGGTTGCTGTTGTTACACTGGATGATAAGGTTAAGTTGGTGTGCTGTTGTTACACTTGATGATAAAGTTAGTTGCTGTTATTACATTGGATGATAAGGCTGGTTGCTATTGTTACACTGGATGATAAGGTTAAGTTGGAGTGCTATTGTTACACTGGATGATAAGGTTGGTTGCTATTGTTACATTGGATGATAAGGTTGGTTGCTGTTGTTACATTGGATGATAAGGTTGATGTGTTAATGTTACACTGGATATTAAGTTTGAACTGTTATGTGTATTAAGTCTATTGGAGCAGGCAAAATGTTGGCAATGCACTTTTGAAAATTGTACAGTGTGTTTTTCATGTTGGTCATTAGCCTATTTAAGAAATAAACTGATAAAGATTTTAATCTTTTAAACACCTTTAAATCTATCAAAAAGCACTTGTGGAAGTATAGACAAGCTTAATAATTATCGTTATCCTATGTTGTGAAAGAATTAAGTTCATTCAGCCATAATGAATGGTTAAATGATTAAGATGTTTATGTATATGTTGAAATTTATACCTATCAGTGCTTGTTTTGATATCAGTGTTTTGGATAATCTACCAAAAAGTTTTGAAAATGATTTGATGATTCTCACCGAGATAAATCAGGTTATTTCTAATTGATGTTCTGAGACATACGAAATAACAAAGTAACTTTTTAAGGTATGGTTGTGGTTTAAGTGTTGTGGTGGAGTTGATTGTATATAAATAAACTGATATGTGCCATTGTGTACAGATGTTTATCATGACTAATGAAATGTTCAAAATGAAATGTAATTATTTGTGATGTCTTTTCTTCCCTTGTTTGGCTAAGTGTGTTTTTTATATTGGAAAAGTATTAACTCATGAATTAATGTAGTGCATTACAAATCCAAGGACACTGATGTGAAATGAGGCAAAAATGGAAAAACAAAGCTTAGAGTTTACATCCTAAATTCTAAATTGTTAACATAATTTTTCTTTGAAATTGGTTCAAGAGTTCAAAGGAATGCCTAAGTACAACTGAAGTACAACTGTACATTTTAGTGAAGTGCAATCAAATCTCATTGTAAGAACTTGCACGCATTCTTATAGTGGTGTAATGATTGCCTGATGGTGTTCCAATGATTGAAAATAATCAAAAATCAAATGCAAGAAGGATGAAAAATTGTAATGATTCTTAAAAAACATATTTTCAATTAATCAGAATTTTGTTGCTTTTGTATAATGCACTTGAATGAAGTAAACTAAACATTAAATTTGAGGAATATTCATGAACGAATATGCACTCAACAGCATAAAGTTATACTGTTTGTATTCATAGTTTTGTATTCAGCACTGTAGTAAATATTTCCGAAGCCTGTCTATATTGTGAAGGTAATGGGATATACTGATAAATATTTTAATTTTAACAACTTTTATTGTTTAGATACAATTCCTGTGTTTCTTTGCATGAAAGTATTAGTTATAAAAGTCATTCATTAAAAAACCTTGAGAAGAAACCCTAATATTGGTGTTTACATTAAAAGTGTATCTATTTCAGTAATAATTGATAATTGATCACAAGTCCTCAAATGATCAGTAGTGGTTTCCAATTCCCCCCTCTAATTGGCAATACAGAATTTTATTGCAATGCAAAATTATTGTTTGCATTTCGTTTGCATAAATCAAATTTATATGTATCGGTATGGAGTTCTGGTTCATGCACATATTGTCATTTGGAATGCAAGGTTATTGGTCTAACAAGGTTTCAATTACCTGGGAGAGTATTCTATTCTATGGACATTGAACAAAATCACTGTTTAATGATGTCAGAATTTACATGTTAGATTAATTATGTATTTAAGTCTGAAAGTGGAAAAATCTTGAGTTTTTTAGTGTTGAATTCCTGCAGATCTGGCTCACCAGAGACAATATGGTAAATGGTGAAGATAAAGTAGACCTCCTCACACAGGGTTTAATGGCTGGAGGCTACAGCGCTGGATTGTACTTTTGATGACTTTATGATGCAAGGCCCATCCATCTTGTGCTGCTACGAATATGATAGGGAATAGTGTGAAACCTGCATGTACAAGACCGCAGTCTCACATGGCAAATGTGGATGTCATGGCAACAATATTGTTACTTGTGTGTGACCATGGGCAGGTGAGAGCCTTGCATTGAGCGTTTGTTGACCATTGAGGTGGAATGTGTTCACATTTTGTCTTCAATTCATTATTTATATCCTAAAAAATTCTTTTTGTGGGAGACCAGTTGGTGTTTATGCCGTTTTGTATAAGTACCATATCTGTACCAAAATGGATTTGCCAAATTCCTATTCATTAATCTAGAGCAGTTAATTGTCAGGTTCCTTGTTGTTCTGTATTGATCCATACATCTGTGTTGTCAGTTTCCTTGTTATGTGTTGATCTGTACATCTGTGTTGTCCGTTTCCTTGTTATGTGTTGATCTGTACATCTGTGTTGTCCGTTTCCTTGTTATGTGTTGATCTGTACATCTGTGTTGTCCGTTTCCTTGTTATGTGTTGATCTGTACATCTGTGTTGTCAGTTTCCTTGTTCTGTATTGATCTGTACATCTGTGTTGTCCGTTTCCTTGTTCTGTGTTGATCTGTACATCTGTGTTGTCAGTTTCCTTGTTATGTGTTGATCTGTACATCTGTGTTGTCCGTTTCCTTGTTCTGTGTTGATCTGTACATCTGTGTTGTCTGATTCCTTGTTCTGTATTGATCTGTACATCTGTGTTGTCAGATTCCTTGTTATATGTTGATCTGCACAACAGTGTTGTCAGATTCCTTGTTCTGTATTGATCTTTACATCTGTGTTGTCAGATTCCTTGTTCTGTATTGATCTGTACATCTGTGTTGTCAGATTCCTTGTTCTGTATTGATCTGTACATCTGAGTTGTCAGATTCCTTGTTCTGTATTGATCTGTACATCTGTGTTGTCAGATTCCTTGTTCTGTATTGATCTGTAAATCTGTGTTGTCAGATTCCTTGTTCTATATTGATCTATACATCTGTGTTGTTTTCTCACATTCTTTGTTCTGTACAGATTATTTTTTATGTTACAGTATTCTTTATGCAAGTACTCTTAATACCATTTTGAAAATGAATATAAAAATACTATTTTGAAAATGAATATAAGAATATGTGTGGATTTGCAAACCTTTTATAAACCTAATTGTCGTAACTACCATAAAAATGCATTACGTTTTCTACACTCACCACAACCAGGGACGAGGTTTTACTCACAAAGTAAAACCTGGGAAGCGGTTTTACTGGAGTTTAGTAAAACCGCTTCCCAGGGTTTACTGTGAATGAACCCTCGTCCCAAAATTGCCCAAGGCCCACCTGCACAAAACACCATCAATGGTAGCACCATAATTGACTGTAGATGTTAATGAATGGGCTACAAAGGATACATTCGCTTTGTGTAAGTGGGCACAGTATCAGACTGTATGTCAGCTAAAAGACGACAAAACAAGCTTGATATTTCTTTAATGAAAATTAAACGTCATTGTGACATTTCCGCGAGTAAGATTTTCTGTTGAGCTTGACTTTGATTGAAGATGAGGAACAGACAATTTTGCCGAGATATTTTCCTTTGGGTTCGCTACTTTTGGGGCTATGCAGGCCAAAACATCTGACGCCATCACCTTCTATTCGTCAGTTGTCCTTTTGTACAGCTTTACTGCATCGCTTCTGTGTCCTAGAATGAAACATTTCACTTAAATACATCATGCAGTATAGATCTGACGATATGAACTATTTTTTCATGTCTTATTGAAAATAGAATGCATGTTTATTTTGGTTAGTAAACATTCCAACCACAATTTAAATAATCCATACTTTTCACAACAGAGATTCTGCATGATTTGACAAGAAACCATGCTTTACCTCCTACAGTATGTACACACCCGTTTGCTCACAGATCTGCTGTTCACTATTGTTGGCTTCGTACAGACGGGTCGCAGCAGTTGACCTCAGGGAATGATTTGTTTTCTTTCCTCCAATTCCGGCCACAGCACATATCCGCTTCACTGTTGTTTGAATCGCATTGTGTCCCACAGGCGATTCCAGATATCATTTTCCATCCTTAGGTTTCTTCAAAGCAGTGAAGTAAAAAGCGTTTCCTTGTGTTGAAGACGATGGACTGAAACAGTTGTAAATTGTGATCGCATAAAAGTTATATCTAGGATGGACTTTTGGTTTGGGTTTACTAACAGCTAAAATTTTAAAATGACACGTTTATTAAATTTATCTTAAATTTTACAAGCACTGGGTGTGAAATGTTTACAATGGAGGTTTTATGAAAACAATGGATATTTCAAAGAAACTTCAAGTCAAATATTCGTTCCTGCAACACTAAACCTTACTCTAAACCTACATTATACTTTCTTTACATACTTTAGTACATTTGGACTTTCAGTTCTTTTTGTGACCAAAACTTACCAAAGTGACTTGTAGTTTTCAAATAGGTGAAGGTAGCATCTTTCAGGATTCTCCTTATTTTCGTAGGCTTGCACCTTTTTCTTTTGCATTTTACGACTTCTCACTCCTCCAGGATTGGTTTTTGATACATCATCAATGTACTACAAATATCTGCATCTGTTCTCGTCAACATGTGGCCCTGTAATCTGTGGGTTCTTGTGTAGTCGCAGGTTCCTTCCCACCTCGTAGTGTGAAGTGTAGTCCTGGAAATATAAATGTTTTAATGTATTGAACATTTGCAAATAACTTAATTTGTACAGTACACAATTTTTCAGTTCAACAGGCGACCAAGCTTTGTCGGAAAAGCACATATTTTAGGGATGAAAACATTTGAAAAAGCACTCACCAGTCAGGTACAGCACCGTGTCTAGTAGTTGTTGTGGATGGGCTTCTCCTAGCACTCCCTTCTCCCACAAAATATTTTCTTCGTCTCTTGATATTGCTTCTGTTGGATTCTGACAGCCTGAACATACCATCGACTTTCCTTGTCTCAAAAAGGAAATATTTCAAGGTGGTATTAAGGTCTTCAGCGTTCATTACAAGCAAGTCATCCTTCAGCACTGACGGTGAAAAAGCGGTATTATCACCAATGGGTCATTGTCTTCCCTCCTCTTGCCATCTTTTAAAAACACTCATTGCTCAATCATTTTTATACCTTGCAGTTTTAGGAAGGCATGTTTCCAATTTCTTATTGACCTCCTCTTCAGTCAACGGGTTACCAAAACAAAAAGCAAAATCACACTCGTCGTCTTTGTCAGATTTCCTGAATGTTGATTGTGTTAAGAACAATTCCACATCACTAATGCTTGAAGAAATGGTTTGCAATGGCCTGTGTTAACTAACCACATGGCATAAAACTGATGTGATCATGAGAAGTTCGTGCAGTTACATGGTTTGTATGGCAGAGCAACCTGTCCCCACTTTAGCACTGTATGATTCTCTTGATTTGTTATAACGCAGTGCTTTAAAGTGCTTTCTTAGATGGTTCATAAGTAAGAGAAAACACTTCTCGTCGGTTTTGGTAGACAATGTGAAACCATTGGGGTTGGGAAGTCACTGTGGTTTTACATTGTCTGCCAAAAACTTGGAGGTGTGTTTTCTCCTATACATAAAGAAGGTAAGAAATGAAAAAATATCAAGTTATGGGTTAGCAGTTTTAAATATGATGCCAATTTCTCAGAATCTGACCTGGGTACTAAAATTACATACACACATAATTAACAGCTATAGGCCTCTGTCATTATATTACAAGGGATGGTGGGTAAGGGTTCAATGTGTGAAACCCATTTCTGGTGTTCCCCACAATGATAATGGTAAAATATTTGTAAAAGCGGCTTAACAGCTTGATCTCTCACTTATTCATCTCATATGAGAAACCTTGTCACAAAGAGTATACATAAACCTACAAGTCTTCAAGGGCATGAGTGAAACAAAACAAAAATGTGCTTGTCCCACAAAGAAAATATTGATGTAATAATATCATTTTCTTTTCTTAGACCATCCTACTGGAATTTAAAAAAAGAGCATATTTGTGGCATGTCAGTGTCAAGATGTAATCTCTGGCTATATAAGCATGAGCTCAAAGATAAGGAACCTGTCACTGGAAGGTGTTTTAGAGAGCTTGATGGGAGGGATGGGGAGGATAACAGGATAATGTAAGTTGTATGCTTCTCTCAAGGATGTCTTGGTGAGGTTGGTGGGAGGGTTGGGGAAGATAACAGGATACTATAAATTGTATGCTTCTACTATTTCGTCTTCTGCTTCATAGAAAATATGAATAGATTAATGATATTTATTTTTCTACATATATCTTTAAGTTGTGATTAGAAAAATTTGCAAAAAGATCTATGTTGTTTCAATTAAACTGAAAAACGTTCATTATGTCATGGATTTACCGGTATTGATTCTGTTTGCAGTGTCTCCAAGCTCACAAATTACAGACATTAGAATATGTTCAAATATTTTACTGTTAACATGAATATTTTGTTTAGTAGGGCTGTATTGGCAAAGACATTATATTGCAACATAAATTATTGCAATACAGATACCCATATATGTTATATAGAGTTAAACGTAGGGTGCGATTTTTTGTTTAACTTTTTTTGGTGAACTTTATATTTGGAAGTGTTTGATAGTAGGTGACAATGATTATACATGTCGATCGTATTTTCTACATTTTAAGTCCCTCAAAATATGTGTTATGGTTCTGATAACAGCAGTATCAAACTTGGGATTCTGTTTTCTATTATATGATTTCATAGTTTTACAGTATGCATTTGTCACTGACTATCAGACTAAACCGTCTTCTGTCAGTGATAGTCTGTGTAGATTTTAACCTCTTTGAGTGACATTGTAGAAGTTGGGGAGTACAAGATTGACAAACTTTATGGATAGCAACCTCTTTATTATGATAATGTGATGTTTCAGTGCAGATTCTTGGACCGTTGTCAAGCAGGAATGTAACATTCAGTGGTGGCAAAGTATATATAATGAGGCTAACAAAGACAACAAGATAACAAGATAACTGACACAATACAGCTGATTGGGCTTGTAGGAGTGTATCATAAGCAGATGGAATGTAATATCCTTGATCTCAGTTGATGGTAGGCTTTTGATGTTTGATATGAATGGCTTCGGTGAGTTTGCGTTTGGTGAAGTCCTTTTGGTTGTTGGCCAGGATGGTGATGTCAGTCCAGTTAATGAGGTGATTGGGGTTAGACTGGATGTGATCAGCGATGGCTGATTTGCTGTCGGACTTTGTGACTGATGTCTGGTGTTCTTTCACACGGGTGTGGATCGGTTGGGATGTTTCGCCAATATAGCTCTGTCCACAATCAGTTTATTTTGTAAATCACACATTTCGAGTTTTTGTTGTTGGCAGTTGCAGGTTTTCTTCTGTTGGCATGGAGAAGGTTGTTGAGACTGGATGATGATGGAAAAGTGGTGCCTGCTTGTTGTTTCAGGATTCGGCTGATTTGGTGTTTTTGGTTTGCCAATATAGGGGATGGTGATCTTGATGGGGGTTTGGACTCAGGTTTGGGCCTGAGGGAGGTGACAGGGTAGCAGCTACGGTTCTGTGGATTATTTGGGCTGGATAGTTGTTCAGTTCTACAAAGGTTGTCTTCAGGTGTTGAATTCCATCATGCAGGTTTGTTGAGCATATATTTTCCACTCTTCTAGTTAGGGTAGATATGATGCCAGTCTTAACTGATGTAGTTGATGTAGTGATCCGTATGGGTGGGTTTTCTGTACACAGTGGTTTGGAGATGGTTGGAGGAGGTGCGGGTTACAAGAACGTCTGGGAAGGGTAGGGGTGCTGGTTGTTTAGGTGGGTGAGGAGCTGGGTGGGGTCATGTTCAGGCTGGAGGATTCCTGCTTGATAATGATGCAAGAATCTGTACCGAAATGTCGCACTATTGTAATAAAGAAGTTGTTATCCATAAAGTCTGTCAATCTTGTGTAGATTTTAATTTAAACCATATTGATAATCACAAACAATTTGTATATGCTCTTGACCCAATATACTGGTTTTGGGAAAAAATGTTGCAGTGTTTATTGTTTGAAAAGTTGCTATTAACGTATACTGTTATGGTGGTATACTGGTATACTGGTGTACCGGTAATTGTTTGTCCTGAAACTCTCCATTGACCTGTACAGTGGGGTTCACATATTTATGGACAAGATGCTTAGTCTGTCATGTGAGTGTATCACAACATCAGATTGAAAGAGGGTATATCCAGAGTGGAGATGTAGAAAGAGAATATGGAAGAAGAGTTCATCCAGTTGTTTGGTTGGTTAATGCTGCACTCAGCAATACTGCAGCTGTAAATTGGCAGCAGTCTATATAAATAATCAAGTCAGGACTAGACATTCCAGTCATCAACACCATGAGCATCGATCTACTAATTTGAGTGAGTGAGTGAGTTTAGTTTTACTCTGCACTCATATTCCAGTTATATGGTGGTGGTCTGTAAATAATAAAGTGTGGACGAGACAATCCAGTGATCAACAGCATGAGCATCAATCTGCACAACTGGGAACTGATGACATGTGCCAATCAAGTCTGACCACCCGATCCCGTTAATGGCCTCTTACAACAAGCATAGTCGTCTTTTGTGGCAAGCATGGGTTCCTGAAGATCTATTCTACCCTGTATATTCATGGATGTTACATTTGACATAAGATGACAACAAGTCTGACCACCTGATCCCGTTGGTTGCGTCGTATGACAAGTCTGAGAGCTGAAAACTGAGTCTAACCCTGTTCTTCACGGGTATTTCATCCAGTGAATAATTAGTAAGGGTTTTGGATGTTTCCAGAACACAAATTTCCCACATCAGAAATATTAAACAAACAAACAAACAAGCCCTATTTTGAAGTCTTTGCTTACAATGTAATATACTTGCAATGATCTCAAGTCTTCTGAGAAATGAACATGCCATCGTCTATATTTAGTTCCTTGAATTCTACTTAAAATAAATCTTTCAATAGGTCAATATCTGGCAAAATGACTGAGACATACCTATACAGGTCTGATCTATCATACACATCCATTATGAAAATTGTTTTTGACAAGAGTGAACAACACTTGTCAACATGGGACACACAGATATGTTTTCATGGAAAATATTCACTCAATGTCACACGTTTACACACTTTCTGCCCTGTAGATGTGTTAACAAGCCCTGTTCTACATGTGACACGTGTAAACCTATTTTATACCAACATTCTGAAGCATTCAGTATGAACTGTTGTAAGGTACAGCTGTATCAGTGTGGTTGGTGTGGCGTGACTAAGGCATGTATGTATATTCAGGACGTGATCTGTAATGTGTCATATTGGAGACGGAATGGCCGCAATGGAGTGGCACTTCCTGTTCCCTACTGCTCTCACATTGAAGCCAGCACTTGTCATTTCCTCCTCATTGTCACACAAAGTAATTACACATGATCCAATCCTCCGGCAGCTCTCTAGGGTATCTTAGGAAGAGTAATTGGTCTCGTCACAATAGCAACCTTCACTATATCTAACTCCAAACAAAGGAACTGACATGTCTGCTGCAAGGAAAGGGGATGATATTCATGTTTGGGTACATTTTCAACATTTTTTCCAGATGAAGGTTTATCCTTTATTGTTTATCCTTTATCCATGATGTTTCTTCTTCAGAACTCATGAAAACGCTTCAAGAAAAACATATTTTAAATATTACGTTGATTTGAAAGAGATCAATAAGTACAGGCTGTGTCTGTTTCAGAGAATTTAGCTAATGAAAAGACACACCATTCTTTTGTGCTGAGGTTGGGGAGACATGGGAAGCAGTTTTCTCCTTGGCATGACATTAAAGCTGGTTTACTGAAGAGAGAGCAGACATTGTCCGACATTTAAGGTCACTTCATAGAGATTTCCGATTAACATTTAATTGCCGGAGAATGATTTCTTCAAATGCAACTTATATTTGTAAACATACTGAAAAACAGGAACTTCTTCATTTCTGTTTGCTATGGGGAGACATGGCGTGGGCCAGTGGTTGAAGTGTTTGTCTTTCCTGCCATAGGTATGGTTTGATTCCTAACATGGGTTCAGTATGTGAAGATGTCTTGTCCTGTGACTTCACTGCAAGACTGGTGAAAGCTTAATCACAACTCGTCATGTCAACAACAACATCAAGACCACTACCACCACCAGCACAACAACAACAACAACAACAGCGGCGGCGACGATGATGCAACGACGACTGACTGACTGACTGACTGACTGACTGACTGACTGACTGACTGACTGACTGACTGAGCAGCAAAGCCAACATGATTAGAAACTGTAATGTTTTGTTCTATTTTGTGAAAATGTTTCTTGAAAATATTTTCCAAGTGCCCCAGTGTCTTCAACTGTGCCAGCTTGTGTCACCATTTAATGTCATACTTGTCAAAATTGTCTCTGACAACAAATTTGTCATGTTTGATGTTTGAAGACAAAGTAGAGATGATTTCTTTGTGTACAGAATTTAATACCAACTGACATGGCTTTCATCATCAGTTGAGGCAGTTTGGTAGCCTAATGGTTAAAGCCTTTTCTTACGATGAAGAACACCCGGGTTCGATTACCCACGTGGGTACACTGTATTAAGCCCATTTCTGGTGTCCCCACCCTGATATTGCTGGAAAGTTACTAAAATAGGCTTAAAACCAAACTCACTCTCTCGCACAGACATTGCAGAATACTACCTGTGAAATACAGAGATAATGATTGAAAATTAGAGGTATGTGTATACATGTATTTTCTGATAATTCTGTGAAAAAATCCAACTTTGAACATTATGCATTGTGTATGCTAGGAAGGATCAATGTTTATAAATGCCTCACCATATATTAATATGTTGGTTTTCAAGAAGATAAAACAAATACTGGAGTGTAACTTAATCTAATTTATGGATAGTTCCTGATAAAAGACAACAGATCCCTGTGTCCTGATAGGTGGTCAGGTCAGTCAGTGATGATACTGGTCAAAGTTCACATGTCTTCACCTGCAACTATTTCACTTTGTGATATTACATTGACAAAAGTAGATGTACTTGAATGTGTAACCTGTAGACACAGGCTGGATTCAAAGCCATTGATTCTGGTCAACATTCATTCATTATTATCGGTTATTTAATTTCCATGGGTTGTGAGGGATTAGTTTTAAGAAGTCTTGGACAAATGGGAATCTAATGCATGTTTTAGCAAGCAGAACCAAATGGGTCATGTGACATGTGACCATTGATGACCCATAAAAATTTTTGAGACAAATATTGACTTAACCTGATCAAATTTGATTTAGCAGAATTGATTAATCATGAAAATGCCAAACTTGCTGCAAGAAAGTTGGTAACATTGATTGAATATTGAGGGATTGGAAAAAGAAATTCTTTGTAGCATTCAGGAACTTGACTTTAGAGGTTTGAATGAACATTGATGTCAGGGTACAATAGCACATAACAAGGTCATAAACAGTTTTGGCTATTTGGTAGTGTGTGGTCCTGTGCATAGCGCTGAAATCACCAAATAGTTGATGTTTAGCAACGGTGTTGAAGGTAAGGTGTGGAGAGCCTTTGATGGATGACCATATTTGGCAACTTGACTCCTGAGAGAGACTTCGATTCACAGCCCCGCAACAAAGCACACATGATGTCATGTTGTCTTCACTTTGGTAAGTTGGTAAAATTGTTAAAAAATGGCCTCTGTTCACTCAGCAAAAAATGGGTACCAAGTGGGATGTCATTTTACTATTAAATTTCTATTCACGAAGCAGCTTGGCTTATCTGGGGTAATGTTAATCAATGCGTTACTGCTTTGAGCATGTGCTTTAAACATGGAAAAAGTCCGTTCTGACTTTATTATTATTATTGTTTGGAAGCTGTTTTTCTACAAAATGTCCTTGTGTCAGCAATTAGCTTTTATCCAGATGGCATGGCGATATTGTCCCCACATTGTGTCATGAGTGTAGCATGAGTGTAAGAGGACCAGTCATTTTGTCATAAATGTTATAAATATCAACACATTGAGTGGCATTAGTAGAAATAGTAGATGACATAACTGAATCACATAAGACTTAAGACTTAAGACTTAAGATTTAATTGTGCTACCTTTATTTCATGTTTTATCCTGGGAGTCAACTATGATTTCAGTGTGATTAAAATTGTGACAAATCTGCAGAAAGTCAATCATTACATGATGACCATAAGTGCAAAATATTGCATACATATATATATTTCCAATTAACATAGATGATGAATGTTTATTCTGATATTGTGGGTACGTGTGATTAGTTTATTTGAAATAGAAGGTACAGATGGTTATATCACATATGTACAATTACTATTGTTGTGATTGTTTCCATGAAACAGCAGTTACAATTGATTTCTTTACTTACATACGAGATAGTTGTATTGCCATGGAACAGTAAGTACAATTCTTTGCTTTACTTCAATTCCAGGTACAATTGTTTCCTTGAAATAACACATACAACTGATTGCTTTACATAAATACTAGGTGTAACTGTTTCCTTGTACTATCAGTTTCAGTTGTTTCCATGAAATCATGTAAAATTGATAGTTTCCTTAATAATGTAGTTGTTTCCATGAAAAAACATGTAAATTGTTTCCTGAATACCAGGTACAATTATTTCCTTGAAATATGGCTTACTACTGACTGATTCACAAAAAGAGCATGTACAACTGATTGTTTTCATGTGGACGTGTTTCCTCAGTACTGTGCTGACCTGCATTAAAAGCTGAATTTGTTTGTTTCCTTCAGCAGATGCTGATATGTGTCCAACCATGATGAACTTGCACACAGTACATTAATCTACTTGGAACTAATTACCATATGACCTTATTCAGTAAATTATAGTAAATTTATAAATTGCTGTGTGCTATGTTTTCAATGCTAGCTAATCTATTGATCTAATGGCGGTAGAACATGATTGTAAATGTACTTCCCTATACAATATATCCTGATAGGTTCTTGTAGCTGATGTGATCAGCATCAAATTGGCGTGTGTGAGTTGTCATTTCAGTTCAGACTTTCAGTTAGGCTGAGATTATAAGCCATTTCACAAGTTAGTTGGGAACGTTTGGGAAGCTTGGGTAATGGAAAAGTTGATTATTCATTTGACAAACTTTAAATAGGTTATCAAGTCGGAGTTGATTATTAATGAGCTCAACAGTAGCTAATATTTGATAGTATTAGACAGTAATTTGTAATGATGAAAACTTTATTTCTGTCTGTCACTCATCACAGGATTGTATTGGTTTTGGTGGCCATTTGTCAGCACCAGCATTGTATTGGTTTTGGTGGCCATTTGTCAACACCAGCATTGTTAACACAACAGAAGTTCTTTAGACCTTGAATTTCCTGTCTAATCTCACAGTTCACATCCAAATTTGTCTTAAAATTTGATAAAAGTATTTCATGCATTGAAAGTGTGTTTAATTTGTTAACCTTTTTTTAAAGTTTATTTCAGTATGTAAGTCACATGCCCAGTAGTATATGTAGATGTCTCATATGTAGAGGTAGAAGGTGTTGTTAATGTATTGTTGGAATTATAGGATCAGACAGACAGACAGAGACAGACAGACAGATTTCATTTGCTTGGGATCACTATACATCTTATAGAATGAATAAACTCACATTTTTGGTACTCTTTTAACCATTACATATGGAAGACTTGTGGTTCTTGATCAGAACACCAAAATCGTTCATAAAAATGTGTGGTTAATCAAAAGTTGTTTGCTTCACTCTCATCTGCCAGCGAAACCAGAGACATGTTATGTAACTCTGTCGCCAGAGCAATATACAGTGAACCGCAGTGATGTCATTTGAGGAAGGATTTCGTACATATTATATAAAATGTGCAACAAGTTTGTCAATTTGCTGATTTCTGGACATAAACAAAAACATACCAAATTGCTTTTTGCTGTCAGTTGCTCCCTGGTGTTGGGTGAGGGTGTCACCAAGCACAGATTTCTACAGGACCCTTCAGTTCATGCTAAACATGTTGTTTGTGAGTGCAAAGCGAGTATTGTGGAAGCCTGGACGTATCAGTTGGGTGATTTGACACCTACCTCACTTCCAAGATAGAAGATGCTATTTACATTTGTTTTCACTGAGTTACAAATCAAAACTACTTACTAGTTGTAGTTAATGACTGATGACCACTAGGATTTGCATGACATGACTTGGAACATAAAGATTTCTTCCTCGGAAGTGAGGTTGTGGTTGAATTGACAATGGTATTGTTGTGCAGTATTATACTGATGTTATAAGCAATGTCATGCAAAATCATACTATCAATCAAATAGACATATTTTACTACCAGTAAAAAGTAGTTTTCGATTTTAAACCTGGTTAAAAACAATCCTAAATAGCATTTATTCTCAGACAGGGCACCACCATTTTGTAAAATTGTGGCGTCACCCTCGAAAGTTACCTTGAAAATCAATTAGATTATGGTTTGTTTTCATCAAGATAAAAGATCAAAACTACTTCCTACTCATAGTTAAATATTCTTTTGAATCATGGCTAAAAAGATTTTGCATGACACTGTTTGTAGCAGGATGATTTCTAACCATTATGACAACAAGCGATTTTGACATAAGCGTCAGTGAAAACTAGTTGCATCTTGGAAAATATGCGAAGCAGGTGACCAGATTAAATGGCAGTACATTGTGAAAACACAAACCTTTAATTTTTCAAAACAGTTGTCATGATTGCAAGTTTAGACAAACCTATAAACAAAATACTCTGCTCTATTCTCTCAGTGATACTATCAGCACTCGGCTAAGCTACCATATTATTTGTTCCCTAAAGAATTGTATATTTTGATGACAATATTAAATTTAAAAGTTCTAATGACTGAATGCAACATTGAATTAAATTGACTTTTGCCCCCTCTATTTTATGCAAACCCAATAGAGTTGTGTCTCTTGGAGGGCTTGTTACAAATATCCTGTGCACAACTCCTAAGTGAAAGCAGTTTGGCAAACGCTGACAACACCATGTGTGACAATTTTCAGTGTACTGAGCAATTGTTCACATTCCATATATGGCAAGTGGTCTCTGCTTGGAAGCTGTCCGCTTTCATTAAGTTTAGTTTAAGAATTTCAGTCTATCAAACCCAATGAGATCCCAGGTTCTGAAATGAATTACAAAAGCATACATTCCAAAAGGGTGTTAAACGCAAAAGTAATGTTTATTTAATGTGAAAATTTAAATTTTCAAAATATTAATGAAATTAGAAAACTGTTGTTACTTTTCACTAAAGTTTTACAGTTAACAGATTGTCATTTGGAGTTCAGATTGACCTCTTGCTTGCATAAGCTTATTGGTTAATTTTCATTAAACCTTAAAGAAATTTAAATTAAAATTTCTGCCTAGCAATGTTTGTGTTTTTTAACAAAGTTTGCAGTGAAATGGCAGATAATTTAATTCATCTCCACAGAAAAAGTTAGATTTTAAACAAGGAAAAAAGATATAATGCTGCCAGTGAGACCTAAGTATTCAACAACCTAGTTGTTCACCTTGCTTATCTAATCAATGATAATATTAGGACAAGGAAGAACAGTTGCAAAAATGACGTACCCTTATCTATACTGCAATTCTGAAGTTCATCAGAGTACTTTTAACCTTCATGAAAAGTAGTTTTGTTTAACACTCAATATGTCTTAAAAATATATTGCATTGGGATATCTGCTTGGTTCAGAAAGACAGAAGGAAGAAGGAATATAGAGAGGAAGAAAGGAGACTTTGAGACATATAGATCTCTATTTATGAGTAAAAGTAAAGCTTTGCATTTCCAGATCAAATGAAATCAATGCAAATTCATGTTGTACAATGCTTTCAAAATATTCTTTTTGTCCCCGGTATATGTGGAAGTTTCGTTGATTATCTCATTTGGAATGACAGAAATTCAGTGTTTAAAATGATGATTGAGGCTGGATCTAATTAAATTTAACAGAACTTTTTGTATAAACACAACTTTAACCAAACGTATTGACAGGATGTACATTCATAAGTCATGCTTTTTATGTGTATACTTTATGTAAATCTGATGATTCATTACATTGAAATATGAAGCATTATAAGTAACCCAGATGTCATATGTCATGGAAAATCCAACCTGTTCCAAGTCATCAAATGATTTCATTTAAAATTAATGTACCATGATGTGAGAGTATTTATAAAATTTCATGTTTTGTCCATCCAAAATTAACAGCTCAGTGTGAAGTACATTTTCCTGATGCAGGGGTTTGTAAAATGTGTTTCTGCTTTTAACACAGTTTAGAGTGTGAGTGATCTCAGGTGTTATTTTCACAGACATTGGCATATTAAGGAAAAGGATTTTAAATATATCTTACCCTGAGCTGTAGAAGGATCTTTGAAGCTCCTGGTTGAGGAAGTACAGGAATAATGTTGGTATTTTCAAGATATTTTTTCAGTCAGAAAGTCAGGAAATGTTGGTAATTGCACATGTTTGTGAGCATAATATCTAAACAGAGATCAAGGAAGAGACAAATGTTTTCTGTCTGAGGCTGAAAGGTGATTTTTCCCCTGAAACCTACACTGTAGTTTTCTGCATATTTTGAACCTATGAGTAAACCATGACAGGTTTTGATATACGTTGTAACAATTATGAATTTCCTGTCAGTAGTCAGCTATGACATGTTACTAATATTAGTATGATTTGTAATACCATTATAAAGCCTTTTCTGGTCACTAAACATTGTTTTTCTGACATTATCTTTTCTACATATAAGAATTCTGACTTTGAAATGAACATTTAGCTGTGATGTTACTATTGTCAGTAACAATGTTCAGTGGTTGAAGCCAGTTACTGGTTAACCAGTGGTATGGTAATGTTTTGATGTGATGGTTAAAAGTAAATACCTTAGTCAAAAGTATGATGCCAAATGATGCTGTCACAATGAAACAGTGGAAATGTTTATATATTTTGTGATATGTCCTATATGATGTGTCATGGGCAATTACAATTCAAGTGGAAATCCTTATGTTCATCCCTACTCATGTACATTTAAGTGTGTGGAGATATTGGTATTTCATACAAAGCAGTATGACAATTGTAATGTTTTAAGTGTTTGCAAAGAGGCCCTTACCAACATGGCGTCATATGAAGGTATAGTCGAGCATTGCTGTCTCAATATTCATGATAAGAACAAGAACAAAATTTCAAGGCCAGGGAATATCATCACATATAACCATTAAAGAAAGCAAAACAAAAAGTAGATTTTGTGTATCTTTATTCGCATGTACATTTTTTACTCACAGGGAAGTTTATTCAACAAAGAAAACAAAGGGTTCTGAAACTTCAGACTGATGGGCATTTCGTGGTGGCAATTTTAAAACAACTCAACAATCACATGCTAGTATTGTGATTACACAAAATCCTCATTCGTTGGTTTTGCATGAATTTTTTACTCACTGTGCGCATGTGCAAAACATGTAAAAATACCCCCTGGCAAACTTCCGCTGAGGTTGTATGTTTGACAGTGGTGTAAATACACTCAAAATAAAATAATTATTTACGTGTGACAACTGTTCATAGCTGACTACATACATCCATTTGTCTGTGCTATTCAGTCATTGATATCCTATTTTGGTTGCAGCAGCATTAGAAATGTGTGCTTTGTTAGTTGTGAGAAGGGTGGTGGTGAGATGTGTTTACACAGTAGTTTGTTTACGTAAATTAAACTATTTATGTCACCACTTCTGGTCTTTGGTTTAAAAAAAAATGTGAGATAAGTTGCATTCGTGTTTTAATGCACCCTGTCTGTCCGTGCGTCCATCCATCCGTGTACATTTATCTTTTCCAGAGCAGAACTCAGAAACCGTTCAATATTTCTTCACCAAACTTGACATATAGATTGGTCTAGTGGTGTACAGGTGCTTTTTTATAGTTTTGGAATTATGAATAAAATATTTTTGGCATTTCCATGGCAACAAGTTTGACTTCGACTGAAATTGGAGGTAATGCAGGGGATATTGATGACACTGTCTTCTTGTTTTGATTTTGATTTTCTTTACAGTGTGTTTCCACTATCAGTAAAGCATAGGACCAATGAGGAAGTTGGTCAGTAGATATTTTCACACGTTCTGCGCATGAGCACAGAGAGTTGAAAATTAACGTGAAACCAACAAATCCTCAGTATTTTTCAGCAGTGTTTAATAGTAACAGTTAGTACTTCCAAATTAATTCCTTCTTAATTAATCCTGATTAAATAACAAACAAGTGACACATTCATGGCAATAAGCCCTAATTTGTTTACACTGCTGTATCCCTTTACATCATACTGCACCGTGTAAACAACCTCAGTTCAGAGGGACACTTGCTCTCGAAAGGTAGGTGAATATTGAGATTCTTCACAAATATCGTTTCTTTGCAAATATCAAGTTTCTTTGCAAATATCGTGTTAAAGAAGGTAATTCTGCTTTCCTGGACCACGAAATTATATCAAGGTATCCAATATATCAAGACATCCATATAAAGTCAAATTATGAGCTCAAATTATGATAAATTATGAAGGTTTTTGCTGGGACTCAGATGTTCTATCCAGACCATCGAGATATTGAGTCATCAGAGTTTGACAACAGTGCTTCACTGTAGTGTCCAAAAAATAAATTGTTCATGATTCATTTGAAATAAGGAAAACCACATTATTCTACATTTTTAGCAGAATTAGTCAGGGGCTTATATAAAGAAGTGCATAATCGTAGCTCAGAATTAAAGTTATCTACCCCTTGTGAATTATTGTTGAAAGGCCCTTGCCAGAGCCATTAAATTCATTGGCTTGGGACAGATAATTCATCAGGTTTCAGGCCAAGAAACCAGTGGTCAATACAATGAATGCAATACAGCAAATCACATGGTCAGGCTTCAATATTTAGTTTACAACCAGTAAAATACCTCTGATTTGAAGGGACAGGCACCTGTTCTGGAGCAGAACTGAAAAACAGCAGCTGGTAACTGTGAACATGGTCACGCCTGCTTTCCTTATTCAGCGTCACACCTGTGCTTCGGTAACCACACTATTGTTGTACGCAGTCTGTATGACTGGGTATGTGTTTGGTTAGTCTGAATTCAGTGCAGACAGGTCTAATGGAAGCTTTTCAGCATGGCTTTACAAATTGTTTATAATAATTATAAAGATACAACCAGTAGCTTTCTTTTTGGCATTGATGAATAAATAGTCCAATGCAAATAATTTTTCATGTGTGGGGATATTGTCAAAGTAAAACATATGGTTATCTGGATAAACTTTGAGTGAATCATTTGAAGAATTCATAATGAAACGTGAAAGATGTGATGATGTGACAGTACTAGACTGACTGCAAGGAACTTTGGGTTGGAGAGCCATTGGCTCCCTATGCCCAAGGAATATATTGTTATTCAAAGATTTCATAAACAGAGTCTAATCTGATCTAACCAAAAATGGCTTTTAGAATTTTGTAATTCATTCTTAAGGAATGCAGGGCTAGCTAAAAAGATTGATAATTGAAAAATATCATTAGCTAGAAACATTATGAATGACTATCTATATGCATCGCATAATTAGGGTACATGCACATGAAATATTTCATACATTTTTTTAAACATAGAAAACCATCCTGTCACTTACAATGTTTATGTATGCAGACTTGGTGTAATCACTATATGCCTGAAATATTGCTGATGTTACACAAGACGCAGCTTCACTCAACAGTCACTTTAAAACAAGTTTACGTCCTCTTGTCCAGATCATAGTGACCATGCCATAAAGCTAAACAATATGGAGACTTGTAAATTATAACTATTATTTATTACTAACAAGGCATATTGAAAACATGGTGAAAATGACAAATGCTTACATAAATAAACAGTTTGGTATCAGAGAAGTTAAAGGCTGTACAAATGAAAAGAAATTGTGTTCCATACTGGTTTTTCACAGGTTATTCTATGGTAGAATGTGTCATAGTATTTACAAATAGGTTAAATATCTAGTTACATACTGTTCTTTTAATAAAAGCTTTCAGCTAGTGGCGAGAAATGTAAGCCTCTCTTTTCTTGACTGCCTGTTTTGATGACATGGCCTCGCTGTGATAAGCTGTAGGCTGCTAACTAGGTCACAGAGCTTCCTGGTGTGAAGCTGGCTATTATTGGTTGAGTCTGGTTAACTCACAGTGGCTAACTCACAGTGCGATTGAAATCGGTCACAGTGATCAGGAAGTTATAAAGTTTGGGAGTCATATGACCCTTACATGCTGTGTAGTGTAAGTAAAACTTCAACTAGAGAACATGCAGTGGCTAGTATAGTTACATGTCATTTCTAATCTTGTTTTTATAGAATGTGTGTTATTTGTTTTAAATGCAGGCTTGCTGTCTCAAAACCAAATACTTCTAATTAAGTGAACTTCTGTTAAAATGATGCCTTTAACTAATTACACTTTGTAGTGTGAATGTTTTTCATAAGTTGATTATGCGATACGTGAATATTTACTTAAACAGCTTTCTTGGAATGTTTTTAACTTTTACAAGCGATAGTTATGAGTTTAAGTATAACATTCTCTAAGTTATGCAATATGAAATGTACACTTATATTCCTGCATATTTTTTAAAAATTTACTTTAATATTAATATAAAGAATCTTATTGTTAGTGAATAGCTTTTTATGTCCAGGTGAATTATTCAAAATGTTTTTTGTAAGATGAGTTTTCACGGCACAAAGTATTCTTCAAGATATGTCAGCTTGATGCATGGAGAAAGACTAAGGTTTCAATCAGACCAGATCCTGACTAAATGAAGGGACATAACAATGCTAACTGCTTCAGACCAGTGAGTGGCTCTGTCTGATAATTCTAGAACAACTTAGAAACCATCTTCCATAGGTCAGTTGAAAATATATATCATAGGTTTTGTGTTTGGTTTGGGATAAATTACGAATTATTTGAACCTTGAGATTCTGTGCTTGCGAAAGGGAAATATTATATAATTCATTACCGATACAGTAATTTTCTCTAATTATCTCTGACAGTAAATTTGTAAAATATTTACCTGGTGATGAAATCTATATCAGAGTAGCATTTATGATAAGCTTTAATTACATTACTTTGGACAGTAAAAGTATACAATATATTCTGGATATGTCATCAGAAAGAATAGGCATGAGGTGATTTAGTGCCATATAAGTTTTGAGATGACCCCTGAACCTGTGATGAATTGTTGTTTAGATGAAGCACTTGTTGCCCTGACAGTAGACGTCAAAGCAGCAAGATTCCTAAGTGTATATAAATATGGGCAGAGCACGAACTAGGATTAAAGACTCACATCATTCTTGTTGAAGCTTTTTATGTCTTAGTCTGCCATATATAGCTTGGTATGTCACTGACTTAATCAGCCACAGCTTGGACAATGAGCTCCAAGGGAGGCGCTGGCGGTTGTTTGCAGACAGGATTTAAAGTAATTGTCTGGTGTAGGCCTCAATATGCCGTTGATCATTTCCGAACCATTCTCTTTGAAATTCCCTCATTTTTAATCCTGCCCCTAATTATTCTGTGACAATAATCCTGACATATTTGATAGAAATATGTAAAATATTCATGAAATGTGCCAGGCCTACAATGAATTTTGAAAATTAAAACATATTTATGCAAAAACTGAAAAATGATCCAAACTACAAAACACATTCTCCATAGCAAGGTATGGAATTTATATTCTAACATATTGCTGCAGTCAGAAAACTGTAACAGCTGTTGGCACTTTTTCAAACCACCTGACAACTGACAGTGAAAATGCTGCTAAGGAAATATGTCTATATTTCATGTAGACAGTTAGTTAATATCAGGTCTGAAAAAGAGCAAAATGATAAAATCTCTTTGATGTTTGTATTTGGTTTATTACATATGTCCATAAATCTTCATTAGATGTGTGGGAGAATATTAAGGTAAAATTTGCGTTAGATTGAAGAAAACCCCTGAGGTTGTTCATGTACGTGCGACTGGGTTTCTAAACCAGGGCATGTGTTCTGCATAGATATATTGAATAAGGGTGTAATATTTTCCCTCGTCATGACTGTTTTAGGGTTTATGGTGTCTGTCTAGGATACATGAAACTAGGATATAATGTGTGCTAACACTATGAGGTAGGATTTCTTCATTACCCAAAATGGTGATGTCAACAAATCATAAAACAATCTTTCAGAAGCCTTAATCAGTAATACTATGAAGACTATTACTATTGAAGACATAAAGGATGATGAAAGTGATATGTTCATGCCCTTAAATGAAGATTTTTTAATAATTGAAACATCTTCACTCTTTGAAAATATTTAGTCATATTTTAGCAATAGAGAGAAGTCTAACATTGTGGTAGGATATAACACTGTAATGGACAGTATGGACCCTTAGATCCTGGATGCTGTTGACAATGTTGAGAAGTGAAATATACATGTAATAATGATAGTATTTACAATCAAAGTACGCCATGTTATTTCCCCAGATAACCCATGCTGCTAGTCAGATGAGTTATCCCACTGATTACCCATTTTCTGCTGGGTTAACAGGAAATTTGGACAAACCCACTTGCCATGTGTATGAGAATATCAAACATGTCCGAAACTGTAAATTCAAATGTAGTTTATATTCAGATCAGTGTTTTGTTGCAAGTTCAAAAACAGATATACTACAATGATTCTGCCCTCTGGTATCAACTAGACTTCATTGGACAGAAGAGCATTACATCAAAGTTTTGTTAAATTGGAATTTTTGGTTCTGCTTCACTTGACCTTTAATGTGACCTTTGGTGCGACGATATGTGATGATAGAGGAACTCATTAACTGTTTCTCTGTAATGGAACTTTTGTCTGTAAACGTTTGTAAATATATTCATGGCTTCATGGCTGCATATCTGTGTAGAATCTTTCATTAGAGTGAGTGAGTTAAACTTTAACATCACTTCAGCAATGTTTCAGCCATATAGTGACTCTTTCTTTAGAACAATCAGAAGACAGTCCATGACTTTGGGAATACTGATTGACTACCAGCAGACATCTGAAATAAAACGTTTGCATCATAATGTTTATCAAAACCAATTCAACATTATTATTTATATGGCCATTTTCCATGTCTTATTGCATGATACAGCCCTTTGGCCTCAGGAGATACAGATTCAATGTGCGGTACCTTCCCATACTTACCTGTGTAATTGATTTATTACACTTTGAACTTTAGGGAGTCAAAATTCTAGTAAATATCATAGTACTGTTGTTCTTGAGATGAAAAGCACACAACTCATTATTTTTTTATTCTATATCATTCATTGTATTTGATGCAAAGCATTTCTCCATGATTGTTGCTGCAAACGAACATTGTGGAATGAAGTTTGAAGGGACATAACTCTTGTAGGTTTAAAACCTATGTTTTAAGGGACTTGTTACTTCAGGTAATACCTTGTTTAGGTGAGTGAGTGAGTGAGTTTAGTTTTACGCCGCACTCAGCAATATTCCAGCTATATGGCGGCGGTCTGTAAATAATCGAGTCTGGACCAGACAATCCAGTGATAAACAACATGAGCATCGATCTGCGCAAGTGGGAACCGATGACATGTGTCAACCAAGTCAGCGAGCCTGACCACTCGATCCCGTTAGTCGCCTCTTACGACAAGCTGAGTCGCCTTTTATGGCAAGCATGGGTTGCTGAAGGCCTATTCTACCCCGAACCTTCACGGGTCACCTTGTTTAGGATATATATCAGTACATATATAGGTCCCGCTGTCAATCATATGTATGGAGCAGCATATTCTATCAAACTTGATGTCTAGATAAATTCCCCAAGTGAGCTGGATTTAAGTGTCAAAAATAACAAACTGTCTGGGTCTTCCATACTACCCATATTACAGGGTAAGATGGCCTCATACTAACCCTTGAACTGTTTCATTTTGCACTGGTTACATTGTCTGCCTCACACATTAACTAAGGTTTAAATATTTAGTTGATACATTGTGATGTGTGTTTTTCTTTGTGTGCAAGTGTCGTTATTTGGCTTGTTAAGAGACATACAGATACAATATACTATATTTATAACGAACAGAGGCATATTATAATGATGTTTTGATATAAACATCTAACATCATGACAAAAACACACAAACTAAAAGTAATAGTTTTTCATATATTTGATATTCATAGCACCTTGTAACTCTTCCGTTGAACAGATGCATATGGTGAACATGGCATCTGACAGGACACTTTTCCTTAATGCTTATATACTAGCATTGTCACCTTAACCGAGAAGCCAATGACCTAGATAGCCAGTTACTTATTTATAAAGGCACAACTCAACAAATTGTTACTTAATTCAGCAACAAATGGTGGAAGCAGATGGCCAAGGGGCAATTGTCAGGGGCCAGTTTTCAGGGGGCAGTTGTCGTAGGGAGGGGAGGCAGTTAGCCAGATACTGATATATTTTAGCATGTAACAGAGTATATTTATTTATAACGTCAGTTATATTATTAGTGTTTCCTTTGTGTTTGTTATGGTTGTAGCTTACTCAGCATTTCATGTTCTAGATGTAGTTTACTGAGTGCTTTATGTTGTAGTTTACTGAGTGCTTTATGTTGTAGTTTACTATGAGGTTTATGTTTACTGTTTAAAGTATCACATTGCAGTTACTGACAGTAGTGTGATTGTCATCATCATGCATGCAACTTATTCCTCTACAGCACAGACAACTGCCCTGCTGTGCAATATTGATCAGGTACATGGTGACACTGGCACAGGTTTGTTTCATCAGGCTTCGAGATCCTGGCTTTTCAATACGCATTTAGCCTTTTACTTCCTGGTTGAACGAGACTGGTGGAATGCCAGTGCGTAGATGTGTTGGGAGAAGTACTTTGTGTGTGTACTCTACAGGTAATAAGTGTTTCCATTCTTCTTACTCTTTGTCACTAGTATACATTTTCAAAACTGAAGTGACACATTTTTTTTATCTGAATATGTGACAGTATACACATCAGTCTGTCAGTACCATAGTCTGTCAGTTCTATTTGTCAGTTCTTGGAAACTTACACCATGGAAAATTTGTGATAATTTTACTGCTTGTTCAACTGATATTTCTTTAATTATGACCAAATTGCTTCTATTATGTCCTTTGTCTATTTCTTTGAAAGATATTTGTAGTGTGACAACATTTGTACAATTTTCTCAAGAGTACACAGATGTAAAATGTAAAAATGGAGAGATTCAAATATGCATTATAAGGACAGCTGTTACTGGTGGTACTGTAGCACTGGAGATAATAGTACCCATGGCACACTGCTGATAGTATTTATAACACAATAGTCCATAAACCTGGAAAGTCAATAGCACATTACCTGTATTTAATGTGACAAACATGCTGGCACTTTAATGGTTACTGTAATTACCTTTGTTATCATAGTGTCATAGATTTTCATATTCAAGTGACCAGAGGTGTTCTTCATTATTGTTGATGATTCAAAGTGTACTGCAGATGTTTTCTGAACATTTTTTAAGCCTTTGAAATTCTGTCAAATATTTTCAAATTTAGTTTTATCTTGTAATTTCATGTTCACTGTACAAGATTTGAAGAAATGGCAAGATGTTGTAATGTCAAGTGTTTGTAATCATAGTTCTGAAATCATTCCTGAAGTTGAGACCATGCAATGTATTTTTAAACTTCCCCACTGTCTGTTCAAACATCTTCTCACCATGAAGGACATAAGTCAACATAAGCTCCACCCATGTAGAAAGTCAATAAAACATGTCCTGAGCTGCTAGTTCATGATGTGATGTTAATATTTACATATATATGATCTCTGTCACACACGATGAAATCTGTTTTATATTTACAAAGGCCACAGCAAATTAAATCATATTCAGCAAGTTATTTTATTGAGAGTGATGATTTGATGAACTTTTAATGTTTAGGTGACAATCTTTCATGGAGGAAATGTACTGTAATGTACAGTAAGTCTCTGTTTAATGTTTTTCTTCAAAATAATGAATTTAGATCAAAACAGGTTGAATTCTCCAATGTTAACACAGAGGGAACCTGTCAGTGTAGACACATCACAACTCTGTGGCAGTGTTGCTGTATTTGTATGTGAAACTTTGCAGCAGTTTGATCAATTCAGTTGTTATCCATACAGGTGTGTATGCAGGTGCTTGTTATCATGCTGTATGTATTATACAAACTAAACATTCTTCGTGATAGTGCCATGCCATTGTTTCATGGTCTGAGTTTGCCAAAGTATCTACCCTGTACAGAGGCTATGAAACACCAGTGTCAGTCTTGGAGTATGTATCATATGTTAAATGCACATTCATGTCAATAATTGGATATGGTTCAATAATTGTCATGTGAACTAGGTCTCTTATAGAGATGTAACCACCTGGACTAGAAATATAAGAAATCACAGAAAAATAGTTTCATATAAAGATCTTGTTTCAGAGTGAAATAAACTTCCCATGAGTTGTTTTTCATTTCATGTTGAGCAGAGCACTGTTCCGGCCATGCTTGATGTACAACAGAGCAAGTTCTTCCTATGAAGGTTTCAAAGATTATCATGTGACTCTTTGTCACAAGCTGCTTGATCATTCCAAATCTGACGCATCAGTTACCAAAAAGATTACAACACAGTTCCCTGCTTTTACCAATATTCCAGCAATATCATGGCTGGGGACACCAGAAAAGGGGAATCAAACCTGGGACTTTGGCGTGAGGACCAAACATTTGATCCAGTAGGCTTCCCCACCTATTCTTTCTTGTGACCAACTGACATGTCGGTCATATGTTTGGGGAAGATGCCATCTGTAGGAAAGGATGTTGTTAACTTTTTCTGCAATCACTGTGTAGTTATTTCATATTTGATAGGGATTCACAGACACATGTTCATGACAAACCTGGAATTGAAGTGCCTCTGCTGATAGTGCAGATATCAAATGAAACAGATATATGCCATGTCTATTTGATGGTAACAGGTTTATAGCTGGAACATAGTGGGAACACCTTGCAAAACACCATTATGTGCTTATCAACATAGGTAACTTTTATGACCAATAAAATTTTCAAATTTGCCATGTGATATGGATTAGGTGGTATGTCACATAACTTCAGGTGTGAACTTGTTTCCCTTTTCTGTCACCTTAACTGTTTACTGTTGTCCTTTTCAGATATCAAAGCAACTGGATTTCTGTAACAATATATAATATAATATAATATAATATAATATAATATAATATAATATAATATAATATAATATAATATAATATAATATAATATAATATGCCTGCCATGAGACATGTACAATAAGCATTCTACTATGTTGGTGTGCCACTCTGTTGTTCTGTGATGTGTATCGTGATGTATCTGTGATATATATAGTTATGCTAGGATGAATGTCTGTAAGTAAGTACATGACAATAATAATAAAATCTAAATCTGGATACATGATGGTAGATGTCCCTTGTGAGGGAAAAGGGCAGGCAGCGAAAAAATTAAAATAAAAACACCAATGAAAGTAATATTTCTTCTAAACATTTTTTATGAAATGTATATTGGGCAAAAAAACAACCTAAGAACATTTTTCTTGTAAGTGTACATTTTTGACCAATAGAAACATTAGGCATTTATTGTTTTAGTGGGGAAAATATACTGTTATTATTTTTTATACTTGAAAAAATATGACCGGTGTATCCTTAAAACAAGAAATAAAACTGGTCAGTCTGAAAAAAAATTGGGCAAACTTGTCAGAAAAATGTTGAACAAGTGTACATGCACCCTTGCAGATAAATTATACCTCCAACTTTAAATTCAACTGTTAAATATGTCTTGGTCATGTTTTTGCACATGGTTGATCCTGTTTGTATACATCTTTTATGAGTGAACATCCTGGTTGCAAACACATAAGAGGTAGTCATATGAGTTAGTGAATGGCTTGTTTAGGGGAACCCCCTCTTTAGTAATGGCTGTGTAACCATGTTTTTCGATGACTTCTCGGGGCTTTCCCACAACTCATACGTCTTCATCACTGATTGTGTGTATCCGGTTTGCTGTATGTGTATCTCACTGTAAAGACATGTAAAGTCATGACATCGGTGAAGAAACTCTCACCCTGGATAGATTTCACGGACTGAATGTTTATGGATTATGATTATAATATTTCAGTGGTGTCCACAAAACGGATATATTGGGGAGACAAAATGGTGTTTTATCACGGATTTTATCATGTGATGACAAATTGACGCTGATGTGTAGAGTCAATATGACTGGTAATTTGAATTGTTATTTAGTGACAAATCAGGTGAGGCCAAAAGAGTAAGTGAGATTTGTATGTCACAGAATCTGAACCCTCAGAACAACACTGTGCTACTTTAGGGTTCAAGGTTTATTTCCAGTCTTAGGAGAAAAACTCATTAAAAAAAGATTCACAAGGAAGTTTTTGGAAGTGATTTTGATAATTTGGTGCGTGGAATGGTGCCATTTAATATTATTATTCATCAACATTCATTAATATTTCTGGCCCGATGTGGTATTATGGTTTTGTAATCATGTACAGTTAGACAGTGTTGTATTGAATGTTGATGTATTGAACTTACAGAAGTCTCAAAGTAGATGCTTTGTCCTATGTATATTGAACAGCAAGCAAAAATCAAATTTTGAAGAAATGAAATCTCATAAAAGTAAGTATTCATTTTTATCACTTCTATTTAAAAACTTGACAAAAAACAGTTGTGTTTCTTTTGCTGTTCAGTATAGATTTGGGCAATTTGACAATGTAGATGGTAGGAGCAAGAGATGTATCGTGCTGTTGGTGAAGCATTTATATACATGCGTAAAGTTATGTTTATACAGTTTATGTACACACTGAGAATGATTATTTCTAAATTATTCTTAAAGAAATAATGAAATACATCATCTAGTGCTTTTCACAACAGGTTGATCCACATGTAAGTGTTTTCTACTCCAGATTGTTTTATTTTTTGGATAGTCAATGACAACCCTGGTCATTAGTGGAGAAGGAAAATACTTCACTTAAAACTGTAATAGTTCTGAAAATGATCCTCATTTACCATGTGTCAGATTTTCCTTACACCTTTTAACTGACTCTTCATGTTAATTCTGACAAAGAGTGTTATGGATGACCAGTTCTTTGTATTGCATGTATTCTGTAACTAGATATATTCAAGAGAAGGATTTATACATTGTATTTGGATGGAGTTGATGGCCATTGATACCAGGTACAATAACTGCATTTATACAAAAGATAAAAGGGTTGATTCAAAGTTCAATTTATTGTCCCAAGAACTGGAGGGGAAAACATTTTGATCTTGACTGACTGATGGCAGTTGAAGTTCTTTTATGCTGATGTTGTTTTCTTTTCACACTTTGTATGGAAAAAGGGAGAGGTGGTGTAGCTTAATGGTTAATGCTTCCACTCATCACCACTTAAGACACGGGTTTTATTCCCCACATGGGGGCAATGTGTGAAGTCCATTCCTAGTGTCCCCTACGGTGATGTTGATAACAACGTAAAACCATATTCACTCAGTTGTTTTGAACAAAGCAGTCTATGAACAAAGATATCAACATTCAACACAGAAGTTGTCCTGTATCTTCAAGGTGCGTTAGCGCTATGACTGCCAATATTCCCTCCACTCTTTAAACTAAAGTCATCAAGGTCGATATGATGACTTTCTTGAATAATGACCTGGTGCTTGTTCTGTTATATATCTGCTGACTTGTCTGGTATTGTGATTCCCTGTCTAATCATCTTCCTATTGTTGTAGGGGCTGCACAATACAAGGAAGTGAGAACTCATTAAACACCATCCCTTGGCATCTTCTCATCTACACTCATAGACAAACAACGAAGATGTCATCATGTCCGATCTTATCACTGCGGCCAAAAATGGTTACCATGAAAATGTGCAAAAACTGCTGACCTTGGGATTGTCTACTGAGATCCGTGACAAGGACGACGCTACTGCACTTTACTGGGGGGCTTGTCGGGGCTATTGGAAGATCTGTGAAACGCTGCTGAAGTCTAGATGTAGAATTGATGCACAGGTCAAGTGGGGGTCGTCTGCCCTTCATGCTGCCGCAGACAGAGGTCATCTCAACTGTGTCAACATATTAGTTACCTGGTCAGTTGAAATATATCTATTGGTCATCAGTGTGATGGTTTGTAATCAAGTCTCATGACACTTTATTGTTAAACACAATATATGGTATGCAATCACTTAAAGCCATGTAATGATAGTGTTTGCTCATCAAGACCCTTGATTAATTCCGTACATGGGTACAATTCGTAAAGAAGATGCTTTGTCCCTGTTGCAGTTACATGGTTGAATTAATGTTTAAAATTATGTAAAAAGAATAACTCAATCAGACAGTAAGGTGTGACAGGATGTAACCTTGGAAAAAATCAGGGATTGATATCAAAACACACAAGTCTTGTATCGGTTCAGTGGATTTTCTGCCTTGTTTCAAGGGGAAATTATTATTCCCATGCAAGAATCTAATGACCACACTCACAAACTCGATCATCTGAGAAGGAGACTAATAAAGTATTGCAATATGAAGCTGCTAGTTTGTATTGGAAGCCCTGATATTGGTGGAAGTCAGTCAACAGTGTGTAAAATCATACCTGTCTAAGATATTAGCTGAGATTGAAATATTGAAAATGTAAACACAATGTGAAATAGAAGTAGCCACACAAATAACAAACAAAACACAGTATCCATAAAATATGCAAGATGATAAGAAACCCAGCACATCTTCAGTGGAGATTACAAACAACAGTACATTTGATTTACTGTGTTTGGTTTTGTTGAAAGAAAGGCATGGTACTGTGATGTATGCTCACAAATTAATTAATTTCAATTTTCTCCACCAGGGGAGCTAATCTGAATCTTCAAAACAACCGAGGGGACACGCCACTTCATCTTGCGGCATACAGAGGTTTTGCGGACATCATTGATGCCTTCATCGCTGCAGCAGCTGATCCCTTTGTTCTCAACGAATCTTGTAAAACCCCACTGCAGGAGGCAGAGAGTCAGTGTCATAGTCTGGCTGCTGCCAAGCTTGAACAGTATATGGCCAGTGAGTTATTTCATATACGTCTTCCTGGTTAATGTAGACCCCAGATGTTTATCCCAGAAACCCTGCTTTACAGACCATAGTATTAGGATTAATTCAAACGTATGCAACACTGTGTTCTCCATAAGATACGATTTCCCTCACAGGAACAAAGTTCCCTGCCATTACTTGAATATTGCTAAAAACCGCCTAAAAGTAAACTCACTCACTGTTACAGGGAATTAACTGTGAATTATTGTTTGGTTGGCCACCTTACTGTGCCTGCACCTATTATTCGAGGTAGAGGTTTAGTAGATAGGTTAACAAGAGGGGGATTAACTAGAATCTGTTGCATTAAAGTAGACTTCAACTCCTGAAATACTCTGTTCACATAATTTACTCCTAAAGATGCCTATAATAACATACACATTTACATGTGAACAGGGGCATTGTCTTGGTGGATGTCTTGATAGTTTGACCTTTTTCAAGATAATCAATTAGCAGAATACCCCTGGAATCCCAAAAGACTGATGCCATCACCTTTCCAGCTGAAGGAACAGCTTTTTTCGGAGCTGGTGAATCAGGATGCTTCCACTGTTTTGACTGTAGTTTTGTTTCTGGTTGAAAGTGATGTATCCAGGTCTCATCCATGGTTACAAATCGTGCCACAAAATCATCGGGATCTGCTTCAAAACGACGCAAATTGTCAAGGGACGTCTGGAATCTGTCACGTTTCTGTTCTGCTGTAAAGAGCTTTGGCACCGATCTTGCAGAAACTTTCGTCATTCCTAATTCGTTGGTGATAATAATTATGCTCAACCCTCTCATGAGAGATGCCCACTACACTAGCAATATGTCGAGTAGTCAATGGTCGATCATCCATCAACATATCGAGCACTCGCGTGATGTTTTCTGGAGTGGTTGCTGTTGAAGCCCTTCCTGAGCGTGGGTCATCATCAAGGCTTTGTCTGCCACGCTTAAATTCTGCAACCCACTTCTTTACTGTGGAAAATGAAGGAGCATCATCCCCTAGAGTGGAGACCATGTCAGCATGTATCTGTGTTGGGGACATCCCTTTCTTTTGCAAGTACTTGATGACTGCCCTGTATTCAGTTTTGTCCATTTCTGATGATTTCAGAGGGTAGGTTTACCAAAAGAGCTGTAGTTGAGATAAAACTATTAGTACGTTTGTAGTTCTTGTGCCTATGATTCACTAAATGATTGTCCTCATTGGTGGCAAACACCTGTCTCTACCTGGTGGGGAAAAACCACTCAGACTGAGAATTTTTCAGCCAACCCTCGTACTTGCTTCTCTTTGGTGACAGTCTGCCACCAGCCTGAATCTGGAGATCAGTCTTCGTATGGGACTACTCCATCTTGATCATATCCACAGACTTTTATATGCTTGGATGGTTGGTACCTAACTTGTTTAGCTTCGAGTGCCAACCTTCCAACTGTATGAAAGTGATTCCAAATACCATGCACTTCCACTTCAACCCACTTTCTGGTTAGGTATTCAGTGAATTTCACAATCCTAGTATCTTCAAGATCAACATTCTGAAGGGCATTCACCCAGACGTCATCTATTTCAAATGGATGGATGAGAGTCAAGGCAGAAGCATGACGGATGAGTCTGGGATCATTGTTGAAGAGTGTCTGGAGACCACATTTCTGAGCATTTCTCCAAATTGCTTGACGGTAGTGGAAGATGCATCCTTTCCATTGGAAACTGAACACATTTTTCTGAACAGCATTTTGGGCAGCCTGTTCAAAGTCTCTGAGGATGTCATTGGTGCCATCTGAGGATGTTATTGGTGCCATCTGAGGATGTTATTGGAAATTGTTTAACAATTTGGACAAACTCTACATTATATGGCACTTATATGGAAGGAGTCCATAAACTAGAGGAAGTATCACTAATCAAGTAACATATTACTTGTAAAATGCAACTTGCCTGTCAATTCTTCTTGGTAGATTATTAGAACAGGCTTGGTCTCATTTCAAAGTTTATATTTCATTCTGGATAAGGATTCCAAAGTGGTTGGATCTGTTTATCGTTGCTGGACAGTTCTTTCTGCAGCAATACTTCTCTCTTGCTCTTGATAATTCTAAATCTGTTACCAGTATGAGCAATGTTCTGTCCAATTGCTCACTTGCCATTTTGCAATGGCTAGGGTGACCTGGCAAATTATATACATTGCAACACAGGCATTTTCCATTCAATACTACTCACTTCTAAACATATGGGTTTCATCAATGACATTCTTTAAAAGTGTTCATCATAAGTTGACATTAATTAAACAGTGTTGACTCTGTGAGAACAGTTCACTGGCTCTTGCCAACTTTGTAACTGGAAATGCAGTGATCTGTGGCCTTTAAATCCCTACACGTAACAACATACAGAGCGCAGGCACAGTGAGGTTAAACCGTTTGGTGCTTGAGAGACTGGGCTTGGAGGTCATTTCCACATTTAAAATTTCTTTGTTTTGTAATTTTATTGTATAATTTGACATTATTATTCATGAAGCTTGTGGTCAAATATCACCCTTGGCCTCATAAACAAAGAAGTTCAAGTTGGTAAGCTAGCTTGAGATATCTTGAGTTGAATCCCAACGATCTCATACAAGCCTCCTGTATCCCCTGAATAACCACATCACGCATTCTTTGTTACAGGTCAACAGATATTTAGATCGCTGCCAAACTCTGGCCCAAACTCAGACTTAGTGGACTTTCAACTTTCTATAGCACCAACATCATGGCCAAAGACCAAAGATCTTTCCTTCATCCCAAACATTAGAGAAAGTACAGCTTCAGAAACGTCGAAGCTTTCAAACAATTTACTACTCAATTCTACTCTAAAGCCAATTTGTCAGGTGCCGCCATCAGTTGGCATTAGTGGCCGAAAGTATGTGGAAGCCCAAGAAAACACTGATGCCTCCAGCCACACACAACCATTGATTATCAATGATGGAAGAATACAGAAGGAACCTAATAGAAGCCATCTGCTCCAGACACCTTACCATGACTACCATGAGACCCCAGAAGCGCCAAGGGCTGCTCCCAAGATGGCAGTCACCGGAAGTAAAAGCAACCATGATGACAGATGCATTCTTGAAAACTTTGCTGAATCTTTACAGGTGAGGAAAGATGGTGCTTGATCTTCAAAATCTATTAATCATTTTTCAATTTGAAAATCTATTAACCAGTTCTGAATTTTTTTGTTGTATCAGTCAAAATGTAATCGCTGTTGAAAATAGTAAGACTTGAAGAAGAAGAAGAAACTATATTGTCTGCCCATGTGTGACAAATATAAGTTATTGTATTTGATTTCAGCTGGAGGTTGTAAAGTACAGTGAACAGATTCTCAAGGCGGAGCAGAGCAATGTTCTCTTGCAGAACAAGGTCAAAGACCTAGAGAAGTTGAACAGGGAGTTACTACAGCAATATGAACAGAAGTCAAGAGACTTGCACAGTGTGCAGGAAATGTTGGCTATTGAAAGGAGAAAAAACTTTGAGGTTGTGAAACAGCAGAAACTGATTGCCAGGAGCATGTCTGCCTCCCTGAAGACAGAGAATGGCAGGAGCTCCAAGGAAGGCTGTCCACAGAGAGATGTCACCCATAAACATTTGCTGACATTTATGAAAACGCTAGACCATAGCAGTGATATGTGCAATAGCAGGCTGGTGCTAGACAATCTCAGGGGGCACCTGCAGGCAGTGTGGTTGCAGCCTGCCAGTGTGTCAAGGATGGACTCCAGTGTGGAGTGGGTGCCAGGTTTGGACTATGACATTGTTGGTGACGGACCACTTAACCATGTCAAAGATGGTGTACGAAATGGCTCGTGTTCGCTTGTCTTTCAAATTAGGAGAAATGGTTCCATGTACATTCTCAAAGTAAGTTTGTCAACTTTGGCATTAATCTTAGTTGTACATAATGATTTGATGTATACAAATTGTAATTGAGTGAGTGAGTGAGTGAGTGAGAGAGTGAGAGGGTGAGTGAGTGTAGTTTTGCGATGCTTTTAGCAGTATTCCAGCAACATCATGGCAGGGACACCAGAAATGGGCTTTTTCACATTTTACCCATATGGTAATGAATTTGAAGAATTATTGACTATATATGGCCATATGGGACACATTTTGCTTTAATTTCTGTAGACCCCAAAGGTACATTGTATTAAATTTTAGACCTGAGTCTTTTAGTTCTTTAGCCAGAATCTTTAATTGAGTCAAAAGTCATAATTTTTTAACAGTAGTTTTGAAAATAGACAAACATTGTTAAAAAATTATCTAACCGTCAGCCAAATACACTTAGGCATAAACAAAATTTCAAAGCAAATCAACTAGTGCAACGAGTTGTAAGATAAGGTTGAATATCAGTGTATGATTTGTGCAAGTGAGTTTCACATCAACCACAAAACCTAGATGGGTTCAAGAAGGTTTATGAGGGTTAATGTGAACAAAGTTTAGGAATACTAGTGTATGTAGCCCAAGGTGACCAGTATATATAGCCTTAGGTGATCAGTATATATAGCCCTAGGTGACCAGTATATATAGCCCTGTAGGAAAGTGACCATTGAATTATAGGTCTGTAGAAAGGTGACCAGTATATATAGCCCTGTAGGAAAGTGACCAGTATATATCGACATGTAGGAAGGGGACCAGTTCATGTATCCCTGTAGAAAGGGGAGCAGTATATATATAGCCCTGTAGAAAGGGGAGCAGTATATATATAGCCCTGTAGGCAGGTGACCAGTATATGTATAGCCCTGTAGGCAGGTGACCAGTATATACAGCCCTGTAGGCAGGTGACCAGTATATATAGTCTTGCAGGAAGGTGACCAGTATATATAGCCCTGTACGCAGGTGACCAGTATATATAGTCCTGCAAGAAGGTGACCAGTATATATAGCCCTGTAGGCAGGTGACCAGTATATTTAGTCCTGCAGGAAGGTGACCAGTATATACAGCCCAGTACGCAGGTGACCAGTATAAATAGTCCTGCAGGAAGGTGACCAGTATATACAGCCCAGTACACAGGTGACCAGTATAAATAGTCCTGCAGGAAGGTGACCAGTATATATAGCCCAGTACGCAGGTGACCAGTATATATAGTCCTGCAAGAAGGTGACCAGTATATACAGCCCAGTACGCAGGTGACCAGTATAAATAGTCCTGTAGGAACGTGACCAACATAATATATCGTCTGTTATAAAGGTGACCATTTATTACTAACTGGTTTGATTCACTTCTACACCATAATGAATGTCTCAGCGAGGGAGTGGTTTAAACATCAGTTGTAATTGTTTTGCCCCTTTCATGTACATGTGATGTCATCGCAGACATTCCTTCTTTGTTGTTTCATAGTAAACTGCTCTGACATTTCTTGAACACAGAAGACTGAACTGATTCTTATGTTAGTTTCCAGGTGTTAGTAATATTCAGTAGGGTAGTCAAGCACATAAGCACTTTCTGTTGACGCAGCATCAATTCACCATATTGTTCATCTGCATCGACGACCTATGAGTGTGGTAAAGGATCAAGTCTGATTGGTCACCCAAATGTAAATATACTTCCTCTCAAGATCCTTTATGTATGCAGTGTCATCAAAGTTGACCTCTTTGCCATTCTTCTATTTCAGATGATGATAAACCTTATAAATCTAGATTACACAAATCATGATCAGGGCTGCAGTCTCGATGGGTATTTAATCCGGAACTTCGGACCTGAGTACCATGTACCTCTGTTCCTATCCAAACATCGGAATATTGTCAGTGTCATGCATTACTATCAAGGCTCCACCGACCATTTCCGCAGATATCAAGACCTTCTTGTTCCCTCCAGCCTGGATGTCCCTCTGGAAATGGCAACACGTACCTCGTTCTTAGTTTTAGAAAGTTATCCCCAGACCCTCTTGTCTTTCATGGTGAACCAGCGGACGATATGTCCCGAACCGTGCTATGGTTTGCCCAATGTCTTCCTCCTCCTACTCCTGTACCAGATGCTATCTGTAATTGACTTCCTACAGTGCAACCATATTGTGCACAGAGACATCAAGGGAGATAATGTGTTCCTGGACAAGTGTTTGCGGCCAGTGCTGGCTGATTTTGGATTCGCACGATCCTTGTATACACCTCAGGGCCAGAAGCAGATGTTTGTGAATAAGACCCAAGCTTGTGCAGGAAACTCAAATGCATGGGCCCCCGAGTTGACACGCTTCCATCACAATGGCCCGGAGTCCTTGCCTCATCTGGTAAGCAATGTTTGACGCTCTATTTAGGTAATTTGAACAAAAAACTATGGGTTGAAATCAGTGTTCACAATACTTTAATTTGTCAATTGGCCATCTGGGCCTGCTGCCGGCTGCAGGTTTTATAATCAACCTATTGTGCAGAGAAGTGTTGTTATTTGTAAAAGACTGGTGTTGACATTCTTAAGTGCAAACTAAAACAGTAAGTTATTCTAACATGAAGGATCATGGATGGTTCCTGCGCACTGAGAGAGAATAAAATATGGAAATACTTAAGTTGAAAAAAATACAGATAATTTATTGAAGGCAACAAGGGCCTGCACATATTTGAAACTGCCAGTGCAGGGCCTCCAGACTGGAGATTATTTCGAATGCTGGTTCAAAATCCTGTTTATCATTTGTTATATTTCACGCATAGCATTTGATATGATAATACGAGTATGCTGGCTCTTGCATATATCTCTTTTTAGACAACCAGTAAGCGTGTATGTGTCTTTGTGAGTTGTAATGTATAGCTCAATAATGGACATGTGAGTAGCCAACTTTACAGTGTGCAATAATCTACAATGGAGGATGTCATCCTGCCTAATTCGAGATACATAATCTGTGGTATTGAACCAATGAACCTGAAGTCAGTTCTCTTCTCTATGCTTTATAGACTGTTGTATACAGCATATTTCATTTAGAAATCTTATATACTTCCTAAATGGTCTCTCATTGTCCTTAGTTTCTTGTTAATCACAGATAACTCACAGACTCTATTGTGCTTCCATCTGTTCAAGTTGAGATGCCAGTCATGACACTGAGTGCATCAATAAACACAGGCAGTATTTGAAGTAAATGTCATAATGTCTTAACTTACAATCATCCACTAAAGGGGGGATTAGGCAAGGTGGCTCTAATAGGTAAATAATACTGGTAATATTTATACAAGATTTTGAAGTGGATACTTCATATATAAAAGAGGAAAAGTTGAAGACTGTGTATATTGGATACAAAATAACTTCTTAATATACTCAAAGGCAATTACGGTCAATTTGATTTCATTTGAGATTGATGAATTGCTCACTAAAACAAAATCTATCACTTGCAACAAAAAACAAGTTTTGCAGTCTATAAAATCGATGATTTATTGATTGAGGACAACCAAATATATAAGCTATTAAACAAACAGTTATATTATACGAAGGGGGAGTCATTGGCTGTTAGAACAGCTAGGAGTGCGAGCTGTGAGTGTGAAATTGAAACTTCAGTACCAATGCTTGTTGACTACCTGGGTGTGGTCCCCCTTGTCAAAAATAGCAAACAGAATAATGATCATTTGTTCAACAATTCTTTTATTTAGGTGTCTAAAATTATGAGACAAATCATCAGAGTTGGTCTGTCGATTTCATAATCATGTAAATGGTAGATTTTCTGTTTAGTGAGCAGTTCAGTGGTCTCAAATTAAATCAAATGGACTTTAAGAGTATAAAGTTGGTCATGATTATGATGAAGTGGGCTATTTGACATTAAAGACTGAGCAGTTGTCTGAGTCTATAACAAGACAGACAGAGTAGCTTTATATTGGTTTCAGTATTATTTTTTTGTGGGTTTTCTCAAGTTGGGATGAATATAGCCAAACATTAAATGTGAAATAGTTGGGGTTTTTTAATCAGAAACTCAAAAGGGCCCATAAGTCTCATGGGGTGCAACTGTTGGTACCAGATTTAGGGTGACAAGTGTATATTAAAGAACCAGTTCTGGTTATAATTTGTGCGGCTGCCAAATATGACTTTGCTTGACAGGACCAAGTGTAGAGAAATACTTGGCTGTCACAGTTGTTGACAGTTGTAATAGTTGGCTAATTTGGGGATGGTTTGATGAGATATTTGCTATAAGTGCAAGGATTATTGGTTCCTTACTGTCAACTGACAACCATTAGACCATTCAGAAAGGTTTGAAATGTTCTTTGTCACCAGAAACTAAACTAAACGACGTGAGATAACACGAAGGGCCATGACCTACTTAAAGGCCTTATATAAGCCTGAACGTTTAGCATTACCGAGAATGTTATTTGGAGACTGAAAGAGGGTCAGCAGTATATATAAGAGGAGGAATATTACACTTACATGTACTAGATATTTGTGATGACTCATTCTGGTCAAGTCTCATTACCTCACTGTAATGGCTGCATCAGTGTAAGTTCGTCCCTGGCCTGTGAGGGCAAAAAAACTACTGGTGTGGAAAAAAATTAATTTGCTGATAAATTTCACAGTACATCCTCAATATGTAGTGAAAACTCAAGATAGGTCCAGACTTTGAACTTTGATGTTATGAAACTTGAAAGCCTTACCTTTTCCTTAAAATAGGTTATTTTATGACAAATGCTGATACATTTTGACAAAACTTGAACAGGGGTTCAAAAATGCCATCGCCGGATGGCCGGGACAAGTCAGTGTTCATTTTGGGCAGTCAGATAATGGTATTTACTTGTCTGTAGGATACTAGATAATTTCTGCTTATGGTGTCTAACTGCAGATAAACTTGGACTTCATTTCGTGTCTGCTCCAAATGTAGGTATTAAATTTTGCAGCGATAATACTTTTCTTGGCTATTTATCACTTTTCAAAGAAAATACCAGCCAACATTTATGTCAAATACCATGTTGATTTATTCTTTCATAATTGCATCATCATGATTATGTCATAAGAATCAAGGTAAGTGGAAAATTAGTCAGGACAAGTTACTTTCTTAAAGTCACTCTCCTTGTGGCAAGAGGCTTTTAAAAAATGTTTTGAACCCCTGGTTGAATTAAAACTAAGCTGATCCTGGCTTGCATGTTAGCTTTGAAGCTATTACTTATTTTTAATGCTTAGTTTTAGAGGTACAGTATTGAATTGGAAATATAGAGTACATGTGAATTGTAACAATTATTACCCTTCCAAAAGTTTCCCAAATCTGGAGTAAAATAATGCCTGTCTTCCCAAATTGAGACACAAACAATTAGTTTCACCAATCATTATATGCTATAATTCTCTGAGCGATGACCTTGTGTATGTTTTTTGCAGACCTCCCTGCAAGAAATTTATGCCAAAGCCGATGGTTTTGCTGTGAGTCGGATGTTCTACAGCTTGCTGCGCCCTCTAGGGGATAGAGACGATTTCCCTCAGTCATCGGTGAACAAGCCCCACTATTTTGACTCTGCCATCCCTGACTTGCCAGTGGGGTTTTCTCATGGTCTGTGTGATGTACTCAAACAACTGGTGCTGGACAACCCACAAGACAGACCAACAGCGAGGAGGGCCATGATCAGGTAGGAACTTGGATTGAGATTCTGTATGCAGATTTATCAGATATTCCAAGATGCATATTCCTAAGTTTGCGTTAGTTCAGATATCAGGAAGGCCATTAATAGATATGATGCAATAACAGTAGGTTTGCCACCATTACATTCTATATCCAGAATGTCACCGTCAGATAAAATGATAATAAATGTCAGGTAGGCCACTATCAGATAAAATGACAAACAATGTCGGGAAGGTCATTATCAGATAAAATGACAAATGATGTCAAGATGGCCACTATTGGATGAAATTACAAATGATGTGAAGAAATGACAAACAATGCGAAGAAGGCCACTATCAGATGGAATGACAAATAATTTAAAGAAATAACAAACACTGTCAAGAAGGCCACTATCAGATGAAATGACAAATAATGTAAAGAAATAACAAACACTGTCAAGAAGGCCACTATCAGATGAAATGACAAATAATGTAAAGAAATAACAAACACTGTCAAGAAGGCCACTATCAGATAAAGTGATAAATACTGCCAAGAAGGCCATTGTCAGATGAAATGTCAAGCAATATTAGGAAGACCACTATTAAGTAAAATGACAAAAAATGCCAAATACTGTCTAGAAGGCCACAATCAGATGGAATGCAAACAATATCAGATGAGATGAGAGGAAGGGTGTCTTCAGATAAGATGAGATGCAATGCAGTGGAAGCTGTCTGAACCAGCACTCACTGGGACTGAAGAAACAATCCTTTTTAGACAATGTGATGGATTATAGAGCTTGCGATAAATGTACAAGCCAATGATGGGACTGAGATTTTGTGCTGGTGTTGGGAACTTGCTGGATTAGACAGATGCCGGTTATAACAGCTTCCACTGTACTGGACAAAATAAGTTAATGATATTGGTATATTTATGATTGATATCTTATGGGTGTGTCAATAAATAAATATTACTATTAATGATTTCCAATTTACATATAACCCTGACTGTTTTTCTCCTGTATATTTACAAATAACAAGTACGTCATGAAGGTTGCTGTGAATTTGCTTATGCAGGGTGTAAACAAACCACACCTGCTATTGGCATGTCAACATGTTTCAGGGTGGGTGTGATGCTGTTTGCCCCTGCCACAGACGAGGTTCAGTCTCTGTGTGATGTCCCACCCTATCTGGAAGCCCGCGCCCTCAAACTCCTGGCAGTCAACAGGTCAGTTGTAAGCAGATCCATCAAAGAAGGACACATTAAGAAACACTTCACTTTTTGTCCTGCAGTAGTTGCATATTTTACACAATGAGCAGAATGTTTAGAGATTATTGCCAAAATTGTCACCACATTCACGTTTTTGAAAGCGTTAAATTTTTATGGGTATTTGAAATAAAGCTGAATGTTAAAATGTAGTTTTAGAGGTTTTCAGGTATTCTTTGATTTAAGTTCAGTGTTGATATGACTAAAACTTCACAAACGTATGGTAAAATATTCATTTTATTTCCTTGCTCTAGTGATGTACTTAAAGATGTCAAAAGCCAAAGTATAATAAAGAAAGAGAAAGTATATTTGTATGTGGAAATGGAACACTGCCATCAATCATCTGTGCATTGTAGCAGTTGATGGTGTTTACTATCCAGTTGATAGTAGTCACTGATCAGTTGATGGTGTTTCCTGACTTACTCATGGTGTTTACTGATCAGTTGATGGTGTTTACTGATCAGTTGATGGTATTTACTGATCATTTGATGGTGATTATCGATCATTTGATTGTGTTTACTGATCACTTGATGGTGTTTACTCACCTATTCATGGTTTTCACTGACCATTTGAATGGTGTTTAGTGAACTAAGTATTTGTTGTATTTTCAGGTGTTGCAGTGACAAGGAGAGAGTGATGAATGTGGAAGAGAGTATATCTTTTGTGTCACCTGAGGTTGAAGCAAGCTTTCTTGTCAACGTCACAGCTGAAGAGTTTTGGGAGGAATACGTGGATTTGAAAAACAAGAATCTCCTGACAGTACAAAATAGTGTCTGAATATGACAATATATGACAATCTAAACCTTAGTTGTGGCATTAACATTTTGTCATTATTTTTTTATTAATTATTTTGTGTTCAAATAATATATTTTATGCATGTAGGTAACACAGGGACAGTTGTGCCACATTTGCTTGTTGACTGTCTACAGTATGAAAACAGTTTTGCCTCAGAAAACTCATAGGTGACATAATTTTACAATTAATGGCTGTGTGTTTGTGCATGATGCCAAACTTCTGTGTTTGTGTGTGTGTATATGTCATAATCCTTGTTGTGTATATGTCCTGTACCTTGTTGTGTATACATCTGATACCTTGTTATGGTGTTACAGAGTTACAGAGTTACAGAGTAGGGTAAGGGTCATACAACAAGCTGGTGTCTGTTCAACTCTTACTTTCACAACAAAAAATATTTTGAGCCTCAAAATTCTCAGAGCTCTCCCTGTGAAGACTATTATTTCTCATTTAACACATTCAGCAAACTCAGATGTCATGCTTCATACAAAAATGTCCCGTAGAAGATGGTGGAGCATGGGGCTGATGATTAAAGAGTTTGAAAAGTCTATGAAATCCATTTATTGTGTATATGAAGTATATAGGATCAAACATTAATACTGCTCAATTGTTTAAAGTGTCACAATAGATATATGACAAACAGCTGTTGTTGAAGTATAGGATTAAACGTTAATACAGGCATGGTCAATTGTTTTAAGTGTCACAATAGATAAATGACAAACAGCTGTTGTTTGCTTGGGTTTTCTTTCATTGCAAGTTTGATGGACTGATTTTAAAAGGTATTGTTCGAACAATTCATGAGGATTGTTCTTCTCTGGAACTTCATCATAAGTGCAGTCAGTATGAAACCAGCTACTGTAATACTCAATAAGCCACTCATTCAACTCCCACTGAAGATTGTAAACAACCTTGTCTACCCAAATAGTATAATCTGACTAACGGGGTAACTTCCAGGTTGAACAAGATATTAGCCATACAATATATACACAGATGTACTTGGTTACAAGAATATAATATACACTGCTGAAGGAATTTAAAGAACAGAAGTTTTCTTTTGTATAATGATGGTTAATATGTCATGGCTGGTGAGTATTGCAGAACACAGTCTACCAGTTGTGGATATCCTTTAATGTGTCTGGAGAAGAAAATAGCAAAACACTTACGTATAGGGTAATGTCTGAGTAACTCTCCATACCTCAAAAACCTTGAGCCGAGGTCCTGGAGGGTTTGAGGCACATTAGTTTTAAGGAATGTAGAGTTACGAGGATATTACCCCACTTGAATTACATTCAGAGTATTGGAAAATATTTCTGTTATCAAAAGTAAATGTCAAAATGACCAAATCAGGTCTTTAATTTGAAACTGGTACACATCGCGTCATTCTTGAAAAGTAATTGAGTGAGCAGACAGTAGTGTGAGGTCACAAATGTATTAACTGATACAGGATGAGCAGACAGACTTCTGAAACATTTACAGATACTGCCATATAGCTGGAATATTGCTGAGTGCAACATACAACTAAACTCAGTCATGCACTCATTGAGTACATGGGTAACTGAATGGTGTAGGCAATTATATTTATTGAGTGACATGGTGTTAATGCTAGATTTAAGCCAGGACCAGTTTGATATCTTGTTTTACAGATCTGCAGGTTGTATGTTTTCAACAACAACAACAACAAAAATGATAATAATTTTACAATCTGAAAAATTAAAATCATTTTGTTTTCATTGGGCGAAAATGTACACTTACATGAAAAGATTTTTATTTATTGTTTTTTGCCCCACATAGGCATCAATATGTTGGTCATTATCTTCTGTAACAAGGTATATTTGATGAATAAATGCTAGTGGTGCTCTGATTAATTGAAATAATCGAAGATTGGTCGCAGCAACCCAACAACCAAGCAATCTATTACATTTTCTCATAATCTAACGCAAACGGTTTTGGAACTACTGTTTTATTATTAAAAACACTTGATGATGGAACCTATCCTCGATGTTGTCAGAGCCTGAAAACATGTTCATTTTTTAGAAAACTCGCTTCACTAACTGAAAAGACATGACATGAATATTTCTTGAAGACTGCAGGATGTTTATGTTCACGATATATTAGTTGTCCTTTAAAGTAGCAAGGTGCATCATGTTATTACATGTCTCATAAAATAAACTGCCTCACTCACTCATTATTACATATCTGCAATAACAAACTGGATAGGAAAATCTGAAAAATAACGCTGACCAATTGTTTTCGATGATTGTTCTTGGTAATGAAGCAATCAGTTGTAAGTTTCAACCAGTTCTGGATGCTAATAACTACCATTTAGATTTTTAACTTCAAACAGCTATTAGATACTACTCAACATTTCATGAGGATACTTGTATATGACATGTAAGGAGTTGTATATATCATGGAATGGTAAAACCATCCCTATCAACTTTAGAGTAGTATGGCATCAACCATGCATCATGGCAAAACTTCAGTGCATGTTTAATGCTGTCACGTGGACCCAAAGGGTGAAATAACTTTAAGTGTTCGGATTTAGGTTCTTATAGATACAAACATCATGATATGTCATATTTTGATGTAAATAAATCATTTACAAAATGTCTTTTTTGTGTTCTTTTATGAAGAGGGCATGTGAGTGAGTGAATGAATGAATGTTGTTTTGCCACTTTTAGCAATGTTCCATCACCACCACAACACACCACCAATACCACCTCCATGAGTAATGTGTAAATGTGTTCTGTCAATCACACAACATTACTTACATTAGCCACCTCAAAATGATCGTATAGTCTGATGTGAACAGCATGAAAATACTCTGTTGCGCTTGTCAAGAAAGTGAACATTAATTCATCCGAAAGCATTGCGTTTCCAAAAACGAGGACTGGCCCAGAGTTATCACTGGACACCAACGGCACTAACGTCTTGCATTAATCTGTCGGTCCGTCAATCGTGAGCAAACGGGCGTCAAGCATCCTGACTCCATCTGTGTAACCGATTACGAATCGTCTGTCCACTCACTCTTAAACAGGCACTTTGACCACGGTTTCCTGACATAGCCGTTCTGTGGTAACGGTTTTGTGCGCCAGATCGACGTCTGTCTTCCACGTTATTTGTCTGTCGATATCTTGATTGTAAAGTGCTAATTACTGACTGCGAAACGTTAAGACCTCATCCCACAACGCTCTGACTTGTTTCACTACCAACATGGCAATGTCACGCAGACATCCCTGACGTAACCGGCCGCCGCTGCAGTTTGCTTCAGTTTAAAACAATATCAGAACAACTTTCAGTCTTTTTTTATCGCTGAAATCTGGGTGGGTGGGTCCATATGGCACTTCCTTCAAGTGCATGAATATAGCTTTATTCTGCTTTTAGCTATATTCCATGCAGCAATATCACACCGATGGACACCAGAAATGGGCTTCACAGATTGTACCCATTGAACCCAGGTCTTCGCTGTGATGAGAAAGCACTGTGTGAAGTCTGTGTATTGATCTTATGAGCACATATCATAACGGGCTACTGTGTCAGTTTATAATCCAGATCCATCACACCAATGTGCTCAATGCTGGATGATACGAGAAATGGTACGCATTGGATGCTTCGAACTAAGATTCAAGTCGGAACCATTCTGGATGTTGTTAGCATATTTTCTGCGATGGGGTTACCTAGTGGTTAAAGCGTTCGTTCATCACGCTGGAGACCAGGTTCGATTCCCTACATGACTTCAAAGTGTGAAGACCATTTCTGATGTTCCCCTCCGTGATAAAGCTGGAATATTGCTAAAAGCGGCGCAAAACCAAACTCACACAGTGTTTGCATATTTCTTACGACCACGAAATCCACAGTGGGCTTTGTCGTCTACTATCACCACACTTTTTTGAATATTTCTAAAGAATATTTCGCAAAAATGAATACGTATGGTCGCAAAGAAACTTCCAGGAACTCGTTTGGAAGAATAAATTATGTCATCTGAAAATAGTTGAAGATTATTTCCGGTATGCTTCTCCAATTTGTTCCAATCTGGCCGAAACGTGACCAGCGGATGTAAGTAATTGCAGAAGATGTCTGTGGCTAATTTGGGCATCTAGTCTGACTGTAGTCGCTGGAAACATCTCTATGATGTATCGAAATGTGTTTTTGTTTAACATCACGTTCAGCAATATTTCCAGTGCATGACGGCGTACTGTTAATAATCGGGACTGGTCCAGACAATCCAGTGATATATGGTAAAAGCACCGACCCATGCTGTCCGGGCTCCGTGTCAGATGCTAAGTGCTAAATTTATATATCCCTTTTCTTAACCCAGACCGTGGTAGTTTGATGTTGCTAAAACCTACGTAAAATCAATCTAATTACGATCTGTTCCGTGCTGGTATAATAGATAATCCAAAATGTTCTTGTGGATATGTTTGTGAAAATTCTTACCATTACCTATTTGACTGTCAACTATAGACTCAACAGAGATCTACCATGATGGCTAACTTACGCAGTGTTACGAATGTTACTATAAACTCTGAGTTACTGATACGTGGCAATGCAGATCTGACTGATCATGCCAAACAAAACATATTTAAAATCGTTCAAACATATATTTGTCAAGCAAAAAGATTTTCATAATTATTGCAATTGCCCCAATCTTTCTCATCTTTCTGTTCTTGTCTGTACATCTTGTATAATGAATATAAAAATATTATGTAAATACTAAGGAGAAGGTGTTCTAAGTTGTATAACTTGTACCCAATCCTTTTCTCACGAATAAAATAGGTTTAAAACAAACCTACGTAAAACTCACTCACTCTTAACCCAAAAAAGAATTAGCCTAGTGGTGACAGAGAAGACACGGGTTTCATTCCTCATATGGGTACAATAGTCAGATCCAGTCACAACAGACAGGGTCTTACCTACCATTATGTAAAACTCCTGAATACTATCTGAATATAAAGTTTGCAACAAATCGGGCTTACACATGCTTGTTGCAAACTCCTCAATGCTATCTGAATATAAAGCTTTGCATCAAATCGGGCTTACACATGATTGTTGCAAACTCTTCAATACTATCTGAATATAAAGCTTTGCAACAAATCGGGCTTACACGAAAAAGTTGGTTCGCTACGCGCCTGACTGGCGCTGTTTCCTTGATCCCACCGGCAAACTGTTTCGGGCTTTATGTCCCAAGATATGGCTAGAAATTTATATACCCGTGAGTCATATGCTGCAAGAAGTCATGACCGAAAGTCATATTTTGGTTACTCCATAACGTTGTTTTTGTGTATTGTAACCAAACGACTGTCCACCGTCGGAATGAAGAAATGTTTGTACTGACAGTGGCAATTGATGATGTATTTTACCAGCGCTTCAACAAATATATAAGGCGTACGCTCCTGGTGGTGCGCATTGTCACTGACAGCTTGAACTGTGTTGTCACGGTCATTGCATTTGCCAAGTACCTGCAACCAACGCATGGAGACAGTTACACAGATTTTCAGTCTACAATTTGATCTTACACTCCGATATGACTCGCCTGCAACAAGACAGTTGCCTCATCGGAGTCAAGATTGGATTTACATTTGATTGACATATTGTCAACCACATGGCGTCGTAAGCTAGAAGCTTCCCCCGAAACTGACGAGGTTAATCCACTGTTTTATTTATTTCGGTGTGCACCAAAGAAGAGTTCATATCTTGAACATTATATGTAATCAAAATGGTGAAATATTATTCTAACCATGCTCAGCAATTGCAGCACCAGTTTAGAAAGGTTCTACCAAGCCAAGATTCTACATCCACCCTGAATTGATACTCATTAAAGCAGAGACCATATAATTATCTGATTATAGTATGAAGCGTAATATATGACGTAAGTAATATATCATTACTAACCTAGGACATAAACCGAGCGCCAGTCTGTTGCCCTCGTTTCTGATCGACTCCTTGCAATAATATTATTAGCGCATGTAATTCAAGTAGAAATGTCGCAAAAGAGGTAGTTTCTACTAACAGTAACCCCAAGAAATCGATTACTTAATCACCCAAAAATATTCCGCAGGAGATATTGCTTGTGTGAGATCAAACGATATATCTAGCAGATATCATTTTGACAGTAGATTTTGTACAATGCCCTGACAATGCTATGACGTCATGAACTTGGTGACGTCACTATGCCTTGACATCGCTGTACTGCAGGGCCCACTTGCACAAAACGATCTTAGAGCTACAATTATTGTAAATCCTTAAGATCGCGATCTTAGGCTTCGGCTACAATCGCCATCCACTTGCAATTGCACAAAGCGATTGCAGGCTAAGATCATTGTAAGTTACAATCAAAACTTACAATTGGTCGGAACCAATTGTAAGGAACTAAGATCATTGTAATCAGTAGCAAAATGGCGTTCAAGTTGTTGTCAGTTTCACGCAAATAAATAGCTTTGCGTTTGGGGATTGCTTTTATATTGCATAAAACTGTATGATTCGCCTCGACACTTCAACAACACGGAGAATGCAACATCCATTTAACGTTTGAAATATCGTTATTTGAGGTGGTGAACAACATCATTATCGAGTCGATATCATTGAGTACAATTCTCACCCGATTCAGTGTTGGAAAAAGTATGAACACCATACCTTTTTGATAAACAAGGAAAGGATAGTAACGAAAGGTGTCTGCATGCGATTAGCAGTGGCCATGACCTTATCAATAACTCAAGGGCAGCTAATTTTAGTTTCTACGCAAGATGGGAGTGGTTTCCCTTTGCAGATTATGCCGTTGCCGTAAAATCTGCCATGCCTAAATACAATGCATGTTCTGTTGTGACAGAACAGATCTCCACGTGTTTCTTTTCGGTTAATGATTTTGTCTTAGTTTATCATTGAAATAATCTACAGTTGGATAACGTGCATAATTGAATCTGACGAGAGACAAGAGTTGTAAACTATGCATTTTAAATAAGTATTCTACAAACGGGAAAAATACACTTGCTGGGGTATGTGAAATTTGCATAAAACGTTTTTTTAACAAAACGAAAAAATAATTATCAACAAAATATCATAAAGTAATTAATATACTGTGGATGAGCATTCAACAACACATACAACACACACGAAATAAGTTACGTTTTCATATTTTCCTGCTATGAATTTTCCACAACACTCCCACAGTCATGTCACACTTTCATATCTTTACAAATCTAATGCTTGTGGGATATGTGCTATCTTTTAATTTCATGATTATTAGGTCAATAACTCAAGACCCAATTTGTTAACGTATTTGTTTGCATTTCATTACTTGCATAAAACATGATATTTCTGTGGTTGCAGTATCACGTCTAGTTCATAAAAAAATTAGAATGTAGAAAAGTTAGAGAATAACCCCTGAGGTAAGAGTGATTATACATGTTACCTTCCACGTTATCGCTTCCTTCTTCAACGTTATCATTTCCTTCAAAGATTTGTGGGTTGGAGTTTTGGGGGGTTTTGTTTTGTTTTCATGAAAAATCCGCAAGGTGCGATTAAGGAAGGGGTGCCATTTGCGTGCAGTAACCAGTTCCACGTTTTATTTGGCTGACCATGCTATGCGCACTTGAAGACAACTGTAGACAGGAGTCGAGTTTAAGAAATTTCTACCTCCAACGTTGAAGAGTTCGATCTTAGTTAAGATCGCGATCTTAAATCCGTGCTGTCTTAAGATCGTCTTTGTGCATGTGGATTAGGGCAATTGTATGGTGACTGTAAAGTTGATTGTAGGGGCCTAAGATTGATTGTAACTACGATTGCTCTGTGCAAGCGGGCCCTGGTCTAATGGCATTACCGTTTTCTGAAATGTGCATCTTTCACTGAAAAGTAATGGAGAGTTACTTTTTAACGATAAATAGAATCTCTCCCTCTTGTCTACCGATATCAATTATATCAACAGTCAAATCAATTGATATCAAAATATCATCACTTTATCAACGCGTGTAGATATAGCCACTAGATACTTGGGTGAGATTCTCTACATGCATGTATTCTGAGTTATTCATCCAGTGTGTATGCAACATTTGGAATGATAAATCACTTCATGTGATTTGGAATAATCCTCAGACCACGTGGCGTTATTTTGTTAAGCATAAATCCACAGCCATGACACAAAAGGCACTTGAATGGGTTTTTTAGAAGGAAAAGAAGTATTTTTACTACTTTGAGACACATAGATATAGACACTTCTTCAATAGGATCAGTGAACTAGACATTAAACTGAAGTACGGAGAACCATTAAGTTCAACTGTTGAATATAGTCGATCTGAAGTTCGTCTGTTAGCAGATTTATTTTTACAGAATTATCATTTAGTGAGTGAGCGAGTGAGTGAGCGAGTGAGTGAGCGAGCGAGCGAGCGAGTATGGTTTTACGTCGCTTTTAGCAATGTTCCAGCAATATACCGGGCTTCACACACTGTACCCATGTGGAGAATCGATCCCGGGTCTTCGGCGTGACGAATGAACGCTCTAACCACTAGACTATCCCAGAATTAGCGTTTAAGTCAATCTCAGGTAAACCCGTTGATCGCTAAAGCTAAACAAGTTCTATCTCTATCTTATAATGCTTTCCTCATTCAGATTAAGGGAGTTAATCGACTGTTATTTCTATGTGTTGATAGATGCATCAAAATATATGCCATAAACAAGAACGTATAGCTTTAGTTTATTTGTTCATTCAGCTCATTGTTATTGATCTGAATCATCGCTACCGCTTATTGCGTTCTATGAGTATCTCATAATGCCTACCTCCGTCATTCAGATTATGGCAGATCATCGACTGCTGTTATTTCTATGTGCTGATGTAGAAACATATATGCCATAAACAACAACGGATAGCTTTAGTTTATTTGTTTATTCAGCTCATTGTTATTCTTGAGGAAGACCTTTTAGTATTCCTCTCCTTCCTCTTCACCTTCGCCCTCAACAGAGTCGACTCCAACCTCCTCGTAGTCCTTCTCCAGAGCTGCCAAGTCCTCACGGGCCTCAGAAAACTCTCCCTCCTCCATACCCTCACCCACGTACCAGTGGACGAAGGCACGCTTGGCGTACATCAGGTCGAACTTGTGGTCAAGACGAGCCCAAGCCTCGGCAATAGCGGTGGTGTTGCTCAACATGCAGACAGCTCTCTGGACCTTGGCCAGGTCACCACCGGGAACAACCGTTGGTGGCTGGTAGTTGATGCCCACCTTGAAACCAGTTGGACACCAGTCAACGAACTGGATGGTTCTCTTGGTCTTGATGGTGGCGATGGCAGCGTTGACATCCTTGGGGACAACATCACCACGGTACAACATGCAGCAGGCCATGTACTTTCCGTGTCGGGGGTCACACTTGACCATTTGGTTGGCGGGCTCAAAAGTGGCATTAGTGATCTCAGCTACAGATAGCTGTTCGTGGTAGGCCTTTTCCGCAGAGATGACTGGTGCATAGGTAGCCAAAGGGAAGTGAATACGTGGATAGGGCACCAAGTTGGTCTGGAACTCGGTCAGATCCACGTTCAGAGCACCATCAAATCGGAGTGAGGCAGTGATGGAGCTGACAATCTGGCCAATCAGACGGTTCAGATTGGTGTATGTTGGACGTTCAATGTCGAGGTTGCGGCGGCAGATGTCGTAGATAGCCTCGTTGTCGACCATGAAGGCGCAGTCAGAGTGTTCCAGGGTGGTGTGGGTGGTCAGGATGGAGTTGTAGGGTTCCACCACGGCGGTCGATACCTGTGGGGCGGGATAAACGGCGAACTCAAGCTTAGATTTCTTGCCGTAGTCCACAGACAACCGTTCCATCAAGAGAGAGGTGAAGCCGGAGCCAGTTCCGCCACCGAAGCTGTGGAAAATGAGGAAGCCCTGGAGTCCAGTGCACTGGTCAGCCAACTTCCTGATGCGGTCAAGGACAAGGTCGACTATCTCCTTGCCGATGGTGTAATGGCCACGAGCGTAGTTGTTGGCGGCGTCCTCCTTGCCAGTGATCAGCTGCTCAGGATGGAACAGCTGGCGGTAGGTGCCGGTACGGACCTCATCTGTGGAAGAAATGTTTGGGCATCCATGAGATGATGAGATTGACTGTCGCAAAACGGTTTACAGATACACTGGCAACTCCTGCCTGTAAGATACAGAACCAAAACTTTGTTGATCAACGCATTTAGCTCTGTATCACGTTTACTTTTCATTTGTTTTTACAATTCCCTTACCGACAACTGTTGGCTCAAGGTCAACGAAGACGGCCCTGGGGACGTGTTTCCCTGCTCCTGTCTCGCTGAAGAAGGTGTTGAAGGAGTCGTCACCACCCCCGATGGTTTTGTCAGAGGGCATCTGACCATCAGGCTGGATGCCGTGCTCCAGACAATACAACTCCCAGCATGCATTGCCCATCTGGACTCCGGCCTGGCCGACGTGGACAGAGATACATTCCCTCTGGAAGCGAAATTATTGATAATAGAAGTATCTATCAATAGTCGAATACATAAACAAATTATTTGTTCCAATTGTGAAACAGTGACTAACTATCTAGTTTTCATAAACAATAAACACTGTCTTTCCCAGAATATATATTATCAAATAGGACAAAATCCTTCTGATTTAATCATTTCACTAGGAAACACATAGCCTAAAACAAAATCAGCTGTGCGGGCTGTTCGTGTCAAGGTGCTCTGTAATTAAGCTTCTGTTCAATTATTCACGATCAAACGACCCAATGCCTCCCAGTTCGGAATGAAATTAGTATAACTTTCCATTATGCCGACGTATATAATTAGTCCTTGGCCGACGGAGCTGTACTTGGATCAACCTTTGATCTGATTAGATATTGTGCGAACGGCTAAAATTCCCTTTGTTGTGAAAGAAGTGGTTTTCATTTCCTTGTCCCTAAGGCGACCCTTTAAGCTATAGTAATGTAAGGCTTTCGGCATGGAGACGAAATCGCGTTACAGCTGACAGTGGTTGACCTCTGGGGGCCGTGTCATAGTAATTATTGTACATTTTTGTGTAAACGTTTTTTTTAAAAAGAGAAATGTCGAAATGCAGCTTTTATCCCTAATGGTTATAGGAAGAAAGTACCCGTTGAAATATCAATACCGATAATGCTTCACGTATGTTAGGTTATATTTAATCGTATAACATTTGAGAATACCCCTTTCACAATGCCCCTGACGGAAACTGCGGGTCAACTTCCAGCGTGAGACTGCCGGCTAAAACCTGTTTAAATGGATTGAAGAAAACCGAGCCAAACCGATTAAATCCGGCCTCAGTTGGAATTTCTAAATGACTTTACAGTAACTTTGTAATATTAAAAGAGTGCATGATACGATGTAGATCTCGACTGGCTATAGAAATATCGTAGACGGGTAGGTACCGCTGAAGATGGGTAGGTACTGCTGAAGCGGTCGTAATGTGACACCTCCAGCGTCCACGATTACTTGAGAACAAATATTGCTTTAGTGAATGTATGTGGACTGTATTTGATATGTGTACCAAACGACGACAGTGTCCATCCCCGTACATAAACCAAGACTATGACACAGGCATTCAAATAGCGGACAGGTGTATTAAACGGGATTTATTCAAACATGGCCAAACAAAGGCAAGTGGGCGGGAAATACTATGAAGTACTTGAATTGCACTCAATACGGCGAGGGACACACATGTTATATGACGACGCGAGACTTCAACCACTCGATTCTTGATGTAAAGGTATATTAATTGGAGAGGGAATTTTAAAATTTTGCCGTTAATCACACAAGTGTTACAAGAATTCTAAATTCACGGGCCATGTGCCACAAGGCGTCGATGGGTGATTTAAGAGTGGACCATTAAATATAACTGTATAAGCCATGTATCAATGTTCTAGAAGTACCCACGTGGAGAACACATGCAATGGACGTCATTGTTTAAGGGGGGGTGTGTAGTTTGGACGCTTTTTTGCTACAAGGATAGGACTAATTTCACACGGAATGACCATATGACTCGGATACGACCTTTACATTAGAATGACTGACTGACTGAATTTCCTTTAAAAATCACTCCAAATATATCAATCGACACATGCTATCACATTCGGCCCTTTTAACATTTTATCGAAAGACCTGTCAAAAATAATAAATTACACATTTTTATTAATATGGAACATTGTACAAAACAATTGCTTACTTACCATGTTTGGTTGTGGTTAGTTAACAAGGAAGGTAGAGGAAAGCTAACAAAGAGCTGTACTCTCACAGAGACCTTGAAGTGGCTGTATGGAGAGAGACTTGTGATCTGGAGCAATGAGGGGCGCGCTTTTATCCCTGACTTTGTTTACACAACGTATCGAGGGACAACCTGCAATACCGGTGATCACGTGACACGCGTTGCTCGGGATATTGGATCATGTGTTCTACCTGTTGCACGCAATCTCGCTACTTGGGGCCGAGTAGACCAGCGGTGTGCATTGATTGGTCTCACCTCATCATCAGTCTCAGTGTGTGTCTCAGTGTGTGTCTCAGTTATTGGGGTATTTGCTGTAGAGAATTGTTGCAGCCGAAAGAATACCTGTTGATACGAGCTTTCCGACAGTCTTTGGGTTTATCTTCTCACAGTTCCTGTAACCATAACGACAAATTAACATACACATACAGTTCATTACGCGAGCGCCTGGTTTTATTTAGATTGTACTTACTTTTAAAGTTGAGATGACAAGTTGTGGTGTCTACTTGAACCACAACAAATCAGAACATACCGATATATACTGGCACCAGTGGAAGATGCACAAATTGTGTTGTTAAACTGATGAATACGGAATTGTCAAGGCAGTATTCGAATATAGAATTGTCAAGGTAGTATTCGAATATGGAATTGTCAAGGTAGTATTCAGACAGATGTGTTTGTGTTGGTTCGGTGGTAGTGCACACCTGTAAAACAGGCTTCCCTCCAGGGTTGTCAGTATGTATACTTCTAACAGTTGGTAGGAGATATATGAAAGACTTTGACAACGTTTGTTTCACACAAGACTCGTCACATAATGTATTTAAACTGTATTCTGACTAATGTAGAATGTAGACACAGCTGATTCATGTTATTCAGTTTTTCGGGACTAAAGTCTATAGTACTACAAGTGTTTCAGTTAAATGCACATGGTGATAGTAACATATTTTGTGCATCGAAAACATGTTTTAGATAAATTGCAATAGATTTGATAATCAATATCAATATTTGAAAGATCAAAATTCTTAGATTTAAACAGACTGGACAATATTTGTTTATTTCTTACAGGTGCTGATATATATGATAGATACTTACTTCGCTTATCCGAATACTAGATGCACACAAATATTGCATGAAATTCAATTTCACTATATCCTGTATTTCATTTTTTACAAACAGATTCGTTATCATCAATCAGAGCTCTGTTGTATTGGCGTAAATAGTTAATTATAGAATTATGAAAACCAATTTTAAACCTGTATTAACAATTTTTATCTTTAACATTCATAACATAATACAGCGGCTCTAACAAAGCTATATCAGAAGAAAAGTATTCTAAAAACCTTGAATTATTTACTAACATAGACCATCCTCGGTCGTAAATATCTTGAAGACGTTGCCTTAAAATGTCTTCACCCTTCTAAGGCGACACATGAATGAATAGGCGAAACCGGCGAATACATATGCGAATATACGTTCACGTGAACAACAGCCCACACGTGCACATTCAGAGAGAATTACATAATTCAACACGAAATTCCATAGTATAGGCAGACACATATGTGCATATTGATAGGCAGACACATATGTACATATTGATAGGCAGACACATATGTACATATTGATAGGCAGACACATATGTACATATTGATAGGCAGACACATATGTACATATTGATAGGCAGACACATATGTACATATTGATAGGCAGACACATATGTACATATTGATAGGCAGACACATATGTACATATTGATAGGCAGACACATATGTACATATTGATAGTTACATTTACACATAATACATATAACATAGTCCCATATAAGCACATAAGTATTCATTTATACATTTACACATTTACATGTGTACAAAACCGTAGCCACACATAAACACATTCACACAAATATAGTCACATACAAATACACTCGGATTCGCCGTACAGTTGACTCTTGACGGGGGTTCGCAGTACAAGGTCACTTCAACATCAACGGGGATTCAAAGTCAAATGATTCCTCTACATTAACGGGGATTCGTGCCATATACTGGACTCTTCCACATTATCGGGGATTCAACGTCAACTGACTTCCACATTAACAGGGATTCGTCCTTCACTGGACTATCCTCTTTAGTAGCGGGATTCATCGTTCATTGGACTCTTCCACATTAACAGGGATTCGTCGTTCATTGGGCTCTTCAAAATTAAGGGGAATTCAGCTTACAATGGACTCTTCCACATTAAGGCGTATTCGGCGTACATTAGACTCTTCTTCTGCTTATAATGTTCTCACACACAGACACACAGACACAGACAGACAGGCAGACACACACACACACACACACACACACACACACACACACACACACACACACACACACACACAAACCTTAGACAGTAACCGCTAACAGGAGAAGCAAGCCAAACGGTGTAGTTTGACGGTAGAATAGTTCTATAACTGAGACAGTAAGAAGGGCAGATATCTTGGTATTGTGTCCTTTTCAGTAAATTCATGTGTTGTTGCGTTAAGTCAGTTAATCACGGAATAGATTAAATCTCTTCACCTGATCTCATCTGATAAAGCTGCACTAGTTGATTATTAATGGCGGGAGCTCCAATCGCCATGGTCTGTTCCTCGCCCTAGAGGAGTTTGCCGGGATTACATGTGTCTGTAGCTGCTACCTGTGTCAGTAATAAAGCAGGCAATATAACTAACGTTATATGAAGGTTAGAAAACAAGAGAGTACCCTTTCCCTAAAGTCAGGTCACTACCATGAGTGAGTGAGTTTAGTTTTACGCCGCATTCAGCAATATTCCAGCTACGTGGCTGCGGTCTGTAAATAATCGAGTCTGGACCAGAGAATCAACATGAGCATCGATCTGCGCAATTGGGAACCGATGACATGTGTCAACCAAGTCAGCGAGTCTGACCACCTGATCCCGTTAGTCGCCACTTACGACGTCAAAGTCTCCTTTTATGGCAAGCATGGGTTCCCAAACAAATGAAAATTGATTACCTACGAGGGCGAACTTATCGGAGTTCATATTTTTTATACTTGAAAGGTTACCGTATAGATTGTGACACCGGAGGTTGCCGTATAGCTTGTGACAGGAGAGGTTGCCGTATAGCTTGTGACAGGAGAGGTTGCCGTATAGCTTGTGACAGGAGAGGTAGCCGTACATTAGAAGACAGTAGTGGTTACCCTATAATGTAAGGCAGCAGAGGTTACCATATGATATGAGACATCAGAGGTTGCCGTAGAGTTTGTGACAGGAGAGGTTGCCATATAGCTTGTGACAGGAGATGTTGCCATATAGCTTGTGACAGGAGAGGTTGCCGTTTAACTTGTGACAGGAGAGGTTGCCGTATAGCTTGTGACAGGAGAGGTTGCCTAGTAACACAAGGCAACGTTGGTTAATGTACAACACAAGGCAACGTTGGTTAATGTACAACACAAGGTAACGTTGGTTAATGTGCAACACAAGGTAACGTTGTTTAATGTACAACACAAGGTAACGTTGGTTAATGTACAACACAAGGTAACGTTGGTTAATGTACAACACAAGGCAACGTTGGTTAATGTACAACACAAGGCAACGTAGATTACAGAACAACACAAAAACACAGGTTACTATTGCATGAAATAACAAAGGCCGGCGCTCTGTTACTCAAGATGACGACATCCTGACATGAGACTCAACTTTACCGCTGCTCATGCCATCGTCCACAGGATTGTCTCGGTTACGATTTATCAATGACGCAATGATGCAGATTACCATTTGCATGGGAAGTATTTTCAAACCAGAGTTGGTGACATGTCAGTAATGCCACAGCAGCATTCAAAACCTTGTTCCAGGCTACTGTTACACAATAAAACAGCGTCTTTGGAAGACATGATCACGAAAGACACCAGGTGTTTATGCTGTGGGCATGTGTTGTGGCAGATAGTTGTGTACGTACATGCAACATAGTTCCGTGGCTGCCACTTCTGGCGTTATTATGAGAGAATCTTAAAAAGTAACGCTTGTACTAACCACACCCAGTGTAAAGGAGCAACGTGCAATCCAAAATCTATTTGCGCCAGAGTTAAATTGATTTTTATAGAGTTGCTCACACGAACTACCTATTGCAGAACTTGATTTTCTCGTTCACAGCCCTGTGTTAATTACTTCCAAGGAACGCAATGGAACTCTAAAATATCTGTACTGGAAACAGCCTTATCACTATCACGCAAGGCGTTTGTATCGGCTTTGTCAAGTTACAGTCGACATAGGTACCAGTAATCACAGGAGTTTGCTGGTTGATTTGTTTGTTGCACCTTGCCAGATTTCAGGTATATGACAAGTTTGTCAGGATCAGACAATCACGTGATTGACATCATAGGCATCAGTTTACGCAACTGGACTACAATGACATGCATCAGCCAGGTCAGCGAGTCAGACATACCCGGTAGTCTGATGATCAGTGTAGATAAATATTTTGTAATGATGATAACTTTGAGCCACGCGCCAACCACAATCAACTCCAGTTATGTTAATTGTAATTCATGCATTTCAGTCTTGTGAACTGGTCTGTACAAGTTAAGCCACGCCTACAAAGGGAAGCTATCTTCATCACAGTGTCAGGAATGAGGGAGATTTAAGATGATTTATAGTGATTTCCCCTTTCTCCTCATCTGCATAATCAGGATGTTATCAGGCATAAATGGCAACATCTTAACGTCATTAACTACAAAACAGTACTTGTCTTCTTTCAACTCAATACATAAACAAACTCGACCTGTCTCAGATATACACATTATACGGCCTCTGAGTGTTGATGACCATATGCCCGAATCTACCTGTTAATAACCATAGCATATGCACCGGCCGCTTCCTCCCTGGCCTGTTTGTTTTGCAGGGGATTTATGCAGTTTGCATTAATTTTTTTCAGTTCTTATCGGACAAAATGCACAGTATTCAGTTAGCATATATGAGGGTGACAGTTATATTTTTTCTATCATCCTCATGTTTGCATACATTTTAAACCTACTAAGACACAATTAACTTACAGTGTTAATCTTGTCGAAAAATGTGCGGACAATCATATGTGTGTACAAACCTTCAGTACATTTCTCTGTAGATGAGGTGCTCTGTGTTCAAACCTTCCATATAATTATTTCAGTAGACGAGGAGCTCAGTGTTTAGACCTTCAATATAATTATTTCTATAGACGAGGAGCTCAGTGTTCAAACCTTTTTTTCTTCTGACGAGGGTCTCTGTGCCCCATACTTCAGTATAAAAATGAACTGCTGACGAGTGACTCTGTGCTCAAACCTTCAGTACAAGTGTGCTCAATACAAGTTTGAAATACTTATGAGGTGCTCTGCGTTCAAGCCTTCACTGCCGATTATAAGTATATAGACTGCATTAGCAATAAAGACAACGGTAACATCATGAACAAGGACAACCAGTGAATAACATGAGCGGACATGATCACAATGTGTTTTGGATGAGTACGTATCTTTGGTGCTGAATAATACATGATGTAGGCTACCAGTTAAAGCCTCGGTGGCTGAGTGGGTTAGATCGCTGACTTGCGATTAGGCGCCCCACCTTGTGGTTTAAACTCCAGAAAGGCACACAGCTAACAACAGGTAGTGGAGTTTGTAACATGTGAAAACTTTCTGAAATACACGGTGTATAAACATACGACGCAGTTAATTTGAACTTAAGTATTTTGAGTGGTAACGTAGTGTTTAGTACAGGAGAGGGAAAATAACATTACTGACATGCACTGGGTATTTACGGCAACGACTAACACTTTATATCAGGTGTCGATAAATAGACGTGGCATGATCTTCATGAAGAGGTGAAATTAGCATTAAAGGTACCGAATCACGAATTGTGATTGACATGAAGTCTCGGTTCTGTTCGCGGAGTTCACCTTGTTCTTCAGCAACTAAGCCGACCTTTGGGCGGGTCGTGTTGTATACAGTTGTCGTCAATGGTAACGGTCCATATACTGGCAGAATCCTTCAGAAAGTAACGTATGGGCATTTGACAGTTGTTAGGATTACACTGTCACGAGTAAGCCACCACGTCAGATATTCCCTCATAACATGGTAAATAACGATGTGTGGCTTATTTCTCCTTATACAACCCTTTAGCGGTAATCTGTCTTACTATCGCCGGTATACCAGCAACGTGCAGCAGTTGTAGAGATGTACCGTATTTGCTCTAAAATGTGTATAACTAGGTATTTGGGGAACACCCCGTCTTTGTTAACTTGAGACTGCTACTACCCTTGTTCGAGTTTGTTTTTGACTTAATTGACTGTATGACATCGGGGGTCTGTGAAAAACGACAAACTTACCTGTTAAAAATGTGTAGATTGCCTCGTAGTTATATATAAACAAAAGGTAATACGTTGACACTGTTACCTTGATGAAACGACCTCTTAGACGGCGCCCTTTCAGGAAAGAACAATCTCGATTTCACCCCAAAAGTAGTGGAAAGTAGATAAAATGTCTGAAGCTTTGGTGACATTGTTTTGCTTAAAGGCAAAATTCCTTTGCCATTCAGACCCTATCTGGATATCTGTTTGTCAGTCTGGATCTCTCTGTATAGATCTAGGTATGAAACAGATGAGACGGTTTCCTCTTCTCACCTTGTATCTAGTGAGTAAATATCAGGCTGGTCGATCAGTGGAAAGTAATTGACCGTTGGGCCGTTATTGAACGTTATCAGATTATAGAAATACCTGAGGCTGAAGTTAATCTTTTGAGCCAAATTCCTTTGTTTTTGACAATTCGAGAAGTTCCTATTAATGTGCATAAGGAATTACATCTGTAGCAGTGGGAACACAACCGGTTACCACGGGGATGCCTACCTCCTCGTCCACAGGTCACATTGATCTTATCAGTGACGTAGTCCAGAATTTCACATACAGTTTTCGCATTCAGCTTCAGATGACATTCACTTTCATTTTTTTTAACAAATCACTTGATGATAGATACTGATGAATGTTCAGCGTCTGTTATAGATTCGGGTGATATTGGAGAGTGGACCTCTCCTGTTATTTAGATGGTTCAGTATCTTGAAGACGTTGACTGAAGGTCGTGGATCAAATCAGGACGTCGTCATATCTGGGCTGCTGAAGTGTCCAGTGGTGGTCTGTGGTTTGTCTGACACAAGCGTAGAACCGTTAGGTACGTGTTGTTGGTAGGTGAGAGATGAGGGTGCTGACAATGTGGAGTGTTACCTCTCTGCTTACAGTGGTGTGACACCGAGTACAAGTGTCTTAGTACCTTGTACACAAGGGTATCACCCGGGGCACGCAGCTTGATCTACGTTCACCAAGGGTCATTGATTCCGCCGATACTGAGTGTGAGATTAGAGGTGTTCTTGTGGCGCCAGTTGCTACGCAAATAACCCGTATCCAAGAATAATGTGTATACACATCACGATAAAACACGCAAACCCCTAATAATGTTCTCATGTTCGCGACTAGACACTTTGATGTAATCTCTCTGTTGGGCAGTTATGCTGCTTATCGATTGTTATAGTTTGTGGCATTCCTACAGACATGTTGGCACTTGTCGGTCAGTGATAGCGTAAATGCTTTCTCCTATGTGCATGCATTTAGTGGCATGCTCTTACTCCATGGTGCCCTGCACACGTTAAACAAACCTGGCAACGCACGACACGATGCAAAACGCTATGAAACTTCGTGAAACCCTGATAGATACTCCTTGCGTTCAGTCAACGTTTCATGAAACACTGCTAGAGATACTCCCTGTGCTCAGTCAAGGTTTCATGAAACACTTCTAGATACTCCCTGTCCTCAGTCAACGTTTCATGAAATACTGTTGGGTATTCTCTGCCCTGCAATCAAATTTTCATAAAAGACTGCTAGGTGTTCTCTTTACCGGCAGTCAACCCTCAGTGTCATGAAATACTGCAAGACATTCTCTACCATTTGTCAACCTTTCGAGGAATACCGGTCTGTAGCGGCCAAGTCTCATGAAACACAGCACCGCCAGCGTAAGGGTTCATTATTCCGTCAGTCAGCATTACTATCCAATCGACATAACATGACATACTGTACTGCGTTTGGATTCAATGTGTTTCAAGAAATACTGGGCATTTTCCTCAGTGTTTTTTCATGCCAATTTAGTCCAAATATATCGGTGGGTGAGTTATCAAACACTGGCCTGAATATGGTTGCTAAGACGTCACATGAAAATCTTACATGTTTGCACAAACTATACTGCGGAACCGATATCCTGACGAGAGTCAACATATGCGGGTATAGTGTGAGTTTGGAGAATTTGACCCGCACTAGTTCTGCATCCTCCTGTCGCGCTGGGTCCTGATGTCGTCAAACTCCAGACGATCCTTGACTTCTGGCCTACCTACAGCCAGCATGGCACACGATTTACAATCTGCATTGCTTCAGGCTTCACCTAAGTTGATCAACACATATTGTATTTGATACTGTAAGGTACAGGGAACATGTTTTCATCATAAGAAACCCTCAGTTGGACATTGTGAGCAGTCATCTACAAAGACGTTTGGAGGCGCTCCCACACCCTTCCTTCAGATCGGTGTCCATTAGGATAGCTCCGCTTGTGGATTCGAATAGCTGATTTACCTCACACTTGGCTTTAAAAAGTGGTAAATATCTAATATCTGCTCCATTTCAAAGCTGTCCTGCCCCATCGATATGACATCAGGCATACAGCTGAAATGGATTCGACGCGTCTTGAAGTCCACGTACCGTATTCACTACATTCCATGTATAGTCGAGCGAAATAGTTATATTTATTTGCTTCCTGTGGAAACACAGACATACAATAGGAATGGCACAGGGGTAGCTATAGGTGTTGCTTTATTCACTTGGATAAAACAACACAGGTGAGGAATTGATATCTCTTTCTCATGTGTACAAGATGTAGTTGAATGAACGCATGTGATTTGTATAGACGGTAAACTTGTCGTCAGCGATTACATTCTTAGGATCCACGGCAGTCATTTTGTTTCTGAACGTTTCGTTTCTAGTTAAAGCACGAATCCTTTGTGCTAAACATGTACGCGCTATGAGCTGTACGTATTGCATATTAATGAGATGTATATTAATAAACATGTCAGCAAATGGTCTGATTGACAGGAAAGACCACAAGGTGGACACTCTCTCATAGTGTCAACGGTGATGCAGTGAGTCATGATGGCACTAAGTTAGTTCTATCTACCGACATTCACAGTGGGAGACTGCTTGTTTAACCAGCACACTGCCTGACGTAGATAGGTGGGCCAGACGTTTTGAGGGTAGGTCAAAGTATTGATCTGACATGCTTGTTGAATGTCGGATATTCTCACTGAAATCCACACCTCAATTACTGACTGAACAAACCTGAAGGTATATATGATGTAATTTTCTGGATTATGAACTGAAGCCAACAATGCAGCTATTGTATATACTTAAACTGAACAAAACAGTTATTTTACACGTTTGCAAATATTTCTAATTAAGTTTAGTTCTGAACACTATGCACAGATGCAATAACTTTCAACAAAGAATGTTTTAAAGAAATATGAAAAACATTGGTCAAACGTAGCTGGAAAAAAAATACATTTTACACAAAATTAGACAATTTTATCTTCAGAAAGCAGGAAACTGTACCTGGGAGTATTTAATTTACCAATAGTAGAGAGAATGCCCTGAACGTGAATCGCAACAGTAGGGTATCTCTCTTCCGGGGTTTACAATATTAATACAGATTATCTAAGTATAATGGCTGAAGCTACATGTATTTGTGGCATGTTTTCAAACATTGCTACTGTGCACCTAGCAAAGTGTTGAAGACACGTTTCAGGATTTACACTACAATACTCTAAATAGTCGTTCAAAATGTCTTTCAAAATATTGTATTTAATGTATGGAAAATAACCAGTTTGAAAGTCATAAATGCCGGAATACAGGCAGCAGATCTAGATTAATTCACAGAGCAGAGTTTAGTTACCTCCTGTACTTATCCTCATTTATCAAGTTGCACATACCGTCTGCTCATCGAAGCACCTGATTTCATTGTCACTGTACAGCTTTGTAGCTTCATTTTTCGGTATTAGATATGACTGTGTACTTTCCTGAATTCTCTCCTTTCACATGAATTAATCAATGCAAGCATCATTTGAGAAACCTTGAGGTTACGTTAAACAGATATACAGGAACTCATATTTAGCTCACATCTGATTAATGCCATGTCCGACAGATTGTAAATGCTTACAACATCCTACTATTAAACCTTCAGAAAAAGATACAGATGAGAGCGTCTGTAGCTACAGTGAAGATATAGCTTTGGTGAAACTTAAATAATACGAGCCAGAACACCCGACGGCTTGATTCACGAGCCTGGTTGAGACCTATGACTATGATTTTATTCGCGCTTTCTTCACTATAAGATATAGAAAGAAACACTCATACAATATTTTACCCCACAGCCTAGAAGCACAGGGCTATGGTCGTGTCTGCTGCGGATGATATACTAAACGTCATGCTTTTCATGTAAACGTAAAGTTAAAACATACAATGGCACCCTATAATGACAACAAACTTTACTGAGTGCAGAGCTTCCAACCCCCCAAAGAAAAAAGGCGGGGTCCAGATGCTTAAAAACCGTGATTTGTAACATAACGATTTCTTCCACAGAAGCGAGGTGGGGCAGGGGTGGGGGGTTGTCGAAGTGACATCTCACCTCACTTCCAAGAGTGAAATTGTTATGTTATAAGCAATGTCATACAAAATCATGTTGTCCATCAATAGGATCCATATGTTACTACCAATAGAAAGTAATTTGGGTTTCGTAGGTCGGTGAAAACAAACTCAAATAGCATTTATCCTAGAAAATCGTTAAGTCCGTTAGAATTAATGAGATTATGGTGTGTTTTCATCACGTTCGAAAACCAAGACTACTTTCTACTAGTTAAATATGTATTTGAATCATAACCAAAAGGGTTTTACATGAGACAACGTAATGAAAAGAAGCGATCTGCTAATACTTTTAGCGAATGTATAACAGGAATGTAATATCTAGACATTATATAGTTTGCCAATGTGAATCATAATTCACATGCACGCCCTAGTGTATGTTGTCTGTATCATTATATTTCACGACGAAAACAATGATTCTGTTGAATTCTACGATGGCTTAATAAAAACAAAATGCAAATATTAAAATTAGAACAAATTAAAGTTATAGGAGCAATGTCAGGCTATTACCTTCTTCGAGGAATGTATCCATCAAGATCCACGAAAACAAGTGATATATAATTCATCTGCAGATTTCCCAAGTGATGTGTCTTTTAACAGTCTAATATACGAAAAAGTGAAATGTCGTTTCAGGTATTTCACATTGCTGTATAGTCTCATTGGCCACCCAATATAGTGCACCCATTGCATAAGGTCCGTCTTTCTTTTTAAAAAAAGTAATTTAGTTAGCCAATAATGAGCAAACAATCACTGTACTGGCGGTTAATCCTTTGAAAGAAGGGTGTTGACACAGACACGAAAGAATGTATTCAGTATAAATTAGTAAAAACATACATAAACACGGTCTTTTGATAAATCCGCATAAAAGTAATTAATCAATCAGCGTGTTGTCGGTTAATTCTTTGATCGATCCAGACACAAGAAATGCCAAATGGGGATCTTTGTCGGGTAAAGTTGCGTTACCACTAATTGTACCTGTTATAAATTCATTAACTGAGCAACAAGTGAATGATGGCAAATAACGTGTGGGTTTATACTACCTAACACGGATTACAACCTAGCGAGACCAAGTGATCTTGACAGAGTCGTCTATGAAAACAAGTTGTAACTCCGAAACTAGGCAAAGCAGGAGACAAAACTAAATGATAAGAGATTGTGAGAACATATAGTTTTCAGTTTTCACAACAACTGTCGCGATTTCAGGTTTGTACAAATCTGTAAACGAAATATTTAATCCCGTGACATCTAGATGAATTCTGCACAGGCCTCATATCTATACCTTCTATTACGTCACGGAGACACGCCGCTCTGATTGATGGAAATTTCGTTCGCGGCTGAGAATTGTGTACTGTTGTCAAAAAGGTCGATTTAAGGTAATTAAAGATCGAAATAAGTAGTTTTAATGACGGGGTTTCATTCATAACGGTGCCAATGAGTGATTTATATATTTGCACCCGATGGGTATATGTGATCTTTAGACAAGAAGCCAACAGACCAAATTCTGGACAGTCTGAAGTTCCCACTTATGCCTTAGATGCTCAGATGACATGTTTGTCAAATTGCTTCCATTCGCTTCGAACATTTCACTTGAGGAAAACGTTGCTTCCATTTTACTGCTAAATACATACGTAAATATAAATGCTGTCAACATAAAAATTAGAACACAATAAAAATAAGAGCACAATTTCTGATTGTGTAATTGTATAATGAACTTGTCATGCGTCACTGAATCAAGACAACTGGGCATCGGCTGACACTGAAAAAAGGAAGACTTTCATACAAAGTGGAAGAAATCATTCCTTCAAGGCTATTGCAGAATAGCCTCTTACCACAACGGTGGTTTTGAAAATCTCCTCTATTTCCTTATAAAATATGATGAAAACAATTTTACTGGATGAAATATTTTCAGAGAAGATGAATTATGAAGATATGTCGAAATAGAATTTTGATATTATTGACATTTTTGCACCCAGAGCGTCCAACGATGAACTTCTGAACAGTGACACACATTTACACTGTCACCTGTTTGGTCTACGGCGAGGATGCAATCTACACAGAAACTGAAGACATCTCAACGGAAGTCTAGAGGCGGGTTTTGATGACAGCAACAAAGCGCGGCGTTGTGTCCCCTTGGACTTTGTACTGAGAGGACTCACTCAGCTAAGACCGTAGAACCAACCATCTCTATAAACCACCAAGACGACTGAGTTTTCAGAAACAGTTATCAAACAGAACACTTTACACCATATATAAATGAAATTCATTTTCCTTAAGGGAGTAAATCAGGCACTTTTACCTGATACCTTTGACAAACAGACACGCAGATACGGATTAGCATATTGTGTCATGAGAACCCCGCAAAAAGATCGACAACATACCCGTATTGTGATAAACAATAATTTAATGTTCCACCTGCCTGCCATAAATTTGACAGACAAAGATTTTTTTTTAATTTTAGAATACATATAAGCCAGTATGAACCCAGTACATCCAAGATCTAGCCAACAAGCGGTTGCAGCCTAACACGCCGTCTTACTTAACGTGTCCCCTGCAGATATTCTCGCCATTGTACACATTGAGATCGGATACTTGTCTGATCTGATGTAGATATTCTGGCCGTTGCACAAATTAAGATTGGAGACATTACTGATCTGTTATAGGTATTCTGGCCACTGCACACGTTAAGAACGGAGACTTGACTGATCTGATGTAAATTATTAAATATTCTGGCCATTGCACACGTTAAGATCTGAGACTTGACTGATATGATCTAGATATTCTGACCATTACACACCTTAAGTTCGGAGACTTGACTGATCTGATGTAAATATTCTGGCTATTGCACACGTTAAGATCGGAGACTTGACTGATCTGATGTAAATATTCTGGCCATTGCACACTTTAAGATCGGAGACTTGACTGATCTGATGTAAATATTCTGGCCATTGCACGACTCATCTTCACTTCAACACTGTAACTCTAACGTATAAAAATAACTGCACCTTTTCCAACTCTTTTAATGTATCCACTTCCTCCCTTCCAGACTGTTTAGTCTTTTGAACCCTTCAACAAGAACACAGAGACATACTTTACTTCTTATACATTCGTTATTATATAACTAACACCTGTTCAACGTGCATGCATTGTACTGTCACTACCATTCTTTGACACTGCAGCAGCATTGCTCACCCAAACGTACAACCATTTGTCCCCGCCTTCGCCCACATAATCAACCATGCAAAATTTTACAATACGGTGAATGCTTGTGGAAACGTCCTGGTGTTCATAATTTATCACAATGCTAGAAACGGCATGTTGATAGTGACAATTGTCTCGCGACTGCCTTGGCAACGAGCCCGGTATAATTGATTACCACTGTTGTCGCAGTTTCATTCGTCTCGTCGGTCTTCATCGGAAAGGTTTCAGCGAGTTCGTCTTTGAGAAGTCAGGTACCACTGTAAGCTCACCATGGTAAGTACAATGTTCTGGTTAAGGCAGTAACACTACACGAAGTCACAGTTCCTGATACAGATGGTTCATTCTGAGTGTAACTTCGGACGCTCGCTTGTAGGAACTACTGACATGGGAGCGTTGATGTCATACATAAGCTGTTGTCAACTCTAATTACAGTCTAAATGGTTTGGCGTTATATCAAAATATGCGATCAAACAGATCTCCAAGGTAACAGAAGATATAACATTCTAGATGTCAGTCAACAACCTGAGTATTTTCATAATCACTTTATCATCATAAACATGGTTTGACAGCTTGGTGGGTAATGATTTGTAGAGTGTTTAGTAAACCCGTCTGATAATTTATTTCGTGATTCTGCCATGAAAGTAACGTGACCAGCCACGGCGGTGGTATATTGGACGATCAGTTGTGCGATATGTTAGATACCCCGGGTAACTGTAATATGCCACTGACAACATAGTTTGTTAATCTAATAATCAAATCTCTCATCGTTTGACAGCTGCGTTGAGCATCCCCAGGGTTATGTAAAGTAAAGTAAGTGCTTTTCTTGTTGAGTTGATGCCATCTAGACATATCTATGGAGGTATATATATATATACTCATCACCTCGAACACCCGTGTGGGCATTTGCCATCGGGGACAGCCAGAGACAGTGCGGTATGGGCCGTGGCATGACTCACCCGTTAATGATTGTTCTTTATGTGTGTTATGCCTAACCATTTTTATCTTGAAATGATTTCTATATTTCTCTGTCAAGGTTGAGACTCTCATAAATATTTCTATTCAATATTCATGTGGAATATTCCCGGAAAACATTTGGTGTTGCAATTAACGGAGGTCCCTATTCTTGTCGTGAGTTGTGGATGCACCGAGTGGTATTAAGTCTCGTGGCGGGTTTCCATGACAACAATTGCATCGGTATACTGAATCAACCATTAGTGTTTACAATATATCGATTAGTGTGAAATGATTGAAGCTTTGATCCTCTATAGTTGCGTCAGTATATGTTGTGTACGCATTTGTCAGATCGATCTAAGGTGTATGTAAAACTTAGATGATCTGTTAAACAACAATAACAAAATGAAAATCGATACTTGTTCTTTGAACACAGATCGATGTTGCTGGGGAAAGGGCATTCAGCGTGGGTGCGTCGACTACTGCAAGACTGAGCCAGGTCTTTCAGTAGCTCATGGGGTTGTTAGAACCTTGAAGCTTTATCCACAAGATGTATTACTGATCAGGAGGCCTAACAGTATTACATGCTTCACGAATGCTGGCAGTAACGACAACACATGGCGTACTGACATGGATATCACATACACATAAGTGAGTGAGTGAGTGAGTTTAGTTCTACACCGCACTCAGCAATATTCCAGCTATATGGCGACGGTCTGTAAATAATCGAGTCTGGACGAGACAATCCAGTGATCAACAACATGAGCATCGATCTGCGCAATTTGGGACCGATGACATGTGTCAACCACGTCAGCGAGCCTGACCATGTCCACCCGATCCCGTTAGTCGCCTCTTGCGACAAGCATAGTCGCCTTTTATGGCAAGCATGGGTTGCTGAAGGGCTATTCTACCCCGGGACCTTCACGGGTCTCACAAAATATAATCAGTGACGTAATGGCATGAATATCACATACACATAACCCATGACGTATTGACATTGATATAACATACACATAACCCATGTTGTATTGACATTGATATCACATACACATAACCCATGCCGTACTGACATTGATATAACATACATATAACCAATGACGTAACGGCATTGATATCACATACACATAACCCATGACGTATTGACATGGATATCACATACATATGACCCAATGACGTAACGGCATTGATATCACATACATATAACCCATGTCGTATTGAAATTAATATCACATACACATAACCCATGACGCAATGGCACGGATATCACATATAGATATAACCGAAGACGTATTGACCTGAACATCACATACACATAACCCATGACGCAATGGCACGGATATCACATATAGATATAACCGAAGACGTATTGACCTGAACATCACATACACATAACCCATGACGCAATGGCACGGATATCACATATAGATATAACCGAAGACGTATTGACCTGAACATCACATACACATAACCCATGACGAAATGTCACGGATATCACATATAGATATAACCGAAGACGTATTGACCTGAACATCACATACACATAACCCATGACGCAATGGCACGGATATCACATATAGATATAACCGAAGACGTATTGACCTGAACATCACATACACATAACCCATGACGAAATGTCACGGATATCACATATAGATATAACCGAAGACGTATTGACCTGAACATCACATGCACATAACCCATGACGCAATGGCACGGATATCACATATAGATATAACCGAAGACGTATTGACCTGAACATCACATACACATAACCCATGACGAAATGTCACGGATATCACATATAGATATAACCGAAGACGTACTGACCTGAACATCACACATGCAAGAGGGACAACCTTATTTCCGTAATAGCAGATATGGTCCATGTTGAGATGGTTATTGCGTCGTGAGCATGTCTTTGCCAGTCAGTATCAGATGATATATGGTGTTCACAATTCTGGAACAGGTCACAAATACGTGAAACGTACTAGTCAAGTTTTCACCAGAATACGTACGTGAGAATGCGGCATGTCAGTTGGTTGCGTGGAGCATCATTTTGGTAACTGGTGTGTCAAACTTGGAACTACTCCCACATCTCTACCACTGAACCTTCTGAAAGATTTACTTTATAAGTGAGTGAGTTTAGCTTTACGCCGCTCACAGCAGTATTCCAGCTATATGATGGCGTTTTGTATATAATCGAGCCTTGACCAGACAATCCAGTGATAATAAGCAGGAGCATCGATCTACGCAACTGAGATACCATGGCATGTGTCAACCAAGTCAGTGAGCCTGACCATCCCTTCCCGTTAGTCGCTTCTTACGACAAGCTTGAGTTACAGAAGATCAATTCTAACCCGGGTCTTCACGCAATGAATTCTACCTATTGCACACTATGACCTATAGAAGAGAAAGCTCTGAAGCTATTTGCGATTAACAAACATTAATCTTTCTTAAAAAGGCTTGTGCATTCTCGGGTGTTCGTCAACCAACTTGTTATTAAACAAGTTGCTAGTTCTAACATTATTCCTTCTTTCCAGAGGGAATGTATCTCTGTCCACGTCGGTCAGGCCGGAGTCCAGATGGGCAACGCTTGCTGGGAGTTGTACTGTCTGGAGCACGGCATTCAGCCTGATGGTCAGATGCCCTCTGACAAGACCGTCGGGGGTGGTGACGACTCCTTCAACACCTTCTTCAGCGAGACAGGAGCAGGGAAACACGTCCCACGGGCCATCTTTGCAGACCTCGAGCCAACAGTTGTCGGTAGGTGACGTGCTAGAAAGGTTGCACAATCGCATCAGTTCTTTGAAAATAATCAAGTGTACAAAACATTATGGTCTACCTTAAAGATGCCAGCAATTTCCCTCACAAAACAGAGAAGTAGTGATTGAAGTGGTTACAAATTTGTGTCTTAAAATCGTTTGAAAGAAAAGGTTCTTTTTATTGCAACAGATGAGGTCCGTACCGGCACCTATCGCCAGCTGTTCCATCCCGAGCAGCTGATCACCGGCAAGGAGGACGCCGCCAACAACTACGCTCGTGGCCACTACACTGTAGGCAAAGAGCTTATTGACCTTGTCCTTGACCGTATCAGGAAGTTGGCTGACCAGTGCACTGGACTCCAGGGCTTCCTCATCTTCCACAGCTTCGGTGGCGGAACTGGCTCCGGCTTCACCTCTCTCTTGATGGAACGGTTGTCTGTGGACTACGGCAAGAAATCCAAGCTTGAGTTCGCCATATACCCCGCCCCACAGGTGTCTACCGCCGTAGTGGAACCCTACAACTCCATCCTGACCACTCACACCACCCTTGAACACTCCGACTGCGCCTTCATGGTCGACAACGAGGCTATCTACGACATCTGCCGCCGCAACCTCGACATTGAACGTCCAACATACACCAATCTGAACCGTCTGATTGGACAGATTGTCAGCTCCATCACTGCCTCACTCCGATTTGATGGTGCCCTGAACGTGGATCTGACCGAGTTCCAGACCAACTTGGTGCCCTATCCACGTATACATTTCCCTCTGGCTACCTATGCACCAGTCGTCTCTGCGGAGAAGGCCTACCACGAACAGTTGAGTGTTGCTGAAGTCACCAATGCTTGTTTCGAGCCCGCCAACCAGATGGTCAAGTGTGACCCTCGACATGGCAAGTACATGGCCTGCTGTATGTTGTACCGTGGTGATGTCGTCCCGAAGGACGTCAACGCTGCCATCGCCACCATCAAGACCAAGAGAACCATTCAGTTTGTTGACTGGTGTCCAACTGGTTTCAAGGTGGGCATCAACTACCAGCCACCCACCGTTGTTCCCGGTGGTGACCTGGCCAAGGTCCAGAGAGCTGTCTGTATGTTGAGCAATACCACCGCTATTGCCGAGGCTTGGGCTCGTCTTGACCACAAGTTCGACCTGATGTACGCCAAGCGAGCCTTCGTCCACTGGTACGTGGGTGAGGGTATGGAAGAGGGAGAGTTCTCCGAGGCCCGTGAGGACTTGGCAGCTCTGGAGAAGGACTATGAGGAAGTTGGAGTTGACTCCACTCAGGACGAGGAGGAAGAAGGAGAGGAATATTAGGCAGATGCCTGAGTTATAGGTAAAGCGTAAAGGTTTTAGAAAAAATAACATCCAAACTGGCAACGATGATTTTTAACCTTTTCTCAACAGATTCTCTTATATGCAATCCAGTTGAATGTCACAATGTGCTTATTCACCCTTGATGTTTATGTCAACAAGGGTGGTTTTGTTCAATTGTCTTTTTAAGCTTTACTCGGAGTACTAAGCAGTACTGCGTTAAATCACGGAGTGACATTTCAGGAAACTGCTTGATGAAGTAGAAATAAGATAGATGATTTGCCATATATAAATGTATGCTAATTACAAAACACTGTGTTTATCGTTTGTCCAGGGACTCTCCGTATCAGTGTTACTTTATGGCTTCGTGTCCACCTAGTACTAAACTGAAATAACGCTGTCATCTACCTCCGCCTTTTGTTTTTCTTTCCCTCAACTTAACATGTCACATGGCCATATATATCAAGAATTGTCTATCATTTTTCCCCTTCTGGGTGAGTGGGTGAGTGAGTGAAGACTTCCATTCAGACACACGCACGCACGCATGCATGCACGCACACACGGGCCCATTACGACGCGCTACATGTACGCATGTTCGAGTATCTAAGTGAACCAAGGCTATCACATTTGTGGCAAACAGGGATGACTGGAGAACCTCAGAATGCAAAAGAGAGCCGTGTGGCTTTCAGGAGGAAACGCGTGCTAGCCTCTCGAATTAATGACAAAACCGAAACAGGCAAAACAAAACAATTAGGCGCTAAGGACCTATAAAGCTTATCATGTTAGCCACGATAGGCCTTCTTAGTAACATAAATAAAAGGACAATGTAGTTCAAAAAAGGACATGTGCAAATGCTTGTTTATTCTAAACTTGACTAAAGTAACAGCTTTCTTGTAGGAATCAGTAAAAGTCAGCGGTTCACAAAGTCCAGAACACTGCTGTCAGGATAGTGACGAGAACGCCAAAATCATCGTTCATAACGCCAGGTCTTGAGGATTTGCATTAGCTTCCTACTGAAGCGAGAATCAACTTTAGAATTCTAGGCATGGCGTACAAATGTCGAAATGATATTGCCCCACCATATCCTTCTAATACATGTATGCTGGTAAACTACCTCCCTATAAAGAATCTTCGATCTCAAAATATGAATCTTCTGAAGACACCAAACTATAATCTTACAACTCAAAGTCAAAATAAGTTTATTGTAGGCCCCCGGCCCATATACATGAGAGTTATAGACTGAGTGATGAAGAGATATTTACATATATATTTAAGGGTATACAATTCGTTTAATAAGATCATCTCTTCTTGCTTATGCATACTTTATATACAAAGATAGTTGAACAATAATAGTTTTTTTAATGCTTTGTAACAAAGACATATATGCATATAGGGGTTGTTTAGCAAGAAAATGGTGTGGTATGTATTGTAGACGCAAGAAAAACAAACGACCAAGAACTCGCATCCACTGGGTTTAATGGTGTGTTGTGCGTTGGCAGACGTTGACATTATCATTAGCCAATGAATGAGATATGGAAAACTGTAATTAAACAATTGTAATATTTCTTGACATTAATATAATGCATTAACAAACTATCACCTAAATTCACATTTAGAAATATTGAAAACATTTGAACACGTTATCTGAACAAGAAATAAAGTTGCAAGACACATTTGTCTTCCTTAGTGCCATGTTACGTTTTTTGCAGTCAGAGGCGACATCTTCACAACATGGAGGCTGCTCACACACTGAGCATATGATCCCAGCACCACACGTGCTTTTCATGGTCACATGACCTGAAAGTGGTGCTGGGATATATAACAAATTAACGAAAACAGTTTCAGTGGAAAGCGGGTTTTGATTACTATCAAGCTAGGCAATATCACACACCTGGTAGCTGCACTGTGCTACGGAGACAGTACAAATTAGAAAGTCATTTATGATGCATATGAAACTTATGTGATATCTACATGCGGAAATTATGCACAAAATATACTCTATGAATCGTGCATGAACACACTCGGCCTCTTAAACATACCAAAGGTAGTTTAAAAAAACATATATGATGCAATGTTCAACAAATATCTCACATTTCAGCTGAGTCCGATGGGAGGGGCAGAATAGGTCCGCGCCTCTTGTTTTCAACAAAATACTTTTGACAGTACCATGCGTATCCGCCTCAGTCTGGATTACACGACCCACAGACTATGCACCCCTCTGTAGAGTATCCTCTTTGATAAGAACAAAAGCATCCAGTTGAAAGTTCCTTATTTGGAAAATTCCATTTTCTTCCACTGAAGGTACTCTTTCTTCCATCTGGACCAGAAGACATTTGTCAGATACTGAATACGTTTCCAACGTTGACGGGCGTACACATGATTCTGCTGAAACGTACCAGGCGGTGGGATAAAAACATCAGACTTCATCATAAGGAGATGATTTGGAGTGAGGGGGCAAAGGTCATCCGGATCTCCAGAAACTATAGTAAGGGGCCTGGAGTTCAGGATAGCCTCAATTTCACACAGTAATGTTCTGTACAGTTCATCGGCAAGGTATGACCCAAATTCATGAAGAATGGGACTGAGAATGCTACGGACACATCTGATCAACCTCTCCAGCTGATCCAAAGATTATTTGTGCTCTCTAGCTCCGCCAAAAAAGCTTGCCCCATTATCACAGAAGATTTCTTGAACTTGTCCCCTCCTGGCAATGAAGCGACGAATAGAGTTAATGAAGGAACTTGTATCAAGTGAGTTAGCCGTTTTAATAGGGACAGCTCGGCTACCGAGACGCGTGAAGAGCACACCATAGCTCTTAACACACTTCCTGCCATCCTTCAAAAAGTGTGGTCCAAAAAAATCCATTCCTGTGTAGGTGAATGGACCTGCTGAATTCACTTTGCATGCTGGCAGGTCAGACATCATCTGTGTACTTGTCGGTGTTTTAAACCTTCTGCAAAATAGACAATTGTTCACAACATTCCTAATAGCAGAACTTGCTCAAGTGATCCAATACTTGCATTGGCCCTCACTGCTGATAGAACATGATTTCTCCTTACATGCCCAAGCCTAACATGAATGTCTCTAATGATCAACGTGGAAACATGGCTCTTTTGGGGCAGAATAATAGGATGTTTTGTGTCTTCAGAAATATCAGCCCTACTCAGGCATCCACCAACACAGAGAAAGCCATCTTTTTATAATTGGGTTCAATTTGTACAATGGGCTGTGTCTGCTTACATTCTGTGCTCTCAGACTGGTATTTTTGATACTGGACAAACCTAAGGAAGGCTTCTCTAGCGTGTAATCTCTTATAAGCTTTACTCCATTAGTCACAAACACGGGGTATCTATTTCGCTCGTTGGTGATGTATTAAAGTACTGTTGTGGGGTCTGTATAATATGTTGTACTATCAATGAGCATGTCGAGCCCCTTCTGAAGAAATTTACCAATCTTCACTGCAGTGGTTGCTACTGTCAGCTCCAGGCGCGGTATAGTGATGGTCTTGAGAGGTGCAAGTCGTGCTTTAGCCATTACGAGAGCAGTGTGAATGCTCTCTTCATTAAAGTGTTGAATATAGGTTGCACAGCCATAACCTGTAACATTTGCATCCGAAAATATATGGAGCTGGCAAGAAACAACATTACCAAAAGCAGGTGGTTTTGAAGAGCGACTTACCTCAAGGTCTCTAAGTAACTCAAGCTCACATAGCCACCTATTCCAGTTATCGCAACAGCTCCTTCCTACTTGGTCATCCCAGTCAAGAGGCTTGTCCTTGCAGATGTCTTGCAATATTTTCTTGGCTGGAAGTAGAACTGGAGATACAAGAGGGTCATAAAGGGAAGACACTGTAGACAAGATCCCTCGTCGTGTAGCAGGCTTTTCTGGCAAGTCAACTGAGAAACTGAATGAGTCAGACTGAATGTGCCATTGCATACCGAAGGCCCGTTCCATGGGGATGTCATCGCAGTGAAGATCTATGGCTTGGATATCTTTAGAACAATGTTCTGGAGGAAGGGAAGACAAGATATGCTTACTGTTACTGGTGAACTTTGATTAAATCCCCCTTCCACACATGCTGATTGCATCTGTGAGATCATGGTGACAGCAGTCTCTTCATCCTGAACACACTTAAGACAGTCGTCTACATAAACGTTTCTATCAATTGTATAGGCAACTTCAGAATCATACTTGCCCACAGACTTACGTCCAGATGTTTTCAGAGCATATTTGGCGATACTTGTGGAAGAAATAGTACCAAAGGTGTGAATAGTCATTCTGTGTTTCTTCAAATCACTGTCTACATCACCATCAGACCAGTAAGGAAACCGCTGTTAATCTTGCTGCTCCTTGGGTACTTTTACTTGATGAAACATTGCTTCAGTGACTCCTGCGGAACCTGTTGAGCACCCAAATCAATGAGTTGGTGAAGTCTGGTCCTTGCAGCAGTACATCATCTATTGACACACCATCGAATGCACTGCAATCAAACACTACCCGGATGTTGTTGGGTTTACGGGGATGGTACACGCCGTGATGAGGCAAATGCCAGATATGACCAGGTCGACCACAAAGTTCACTCTTGGGAACCTCACAAGCGTATCCTTTTAACAAAATAGTGTTCATGGAGGCATCATAGTCTCTGTGATAACATCTTTTTCTTTGCCACAAAATACGTTTAACAGCTTGGTGTCTGTTACATGACATCACATCAGTCTTGCGAAATGGGAGTGGAATCTGAAAGTGGCCATCAGGAAACGTCATGTTCTTATCAGTGTCACCTATGAAGCGTTGATCTTAGATTGAATATCCTCGCTGACCAGGTTCCTGAACTAAACCATGCTCATTGAAATCCAGCTCAAACAGTTTCAGAAGATACTCAGGTTTAATAACCTCACTGACTTTCACCATTTCTTGTAGAACCATTCTGCTGCAGACTACTGTATTGCCCTGGAGATTTTGGGTAAGTTGAAGTAGTCCGTTCGATGTCCAGCCAAGCTTGTAACAGACTGCAAATATGACCCTGCATCATCTGAAGAGATTATCCCTTGGGGCTGCAGAGCTTCCGGACAGTTGCATCCAATCAGCAGTCCTATCTCTAAGTCAGGTTGATATGCTCTGAGCTTGTCGGCAATATGACTAAGATGAGACACACGTTTTAGAACTTCAGGCTTAGCGATGGGATCATGTTGAACAGGCATTACATCACGAGAAAATGTGCCTGGCAAACAGACAGAGTTACTGTTGGACACGTCAGACACTAAAATCTGGTACAACTGACATGTCTATGAGATCTGTTCCATTCATAGTCTGTAACATTAAAACAGTAGGCAAATGGTTGGCATCCAATTGTTCCCTCTGTCTCAATTCATCATAACAAGGACATATCAGTGTAAATAGGTTTCATTTTCTCATCCATGTTGCATAAAGGACAACATCGACTTTCTTTATCTACAGAAGTTTTCTACCCTCATTAATCATTAGCGATAACAGACCTAAATGACATTTAGAGCATATGGTAAGCTAATTTTGGCAGATGTTGTTCGTGCAGATTCAGAATCTTGAACCAATATTTTAAACATCTTATTTGAGAATTAATATATAAGGGAAATCTGCCGCATTCACCACATATCATGCAGTTAGGTGTATATTGGGGTATTTTTTACAGGCTAAAAGATGAACTCTCTCTATAGAATCGAACCACTGAAAACCCCATATTTCAGCTCCATATACTAGGATAGGTTGAATCTGAGTATTGAATATCTTAAAACACACACTGGGTGACATAGTTCCAACCGTTAGAACTTGTATTAAAGTTTTTTCCACGTAAAACCACAGGACCGCCCCTCCAACATATTAAAATTTCTGTTTTGCTTAAATCAACTGTTAACTTCCATTCTTTCGTGTAGCTGTTTATGTTTCTTAATTGATTTTGTAAACCGACCGCAGTATCCGAAACTAAAATAGCGTCATCAGCAAAGAGGAGTATTAGGACTTCTAAAAGATCTGGGTACATTTGAATTCCATGTTTTCCACATAAATTGATATCATGATATAATTCACTATTGAAGATAGAAAATTCGAGTGGACTTAAACAACAACCTTGTCTTAAACCAAGTGGATAATCGAACAAATCTGTAATCCCGTCTTTGCAACTCACGCAAGAACGAACGTCAGAATACATTGATTTCAGAATGCTTATCATTTTCCCTTGTAAATCTGTTTTGCTCAAACACTGTCATAATTTAGAACTACTGAGCGAATCGAATGCTTTTTCAAAAGTCAAAATCTGTAAATGCTTTGTACAACTTATAATTTCTATTTGATGATGCTATCATAATTGCTGCGAGTCATTCTGAATCTACGAAGATGTCTACGAGCATTGCTTCGCGCTTTTTTACAATTTGTATTCAGAATATTTGCTCGTTGTTTGTGATTGACATCTTTCAGCATACAATATTAGCTGAAGTCGACAAAAGCTCCACAAAGTCATTTTTGGACCCATTTACATCTGTATCAATTTTTAAAGTAAATTTTCTCCAAACGAAGTTTTATTCCCCTTGTAAATCGCCATACACTCTCCCATTACCGATAAACAATTGAAATGCGTAACAATTGTCTAAAAGTTTCTGGCCAAATATGTTTGTGACTGAATCGTGGGAGTTCCGATTATCAACATTAACGTCACCATCTTCATGAAACCGAAAGTATCTGTGTAATATATCATCACTTGAGGATGTTCAGGGTTATTAGAAGTACCAGATAGGGAATATAGATCACCACACAAAACAGTATGTGTATCACTTAGTTCCGATTGCTTGTCTAATAAAAAAATCCTCTAGTTTATTTCAGCTACAGTTGGTATCAACATGGTTATAACAAGGAGAGCCTTCGGGTGGTATATATGTGCATATCAAATTAACATGCTTATCAAAAGCAAATAAAGCTCTTTACATGTGTATGCATATGAAATTGTCGATATCTGTAGTTTTCAACTTACAGAACGTACTAATGGACTGATGTATACATACGCAGACACCTCCCGAAAGTCTGCCATAATCAGACAGTTTCACAGCTGATCTGAAGAAAACTTTGAAAATCCACAAACCAGTTTATGTCGTAAATAGAGTCAACAGTTAATTCGAGAAGGCAAATAATCTCAAATTTACTAAAATAGTCTATGAGGTCATCATCATCTGATTTGTTACGAAGTCCGTTTATATTCCAGCACAGAAATGAGAGCATGCCGTTGCACAAGTTGTGATCAGTGAGCGTAATACCTGTGTCACTGCTAGTAGTACTCTGCCCGAATCCGAGGGTTGAATTCGACCTCACTCGTCGTTTCCTCGTATTGGCACGTATTGTAGCATCTCGTACGTTGATAGATCCGGTTGCTCCACTGGTTGAACGAGGTACTGTCACCAACTGGACATCCTTAAAGTAGCCGAACATATTTGTCCCCTTCAAAGCCTTAAGTTGCTGACGTTGACGTGACGTTAGGTCACTAGAGATACCAAGACCCGTTGCTTTGAAAGCTGGTCTTGCTTTCAGGGAGCGCACTTTATCGTCAGACACGTGCAACGTAATAATCATTGGACGAGGTCTGGTAGCATTAACCCGCTTCACGCCAAGCCTGTGTGCACGGATAACGTCAGACGTTTCCCACGTTTTGAAAGTGGCGTACTCGTTTAGAGTGGACAACGCTTGCATGCGATAGATTTCTCCTCGCCGTCAACCTAGGGTATGCCATATATTATAATATTGTCACGATCACAGCATCGACTTTCTCCGCGAGGGCATCGATGTCTTCGTTCACAATATTATGATTTTGTCTGATGATATCTATGTCTTCACGAATGTCTGTTACAGAGCGTTCGAGGTGTTCACACTTGCAGCTAATATCATTGATGTCTTTCCGAAGAGAGGAGATCTGTCAACTTGGGTCATTTTTGGCGGTAGCTAATTCTGATTTCATATTTTCAATTGCGCTGAGTAAGTTCTCTTGAACCTGTTCAAGTGTGACGGGTCGCGGGTTTGTCTTAACACCATACGAACACACAGTTAGAGTTGGTGACGTCACACGAAACACAATGAAATGTTGTTTCTTTCGGCACAAAATGATCAAACGAGAGATTGAGAATAACCTTGTGGTTACATACAATGAGGACAGAAAGTGACAAATGTACTCTGAACAACAAAGCGCATATCATGAAACAATAAGGCATGGTGTCAACATCACGATCGCGGCGTCGAGTGAATGGCATGTATTCGTCAACATCGCTCACCTGCCGAGTACCAGGTGGGTGGCGAAAAGTTCCTATTCTGGCTTTGTATGTGGCCAGATCCTCCATACTTTGACCTGAAAAGGACGCTGACTGGAAGACCTTTGATCACACATATTCACCACTTCCAGTTACCGTCTGCTTTGCGCCTTTTCAGAAAAAATAGTCAGTGCCTTCTCAAACGTGTCGTCTCCCCACAAGGGCGGTATATAGTCTTACTGGCGAGTGAGTGAGTTGAGGTTTACTCCGCACTCAGCAATATTCCACCTACATGGCGACGGTGTGTAAATAATCGAGTCTGGACCAGAGAATCCAGTGATCAACAACATGAGCAACGATCTGCACAATTGGGAACTGATGACATGTGTCAACTAAGTCAGCGAACCTGACCACCCGATCCCGTTAGTCGCTTCTTACGACAAGCATAGTCGCCTCTTATGGCAAGCATGGGTTGCTGAATGCCTGTTCTATCCAGGGACCTTCACGGCCATATAATCTTACAAGCCATGGACAGACGTCCTTCAGTCACGTATCTCCTCGACTAAGGAACAAACTTCCTCTGGACATTCTCCTTCATCATCATTAATTGCATTAAAATCAAAACTCAAGACGCAGTCATGTTCGTGCTATTATTCATAGACTGTTTTCACCTTATTGTATATGAACTATAATTCATAGGCATTGGCTCCAGCTGTTTTTCATGGGCTTATTTCATCATTCATAGGTTTTATTATTGAACATGCACATTGAGGATGGATACAGCGCTTTATAAATACAATTACTAGATGCTTTATAAATACTCATTATGTTTACAGATTAAGATGAAAATGCAGCAGAAAGGCTTGGGTGATCCTAGCACAGTCAGGCCGTCAAGGCTCATCATCAGCTCAGGGCCCTCGCCGGTTCTACACGCAGCCCAGACAGCGAATGGGACATCTTCCAGGAAACACTGCCCAGTCGAACCCACCAAGAACTTTCCGGAGAAAATGGAGGGTCCCCAACACTGCAGCCTTCTGCATTACCCAGATTGTCAGAAGGGCTGTGCTTCCGGTGGAGAACCCGGACACTCTCCTGATCTGTGCCAGGAGTCTTGCCAGTCACGCTGCTGTCAGTAGGGACAGAATATTATAAATATTTTCACTGGCTTTGTCAAAAAGGACAAGATCAGGTTTTTGGCAGGAATTGGTCTCACACTGTATATGGGCCTACTTCAGAGAAGTTTGAAATCATCATTTATAGGACAGATTGGACACGTTCAGGGTCGCTGCATCATCCAGTAATACATCACTATCAACAAAATCAACCTCAAATTTCAGATTGTGTCCAATAGCCTTGACACGCATGAAATAGCTTGCTTTCAACGTGAGTCGGCGTCATCAACCAACCGAGACGTCACGATTCAAGGCTTGTATGAAGAAACAAAGCACGAGGCACAAGTGGTTTAAAATGATTAAAATGCCGGAGACGAAATGTTGATGTTGATGGTGCATGAAAATTGTCTCGCGACTGTCTTGGCAACGAGTCCGGTATAATTGATCACCACTGTTGTCGCAGTTTCATTCGTCTCGCCGGTTTCCATCGGAAGAGTTTCAGCGAGTTCGTCTTTGAGAAGTCAGGTACCACTGTAAGCTCACCATGGTAAGTATAATGTTCTGGGTAGGGCAGTACCACTGCATGATGCCACAGTTCCTGATACAGATGTACTGGTGTTTCGGGCACTTCGAGGATAACTTCAGACACTCGCTTGCAGGAACGTGTGACATGCGGGTGTAATATACAGTTGACAACGCAACTCTAAATCCAGTCCATTTAGTTCGATTTAGCATTACAGCACAACGTGCGATCAGACAGATCATCAAGGCCGAAGAAGAATGAAATATGTTAGGTATGACATTCTAGATGTCAATCAACAACCTGAGTACTTTTTATGACTATAATTGTCATCATAAACATAGTTTGACAGCTTGGTGCTCAATAATGTGGAGAGGTGTTATGTGGAGTGTTGTCAGTTTTACGTAAAGTAATGGATCCCGTTGTGGATAAGTATATTCTAAGCCCCAGAGATGTGCCTACAATATTTAAACTGCATTAAGCAACTGTTTATCCTCTCGATTAGCAACATGTTTAGATATGTATATTCAGGTATAGCTACAAGGAATAGTTTCAATATTGTTCTGTTAATGTTTACTCGACACTAATAAGGAGTGCATCCTTGAACAGGATAAGTGAGTCAGTGAATATGGTGTTTTTAGCATTTTTTCCAACATCAGGGTGGGATACACCTGAAATGAGCTTCACAAATTGTGTCCATGCGGGGAATCAATGAAGAGGATGACTTTGTTTAGAAAGCTCTGGGCGTTGTCTTGAACTTTAATCTGTTGTCTATGTCAAACTCGTTGAAGCATCACGCTGTGTGCAGTCTCCCGTGATGTTACCAAGGCAACCGTAGTCTAATGTTTACATCGACAAACTAAGTGAACCAGATAGTTCATTAGTCATGAACTATATCGATATGTGTGGTGTTGTGTCGTTTTGTGATTTAAGTTCCGTCACATGAGTCACAAATACTGAACGCAAAAAACACAAACATACTGAGCTCAAAATTCATTGGACTGGTCTCATTTCAACTTGTAAGGAGATAGGCATGAGTTCATCGTTCCACAGTTCCCCAATATCCGATGGAGCATGGATGAGTCCTCTTCCTTTGATGCCAACAAAGACAGCTTTCGACCATCCTCAGAGACACTTTCCATTTGGTGTGAAGGGGGAAAACAGTTGTGAATGTGACATGAATTTGCTGTAGAGTGAACGCCTGTACATTTGATATTTCGAAGTTACACACTTGCACAGCCCCTCTTGATACAGCTATAAGATAACCAACGCATACCTGCTCTACAAACCTGATTTCATGTAAACGTCAACCTTAATTATGTTTCCAGAGGGAATGTATCTCTGTCCACGTTGGCCAGGCCGGAGTGCAGATGGGCAATGCATGCTGGGAGTTGTATTGTCTGGAGCATGGCATCCAGCCTGATGGTCAGATGCCCTCTGACAAGACCATCGGGGGTGGTGACGACTCCTTCAACACCTTCTTCAGCGAGACAGGAGCAGGGAAACACGTTCCCAGGGCCGTCTTCGTCGACCTTGAACCCACTGTTGTCGGTAAGTGCCGTAGTTATGAGTGATGTATAGACTTTATTGATTTCAATACAGTCATACCGTTACATGGTCTGTCATGTGGACATTTAATTCAGAAGTGTTTAAGGCATGGCGTGTGTACCACAGGCATTCATAAAGAACTGATGAAGAAAGAAATACTGAGTTCTTTTGATGCAGATGATATATCTTCAGCATTATGTTGACGTGAAGGAGGGTCATGCTGGTATCGGACATATCCTGAAGGTCCATTTCTCTTTAACAGATGAGGTCCGTACCGGCACCTATCGCCAGCTGTTCCATCCCGAGCAGCTGATCACCGGCAAGGAGGACGCCGCCAACAACTACGCTCGTGGCCACTACACTGTAGGCAAAGAGCATATTGACATTGTCCTTGATCGTATCAGGAAGTTGGCTGACCAGTGCACTGGACTCCAGGGCTTCCTCATTTTCCACAGCTTCGGTGGTGGCACCGGCTCCGGCTTCTCTTCACTTCTGATGGAGCGTCTTAGCGTTGACTACGGCAAAAAATCCAAGCTTGAGTTCGCCATTTACCCTTCCCCACAGGTGTCGACCGCCGTAGTGGAACCCTACAACACCATTCTGACCACCCACACCACCCTCGAACACTCTGACTGCGCCTTCATGGTCGACAACGAAGCTATCTACGACATCTGCCGCCGCAACCTCGACATTGAACGTCCAACATACACCAATTTGAACCGTTTGATTGGTCAGATTGTCAGCTCCATCACTGCTTCACTCCGATTTGATGGTGCCCTGAACGTGGATATGACCGAGTTCCAGACCAACTTGGTGCCCTATCCACGTATTCATTTCCCTTTGGCTACCTATGCACCAATCATCTCTGCCGAGAAGGCCTACCACGAACAACTGAGTGTTGCTGAAGTCACCAGTGCTTGTTTCGAGCCCGCCAACCAGATGGTCAAATGCGACCCCCGTCACGGGAAGTATATGGCCTGCTGTCTGCTTTACCGTGGTGATATTGTTCCGAAGGACGTCAACGCTGCCATCGCCACCATCAAGACCAAGAGAACCATCCAGTTTGTCGACTGGTGTCCCACGGGTTTCAAGGTGGGCATCAACTACCAGCCACCAACAGTTGTTCCCGGTGGTGATCTGGCTAAGGTCCAGAGAGCCGTCTGTATGTTGAGCAACACCACCGCCATCGCCGAGGCTTGGGCTCGTCTTGACTACAAGTTTGACCTGATGTACGCCAAGCGAGCCTTCGTCCACTGGTACGTGGGTGAGGGTATGGAAGAGGGAGAGTTCTCCGAGGCCCGTGAAGACTTGGCTGCTTTGGAGAAGGACTACGAGGAGGTTGGAGTCGACTCTGTTGAAACTGAGGAGGGGGAAGAAGAGGAATACTAGACATGGAACTATGACCTTTCTTTTTGGATATTCACAGCAACGGTGATTTCTAGCATTAAATTCCAGTGGAAAGTCACCTATTTATCTGTCAGCGCTAATGTTATCCAGTTAAACATAAAATGTTTCTAAAGCAAATTTGATTTATCCCTTTTTCTCGTCTGAATTCGGACTTTGTTACTTTGTTATTTATCTAAGGACACTGTTGATTTAATCTTTAGCCTGCTGAATCAATTTCAGCATCAGGAATTGATAGGAGGGTGGGTGATTTCTAACAGTCAGTGTGTCACTAAATAAGGAACAACTGAAAAAATATTTGGCTCATTAATACTAGATAGAAAAATGAACATTATCATAAATTACTAAATTACTCGATTGACAGCCCAATGCGTTCTACATTAAGGAACCGAATAAATTGTCCAATTAGCGCAAATCGATTTCAATATTCTTATTACTGATATTTCCTAAATATCTGACTTTAATTTCGTATATTTGAATCAGTAAATATCCGCGCGACGACAAATTAAAAATGAATTCTGAAAAAAAATAATCGAAAACGTTCGTCGTAATTAAATCATAGTTTTGATGTCATCACAGGTCTTATTGAAATGGAACTATTACGTTTATTCAAACGTGTCGTGTCATGAAAATAGCAGAATAAAATACATGATTTATAAGCGTTCATGAGTTTTTCAAGTTTTTCATTTCAAGTGTTACGGTTCTTTAATTTTTGCCGGTGTTCGATCGTGTTACACGTACGAAAAACAAACACGGGAGCGCTTCGTCCAAACCCTACATAAAATATAGCTATTTTGGTCAGAAGAAAGTATACAGAACTCTTCTAAGTAAGACATGGGGAAAAGGGGAGATTTTCTCATTCTACAAGTATTTCATTTATCACTTTCCGTTTAGTATGACGAGAGACAGACGAAAATTAAGATCGTGAAATCCAACCTGTTTTCTGGTAAGTGCAAAGGTCACCGAATGTGATGTCACAGACAGGGATTGCATGATAAAATTCATTCATTATTGAATATTAATAATATAATTTCATCTGGCAAACCCAAATTTAGCACAAGTAACTGTTTAAAATGATTAATCAGAGCTCACAGCAATTTCTTGGTGTATTTTTTACTATATAATCCGCACATAGCCGAACCAGTTTGAGATTGACCCGGAAACAGTAGTCGATCAACACTCCAGATGCAAGTATTTCAGTAATATTTATTTGAATTTTGGTTCATTTTAGACCCATTACTTTGTTGTCCACTGAATATGAAGATAGCAAAGATATAATTGTGATGCATGCTGATGCTAGCTTGTTCTTATTTGTCACATGGTCCGACGCAAAAACGTTTACAAACATCAGCCTCAACAACAGGTGCGCGGATATGGGCGTGGCATTTGTGTTTCAAAATGACATTCACACTTTTGTTTTTGTGACGATGTAGTGTAGTAACTGTACAATGCATGTTTTATAAACTAAAATATATTTTAAGTTATAGTTTCAAATGAAATTGGGGATATTACATGTATGCAAAATTATATGTCTCATTTCAGAACAAGTTGAATTACATTCATAATTTTAACTCTTGTCATATATTGTCATATGCTGACTGATATTAATAATATGACAACTATTTTTTTTTTCTCCCAAATTGACATAGGCAGAGACACTCAGGATGTGCAAATAACCAAATTTTAATTAATGCCTTTCGGTGATGTAGAAAGCTGACAATGTTACACAATTCTTTAATACAAGTACATGAATACCATAAAATATATGGATAGATGTTTCATATTATTTAGTATATTTTGTTTCTTTATAATATCTTGCTAAATATACATCAAATACAAATGGGTGATGACCTATTTTTGTTTTCAACAGTACCTCTTTGGTGAATTATTTTGAATCACACTTGACTAATATCATTGATGTTGTTGCAGTAACAGTATATTTATCAGAAAATGTTATCATTTGATAAAAAAAGAAACCATATACATTTAATCAGCTGTATTGCCTCTGGTGAAAGTAAACAGGCTTCATATTCTGTAAATAGAAATTATCGTACCTTATTATCTTTTCCTGGGTTTAGGAGCAATGTCACAATGTGAAATGAATCTGTTGAACTTTCAAGGATTGTTTCTGTTTGCTGAAGTGTCTGATAATGACATACTCCAGTTATTTAGTGTCCAATAGCCTAAACCACCATAAACAAGAAGTGTCAAGTACAGTCCTCTTTGAATAACAAAAGGCCAAATACAGAGCAGTCTTTCGTTTAGGGTCTGGAAGCATTTGATATGTCTTTGCCACATACATATGGCAATGAGAAATTCTAAATTGAAATCTTAATGAAATAGCTCCAAACTGGACAACGAAAACCACTCATTGCAGAGCTCAGTGTTAGGAAAGAGAAATCTATTTGTCCCTGGTGCCACCTTCAATGATTACCTTGATGCCTCAGACTAACACAGGTTGCACCTCCTGCTTAACAATTATCTGTCATTTGTCTTTTGATATTCCATATTCACAACACCACTACAACAAAATTATATAATTTTATATTACTTCATAAAATTTCATGACATAAAGAACTGAGTCTCTCTGTCAATCATGGTCAGGGTATCAATGCTGCAAGACAGTTTGGATCATCAGTCTGTCAGATGAAGTCTGTTTATGACAGTAAAATATGAACATGGACATTGTGTAAGTAGGTATAAGTATGACCATAAATATGAGGTTACATTTTGAACTAGTGCATTTCTAAATGCTGTATCAAGCCATGCATTGAGTCACATGACAACTTTTTTTTATAAATATGCACACGCACCAAACACTCTGATCTTACAAATTACATGCAGTACAGTAGATATAGAATTAAACCCCGAAAGCTCTGCTTTTTGAAGTAACAGAATTATTTGAACAAAAGATTAGCTGTTTGGCTGTTTTAATGGCTAAAATAAGTACTGATTTTGAGTGAAAAGCATTCCCACAGACGATGACAATTTTGTTCAGATTTTTATGAAAATCATTTACGTTACATTCTTACACACTGGTTTCGTTCGTTTCTGCGAAAGGAAAAATGATTTCATTCATGACATCTTCAATCATCAAAACTGTACTTCTTGTGAAGATATACACAAAACAATATAATGTTATTGTTATGACACACTGACAATTTATAAGTCTCCCCGTGTCAGAGCATTCTTCGAAAAAAAAGACTGTGAAAATCATCGACTTTGGATTTACTAAACTAAAGATCAACACATCGACGGCTAGCTTGAGGAAAAATACTTCAACACAAGCAAAAAATGACAACTGCTATTGAACACAACCAACAGTAACTAATTGAGGAAGACTGAAAGGTAATTCTGGTGCATAGTATGGATCTTACGGGAATTTGAATCAATTTAGAAAATGTATCAATGGTCGTTTTCCAACTCATTTATATTTTACCTCCACGAGTGCCATGCTGTGTACGCGCTTCCGGTTTCATCAAGGATGGGTACAATTACAAATATTGTGATACTGTTTCATGATCTGCATTATATACATATTGAGTCGTTTTCTTTCAATGTATATGAGTTCACATTCTGCTTATGAACACATATTTTCAAACATCCTTAGTGTCTTGTCACTGAGAAAAAACGGCAAGGTTGACCACACCCTTTCGGGTCACCTACAGCTGTCAATATTGTGAATGTTGGAAGGTTTACCAAACAAAATCAAAATAACTCGCTAAATATGGTAATTTCTGTGCAGTGACAATCATATTCACCTATTCACACCATGTAATTAATTCCAGATAAAATAGTTGGATATATCAAAATAATGGCACATTTTCTTCGGCATCACGAAGCATGTGGACTTGTTTGTTTACCGCCGTTGCCATGATCGTTCCTGTTCGTCCAATCGGTGATGTAACATTGAAATTGGTTTTGTTTATAATTATTTAAATCGAAAGTACCAATTGTTAGAAAATGGGAAACGTATGTGCTTTGTCGTCACCAAAGAACAAAAATATTGATGAAATTAATATAAAAAAATATATATATATTTCATTATGAAGAAAATATTAGACTGGGTACCACTCAGCGTGATGTGCTTGAAGTCAACAATAGCCGTTATTTGCGACTGTGTGCCGAGAAATTTGGCGATCACATTTTTAATTCGCAGGCGTTTCGATTTAAGGTATATACACTTATTACAGATTGTATATTTAGAAAGCTGAGAATTAGTGCATTTCATCCATAATTGAAATGACACATAAATCTGACTTGTTGAAAAATTATTGCAAGTTTTATTTCGAGATGTCATTATCATGCTCTCCTGACGAATGGGTTCGATAGTTGCATTGAGACGATTTAAGTAATGAACTGAATAAAATACAGCTGTCATCGACTTCCCTCAGAAACAAGCCTGGTATGCTGCCGACAAATAAAGAAGCTTTTCACTTAAATACCCACTGGGTCGTCGTGATTATCAACTCGAGATTGTAAGATAGCTGTCAGTTTGTTCAAACAAATATATCCAGTGGTGAGATAGTGAGTATTATATTCAGACGACATACTGCTAGACACATATTAGATGATCCTGCGCACTAAACGCATTTGTGACAAGAGAGGCGGTACAACGAATTGGGCGAGTACACTTAGCTGCTACAGGTAGCTTGGCGATTATGCACGTGCAATACATGCTAACCGTGACATGAAATCAACAGCGCATATTCCTTCGAATGATAAGACTGCAATTTCAGGCATAAGATACTGATATTCCACGCTAACCTTTAGTTAAGACGAAGACAAATAGATGATTGGGGCATTCACAAGCATTTTAGATATTCAACAATTTTGTTTAAAAAAACCCCAGGAAAATGTCATTTGCTTCGTGAAATGGATCGGTGGTTCTAAACATATTTGCTGAGTATATTGTGTTCAATTCGTTGGGATTGTACCTGTTCCCAAATCGAGTGTGCTATAACAATTAATGCTTGAAACGCACGGGGAAAATGAACTTCTCGATATTTATCTGACAACCTGTCTCCCTCTTGTTTCAAGTGGATCGTTCTGTGGAGCGTTCCCAAGTATGCAAATTGGGGTCATTTGTCCGGTCGTGGATCATCTTATATGTGTTTACCAATAGTCTATCTTGCTATCATCTCGGTGGATGAATAATCGAGAGACCACTGTGAACAACGTTTCATAAATATGACGAAATCTCCAAGTAAAGCATCTCTGTGAGCGAATGTATGACGTCTTTTCGACACGGCTGTAAGTAGTACTTCAAAAAGCCTCTTCTTTAATGAAACTCCAGGTATCATCACCGACACGAATTTGGGATAGGAACCGATCACCAGAAGATCATTGGACGATGAAGGACCGAGAGCGTCTTGAAATATGCATGGCCCTCGGAATATGATCACCGAAATTAAGTAGCTTAACGTATGGATGGAACAATGTAATATTGGACAAACTTGAAAGCTGGGCACACGTAATTTGAATCCCATAGCGGAAACAGCGTGGTCGTTAATTCGAAAATAGATGTGTATCACACTGCCATCATCCGGGCAACAGTATGAAACGAGATTGCGGCATCATTATGTTTACAAAATATTGCATGATGTTCTGTGACCTTCCTGCGAACCTCACATCTGTACAACTGTTGGAACAGAAGAACACGATTGTGATGTTTTCCACGGCGGCTGTGAGGAAAACACAACTGGTCTTCATGGACAGGTGAACCTTACGTTCCAGAATGGTCTGGGGTTGATTCACCTGGTGTTGCTAGGCTCAAAACATGGTCCCGATATTGTATGGCAATACGAATCTGGTGACAACCAAAATCACAAACTGTCACCCAGATATAGTCAACATAAAACATTGAGACAGTCAGTCATTTTAAACTATGGAAGAACCAGTCATATAGAGACAATCATTCTAAACCGTGGGAGAACCAGTCACATAGAGACAATCATTCTAAACTGTGGAAGAACCAGTCACATAGTGAGTGAGTGTGTGAGTGAGTTTAGTTTTACGCTGCACTCAGCAATATTCCAGCTATATGGCGGCGGTTTGTAAAATAATCGAGTCTGGACCATGCAATCCAGTGATCAACAACATCGATCTGCGCAATGGGGAACCGATGACATGAGTCAACCAAGTCAGCAAGCCTGACTACCCGATCCCGTTAGTCGCCTCTTACGACAAGCACATACGTCAAGCTGTTATGGCAAGCATGGGTTGCTGAAGGCCTATTCTACCCCGGGACCTTCACGGGTCACCTGTCACATTGAGACAATCATTCTAAACCGTTGGAGAACCAGTCACATTGAGACAATCATTCTAAAATGTGGAAGAGCCAGTCACATTGAGACAGTCATTCTAAACTGTGGAAGAACCGGTCACCCTTAGACAGTCATTCTAAACTTGGAAGAACCGGTCACCCTGAGACAGTCATTCTAAACTATGGAAGAACAAGTCACCCTGAGACAGTCATTCTAAACTGTGGGAGATCCAGTCACATTGACACAGTCATTCTAAAGTGTGGGAGATCCAGTCACATTGAGACAGTCATTCTAAACTGTGGGAGATCCAGTCACCCTGAGACAGTCATTCTAAACTGTGGGAGATCCAGTCACCCTGAGACAGTCATTCTAAACTGTTGGAGATCCAGTCACCTTGAGACAGTTGAATTTACACACATTCATCACGATCACTGGTGTTCCTCAATCTGGTGGTTCCTCGTAGGCCAAAAGATTCTTCGTGAGTGGACTAACAGCCATGAAGTAAAAGCACCAATGTTACGACAGGACATCCCTGCACCACGCAAGCCAGTAGCTTGCCATCATGTATTTCCAAAACGTCTTGCATTGTCAAGTAGTGTCTTTTACGTCATTTCAGGAAACCGTATCACACAATTTTGAATTGTATACTCCACTTTCATTACTATGTCAGGCGGCCACTCATCTGGTGATTGTTGAAGGAAGGATGGACCATTCTGCCAAGCGGAAGAATTTGCAAGCTTCTCCAGTGTCTTGCCTCTAGTAAGATCATCAGCAGGGTTATCTTTCGTGTTCACATACCGCCAATCTGCAACGTTGGTCAGAGTTTGAATCTCTGCAACCCTGGTTCCAACAAATACCTTATATCTGCACGAATCAGATCTCAGCCAAGGCAGCACTGTTGTTGAATCACTCCACAAGGTGACTCTTTCAATAGGTAAGGTAAGTTCTCTGTTCAGCATGTCTGCAAGTTGTGCTCCCACCAGTGCTGCTGAGAGTTCAAGTCGAGGTATGGAAAGCTGACGTTTTGGAGCAACTCTGGATCTGGCTTCTACAAAGCTGACATAAACCTTTCCTTGATACACTGTCCGAAGGAAGGCAACTGCTCCATACACACGCTCCGAGGCATCCGAGATGATATGTAGTTGTTGAACTGAATTCGTGGTATGAACATGATGAGGCGTGTAACATCGAGGTAGATTCACGTTCTCAATGTTCGGTAGCTAATTTTCCCATGAACATCACTTCTCATATTCACTTCCCTCCACAATAGATGCATCCCAGTGTCTCTTCAATTTCCACAGATCTTGGACAATGACATTTGTTCTTGCTGTGAAAGGAGTTAAATATCCCAAGGGGTCATACTGGCTTGCCAAGATTCGATATATGACTTTCGTGGTGAGGCAATCATGGCTAATTTCCTTGACCCTATATCCAAGCACATCACTGTCACATTGCCACTGGAGTCCCAAGGTTCCTTCTGTAAGTCCTGCTTCGCCAAGACTGAGCCAACGTTCATAATTGGCTGCCTGGTCCTCTGTAGGTAGATCATCCACTGCCTGAGGTGGAATCCGCCTTTATCCAGCAAAGCACTCATGTCATGTACTAACACTTTGGCTTCCGCTGCTGTGGGAACGCTGTCTAGGCAGTTGTCTACATAGAAAGCTGTGGCAACTGATCTGTATACATCAGGGTTTTCCTCTTTGTGACCATGTGCATGTGTCTGCAGTGCATATGTGGCACAGCAAGGGCTTCAGGTGGTTCTGAAAGGTAGCACCTGCCATTCATAAATGTTTGGTGGAACTGTCTGATCCATGTCACGCCAGATGAATCGTAGTAAGGGTCGATCCTTTGGCAGTAGTCTCACTTTGTGGAACATGGCCTTTATGTCACCTGAGATTGCTACGCGATGCTGTCTGAAACGCAGTAAGACTCCAATCAGGGACGATCCAAGTTGAGGCCCAGGAAGTAAATTCTCATTCAGGGTTCTGCTTTCATAGCTGTACGAGCAATTGAACACCAAACGACTCTTTCCAATGTGTTGCACAATATGATGTGGAATGTACCAAGATTCAGCACTTTCCCCTGCCTCTTCCGGGCTGATAATCTTCACGTAACCTGCATCTACGAACTTCTGAATCTCTTCCTTGTGCACATGAGCTAGTTCAGGATTTGACGTAAGTCTCATTTTTGTACGGATGAGATTATGCTTAACAGATTCTTCTGTGGCAATAAGGGAAACTCCACTATTAATCCTAAGCAAGGGGGAAGCATATCGCACTACTTCATACATCTCAACTCTTTCTGTGAATGTCTCTAAAGTTTCCAAGGCTTGCTTGTCCTGCTTTGACCTGGTCACATCCTTTGTTCCATTGGGAACTGCATCAATCTGCCACAGTTTCTCAACATTACTCCAAAGCTCAGGATCACGGTGAACACTGGAAGTGAGTAGACACTGCTCAACTGTCTGTGACATCCGTAAGTGTAAGTGCATGTCTGCTTGACCTTGTAAAGACCAGCCTAGTCGCGTATGTACAGCGACCGGTGCTCCCTTGGGTCCAAACTGCACAGGCTCCTGTGGGAGAATTATGTCTGCATAATCTGAGCCAATCAGGATCACACGCTGTGCATTGTAGATGGAGGGTAGAGGATAATCTCTCAAATGTGGCCATCTGATCTGCAAATCCTTCACTGGATACGTGTACTCTGACAGGCAAAGTGAAGGTGAGGTGAACGCATTTGATATTGGATACTGAATCTGTGGCGAGTCACCTGGCGATGTGGAAAGGTTGACACTCTTCCCTGTACAACGGTAAGATTCATGCCGGATTGTTGACAGGAGGATTTCATCTGTTCTACCACAGAGTTTAAGCCTTTCTGCAGTTGATGTGAAAATCATAGTTCGTTGTGATCCATCATCCAGGACAGCGTATGTTTCCATCTGACCACCTGGGCCATGGAGGACAACATTAACAAATTTCAACATAACAGAGCATGGTTTGGAGGGTTGATCAACATAAACTGCTGGTTTCTCTGTCATGACTGAATATACCTTGTTAGTTTGGGCTTTAACAGCATCATGGAGTACAGTCAAGTGCAGTCCTTGCAGGTGTGGCACACTTTCCTGAGTGTACAGTCTACCGGTTTGTGAGTACGTGCACACTTTGAGCATCGGTTCCCTTCTTTCATCCATCTGATAATTCCGTCTAATGATAGTTTCTGAAACTCCTTACAAGAGTTCAAATAGTGTTCTGAGGAAGAGCAGTAAGGGCAGTAGGCTATGAACTTGGTCATCGTCTTTGTCTCATCCCTACTTACTGTACTGGATGTAGGAATATGGGTACTTGGGTTTCGTGAGTCAGATCGCGTATGGAAACTGGTCATCATTGTTGGTTCATTTCTCCTTGGTGGTACTCGTCTGAATCGACCTATGTTCAAGGGTTTGTTGCCACTGCCTGATCGGTTGTCATCATTATGATATGATGAGGTGACTTGACCAGATAAACGTCTGGCTTGAGATTTAATCTGAAGCCAATAACTAAACTGAGAAAGAGTGTAGGTTTGACTTGAGTGCTCTCCTATCACACCTGTCTTGAGGCAATGTTCAATGAAACTATCTTTTAGCCTCACTGGTAGCTTACTCAACAGTCTATCCACATGGGAACCACACTGTAACTCTGCACAACTCTCACCATCCAGAGATTTCAGCACCCCAACCAGGGAATGTACAGCAAGGGCAAAGTTCTCAAATGCCTCATTATCTCCAAACTTTACAAAGGGCATACTCAAAATTGCTCCAAGCTCTCCTTGAACTAACTGACGAGGCTGACCGTACTTATTCTTGAGGGCTTCAAAGGCTTCGGGGTAAGGCTGTGGTGCATACATGTATGCTTCTGCTAAACGTTTAGCTCTGCCACCCAGCCTATCAAGCAACAACTGGTATTTGTACTGTTCAGTTAAATGAGTATGGACATTGACCAGATTATCCAGGGCCATTTTGAGAATGGCAAAGTCCTTTTCCTTCTCGCTGTTGAACAAAGGCAAAGTAGGTCGTGGAATCCCATATGATGAGGAAATCAATAGTTCAGTCATGTTTGGTATCATAGGTGGAGTTTGTCCATGAGGGAAACTTGGTGGACCATAAGTTTGGGGTCCAAAGGATGTGTCCCCAGAAGAAGGGTGAACTGGAGCACTTTGGAATGGTTCAGCAGCTATGTTTGGGAAATTCGGTGGCAAGGATGGCTCATCCGGTTTCACACAAGTTTCCTTCTCATATGGTACAGGCATGGCATTATGAACAGAATGCAGAGTCCTCTTGGTTAGTCTTCTCAGTTTTGAAAACAACTTGTTCAACCTGGTTTTCAACATTTGCCATTACAGCTTGCTGACCATGTGTTGATGGGGTAATAGTGGTGGAAGTGGTTACTGCAGCTGGTGGATTCAAACCTATTCCTATCAGGGATGCCAAAAGATCTGCCTCCTTCAAGGAATTCTCTGCTTTGCGGATCCTGCGCTCTCGTCCCAGTTCAGTATTCCTTTTTATGACGCTGCCTTATCACTAGACGTTCAATGTCTTCTGCTCGCTTTCGAGCCCTAAGCATTTGCTCCTCTGCTTCCATGCGGGCTAAATATGCTTTATCATTTAACACCCTCATTTCTTCATCAACCTTGGCATCTTCTATAGCCTGTCTCTTTAGTTCAGCTAACTCTAGTTGCCTTCTTTGTCTCGTTAATTCTGCTGATTGGAGATCACTGAGTTTAGAGGTAAGTGACACATCTGACATATCTGAACGTCTGGATACATTTGAAGTCTTGGTTATCATGGAGTGTTTAGTTTTGCAGTGATCAGACTTCTCTACAGAGCGAACTGACTTGTCTATATTCCTGCCATCTGGGAGATTTAACACATAATCTGTCAAATGGTGTGGTAAATGTCTCTCTCGTGAGGATTGACGTAAAGACATAATACCCTGAATCAAACCTTGGGCACTGGCAGTGGAGGTTGTCACCGTTGATGTCCAGAGTGGGGGTGTCTTCGTGATGGCATTGGTAACTGCATGGGAGACTGGGTCGGCTAGCCTTTCCATGTTGGAAAATTTAGATTCATCACTAAAGACACGGTTCAGTGGCTGTCCATCCATTTGGCAACGTATCCGGCTCGCGGGACCATGAAAAGCAGTGTCTGTTTCATGCTTCAAGGCTTTATTCCAGAGCACATGGCAATGGGTACATGGAGGCCGCCATCTTGTGTTCTACGAAAACATGAACTTTTTTCGAAAATAGGGAATGGTAAGCGGAATGCAATAACCTAAGTGAAATAAATCAAATCCTTCACATCAGAACTCTTATCAGAGTGTACATTAGGCGACACATTTCACATTCGGAAATTTACATGATGAAAGCATAAGTCATCTCTTTTAGAAAAGCGATGCTTTCGCACTGGTACAAAACGAGACTTTTTGGCTCATATGAAAACATATGTTACAGTAATATCAGAACAGCCAAATGTCGCTGCACAAAAGTTGAAACCTGGTATTGTGAAAACATTGGATGAATATGACTTCATTTGATCCTTGCAGTCATCGAGAAACCGATATTCCCACCATACTTCATGTTGATCATGCTGCAATGCATCGTTATAAAATGATTAGGTTACGAACAGTAACTGCAGACGTTGTAGTCTTTGGAATCGCCAATGCTCGCTAAATACAATGTTTATTCATAATGCAGGAAATTAACCATCCCAAAACACACTCCCGTGATAACCTATATATATATATGATTTCATTTTGTATGTACCGTGTTACTAAGAAGGTAGTCAAATAGAACTAACGAGCTATAGAACGCATATAGTCCGGATTAGTTGGGTAGAAACAACATAATTATAACAGACTTAACACTACTTGTCTAAAGCACATGAAGTAGACCTCATTTTCCCTCCCAAAGTTGGTAGGTCTGCTTCATGTGCAGAAACCCGCCGTCATGTAGCTGGAATATTGCTTTGTGCGGCGCAAAGCTAAACTCAGTCAAATTCATCAAGAACTCCACAACAATGTACATCCCCTTACAGTGAATACTCCACGTGTCCGTGTGTTGAGTGTACAATGTTATTGTGGACTTGCCCATTTTGAGTGCCTCCATATGTGAAAATGTTCCCAGTTAGGCATCAGTTAATAAAATGTTTTATGCTTTTATCATTAAATGCACAATTTGGCTGTTTAGTATTCGTCTTCCGGGTTCTGACCAATCAAATGATTCATTGTCCTTCTATGTTGGTATCAGTTGGCAGTTTACACTTAAGGACATCCCAGGGATAGGAATAATTCTATCATCAGAGCAGCTATGGCAACTGTAGATACAAAGCAGCCAATGTATTTAAACCATCGATGTTTCCTCCTCACATACATCAACCAACCAAGACGTCACGATTCAGTGCTTGTATGAAGAAACAAAGCACGAGGCACAAGTGGTTTTAAATGATTAAAGTGCTGGAGACGAAATGTTGATAGTGACAATTGTCTTGCGACTGTCTTGGCAACGAGCCCGGTACAATTGATCACCACTGTTGTCACAGTTTCATTCGTCTCGCCGGTCTCCATCGGAAAGGTTTCAGCGAGTTCGTCTTTGACAGAACAGGTACCACTGTAAGCTCACCATGGTAAGTACAATGTTTTGCTTAAGGCAGTAACATGAAGCCACAGTGGCTGGTACAGATGCACCGGTGTTTCGGGCACTTCGAGTATACCTTTAGACGCTCGCTTGTAGGGACTTCTGATATGGGAGTGTTGGTGTCATTCATATGCTGTTAATAACATAACTCAGTCATCAAAAAGTTATGTTTAGCATTATAAAAACTGCGCAGTCAAAACGATCTTCAAGGTAACAGAAGAATGGTAGGGATTCCTGTAAATACCTTACATTTGTAATCACGGTTATCATAATCAACACAGTTTTTAATGATGAGAAGAGGTGTTGTGTAGAGTGTTGTGAGATTGACTTAAAGTAAGGGATCCTGTTGTGGATGAGTGTATTTAAACTATGCCCTAGAGATTAGCCTACAATATAAAAGCAACTATTTATCCACTGTTAGGTACTTGTGGATACACATGTGTATTCAGATATGCCTGTAAGGAACTGTGTGTGCTGTGTACCAGTGACTCTACCTGTTTTATCAATATTGTTCTGTCAATGTTTATTCGAAACTAACAGCGAATGAATGAGTATGGTGTTACATCGCTTTTAGCAACATTCCAGCAATAGCACGGCTTTGGACACCAGACATGGGCTTCACATATTGTGCCCATGTGGGGAAATGATGAACTGGACGATGTCATTTAGAAAGCTCATGAACGTTATTCCGCTGTCTGTGTCATCCTCGTGGATGTATCACGCCGTGTGCAGTCTCCCGTGATGCTGCCATGGCAACCGTAGTGTTATGTTTACATCGACAAACTAAGTGAACCAGATAGTCATTTGTCCGTGACGTCATCACTGATAAGATGGTGTGAAATCATGGAAGATATTGATATGTATGCTATGTCCTATTCAACAGTCATCACTTCAGATTGGATGACGTAATTATACAGCCATCACTGAAACGAATGTCGATACATATTCTTTGAGAGTACTGATCGAGTTAAACGGCATTGTTGTTGACTCATTCACCAAAATATTTAATTATTCAATATTATGATTATAAAGTAAGTTCCATGATATGAGTAAGATAGTGAGTCAGTTTAGTTTTACGCCGCATTCAGCAATTTTCCGGCTATATGGCGGCGGTCACCTTACGTGAACCACAGCTACTAAAATACTACAGGCGAAAATTATATATAACTCACTTTAATTGTACAGAGATGCTTCGTCCAGGAGTTCCGTAATATCTGGTGTAGCATTAATCAGTCTTGATGTCAAACTCACATATAACTATACAATGGCAACATTGAAGACTGCTTTCAACCATCCTCAGAGACAAATTCCATTTGGTGTAAAGGTTGTAAACACCTGTGAATGTGACATGAAGTTGCTTTAGAGTGAACGTCTGTACATTTGATGTTCGAAGTATTACACGTGCACAGCCCCTCTGAATCTCTCTTGATACAGTTGTAAACATAGCCACCACATATCTGCTCTACGAACCTGTTTTCATGCAAGTTCTAAAAGTCAACCTTACTTATGTTTCCAGAGGGAATGTATCTCTATCCACGTCGGCCAGGCCGGGTGTCAGATTGGCAATGCATGCTGGGAGTTGTATTGTCTGGAGCATGGCATCCAGCCTGATGGTCAGATGCCCTCTGACAAGACCCTCGGTGGTGGTGACGACTCCTTCAACACCTTCTTCAGCGAGACTGGAGCAGGGAAACATGTCCCCAGGGCCATCTTCGTCGACCTTGAACCCACTGTTGTCGGTAGGTGCCGTGGTTATGAGTGGCTTATATTTTTTCTGAATATATTACAGTCATACCTTTACATGGTCTGTGTCCATTTAATTCAGAAGTGCTTAAGACATGGCGTGTGTACCACAGGCATTTATGAAAAACTGACGAAGAAAGAAATCAAATGTTCTTTAGACGCAGATGATTGATCTTCAGTATCATCTTGACAAGAAGAAGAATCATTTTGGTATCAGAACATATCCTGAAGGTCCATTTCTCTTTAACAGATGAGGTCCGTACCGGCACCTACCGCCAGCTGTTCCATCCCGAGCAGCTGATCACCGGCAAGGAGGACGCCGCCAACAACTACGCTCGTGGCCACTACACCGTAGGCAAAGAGCTTATTGACCTTGTCCTTGACCGCATCAGGAAGTTGGCTGACCAGTGCACTGGACTCCAGGGCTTCCTCATCTTCCACAGCTTCGGTGGCGGAACTGGCTCCGGCTTCACCTCTCTCTTGATGGAACGGTTGTCTGTGGACTACGGCAAGAAAGCCAAGCTTGAGTTCGCCATTTACCCTTCCCCACAGGTATCGACCGCCGTCGTGGAGCCCTACAACTCCATCCTGACCACCCACACCACCTTGGAACACTCCGACTGCGCCTTCATGGTCGACAACGAGGCTATCTACGACATCTGCCGACGTAACCTCGACATTGAACGTCCAACATACACCAATTTGAACCGTCTGATTGGTCAGATTGTCAGCTCCATCACTGCCTCTCTCCGATTTGATGGTGCCCTGAACGTGGATATGACTGAATTTCAGACCAACTTGGTGCCCTATCCACGTATTCACTTCCCTTTGGCTACCTATGCACCAATCATTTCTGCGGAGAAGGCCTACCACGAACAGTTGAGTGTTGCTGAAGTCACCAGTGCTTGTTTCGAGCCCGCCAACCAGATGGTCAAATGCGATCCCCGTCACGGCAAGTACATGGCCTGCTGTCTGCTTTACCGTGGTGATGTCGTCCCGAAGGACGTCAACGCTGCCATCGCCACCATCAAGACCAAGAGGACCATCCAGTTCGTTGACTGGTGTCCAACTGGTTTCAAGGTGGGCATCAACTATCAGCCACCAACAGTTGTCCCCGGTGGTGACGTGGCCAAGGTCCAGAGAGCCGTCTGTATGTTGAGCAACACCACTGCTATTGCCGAGGCCTGGGCTCGTCTTGACCACAAGTTTGACCTGATGTACGCGAAGCGAGCCTTCGTCCACTGGTACGTGGGTGAGGGTATGGAAGAGGGAGAGTTCTCCGAGGCCCGTGAAGACTTGGCTGCTTTGGAGAAGGACTACGAGGAGGTTGGAGTCGACTCTGTTGATGCCGAGGGTGAGGAGGAAGGAGACGAATACTAGACATGGAACTTCTTGTGTCCTTTCTTGTTAGATATTCTTTCACAAATATAACTGTATTCCGGGGAACTGTGATTTCTAGCATTAAACTACAGCGAAAAGTCACCTGTTTATCTGTCAACCCTAATGTTATCCAGTTTAAACATCAAATGTTCTAATAGCAAATTTGTTTTTATCCCTTTTGACGTCTGAATTCGGACTCTGTTACTTTTTGTTTATCCAAGAACAGTGTTGATTTAAAGTAATAAACTGAATAAAATACAGCTGTTATCAACGTTCTCCATTTGTTTTGTTTCCCGTCAGCATAATGAGGCCAAGATGGTGGTATTTGTCATGACCGTTTCTATTAATTCTCCACACCTTGATTAAGTAGACTCTACAATACTAGCTATGTATTTGCAAAGCATAGCAGATTGTATTTTAATCACGGCATCTTAGTTTACTGCTTGAGGAAAGACATCTATCAGAGAAACAAGCCTGGTATGCTGCCGACAAATAAAGAAACATTTCACTTAAATAACCACTGAGTCGTCGTGATAGCTGTCAGTTTGTTTAACCAAACATCTCCAGTAGTTAGATAGTAACTGTTATGCTAACACGGTTTATTCCATCTTCCCGTTATTTCGGTGCGTGTGAATGAGAGCGGTATTTCACGAAAAGTCTAAGCGGCGAGTGTTTGACTTCTTTTCAACAAGGCAGCAAGTAGTACTTCAAAAAGGCCGCAACATTAAGGAAACACCAGGTATCATCACCGACACGAATCTAGGATAAGAACCGATCACTAGAAGATCCCTGAACGTTGAGGGAACAACAGCGTCTTGAAATGAACATGCATGGCCATTCGGAATATGATCACCGTAATTGAGTAGCTTAACGTATGGATGGAACAATGTAATACTGGACAAACTTGAAAGCTGGGCACACGTAATTTGAATCCCATAGCGGAAACAGCGTGGTCGTTAATTCGAAAATAGTTGTGTATCACACTGCCATCATCCGGGCAACAGTACAAAGGATGAAACGAGATTGCGGCATCATTATGTTTACACAATATTGCATGATGTTCTGTGACCTTCTTGCGAACCTCACATCTGTACAACTGCCGGAACAGAAGAACACGATTGTGATGTTCTCCAGGGCGGCTGTGAGCAAAACACAACTTCTCTTCATGAACAGATGAACCTGTAGAATTGTAGAGAAAATCGCTGTAAACTGTGTGGGAAACTTGTGACAATCAATCTAAAGTTTGGGAGAACCAGTCACCCTGGGATAATTATAATAAACAACAGGAGAACCAGTCACTTAGGACCAATTCAGATCAACTGTGAGAGAAAACGTTATCCAGAGACAGTTCACATAAACTGTGGGAGAACCGGTCACCACAACCAGTGGGGGAATCCGTTACCCAGAGACAGTCACCATACACATTTGGGGAATACGTCACCCAAAGACAGTCACCATACACATTTGGGGAATACGTTACCCAGAGACAGTCACCATACACATTTGGGGAATGCGTTACCCAGAGACAGTCACCATACACATTTGGGGAATACGTTACCCAGAGACAGTCACCATACACATTTGGGGAATGCGTTACCCAGAGACAGTCACCATACACATTTGGGGAATACGTTACCCAGAGACAGTCACCATACACATTTGGGGAATACGTTACCCAGAGACAGTCACCATACACATTTGGGGAATACGTCACCCAGAGACAGTCACCATACACATTTGGGGAATACGTTACCCAGAGACTGTCACCATACACATTTGTGAAATACGTTACCCAGAGACAGTCACCATACACATTTGGGGAATACGTTACCCAGAGACAGTCACCATACACATTTGGGGAATACGTCACCCAGAGACAGTCACCATACACATTTGGGGAATACGTTACCCAGAGACAGTCACCATACACATTTGGGGAATTCGTTACCCAGAGACAGTCACCATACACATTTGGGGAATACGTTACCCAGAGACAGTCACCATACACATTTGGGGAATGCGTTACCCAGAGACAGTCACCATACACATCTGGGGAATGCGTTACCCAGAGACAGTCACCATACACATTTGTGAAATACGTTACCCAGAGACAGTCACCAAACACATTTGGGGAATACGTTACCCAGAGACAGTCACCATACACATTTGGGGAATACGTTACCCAGAGACAGTCACCATACACATTTGGGGAATACGTTACCCAGAGACAGTCACCATACACATTTGGGGAATTCGTTACCCAGAGACAGTCACCATAAACGATGGGGGAGTCCGTCACCCAGAGACAGTCACCATACACATTTGGGGAATACGTCACCCAGAGACAGTCACCAAACACATTTGGGGAATACGTTACCCAGAGACAGTCACCATACACATTTGGGGAATACGTTACCCAGAGACAGTCACCATACACATTTGGGGAATACGTTACCCAGAGACAGTCACCATACACATTTGGGGAATACGTTACCCAGAGACAGTCACCATAAACGATGGGGGAGTCCGTCACCCAGAGACAGTCACCATAAGCAGTAGGGGAATCCGTCACCTAGGGACAGTCACCATAAACAGTTGGGGAATCCGTTACTCACAGACAGTCATTATAACCAGTGGGGAATCCGTCACCCAGAGACAGTCACCATCAAAAGTGTTGGAATCCGTCACCCAGAGACAGTCACCATAAACAGCTGGGGAATCCGTCACCTAGAGACAGTCACTGTCAGCTGTTGGAAAGCCATGGCTCGTTTATTGAGGGAATAGAATCACAAATAATAAGAGCAATGGGTTTTCATAACTGACGTACATTGTAACATAAAGACTGTTGTGACTCTTTAATCGAAGTAATGGCCATATCATCGCTGATAGTGCAGGTGTGTCACCCAGATCTACACCGTATGGTGTATGTACAAACATAAACGTTCGTGTAGATATCTTGTGCGATATCCGTTCAGCTACAATGACAACTAGTGTTTGTTTTGACAATGACATGCTCATTGAACCAGGCAACCATTTGCCCGTTCCATCATTAGTAATGCCTAGTGCTTATCACCCGAGACTCCATCTCCTGTTGGCCTGCATCTTCCTGGTTCTGACCAATCAACTGACCAACCGTCCATCTATGTTGGTATCAGTTGGCAATTTGCACTTAAGGACATCCCAGGGATAGAAATATTTAAGTCAACAGAGCAGCTAGGGCAACTGTAGATACAAAGCAGCCAATGTATTTAAAACATCGATCTTTCCTCCTCACCTACATCATCATATTTCCCTAACAACTAAAACTTCAACAAAGTACATACTGACAAATAAACTGACGCAGTCGGCATTATCAACCAACCAAGACGTCACGATTCAGTGTTTAGATGAAGAAACAAGGCACGAGGCACAAGTGGTTTTAAATGATTAAAGTGCTGGAGACGAACTGTTGATAGTGACAATTGTCTCGCGACTGTCTTGGCAACGAGCCCGGTACAATTGATTACCACTGCTGTCGCAGTTTCATTCATCTCGCCGGTCTCCGTCGGAAAGGTTTCAGCGAGTTCGTCTTTGACAGGTCAGGTACCACTGTAAGCTCACCATGGTAAGTACAATGTTTTGCTTAAGGCAGTAACACTACATGAAGCCACAGTGGCTGGTACAGATGCACCGGTGTTTCGGGCACTTCGAGTATACCTTTAGACGCTCGCTTGTAGGGACTTCTGATATGGGAGTGTTGGTGTCATTCATATGCTGTTAATAACATAACTCAGTCATCAAAAAGTTATGTTTAGCATTATAAAAACTGCGCAGTCAAAACGATCTTCAAGGTAACAGAAGAATGGTAGGGATTCCTGTAAATACCTTAAATTTGTAATCACGGTTATCATAATCAACACAGTTTTTAATGATGAGGAGAGGTGTTGTGTAGAGTGTTGTGAGATTGACTTAAAGTAAGGGATCCTGTTGTGGATGAGTGTATTTAAACTATGCCCTAGAGATTAGCCTACAATATAAAAGCAACTGTTTATCCACTGTTAGGTACTTGTGGATACACATGTGTATTCAGATATGCCTGTAAGGAACTGTGTGTGCTGTGTACCAGTGACTCTACCTGTTTTATCAATATTGTTCTGTCAATGTTTATTCGAAACTAACAGCGAATGAATGAGTATGGTGTTACATCGCTTTTAGCAACATTCCAGCAATAGCACGGCTTTGGACACCAGACATGGGCTTCACATATTGTGCCCATGTGGGGAAATGATGAACTGGACGATGTCATGTAGAAAGCTCATGAAAGTTATTCCGCTGTCTGTGTCATCCTGGTGGATGTATCACACCGTGTGCAGTCTCCCGTGATGCTACTAAAGTCGTACTTGGTTTATCACCAAGGATACTTCGCACCTAGAATTGGTTTTGGGTTTCGACAATATGCGATGGTTAAACATCCGAATTGAAGTGAACTAATAACTCCGTCTGTCAGGCAGGAATGTAACTGAACAGTGAATTGACACGGGAAAGTATGGGTATTATTCAACATTTTCCATAATATTTGAAAAGACGAATTCTACACATACGAATAATACAGTTGTGCGAATATGGCGACTTAAACCGCATTCTCACAGCGTGTCACCTGTACATATCCTAAATTACAGAACTCACGTATATACATTGTTAACGGAAATGTCCAGGACACATATTGCGATAGTTTAGAAATAATAGAAGCCTGACTTGTAAACTTGTCATACAGCCAGATTTTGTGTTTAAGTTATAACTATACCAGTCTTACAAAGTATCGGCATACAGAACTACCGTAGTAATGATACCGTTGCATGATAAGTTACATTAATCATAACAGCGCGGCCAAGGTACAAGATTAGAATATGACTTTGATAACATATAGAACTAGGTTCATTGTTCAAGTAAGGCGCATTTTAATAAAAAAAATATGGAAACAGCAAAGCATTAAGCAACTATGTCTTACCTTGATACAAACAGAAGGGTCCCAGGGTCAGACTGATGCATGTTTCAGACCCTGGTGCTTATATAGCTGAACTCTCTGCTTGTATGGTATGATCAGTTTCCCTGAAATGGAGACGACGCTTTGCCTAACTTTTGAAAAGTTATGGCATCGAGATATTACTCAATTTTTGGAGATGGCTTTAGAGATTATAATTGGCCGTGTATTGTCGGAAAAGTTGAGTAATAACCAGTAATGTACGTGGTTAAGCCTCCACATCTACATCTGTCTAACTTTACAGCGTGTACAGGTTTGAATATTTGACCATTAAGTTGTGGCCGGAGCGGTCACTACAAACACTGGAGTGTATTCTCAATCAGGCTTTTAGCGGCATGGGGCGATGCCAGTAGCATGGTCAGCTGTCAGTTACGCAAGTTACCGATAACAAGTCTGCTACAACGTGAATACTTTAACAAAATGTACGAAATATAACATATATTTTGGTGAGAAATATCTGAATAATTTGAGATGGTGTGAAATCATGGAATATACTGATATGTATGCTATGTCCTATTCAACAGTCATCACTTCAGATTGGATGACGTAATTATACAGTCATCACTGAAACGAATATCGATACATATTTTTTGTAAGTACGGATCGAGTTAAAGGTGATCGTCGATGACTCTTTCACCACAATATTCAATTACTAGTATTCAATGTTATGATTATAAAGTAACTTCTGTGATATTAGTGAGTGAGTGTGATTCAGTTTAGCTTTACGCCGCATTCAGCAATTTTCCGGCTATATGGCGGCGGTCACCTCACGTGAGCCACATATACTAAAATACTACAGGCGAAAATTATATATAACTGAAAATGCATTTAATAGCTCTTACTTTAATTGTACAGAGATGCTTCGTCCAGGGGTTCCGTAATATCTGGTGTAGTATTAATCAGCCTTGATATCAAACTCACATATAACTATACAATGGCAACAGTGAAGACTGTTTTCAACCATCCTCAGAGACAAATTCCATTTGGTGTAGAGGATGAAAACACCTGTGAATGTGAATGTGAATGTGAATGTGAATGTGAATGTGAATGTGAATGTGAATGTGAATGTGTTTTAGAGTGAACACCTTTGATGTTCGAAGTATTACACGTGCACAGCCCCTCTGAATCTCTCTTGATACAGTTGTAAACATAGCCACCACATACCTGCTCTAAGAACCTGTTTTCATGCAAGTTCTAAAAGTCAACCTTACTCATGTTTCCAGAGGGAATGCATCTCTATCCACGTCGGCCAGGCCGGATGTCAGATTGGCAATGCATGCTGGGAGTTGTATTGTCTGGAGCATGGCATCCAGCCTGATGGTCAGATGCCCTCTGACAAGACCCTCGGTGGTGGTGACGACTCCTTCAACACCTTCTTCAGCGAGACAGGAGCAGGGAAACACGTCCCCAGGGCCGTCTTCGTCGACCTTGAACCCACTGTTGTCGGTAAGTGCCGTGATTTTGAGTGATGCATAGACTTTAGTGATTTCATTACAGTCATACCGTTACATGGTCTGTCATGTGGACATTGAAATTAGAAGTGTTTAAGCCGTAGCGTGTGTACCACAGGCATTTATAAAGTACTGACGAAAAAAGAAATCTAAGAAATGTTGTTTTGACACAGATGATTAATCTTCAGTATCATCTTGAGAAGAAGAAGAATCAATTTGGTATCAGAACATATCCTGAAGGTCCATTTCTCTTTAACAGATGAGGTCCGTACCGGAACTTACCGCCAGCTGTTCCATCCCGAGCAGCTGATCACCGGCAAGGAGGACGCCGCCAACAACTACGCTCGTGGCCATTACACTGTAGGCAAAGAGCTTATTGACCTTGTCCTTGACCGCATCAGGAAGTTGGCTGACCAGTGCACTGGACTCCAGGGCTTCCTCATCTTCCACAGCTTCGGTGGTGGTACTGGCTCCGGCTTCACCTCTCTCTTGATGGAACGGTTGTCTGTGGACTATGGGAAGAAAGCCAAGCTTGAGTTCGCCATATACCCTTCCCCACAGGTGTCTACCGCCGTCGTGGAGCCCTACAACTCCATCCTGACCACCCACACCACCCTTGAACACTCCGACTGCGCCTTCATGGTCGACAACGAAGCTATCTACGACATCTGCCGACGTAACCTCGACATTGAACGTCCAACATACACCAATTTGAACCGTCTGATTGGTCAGATTGTCAGCTCCATCACTGCCTCTCTCCGATTTGATGGTGCCTTGAACGTGGATATGACCGAATTTCAGACCAACTTGGTGCCCTATCCACGTATTCATTTCCCTTTGGCTACCTATGCCCCAATCATCTCTGCGGAGAAGGCCTACCACGAACAGCTGAGTGTTGCTGAAGTCACCAGTGCTTGTTTCGAGCCCGCCAACCAGATGGTCAAATGCGATCCCCGTCACGGAAAGTATATGGCCTGCTGTCTGCTTTACCGTGGTGATGTCGTCCCGAAGGACGTCAACGCTGCCATCGTCACCATCAAGACGAAGAGAACCATCCAGTTTGTCGACTGGTGTCCAACTGGTTTCAAGGTGGGCATCAACTATCAGCCACCAACAGTTGTTCCCGGTGGTGACGTGGCCAAGGTCCAGAGAGCCGTCTGTATGTTGAGCAATACCACTGCCATTGCCGAGGCTTGGGCTCGTCTTGACCACAAGTTCGACCTGATGTACGCCAAACGAGCCTTCGTCCACTGGTACGTGGGTGAGGGTATGGAAGAGGGAGAGTTCTCCGAGGCCCGTGAAGACTTGGCTGCTTTGGAGAAGGACTACGAGGAGGTTGGAGTCGACTCTGTTGATGCCGAGGGTGAGGAGGAAGGAGACGAATACTAGACATGGAACTTCTTGTGTCCTTTCTTGTTAGATATTCTTTCACAAATATAACTGTATTCCGGGGAACTGTGATTTCTAGCATTAAACTACAGCGAAAAGTCACCTGTTTATCTGTCAACCCTAATGTTATCCAGTTTAAACATCAAATGTTCTAATAGCAAATTTGTTTTTATCCCTTTTGACGTCTGAATTCGGACTCTGTTACTTTTTGTTTATCCAAGAACAGTGTTGATTTAAAGTAATAAACTGAATAGAATACAGCTGTTATCAACGTTCCCCATTTGTTTTGTTTCCCGTCAGCATAATGAGGCCAAGATGGTGGTATTTGTCATGACCGTTTCTATTAATTCTCCACACCTTGATTAAGTAGACTCTACAATACTAGCTATGTATTTGCAAAGCATAGCAGATTGTATTTTAATCACGGCATCTTAGTTTACTGCTTGAGGAAAGACATCTATCAGAGAAACAAGCCTGGTATGCTGCCGATAAATAAAGAAACATTTCACTTAAATAACCACTGAGTCGTCGTGATTATTAACTCGAAGTTGTAAAATAGCTGTCAGTTTGCTGAACCAAACATCTCCAGTAGTTAGACAGTAACTGTTATGCTAACACGGTTTATTCCATCTTCCCGTTATTTCGGTGCGTGTGAATGAGAGCGGCATTTCAGTAATATCGCGAAAAGTCTAAGCGGCGAGTGTTCGACTTCTTTTTGACAAGGCAGCAAGTAGTACTTCAAAAAGGCCGCAACGTTAAGGAAACACCAGGTATCATCACCGACACGAATCTAGGATAAGAACCGATCACTAGAAGATCCCTGAACGTTGAGGGAACAACAGCGTCTTGAAATGAACATGCATGGCCATTCGGAATATGATCACCTAAATTAAGTAGCTTAACGAATAGACAGACCAATGTAATACTGGACAAATTTGAAAGCTAGGCACACGTAATTTGAATCCCATAGCGGAAACAGCGTGGTCGTTAATTCGAAAATAGTTGTGTATCACACTGCCATCATCCGGGCAACAGTACAAAGGATGAAACGAGATTGCGGCATCATTATGTTTACACAATATTGCATGATGTTCTGTGACCTTCTTGCGAACCTCACATCTGTACAACTGTTAGAACAGAAGAACACGAGTTTGATGTTCTCCAGGGCGGCTGTGAGGAAAACACAACTTCTCTTCATGAACAGATGAACCTGTAGAATTGTAGAGAAAATCGCTGTAAACTGTGTGGGAACCTTGTGACAATCAATCTAAAGTTTGGGAGAACCAGTCACCCTGGGATAATTATGATAAACAACAGGAGAACCAGTCACTTACGATCAATTCAGATCAACTGTGAGAGAAAAAAGAGACAGTTGACATAATCTGTGGGAGAACCGGTCACCATAAACAGTGGGGGAATCCGTCACCCAGAGACAGTTACCATAAACAGTGAGGGAATCCGTCACCCAGAGGCAGTCACCATAAACAGTGGGGGAATCCGTCACCTAGAGACAGTCGCCATAAGCAGTAGGGGAATCCGTCACCTAGGGACAGTCACCATAAACAGTAGGGGAATCCGTCACCTAGGGACAGTCACCATACACATTTGGGGAATCCGTCACCCAGAGACAGTCACCATAAGCAGTAGGGGAGTCCGTCACCTAGGGACAGTCACCATACACACTTGGGGAATCCGTCACCCAGAGACAGTCACCATAAGCAGTAGGGGAATCCGTCACCTAGGGACAGTCACCATAAAAAGTGGGGGAATCCGTTACTCACAGACAGTCATTATAACCAGTGGGGAATCCGTCACCCAGAGACAGTCACCATAAACAGCTGGGGAATCCGTCACCTAGAGACAGTCACTGTCAGCTGTTGGAAAACCATGGCTCGTTTATTCAGGGAATAGAATCACAAATAATAAGAGCAATGGGTTTTCATAACTGACGTACATTGTAACATAAAGACTGTTGTGACTCTTTAATCGAAGTAATGGCCATATTATCGCTGATAGTGCAGGTGTGTCACCCAGATCTACAACCCCTCATGGTATATGTACAAACTTAAAAAAACACGTAGAGCGCTGGTGCGATATCCGTTCAGCTACAATGACAACTAGTGTTCATTTTGATTATGACATGCTCATTGAACCAGACAACCATTTGCCCGTTCCATCATTAGTAATGCCTAGTGCTTATCACCCGAGACTCCATCTCCTGTTGGCCTGCATCTTCCTGGTTCTGACCAATCAACTGACCAACCGTCCATCTATGTTGGTATCAGTTGGCAATTTGCACTTAAGGACATCCCAGGGATAGAAATATTTAAGTCAACAGAGCAGCTAGGGCAACTGTAGATACAAAGCAGCCAATGTATTTAAAACATCGATCCTTCCTCCCCACCTACTTCATCATCTTTCTCTAACAACTAAAACTTCAACAAAGTACATACTGACAAATAAACTGACGCAGTCGGCATTATCAATCAACCAAGACGTCACGTTTCAGTGCTTATATGAAGAAACAAGGCACGAGGCACAAGTGGTTTTAAATGATTAAAGTGCTGGAGACGAACTGTTGATAGTGACAATTGTTTCGCGACTGTCTTGGCAACGAGTCTGGTACAATTGATCACCACTACTGTCACAGGTTCATTCGTCTCGCCGGTCTTCATTGGAAGGGTTTCAGCGAGTTCGTCTTTGACAGGTCAGGCACCACTGTTAGCTCACCATGGTAAGTACAATGTTTTGGTTAATGCAGTAACACTACATGAAGCCACAGTGGCTTCGGGCATTTCGAGTATAACTTTAGACGCTCGTTTGTAGGAACTTCTGGCACGGGAGTGTTGGTGTCATTCATAAGCTGTTGGCAACATAACTCTTGACCCAGTCTTGAAGGTAGCATAAACGTTAGCAACAGAAGACTGAAAATATAGGTATTCCTGTCGGAAGATCAATAAGCATAGTTATCATGCTAAACATAGTGATTAATGATGTGGAGAGGTGTTGTGAAGATACGGTTGTGGCTTAGTATATTCATTCCAAGGCCCTAGAGACTTTAGCCTACATCATTTAGCCTACAACTTAGTAAAGCAACTGTTCATCAACCCAGGTAGCAACATGTATATTCAGGTATACCTACAAGGAATTGTATGTGCTGTGCCCCAATGGCTATACCTATCTTGAAATAATTCTAATATTGTTCTGTCGGTGTTTATTTGAAAGTATTAGTGAATGAATGAGTGTGGTGTTACGCCGCTTTTAGCAATATTCCAACCATATCACGGCGTTGGACACCAGAAATGGGCTACACATATTGTGCCTATGTGGGGAATCGATTAATAGGACGTTATCGTTTAGAAGGCGTTGTCATGAACGTTATTCCGCTGTCTGTGTCATCCTCGTGGATGTATCACGCCGTGTGCAGTCTCCCGTGATGCTACCATGGCAACCGTAGTGTTATGTTTACATCGACAAACTAAGTGAACCAGATAGTCATTTGTCCGTGACGTCATCACTGATAAGATGGTGTGAAATCATGGAAGATATTGATGTGTATGCTATGTCCTATTCAACAGTCATCACTTCAGATTAATTATACAGCCATCACTGAAACGAATATCGATACTTATTCCTTAAAAATACAGATTGATGTAAGTTAAAAGGCAAGTTTCGTGACATGAGTGAGTGAGTGAGTGAGGTAGTTTAGTTTTACGCCGCAGTCAGTAATATTCCGGCTACATGGCGACGGTCACGTCACATGAGCCACAGATACTGAAATACCGAAGGTGTAAATTATATATGACTAATAATGCATTTAACAGCTCTCATTTTAATTGTAAGAAGGTGCTCCGTGAAAGAACTCCATAATGTCTGATGGAGCATGAGCCAGCAACAGAAGGAGGCAACAGAAAAGATTGTCCTTGACTATCCTCAGAAACGAATTCAATTTTTGTGAATATTTTGTGGAATAACTCCTGATACAGCTATGAACATAACCGACGCATTCCTGCTCTACGAACCTGTTTTCATGCAAGTTCGTATAGTCAACCGTATTCATTGTTTCCAGAGGGAATGCATCTCTGTCCACGTCGGCCAGGCTGGAGTCCAGATGGGCAATGCATGCTGGGAGTTGTATTGTCTGGAGCACGGCATCCAGCCCGATGGCCAGATGCCCTCTGACAAAACCATCGGGGGTGGTGACGACTCCTTCAACACCTTCTTCAGCGAGACTGGAGCGGGAAAACATGTCCCCAGGGCCGTCTTCGTCGACCTTGAGCCAACGGTAGTGGGTAAGTCGACCTTGAGCCAACGGTAGTGGGTAAGTGCCGTGGTTATGAGTGATTTAAAGACTTGTCGATTTCATTACAGTCATACCGTTACATGGTCTGTCATGTGGACATTTAATTCAGCACTGTTTAAGACATGACGTGTGTACCACAGGCATTTATAAAGAACTGACGAAAAAAGTTCTTTAGACTCAGACGATCAATCGTCAATATTATCTTGACGACACGAAGAATTAATTTGGTATCAGGACAGATCCAGAAGATACAATTCTCTTCCACAGATGAGGTCCGTACCGGGACTTACCGCCAGCTGTTCCATCCCGAGGAGCTTGTCACCGGCAAGGAGGACGCCGCCAACAACTACGCTCGTGGCCACTACACTGTAGGCAAAGAGCTTATTGACCTTGTCCTTGACCGCATCAGGAAGTTGGCTGACCAGTGCACTGGACTCCAGGGCTTCCTCATCTTCCACAGCTTCGGTGGTGGTACTGGCTCCGGCTTCACCTCTCTCTTGATGGAACGGTTGTCTGTGGACTACGGCAAGAAATCCAAGCTTGAGTTCGCCATATACCCCGCCCCACAGGTGTCTACTGCCGTCGTGGAGCCCTACAACTCCATCCTGACTACCCACACCACCCTTGAACACTCCGACTGCGCCTTCATGGTCGACAACGAGGCTATCTACGACATCTGCCGCCGCAACCTCGACATTGAACGTCCAACATACACCAATTTGAACCGTCTGATTGGTCAGATTGTCAGCTCCATCACTGCTTCACTCCGATTTGATGGTGCCCTGAACGTGGATCTGACCGAGTTCCAGACCAACTTGGTGCCCTATCCACGTATTCATTTCCCTTTGGCTACCTATGCACCAGTGATCTCTGCGGAGAAGGCCTACCACGAACAGCTGAGTGTTGCTGAAGTCACCAGTGCTTGTTTCGAGCCCGCCAACCAGATGGTCAAATGCGATCCCCGTCACGGAAAGTATATGGCCTGCTGTCTGCTTTACCGTGGTGATATTGTCCCGAAGGACGTCAACGCTGCCATCGCCACCATCAAGACTAAGAGAACCATCCAGTTTGTCGACTGGTGTCCCACTGGTTTCAAGGTGGGCATCAACTATCAGCCACCAACTGTTGTTCCCGGTGGTGATCTGGCCAAGGTCCAGAGAGCTGTTTGCATGTTGAGCAACACCACTGCCATTGCCGAGGCTTGGGCTCGTCTTGACCACAAGTTCGACCTGATGTACGCCAAACGAGCCTTCGTCCACTGGTACGTGGGTGAGGGTATGGAGGAGGGAGAGTTCTCCGAGGCCCGTGAGGACTTGGCAGCCCTGGAGAAGGACTACGAGGAAGTTGGAATGGATTCCGCTCAGGACGAAGAGGAGGAAGGAGACGAATACTAGACATGGAACCATGTTAAAGGCACGACATGTCCTGTCCTGCTGAATGTATCTTGCCCAAAGATACCTTTATTGCAGACAACTGTGATTTCTAGAATGTGGAAAGTCACCTATTTATATGTTCACCCTTGAAGTAATTATCCAGTTAAACATACTCAGACTGCTAATTCTGTTTGTTTTAAAAGCAAATTTTGCTTGTATTTCTGTTCTCATCTGAATATGGAATTTTTGCACCTTTGTTTCTTAATGAACTGAATAAAATACAGCTGTCATCGACTTCCCCTTCTTTGCTTTCCGTCAACATAATGAGGCCAAGATGGAGGTATTTGTCATGACCTTTTCTATTTATCCTCCACAGCTGGATTCAGTAGCCTCTGTCTGGCTAGTGGTTAAGGAATTCTCTGGTGCTGCCGAAGGCACGGGTTCGATTCCCCACATTGTTACGAAGTGTTGAGCAGATTTCTGGTCTCCCCGGCCGTGATATTGCTGGGGCTAGGAGCGGTGAAAAACTAAACTCGCTCATTGCGCAGTTATTCACAAGCCATGTTTCGGTGTCTGCTGTCATATCTGCAATATGGCGTCGTTTATATCACGATGACTTAACGTATTGTGGAAGGAACGACATCTATCAGAGAAACACATCTTGTATGGTGCCTACAAATCAAAAAACATTTTACAGTCTATTTAAACCAACCAGGACGTCTTCTCGATTGCTAACACGACAATGTAACATAGTTGTGAGCTTGGTTAACCTACCATCTCCAGTGACTGTTATGTTCAGACTGCTTAGTCCGTCTTCCAGTCATCTCGGTGGGAGTGAGAGAGATATCATATGCATTTCAGTTATGTGACGGAAACACAAAGTAAAATATCTCTGTGAGCGAGAGCGACTTCTTTTGGGTCCGTCTGTAAGCAGTTAACTGAAACCTTTAAAAAGCCCGCTACGTTAATGAAACACAAGGACTTATTTATGAAACAAATCTGAGATGTTAACTGATGATCAAATATCTTTGTATGTTGAAGGGAACAACAGCGTCTTGAAATTAATATGCATGGCCATTTGGAATAACTTCACTGACGCTCTTTCGTGACGTTGAGATGAAGCGGACCTATCATAAACACTGAGTGAGTGTTTAGTTTTACGCTGCATATATCAATATTCCAGCAATATCACGGCGGCTAAAATGCTGAACACGATGGATTTTCGTCAAGGACCTGTGATCGTCTAGTTAGGACGAGAGGGAGTTCGGACAGAGTTCGGAGAGAGAGTTCGGAGAGAGAGAGAGAGAGGAGAGAGAGAGAGGAGAGAGAGAGGAGAGAGAGAATGAGAGAGAGAGGAGAGATAGAGAGGGGTGGGGAGAGACAAAGGGAGAGCGAGGAAGCTATACATGTAAATGGGAAAAGGAAACATAGGAAAACATAAATTATGTAAGTTATTTCGCAGATCAGGAATGTGGATTTCTATTGATGTAGGTGCGTTAAGCGTACGTGTTGTAAGAGATCAATGGTTACAACATCACAGATACCCAGGGTGGTAAACAACACAACATCAGCAGTGAAAGCCTCCTTGTTGTCCTAAGTCGACTTCAGCACACAGATGAATCGATGAGTGGCTTAGTTGCCAAGTGACCGTAGTGATTCAATGCGTTTAATGATCTGCCATCTCCAATTTAACATTTCGTACTCTACAATGTCGTTTACAGTATTCAATATAACACTGACATGTAGGGATATGTAATTCACCAGGAAATATTCGAAGAGTTTTGGAAACATTAAAATGATGTACATGGTGGTCATTTGAAATATGAATCACGCTGTCAGACGTCGAGGGGGGGGGGGGGGGGTGGTGGTGGCGGGGCAGTTCTTCCCTTCCATAAGCGGTATTTTAAGCTGGGTTCCGTCTTGTATATCGCGGGAAAAAAGAAACCTAAAAGTTAGAGAGACGAGAATCAGCTTACACTTTATTTCAGCAATCTGCTTCATTCTGTGACGTCAGGCTTCGACGCCAGGTGGCGGTGTAATGCTGTTCAGTGTTGTGGTGTATGGGGTTGTGTGACTGGGATTTCATGTAACAGTATGTGAGATCATGACGGTTGGTGTAATACTATGCGAGATGATAGGGGTTGGTGTAATACTATGTGAGATGATGGTGGTTGGTGTAACAGTATGTGAGATCATGACGGTTGGTGTAATACTATGCGAGATGATAGGGGTTGGTGTAATACTATGTGAGATGATGGTGGTTGGTGTAATACTATGCGAGATGATGACGGTTGGTGTAACACTATGCGAGATGATAGGGGTTGGTGTAATACTATGTGAGATGATAGGGGTTGGTGTAATACTATGCGAGATGATGACGGTTGGTGTCATACTATGTGAGATGATAGGGGTTGGTGTAATACTATGTGAGATGATGGTGGTTGGTGTAACACTATGTGAGATGATAGGGGTTGGTGTAATACTATGCGAGATGATGACGGTTGGTGTAATACTATGCGAGATGATGGTGGTTGGTGTAATACTATGTGAGATGATAGGGGTTGGTGTAATACTATGTGAGATGATAGGGGTTGGTGTAATACTATGCGAGATGATGGTGGTTGGTGTAATACTATGTGAGATGATAGGGGTTGGTGTAATACTATGTGACATGATAGGGGTTGGTGTAATACTATGTGAGATGATGGTGGTTGGTGTAATACTATGCGAGATGATGGTGGTTGGTGCAATACTATGTGACATGATAGGGGTTGGTGTAATACTATGTGAGATGATGGTGGTTGGTGTAATACTATGCGAGATGATGGTGGTTGGTGCAATACTATGTGAGATGATGGTGGTTGGTGTAATACTATGTGAGATGATGGTGGTTGGTGTAATACTATGTGAGATGATAGGGGTTGGTGTAATACTATGTGAGATGATAGGGGTTGGTGTAACACTATGTGAGATGATGGTGGTTGGTGTAATACTATGCGAGATGATGGTGGTTGGTGCAATACTATGTGAGATGATGGTGGTTGGTGTAATACTATGTGAGATGATGGTGGTTGGTGTAATACTATGTGAGATGATAGGGGTTGGTGTAATACTATGTGAGATGATGACGGTTGGTGTAATACTATGCGAGATGATGGTGGTTGGTGTAATACTATGTGAGATGATGGTGGTTGGTGTAATACTATGTGAGATGATGGTGGTTGGTGTAACACTATGTGAGATGATAGGGGTTGGTGTAATACTATGTGAGATGATGGTGGTTGGTGTAATACTATGCGAGATGATGGTGGTTGGTGTAATACTATGTGAGATGATGACGGTTGGTGTAACACTATGCGAGATGATAGGGGTTGGTGTAATACTATGTGAGATGATAGGGGTTGGTGTAATACTATGCGAGATGATGACGGTTGGTGTAATACTATGCGAGATGATGGTGGTTGGTGTAATACTATGAAAGATGATGGTGGTTGGTGTAACACTATGTGAGATGATAGGGGTTGGTGTAATACTATGTGAGATGATGGTGGTTGGTGTAATACTATGTGAGATGATAGGGGTTGGTGTAATACTATGTGAGATGATGACGGTTGGTGTAATACTATGTGAGATGATAGGGGTTGGTGTAACACTATGTGAGATGATGGTGGTTGGTGTACTACTATGTGAGATGATAGGGGTTGGTGTAATACTATGTGAGATGATAGGGTTTGGTGTAATACTATGTGAGATGATAGGGGTTGGTGTAGTACTATGCGAGATGATGGTGGTTGGTGTAACACTATGTGAGATGATGACGGTTGGTGTAATACTATGCGAGATGATAGGGGTTGGTGTAACACTATGTGAGATGATGGTGGTTGGTGTAATACTATGCGAGATGATCGGGGTTGGTGTTAGACTATGCGAGATGATGGTTGTTGGTGTAATACTATGTGAGGTGATGGAGGTTGGTGTAACACTATGTGAGATGATGGGGGTTGGTGTCATACTATGTGAGATGATGGTGGTTGGTGTAATACTATGCGAGATGATAGGGGTTGGTGTAACACTATGTGAGGTGATGGAGGTTGGTGTAATACTATGTGAGATGATGACGGTTGGTGTAATACAATGCGAGATGATAGTGGATGGTGTAATACTATGCGAGATGATGGTGGTTGGTGTAACACTATGTGAGATGATAGGGGTTGGTGTAATACTATGCGAGATGATGGTGGTTGGTGTAATACTATGCGAGATGATGGTGGTTGGTGTAACACTATGTGAGATCATGGGGGTTGGTGTACTACTATGCGAGATGATGGTGGTTGGTTTAATACTATGTGAGATGATGACGGTTGGTGTAATACTATGCGAGATGATAGGGGTTGGTGTAATACTATGTGAGATGATAGGGGTTGGTGTAATACTATGCGAGATGATGACGGTTGGTGTAATACTATGCGAGATGATGGTGGTTGGTGTAATACTATGTGAGATGATGGTAGTTGGTGTAATACTACGTGAGATGATGACGGTTGGTGTAATACTATGCGAGATGATAGGGGTTGGTGTAATACTATGTGAGATGATAGGGGTTGGTGTAATACTATGTGAGATGATGACGGTTGGTGTAATACTATGTGAGATGATAGGGGTTGGTGTTATACTATGCGAGATGATGACGGTTGGTGTAATACTATGTGAGATGATGACGGTTGGTGTAATACTATCCGAGATGATAGGGGTTGGTGTAATACTATGTGAGATGATAGGGGTTGGTGTAATACTATGCGACATGATGACGGTTGGTGTAATACTATGCGAGATGATGGTGGTTGGTGTAATACTATGCAAGATGATGGTGGTTGGTGTAACACTATGTGAGATGATAGGGGTTGGTGTAATACTATGTGAGATGATGGTGGTTGGTGTACTACTAGCTGAGATGATAGGGGTTGGTGTAATACTATGTGAGATGATAGGGTTTGGTGTAATACTATGTGATATGATAGGGGTTGGTGTAATACTATGCGAGATGATGGTGGTTGGTGTAACACTATGTGAGATGATGACGGTTGGTGTAATACTATGCGAGATGATAGGGTTTGGTGTAACACTATGTGAGATGATGGTGGTTGGTGTAATACTATGCGAGGTGATCGGGGTTGGTGTTATACTATTCGAGATGATGGTGGTTGGTGTAATACTATGTGAGGTGATGGAGGTTGGTGTAACACTATGTGAGATGATGGGGGTTGGTGTCATACAATGTGAGATGATGGTGGTTGGTGTAATACTATGCGAGATGATAGGGGTTGGTGTAACACTATGTGAGGTGATGGAGGTTGGTGTAATACTATGTGAGATGATGACGGTTGGTGTAATACTATGCGAGATGATGGTGGATGGTGTAATACTATGCGAGATGATGGTAGGTTGGTGTAACACTATGTGAGTTGATAGGGGTTGGTGTAATACTATGTGAGATGATGACGGTTGGTGTAATACTATGCGAGATGATAGGGGTTGGTGTAATACTATGTGAGATGATAGGGGTTGGTGTAATACTATGCGAGATGATGACGGTTGGTGTAATACTATGCGAGATGATAGGGGTTGGTGTAATACTATGTGAGATGATAGGGGTTGGTGTAATACTATGTGAGATGATGACGGTTGGTGTAATACTATGCGAGATGATAGGGGTTGGTGTAATACTATGTGAGATGATAGGAGTTGGTGTAATACTATGTGAGATGATGACGGTTGGTGTAATACTATGTGAGATGATAGGGGTTGGTGTAATACTATGCGAGATGATGGTGGTTGGTGTAATACTATGCGAGATGATGGTGGTTGGTGTAACACTATGTGAGATCATGGGGGTTGGTGTAATACTATGCGAGATGATGGTGGTTGGTTTAATACTATGTGAGATGATGACGGTTGGTGTAATACTATGCGAGATGATAGGGGTTGGTGTAATACTATGTGAGATGATAGGGGTTGGTGTAATACTATGCGAGATGATGACGGTTGGTGTAATACTATGCGAGATGATAGGGGTTGGTGTAATACTATGTGAGATGATAGGGGTTGGTGTAATACTATGTGAGATGATGACGGTTGGTGTAATACTATGCGAGATGATAGGGGTTGGTGTAATACTATGTGAGATGATAGGAGTTGGTGTAATACTATGTGAGATGATGACGGTTGGTGTAATACTATGTGAGATGATAGGGGTTGGTGTAATACTATGCGAGATGATGACGGTTGGTGTAATACTATGTGAGATGATGACGGTTGGTGTAATACTATCCGAGATGATAGGGGTTGGTGTAATACTATGTGAGATGATAGGGGTTGGTGCAATACTATGCGAGATGATGGTGGTTGGTGTAATACAATGAGAGATGATGGTGGTTGGTGTAATACTATGTGAGATGATGGTGGTTGGTGTAACACTATGTGAGATGATAGGGGTTGGTGTAACACTATGTGAGATGATAGGGGTTGGTGTAATACTATGCGAGATGATGACGGTTGGTGTAATACTATGTGAGATGATGACGTTTGGTGTAATACTATGTGAGATGATAAGGGTTGGTGTAACACTATGTGAGATGATGGTGGTTGGTGTAATACTATGTGAGATGATAGGGGTTGGTGTAATACTATGCGAGATAATGGTGGATGGTGTAATACTATGCGAGATGATGGTGGTTGGTGAAACACTATGTGAGATGATGACGGTTGGTGTAGTACTATGCGAGATGATAGGGGTTGGTGTAACACTATGTGGGATGATGGTGGTTGGTGTAATACTATGCGAGATGATGACAGTTGGTGTAATACTATGCGAGATGATAGGGGTTGGTGTAATACTATGTGAGATGATAGGGGTTGGTGTAATACTATGCGAGATGATGATGGTTGGTGTAATACTATGCGAGATGATGGTGGTTGGTGTAATACTATGAAAGATGATGGTGGTTGGTGTAACACTATGTGAGATGATAGGGGTTGGTGTAATACTATGTGAGATGATGGTGGTTGGTGTAGTACTATGTGAGATGATAGGGGTTGGTGTAATACTATGTGAGATGATGACGGTTGGTGTAATACTATGTGAGATGATAGGGGTTCGTGTAACACTATGTGAGATGATGGTGGTTGGTGTACTACTATGTGAGATGATAGGGGTTGGTGTAATACTATGTGAGATGATAGGGTTTGGTGTAATACTATGTGAGATGATAGGGGTTGGTGTAATACTATGCGAGATGATGGTGGTTGGTGTAACACTATGTGAGATGATGGTGGTTGGTGTAATGCTATGCGAGATGATCGGGGTTGGTGTTAGACTATGCGAGATGATGGTTGTTGGTGTAATACTATGTGAGGTGATGGAGGTTGGTGTAACACTATGTGAGATGATGGGGGTTGGTGTCATACTATGTGAGATGATGGTGGTTTTTGTAATACTATGCGAGATGATAGGGGTTGGTGTAACACTATGTGAGGTGATGGAGGTTGGTGTAATACTATGTGAGATGATGACGGTTGGTGTAGTACTATGCGAGATGATAGTGGATGGTGTAATACTATGCGAGATGATGGTGGTTGGTGTAACACTATGTGAGATGATAGGGGTTGGTGTAATACTATGCGAGATGATGACGGTTGGTGTAATACTATGCGAGATGATAGGGGTTGGTGTAATACTATGCGAGATGATGGTGGTTGGTGTAATACTATGCGAGATGATGGTGGTTGGTGTAACACTATGTTAGATCATGGAGGTTGGTGTAATATTATGCGAGATGATGGTGGTTGGTTTAATACTATGTGAGATGATGACGGTTGGTGTTATACTATGCGAGATGATAGGGGTTGGTGTAATACTATGTGAGATGATCGGGGTTGGTGTAATACTATGCGAGATGATGGTGGTTGGTGTAACACTATGTGAGATGATGACGGTTGGTGTAATACTATGCGAGATGATGGTGGTTGGTGTAGCACTATGCGAGATGATGGAGGTTGGTGTAGTACTATTCGAGATGATAGGGGTTGGTGTATTACTATGCGAGATGATGGTGGTTGGTGTAACACTATGTGAGATGATGGTGGTTGGTGTAATACTATGTGAGATGATAGGGGTTGGTGTAATACTATGCGAGATGATCGGGGTTGGTGTAATACTATGCGAGATGATGGTGGTTGGTGTAATACTATGCGAGATGATGGTGGTTGGTGTAGTACTATGTGAGATGATAGGAGTTGGTGTACTAGTATGCGAGATGATGGTGGTTGGTGTAATACTATGCGAGATGATCGGGGATGGTGTAATACTATGCGAGATGATGGTGGTTGGTGTAATACTATTTGAGATGATCGGGGTTGGTGTAATACTATGCGAGATGATGGTGGTTGGTGTAATACTATGTGAGATGATAGGGGTTGGTGTAATACTATGTGAAATGATGGTGGTTGGTGTAATACTATGTGAGATGATAGGGGTTGGTGTTATACTATGTGAGATGATGGTGGTTGGTGTAACACTATGTGAGATGATGGTGGTTGGTGTAATACTATGTGAGATGATAGGAGTTGGTGTAATACTATGCGAGATGATAGGGGTTGGTGTAATACTATGCGAGATGATGGTGGTTGGTGTAACACTGTGTGAGATGATGGTGGTTGGTGTAGTACTATGCGAGATGATAGGGGTTGGTGTAACACTATGTGAGATGATGGTGGTTGGTGTAATACTATGCGAGATGATCGGGGTTGGTGTTATACGATGTGAGATGATGGTGGTTGGTGTTATACTATGCGAGATGATGGTGGTTGGTGTAATACTATGCGAGAGATGATGGTTTTTGGTGTAACACTATGTGAGATGATGGTGGTTGGTGTAATACTATGTGAGATGATAGGGGTTGGTGTAATACTATGCGAGATGATGGGGGTTGGTGTAATACTATGCGAGATGATGGTGGTTGGTGTAACACTATGTGAGATGATGGTGGTTGGTGTAACACTATGTGAGGTGATGGAGGTTGGTGTAATACTATGTGAGATGATCGGGGTTGGTGTAATACTATGCGATATGATGGTGGTTGGTGTAACACCATGTGAGATGATGGTGGTTGGTGTAACACTATGTGAGATGATAGGGGTTGGTGTAATACTATGTGAGATGATGACGGTTGGTGTAGTACTATGAGAGATGATAGGGGTTGGTGTAACACTATGTGAGATGATGGTGGTTGGTGTAATACTATGCGAGATGATCGGGGTTGGTGTTATACTATGCGAGATGATAGGGGTTGGTGTAATACTATGCGAGATGATAGGGGTTGGTGTAATACTATGCGATATGATGGTGGTTGGTGTAACACCATGTGAGATGATGGTGGTTGGTGTAACACTATGTGAGATGATGGTGGTTGGTGTAATACTATGTGAGATGATAGGGGTTGGTGTAATACTATGCGAGATGATAGGGGTTGGTGTAATACTATGCGAGATGATGGTGGTTGGTGTAACACTATGTGAGATGATGGTGGTTGGTGTAACACTATGTGAGGTGATGGAGGTTGGTGTAGTACTATGCAAGATGATAGGGGTTGGTGTAATACTATGTGAGATGATGGTGGTTGGTGTAACACTATGTGAGATGATGGTGGTTGGTGTAATACTATGTGAGATGATAGGGGTTGGTGTAATACTATGCGAGATGATGGTGGTTGGTGTAATACTATGCGAGATGATGGTGGTTGGTGTAACACTATGTGAGATGATGGTGGTTGGTGTAATACTATGTGAGATGATAGGGGTTTGTGTAGTACTATGCGAGATGATAGGGGTTGGTGTAATACTATGCGAGATGATGGTATTTGGTGTAACACTATGTGAGATGATGGTGGTTGGTGTAACACTATGTGAGATGATGGTGGTTGGTGTAATACTATGTGAGGTGATGGAGGTTGGTGTAACACTATGTGAGATGATGGTGGTTGGTGTAATACTATGTGAGATGATGACGGTTTGTGTAATACTATGCGAGATGATGGTGGTTGGTGTAACACTATGCGAAATGATGGAGGTTGGTGTAGTACTATGCGAGATGATAGGGGTTGGTGTAATACTATGCGAGATGATGGTGGTTGGTGTAACACTATGCGAGATGATCGGGGATGGTGTAATACTATGCGAGATGATGGTGGTTGGTGTAATACTATTTGAGATGATCGGGGTTGGTGTAATACTATGCGAGATGATGGTGGTTGGTGTAATACTATGTGAGATGATAGGGGTTGGTGTAATACTATGTGAAATGATGGTGGTTGGTGTAGTACTATGTGAGATGATAGGGGTTGGTGTAATAGTATGTGAGATGATGGTGGTTGGTGTAACACTATGTGAGATGATGGTGGTTGGTGTAATACTATGTGAGATGATAGGAGTTGGTGTAATACTATGCGAGATGATAGGGGTTGGTGTAATACTATGCAAGATGATGGTGGTTGGTGTAACACTGTGTGAGATGATGGTGGTTGGTGTAGTACTATGCGAGATGATAGGGGTTGGTGTAACACTATGTGAGATGATGGTGGTTGGTGTAATACTATGCGAGATGATCGGGGTTGGTGTTATACGATGTGAGATGATGGTGGTTGGTGTTATACTATGCGAGATGATGGTGGTTGGTGTAATACTATGCGAGAGATGATGGTTTTTGGTGTAACACTATGTGAGATGATGGTGGTTGGTGTAATACTATGTGAGATGATAGGGGTTGGTGTAATACTATGCGAGATGATAGGGGTTGGTGTAATACTATGCGAGATGATCGGGGTTGGTGTAATACTATGCGAGATGATGGTGGTTGGTGTAATACTATGCAAGATGATGGTGGTTGGTGTAACACTATGTGAGATGATAGGGGTTGGTGTCATACAATGTGAGATGATGGTGGTTGGTGTACTACTAGCTGAGATGATAGGGGTTGGTGTAATACTATGTGAGATGATAGGGTTTGGTGTAATACTATGTGATATGATAGGGGTTGGTGTAATACTATGCGAGATGATGGTGGTTGGTGTAACACTATGTGAGATGATGACGGTTGGTGTAATACTATGCGAGATGATAGGGTTTGGTGTAACACTATGTGAGATGATGGTGGTTGGTGTAATACTATGCGAGGTGATCGGGGTTGGTGTTATACTATTCGAGATGATGGTGGTTGGTGTAATACTATGTGAGGTGATGGAGGTTGGTGTAACACTATGTGAGATGATGGGGGTTGGTGTCATACAATGTGAGATGATGGTGGTTGGTGTAATACTATGCGAGATGATAGGGGTTGGTGTAACACTATGTGAGGTGATGGAGGTTGGTGTAATACTATGTGAGATGATGACGGTTGGTGTAATACTATGCGAGATGATGGTGGATGGTGTAATACTATGCGAGATGATGGTAGGTTGGTGTAACACTATGTGAGTTGATAGGGGTTGGTGTAATACTATGTGAGATGATGACGGTTGGTGTAATACTATGCGAGATGATCGGGGTTGGTGTAATACTATGCGAGATGATGGTGGTTGGTGTAATACTATGCGAGATGATGGTGGTTGGTGTAACACTATGTGAGATCATGGGGGTTGGTGTAATACTATGCGAGATGATGGTGGTTGGTTTAATACTATGTGAGATGATGACGGTTGGTGTAATACTATGCGAGATGATAGGGGTTGGTGTAATACTATGTGAGATGATAGGGGTTGGTGTAATACTATGCGAGATGATGACGATTGGTGTAATACTATGCGAGATGATGGTGGTTGGTGTAAAACTATGTGAGATGATGGTAGTTGGTGTAATACTATGTGAGATGATGACGGTTGGTGTAATACTATGCGAGATGATAGGGGTTGGTGTAATACTATGTGAGATGATAGGAGTTGGTGTAATACTATGTGAGATGATGACGGTTGGTGTAATACTATGTGAGATGATAGGGGTTGGTGTAATACTATGCGAGATGATGACGGTTGGTGTAATACTATGTGAGATGATGACGGTTGGTGTAATAGTATCCGAGATGATAGGGGTTGGTGTAATACTATGTGAGATGATAGGGGTTGGTGTAATACTATGCGAGATGATGGTGGTTGGTGTAATACAATGCGAGATGATGGTGGTTGTTGTAATACTATGTGAGATGATGGTGGTTGGTGTAACACTATGTGAGATGATAGGGGTTGGTGTAACACTATGTGAGATGATAGGGGTTGGTGTAATACTATGCGAGATGATGACGGTTGGTGTAATACTATGTGAGATGATGACGTTTGGTGTAATACTATGTGAGATGATAAGGGTTGGTGTAACACTATGTGAGATGATGGTGGTTGGTGTAATACTATGTGAGATGATAGGGGTTGGTGTAATACTATGCGAGATAATGGTGGATGGTGTAATACTATGCGAGATGATGGTGGTTGGTGAAACACTATGTGAGATGATGACGGTTGGTGTAGTACTATGCGAGATGATAGGGGTTGGTGTAACACTATGTGGGATGATGGTGGTTGGTGTAATACTATGCGACATGATGACGGTTGGTGTAATACTATGCGAGATGATAGGGGTTGGTGTAATACTATGTGAGATGATAGGTGTTGGTGCAATACTATGCGAGATGATGATGGTTGGTGTAATACTATGCGAGATGATGGTGGTTGGTGTAATACTATGAAAGATGATGGTGGTTGGTGTAACACTATGTGAGATGATAGGAGTTGGTGTAATACTATGTGAGATGATGGTGGTTGGTGTAGTACTATGTGAGATGATAGGGGTTGGTGTAATACTATGTGAGATGATGACGGTTGGTGTAATACTATGTGAGATGATAGGGGTTCGTGTAACACTATGTGAGATGATGCTGGTTGGTGTACTACTATGTGAAATGATAGGGGTTGGTGTTATACTATGTGAGATGATAGGGTTTGGTGTAATACTATGTGAGATGATAGGGGTTGGTGTAATACTATGCGAGATGATGGTGGTTGGTGTAACACTATGTGAGATGATGGTGGTTGGTGTAATGCTATGCGAGATGATCGGGGTTGGTGTTAGACTATGCGAGATGATGGTTGTTGGTGTAATACTATGTGAGGTGATGGAGGTTGGTGTAACACTATGTGAGATGATGGGGGTTGGTGTCATACTATGTGAGATGATGGTGGTTTTTGTAATACTATGCGAGATGATAGGGGTTGGTGTAACACTATGTGAGGTGATGGAGGTTGGTGTAATACTATGTGAGATGATGACGGTTGGTGTAATACTATGCGAGATGATAGTGGATGGTGTAATACTATGCGAGATGATGGTGGTTGGTGTAACACTATGTGAGATGATAGGGGTTGGTGTAATACTATGCGAGATGATGACGGTTGGTGTAATACTATGCGAGATGATAGGGGTTGGTGTAATACTATGCGAGATGATGGTGGTTGGTGTAATACTATGCGAGATGATGGTGGTTGGTGTAACACTATGTGAGATCATGGAGGTTGGTGTAATACTATGCGAGATGATGGTGGTTGGTTTAATACTATGTGAGATGATGACGGTTGGTGTTATACTATGCGAGATGATAGGGGTTGGTGTAATACTATGTGAGATGATCGGGGTTGGTGTAATACTATGCGATATGATGGTGGTTGGTGTAACACTATGTGAGATGATGACGGTTGGTGTAATACTATGCGAGATGATGGTGGTTGGTGTAGCACTATGCGAGATGATGGAGGTTGGTGTAGTACTATTCGAGATGATAGGGGTTGGTGTAGTACTATGCGAGATGATGGTGGTTGGTGTAACACTATGTGAGATGATGGTGGTTGGTGTAATACTATGTGAGATGATAGGGGTTGGTGTAATACTATGCGAGATGATCGGGGTTGGTGTAATACTATGCGAGATGATGGTGGTTGGTGTAATACTATGCGAGATGATGGTGGTTGGTGTAGTACTATGTGAGATGATAGGAGTTGGTGTACTAGTATGCGAGATGATGGTGGTTGGTGTAATACTATGCGAGATGATCGGGGATGGTGTAATACTATGCGAGATGATGGTGGTTGGTGTAATACTATTTGAGATGATCGGGGTTGGTGTAATACTATGCGAGATGATGGTGGTTGGTGTAATACTATGTGAGATGATAGGGGTTGGTGTAATACTATGTGAAATGATGGTGGTTGGTGTAATACTATGTGAGATGATAGGGGTTGGTGTAATACTATGTGAGATGATGGTGGTTGGTGTAACACTATGTGAGATGATGGTGGTTGGTGTAATACTATGTGAGATGATAGGAGTTGGTGTAATACTATGCGAGATGATAGGGGTTGGTGTAATACTATGCGAGATGATGGTGGTTGGTGTAACACTGTGTGAGATGATGGTGGTTGGTGTAGTACTATGCGAGATGATAGGGGTTGGTGTAACACTATGTGAGATGATGGTGGTTGGTGTAATACTATGCGAGATGATCGGGGTTGGTGTTATACGATGTGAGATGATGGTGGTTGGTGTTATACTATGCGAGATGATGGTGGTTGGTGTAATACTATGCGAGGGATGATGGTTTTTGGTGTAACACTATGTGAGATGATGGTGGTTGGTGTAATACTATGTGAGATGATAGGGGTTGGTGTAATACTATGCGAGATGATAGGGGTTGGTGTAATACTATGCGAGATGATGGTGGTTGGTGTAGCACTATGTGAGATGATGGTGGTTGGTGTAACACTATGTGAGGTGATGGAGGTTGGTGTAATACTATGTGAGATGATCGGGGTTGGTGTAATACTATGCGAGATGATAGGGGTTGGTGTAATACTATGCGAGATGATGGTGGTTGGTGTAACACTATGTGAGATGATAGGCGTTGGTGTAATACTATGCGAGATGATAGGGGTTGGTGTAATACTATGCGAGATGATGGTGGTTGGTGTAACACTATGTGAGATGATGGTGGTTGGTGTAACACTATGTGAGGTGATGGAGGTTGGTGTAGTACTATGCGAGATGATAGGGGTTGGTGTAATACTATGCGATATGATGGTGGTTGGTGTAACACCATGTGAGATGATGGTGGTTGGTGTAACACTATGTGAGATGATAGGGGTTGGTGTAATACTATGTGAGATGATGACGGTTGGTGTAGTACTATGCGAGATGATAGGGGTTGGTGTAACACTATGTGAGATGATGGTGGTTGGTGTAATACTATGCGAGATGATCGGGGTTGGTGTTATACTATGCGAGATGATAGGTGTTGGTGTAATACTATGCGAGATGATAGGGGTTGGTGTAATACTATGCGATATGATGGTGGTTGGTGTAACACCATGTGAGATGATGGTGGTTGGTGTAACACTATGTGAGATGATAGGGGTTGGTGTAATACTATGTGAGATGATGACGGTTGGTGTAGTACTATGCGAGATGATAGGGGTTGGTGTAACACTATGTGAGATGATGGTGGTTGGTGTAATGCTATGCGAGATGATCGGGGTTGGTGTTATACTATGCGAGATGATCGGGGTTGGTGTAATACTGTGCGAGATGATAGGGGTTGGTGTAATACTATGCGATATGATGGTGGTTGGTGTAACACCATGTGAGATGATGGTGGTTGGTGTAACACTTTGTGAGATGATGGTGGTTGGTGTAATACTATGTGAGATGATAGGGGTTGGTGTAATACTATGCGAGATGATAGGGGTTGGTGTAATACTATTACGAGATGATGGTGGTTGGTGTAACACTATGTGAGATGATGGTGGTTGGTGTAACACTATGTGAGGTGATGGAGGTTGGTGTAGTACTATGCGAGATGATAGGGGTTGGTGTAATACTATGTGAGATGATGGTGGTTGGTGTAACACTATGTGAGATGATGGTGGTTGGTGTTATACTATGTGAGATGATAGGGGTTGGTGTAATACTATGCGAGATGATGGTGGTTGGTGTAATACTATGCGAGATGATGGTGGTTGGTGTAACACTATGTGAGATGATGGTGGTTGGTGTAATACTATGTGAGATGATAGGGGTTTGTGTAGTACTATGCGAGATGATAGGGGTTGGTGTAATACTATGCGAGATGATGGTGGTTGGTGTAACACTATGTGAGATGATGGTGGTTGGTGTAACACTATGTGAGATGATGGTGGTTGGTGTAATACTATGTGAGGTGATGGAGGTTGGTGTAACACTGTGTGAGATGATGGTGGTTGGTGTAATACTATGTGAGATGATGACGGTTGGTGTAATACTATGCGAGATGATGGTGGTTGGTGTAACACTATGCGAAATGATGGAGGTTGGTGTAGTACTATGCGAGATGATAGGGGTTGGTGTAATACTATGCGAGATGATGGTGGTTGGTGTAACACTATGCGAGATGATCGGGGATGGTGTAATACTATGCGAGATGATGGTGGTTGGTGTAATACTATGCGAGATGATCGGGGTTGGTGTAATACTATGCGAGATGATGGTGGTTGGTGTAATACTATGCGAGATGATGGTGGTTGGTGTAACACTATGTGAGATGATAGGGGTTGGTGTAATACTATGTGAGATGATGACGGTTGGTGTAGTACTATGCGAGATGATAGGGGTTGGTGTAACACTATGTGAGATGATGGTGGTTGGTGTAATACTATGCGAGATGATCGGGGTTGGTGTTATACTATGCGAGATGATAGGTGTTGGTGTAATACTATGCGAGATGATAGGGGTTGGTGTAATACTATGCGATATGATGGTGGTTGGTGTAACACCATGTGAGATGATGGTGGTTGGTGTAACACTATGTGAGATGATAGGGGTTGGTGTAATACTATGTGAGATGATGACGGTTGGTGTAGTACTATGCGAGATGATAGGGGTTGGTGTAACACTATGTGAGATGATGGTGGTTGGTGTAATGCTATGCGAGATGATCGGGGTTGGTGTTATACTATGCGAGATGATGACGGTTGGTGTAATACTATGCGAGATGATAGGGGTTGGTGTAATACTATGCGATATGATGGTGGTTGGTGTAACACCATGTGAGATGATGGTGGTTGGTGTAACACTATGTGAGATGATGGTGGTTGGTGTAATACTATGCGAGATGATGACGGTTGGTGTAATACTATGCGAGATGATAGGGGTTGGTGTAATACTATTACGAGATGATGGTGGTTGGTGTAACACTATGTGAGATGATGGTGGTTGGTGTAACACTATGTGAGGTGATGGAGGTTGGTGTAGTACTATGCGAGATGATAGGGGTTGGTGTAATACTATGTGAGATGATGGTGGTTGGTGTAACACTATGTGAGATGATGGTGGTTGGTGTTATACTATGTGAGATGATAGGGGTTGGTGTAATACTATGCGAGATGATGGTGGTTGGTGTAATACTATGCGAGATGATGGTGGTTGGTGTAACACTATGTGAGATGATGGTGGTTGGTGTAATACTATGTGAGATGATAGGGGTTTGTGTAGTACTATGCGAGATGATAGGGGTTGGTGTAATACTATGCGAGATGATGGTGGTTGGTGTAACACTATGTGAGATGATGGTGGTTGGTGTAACACTATGTGAGATGATGGTGGTTGGTGTAATACTATGTGAGGTGATGGAGGTTGGTGTAACACTGTGTGAGATGATGGTGGTTGGTGTAATACTATGTGAGATGATGACGGTTGGTGTAATACTATGCGAGATGATGGTGGTTGGTGTAACACTATGCGAAATGATGGAGGTTGGTGTAGTACTATGCGAGATGATAGGGGTTGGTGTAATACTATGCGAGATGATGGTGGTTGGTGTAACACTATGCGAGATGATCGGGGATGGTGTAATACTATGCGAGATGATGGTGGTTGGTGTAATACTATTTGAGATGATCGGGGTTGGTGTAATACTATGCGAGATGATGGTGTTTGGTGTAATACTATGTGAGATGATAGGGTTTGGTGTAATACTATGTGAAATGATGGTGGTTGGTGTAATACTATGTGAGATGATAGGGGTTGGTGTAATAGTATGTGAGATGATGGTGGTTGGTGTAACACTATGTGAGATGATGGTGGTTGGTGTAATACTATGTGAGATGATAGGAGTTGGTGTAATACTATGCGAGATGATAGGGGTTGGTGCAATACTATGCAAGATGATGGTGGTTGGTGTAACACTGTGTGAGATGATGGTGGTTGGTGTAGTACTATGCGAGATGATAGGGGTTGGTGTAACACTATGTGAGATGATGGTGGTTGGTGTAATACTATGCGAGATGATCGGGGTTGGTGTTATACGATGTGAGATGATGGTGGTTGGTGTTATACTATGCGAGATGATGGTGGTTGGTGTAATACTATGCGAGAGATGATGGTTTTTGGTGTAACACTATGTGAGATGATGGTGGTTGGTGTAATACTATGTGAGATGATAGGGGTTGGTGTAATACTATGCGAGATGATAGGGGTTGGTGTAATACTATGCGAGATGATGGTGGTTGGTGTAACACTATGTGAGATGATGGTGGTTGGTGTAACACTATGTGAGGTGATGGAGGTTGGTGTAATACTATGTGAGATGATCGGGGTTGGTGTAATACTATGCGATATGATGCTGGTTGGTGTAACACCATGTGAGATGATGGTGGTTGGTGTAACACTATGTGAGATGATTGGGGTTGGTGTAATACTATGTGAGATGATGACGGCTGGTGTAGTACTATGCGAGATGATTGGGGTTGGTGTAACACTATGTGAGATGATGGTGGTTGGTGTAATACTATGCGAGATGATCGGGGTTGGTGTTATACTATGCGAGATGATAGGGGTTGGTGTAATACTATGCGAGATGATAGGGGTTGGTGTAATACTATGCGATATGATGGTGGTTGGTGTAACACCATGTGAGATGATGGTGGTTGGTGTAACACTATGTGAGATGATGGTGGTTGGTGTAATACTATGTGAGATGATAGGGGTTGGTGTAATACTATGCGAGATGATAGGGGTTGGTGTAATACTATGCGAGATGATGGTGGTTGGTGTAACACTATGTGAGATGATGGTGGTTGGTGTAACACTATGTGAGGTGATGGAGGTTGGTGTAGTACTATGCGAGATGATAGGGGTTGGTGTAATACTATGTGAGATGATGGTGGTTGGTGTAACACTATGTGAGATGATGGTGGTTGGTGTAATACTATGTGAGATGATAGGGGTTGGTGTAATACTATGCGAGATGATGGTGGTTGGTGTAATACTATGCGAGATGATGGTGGTTGGTGTAACACTATGTGAGATGATGGTGGTTGGTGTAATACTATGTGAGATGATAGGGGTTTGTGTAGTACTATGCGAGATGATAGGGGTTGGTGTAATACTATGCGAGATGATGGTGGTTGGTGTAACACTATGTGAGATGATGGTGGTTGGTGTAACACTATGTGAGATGATGGTGGTTGGTGTAATACTATGTGAGGTGATGGAGGTTGGTGTAACACTATGTGAGATGATGGTGGTTGGTGTAATACTATGTGAGATGATGACGGTTGGTGTAATACTATGCGAGATGATGGTGGTTGGTGTAACACTATGCGAAATGATGGAGGTTGGTGTAGTACTATGCGAGATGATAGGGGTTGGTGTAATACTATGCGAGATGATGGTGGTTGGTGTAACACTATGTGAGATGATGGTGGTTGGTGAAATACTATGTGAGATGATAGGGGTTGGTGTAATACTATGCGAGATGATCGGGGTTGGTGTAATACTATGCGAGATGATGGTGGTTGGTGTAATACTATGCGAGATGATCGGGGTTGGTGTAATACTATGTGAGATGATGGTGGTTGGTGTAATACTATGTGAGATGATGGTGGTTGGTGTAATACTATGTGAGATGATAGGGGTTGGTGTAAAACTATGTGAGATGATAGGGGTTGGTGTAATACTATGTGAGATGATAGGGGTTGGTGTAATACTATGCGAGATGATAGGGGTTGGTGTTATACTATGCGAGATAATGGTGGTTGGTGTAACACTATGTGAGATGATGACGGTTGGTGTAGTACTATGCGAGATGATAGGGGTTGGTGTAACACTATGTGAGATGATGGTGGTTGGTGTAATACTATGCGAGATGATCGGGGTTGGTGTTATACTATGTGAGATGATGGTGGTTGGTGTTATACTATGCGAGATGATGGTGGTTGGTGTAATACTATGTGAGATGATGGGGGTTGGTGTAACACTATGTGAGATGATGGTGGTTGGTGTAATACTATGTGAGATGATATTGGTTGGTGTAATACTATGCGAGATGATAGGGGTTGGTGTAATACTATGCGAGATGATGGTGGTTGGTGTAACACTATGTGAGATGATGGTGGTTGGTGTAATACTATGTGAGATGATAGGGGTTGGTGTAAAACTATGCGAGATGATAGGGGTTGGTGTAATACTATGCGAGATGATGGTGGTTTGTGTAACACTATGTGAGATGATGGTGGTTGGTGTAACACTATGTGAGGTGATGGAGGTTGGTGTAATACTATGTGAGATGATCGGGGTTGGTGTAATACTATGCGATATGATGGTGGTTGGTGTAACACTATGTGAGATGATGACGGTTGGTGTAATACTATGCGAGATGATGGTGGTTGGTGTAGCACTATGCGTGATGATGGAGGTTGGTGTAGTACTATTCGAGATGATAGGGGTTGGTGTAATACTATTCGAGATGATGGTGGTTGGTGTAACACTATGTGAGATGATGGTGGTTGGTGTAATATTATGTGAGATGATAGGGGTTGGTGTAATACTATGCGAGATGATCGGGGTTGGTGTAATACTATGCGAGATGATGGTGGTTGGTGTAATACTATGCGAGATGATGGTGGTTGGTGTAATACTATGTGAGATGATAGGTGTTAGTGTACTACTATGCGAGATGATGGTGGTTGGTGTAATACTATGCGAGATGATCGGGGATGGTGTAATACTATGCGAGATGATGGTGGTTGGTGTAATACTATGTGAGATGATCGGGGTTGGTGTAATACTATGCGAGATGATGGTGGTTGGTGTAATACTATGTGAGATGATAGGGGTTGGTGTAATACTATGTGAGATGATGGTGGTTGGTGTAATACTATGTGAGATGATAGGGGTTGGTGTAATACTATGTGAGATGATGGTGGTTGGTGTAACACTATGTGAGATGATGGTGGTTGGTGTAATACTATGTGAGATGATCGGGGTTGGTGTAATACTATGCGAGATGATAGGGGTTGGTGTAATACTATGCGAGATGATGGTGGTTGGTGTAACACTGTGTGAGATGATGGTGGTTGGTGTAGCACTATGCGAGATGATAGGGGTTGGTGTAACACTATGTGAGATGATTTTGGTTGGTGTAATACTATGCGAGATGATCGGGGTTGGTGTTATACTATGTGAGATGATGGTGGTTGGTGTTATACTATGCGAGATGATGGTGGTTGGTGTAATACTATGCGAGAGATGATGGTGGTTGGTGTAACACTATGTGAGATGATGGTGGTTGGTGTAATACTATGTGAGATGATAGGGGTTGGTGTAATACTATGCGAGATGATAGGGGTTGGTGTAATTGTATGCGAGATGATGGTGGTTGGTGTAACACTATGTGAGATGATGGTGGTTGGTGTAACACTATGTGAGGTGATGGAGGTTGGTGTAATACTATGTGAGATGATCGGGGTTGGTGTAATACTATGCGATATGATGGTGGTTGGTGTAACACTATGTGAGATGATAGGGGTTGGTGTAATACTATGTGAGATGATGACGGTTGGTGTAGTACTATGTGAGATGATGACGGTTGGTGTAATACTATGTGAGATGATGACGGTTGGTGTAATACTATGTGAGATGATGACGGTTGGTGTAATACTATGTGAGATGATGACGGTTGGTGTAGTACTATGCGATATGATGGTGGTTGGTGTAACACTATGTGAGATGATAGGGGTTGGTGTAATACTATGTGAGATGATGACGGTTGGTGTAATACTATGTGAGATGATGACGGTTGGTGTAATACTATGTGAGATGATGGTGGTTGGTGTAACACTATGTGAGATGATAGGGGTTGGTGTAATACTATGTGAGATGATGACGGTTGGCGTAGTACTATGCGAGATGATAGGGGTTGGTGTAACACTATGTGAGATGATGGTGGTTGGTGTAATACTATGCGTGATGATCGGGGTTGGTGTTATACTATGTGAGATGATGGTGGTTGGTGTTATCCTATGCGAGATGATGGTGGTTGGTGTAATACTATGCGAGATGATGGTGGTTGGTGCAACACTATGTGAGATGATGGTGGTTGGTGTAATACTATGTGAGATGATAGGGGTTGGTGTAATACTATGCGAGATGATAGGGGTTGGTGTAATACTATGCGAGATGATGGTGGTTGGTGTAACACTATGTGAGATGATGGTGGTTGGTGTAACACTGTGTGAGGTGATGGAGGTTGGTGTAATACTATGTGAGATGATCGGGGTTGGTGTAATACTATGCGATATGATGGTGGTTGGTGTAACACCATGTGAGATGATGGTGGTTGGTGTAACACTATGTGAGATGATGGTGGCTGGTGTAATACTATGTGAGATGATGGGGGTTGGTGTAATACTATGCGAGATGATAGGGGTTGGTGTAATACTATGCGAGATGATGGTGGTTGGTGTAACACTATGTGAGGTGATGGAGGTTGGTGTAGTACTATGCGAGATGATAGGGGTTGGTGTAATACTATGTGAGATGATGGTGGTTGGTGTAACACTATGTGAGATGATGGTGGTTGGTGTAATACTATGTGAGATGATAGGGGTTGGTGTAATACTATGCGAGATGATCGGGGTTGGTGTAATACTATGCGAGATGATGGTGGTTGGTGTAACACTATGTGAGATGATGGTGGTTGGTGTAATACTATGTGAGATGATGGTGGTTGGTGTAATACTATGCGAGATGATAGGGGTTGGTGTAATACTATGCGAGATGATGGTGGTTGGTGTAATACTATGTGAGATGATGGTGGTTGGTGTAACACTATGTGAGATGATGGTGGTTGGTGTAGTACTATGTGAGGTGATGGAGGTTGGTGTAACACTATGTGAGATGATGGTGGTTGGTGTAATACTATGTGAGATGATGACGGTTGGTGTAATACTATGCGAGATGATGGTGGTTGGTGTAACACTATGCGAAATGATGGAGGTTGGTGTAGTACTATGCGAGATGATAGGGGTTGGTGTAATACTATGCGAGATGATGGTGGTTGGTGTAACACTATGTGAGATGATGGTGGTTGGTGTAATACTATGTGAGATGATAGGGGTTGGTGTACTACTATGCAAGATGATGGTGGTTGGTGTAATACTATGCGAGATGATCGGGGATGGTGTAATACTATGCGAGATGATGGTGGTTGGTGTAATATTATGTGAGATGATCGGGGTTGGTGTAATACTATGCGAGATGATGGTGGTTGGTGTAATACTATGTGAGATGATAGTGGTTGGTGTAATACTATGTGAGATGATGGTGGTTGGTGTAATACTATGTGAGATGATAGGGGTTGGTGTAATACTTTGCGAGATGATGGTGGTTGGTGTAATACTATGCGAGATGATGGTGGTTGGTGTAATACTATGCGAGATGATAGGGGTTGGTGTAATACTATGCGAGATGATGGTGGTTAGTGTAACACTATGTGAGATGATGGTGGTTGGTGTAACACTATGTGAGGTGATGGAGGTTGGTGTAATACTATGTGAGATGATCGGGGTTGGTGTAATACTATGCGATATGATGGTGGTTGGTGTAACACCATGTGAGATGATGGTGGTTGGTGTAACACTATGTGAGATGATAGGGGTTGGTGTAATACTATGTGAGATGATGACGGTTGGTGTAGTACTATGCGAGATGATAGGGGTTGGTGTAACACTATGTGAGATGATGGTGGTTGGTGTAATACTATGCGAGATGATCGGGGTTGGTGTTATACTATGTGAGATGATGGTAGTTGGTGTTATACTATGCGAGATGATGGTGGTTGGTGTAATACTATGCGAGATGATGGTGGTTGGTGTAACACTATGTGAGATGATGGTGGTTGGTGTAATACTATGCGAGATGATAGGGGTTGGTGTAATACTATGCGAGATGATGGTGGTTGGTGTAACACTATGTGAGATGATGGTGGTTGGTGTAACACTATGTGAGATGATGGTGGTTGGTGTAACACTATGTGAGGTGATGGAGGTTGGTGTAATACTATGCGAGATGATAGGGGTTGGTGTAATACTATGCGAGATGATGGTGGTTGGTGTAACACTATGTGAGATGATGGTGGTTGGTGTAACACTATGTGAGGTGATGGAGGTTGGTGTAGTACTATGCGAGATGATAGGGGTTGGTGTAATACTATGTGAGATGATGGTGGTTGGTGTAACACTATGTGAGATGATGGTGGTTGGTGTAATACTATGTGAGATGATAGGGGTTGGTGTAATACTATGCGAGATGATGGTGGTTGGTGTAATACTATGCGAGATGATGGTGGTTGGTGTAACACTATGTGAGATGATGGTGGTTGGTGTAATACTATGTGAGATGATAGGGGTTTGTGTAGTACTATGCGAGATGATAGGGGTTGGTGTAATACTATGCGAGATGATGGTGGTTGGTGTAACACTCTGTGAGATGATGGTGGTTGGTGTAACACTATGTGAGATGATGGTGGTTGGTGTAATACTATGTGAGGTGATGGAGGTTGGTGTAACACTATGTGAGATGATGGTGGTTGGTGTAATACTATGTGAGATGATGACGGTTGGTGTAATACTATGCGAGATGATGGTGGTTGGTGTAACACTATGCGAAATGATGGAGGTTGGTGTAGTACTATGCGAGATGATAGGGGTTGGTGTAATACTATGCGAGATGATGGTGGTTGGTGTAACACTATGTGAGATGATGGTGGTTGGTGTAATACTATGTGAGATGATAGGGGTTGGTGTAATACTATGCGAGATGATCGGGGTTGGTGTAATACTATGCGAGATGATGGTGGTTGGTGTAATACTATGCGAGATGATCGGGGTTGGTGTAATACTATGTGAGATGATAGGGGTTGGTGTAATACTATGTGAGATGATGGTGGTTGGTGTAATACTATGTGAGATGATAGGGGTTGGTGTAATACTATGTGAGATGATAGGGGTTGGTGTAATACTATGTGAGATGATAGGGGTTGGTGTAATACTATGCGAGATGATAGGGGTTGGTGTTATACTATGCGAGATAATGGTGGTTGGTGTAACACTATGTGAGATGATGACGGTTGGTGTAGTACTATGCGAGATGATAGGGGTTTGGAGAAACACTATGTGAGATGATGGTGGTTGGTGTAATACTGTGCGAGATGATCGGGGTTGGTGTTATACTATGTGAGATGATGGTGGTTGGTGTTATACTTTGCGAGATGATGGTGGTTGGTGTAATACTATGCGAGATGATGGGGGTTGGTGTAACACTCTGTGAGATGATGGTGGTTGGTGTAATACTATGTGAGATGATAGGGGTTGGTGTAATACTATGCGAGATGATAGGGGTTGGTGTAATACTATGCGAGATGATGGTGGTTGGTGTAACACTATGTGAGATGATGGTGGTTGGTGTAATACTATGTGAGATGATAGGGGTTGGTGTAAAACTATGCGAGATGATAGGGGTTGGTGTAATACTATGCGAGATGATGGTGGTTTGTGTAACACTATGTGAGATGATGGTGGTTGGTGTAACACTATGTGAGGTGATGGAGGTTGGTGTAATACTATGTGAGATGATCGGGGTTGGTGTAATACTATGCGAGATGATGGTGGTTGGTGTAACACTATGTGAGATGATGACGGTTGGTGTAATACTATGCGAGATGATGGTGGTTGGTGTAGCACTATGCGTGATGATGGAGGTTGGTGTAGTACTATTCGAGATGATAGGGGTTGGTGTAATACTATGCGAGATGATGGTGGTTGGTGTAACACTATGTGAGATGATGGTGGTTGGTGTAATACTATGTGAGATGATAGGGGTTGGTGTAATACTATGCGAGATGATCGGGGTTGGTGTAGTACTATGCGAGATGATGGTGGTTGGTGTAATACTATGCGAGATGATGGTGGTTGGTGTAATACTATGTGAGATGATAGGTGTTAGTGTACTACTATGCGAGATGATGGTGGTTGGTGTAATACTATGCCAGATGATCGGGGATGGTGTAATACTATGCGAGATGATGGTGGTTGGTGTAATACTATGTGAGATGATCGGGGTTGGTGTAATACTATGCGAGATGATGGTGGTTGGTGTAATACTATGTGAGATGATAGGGGTTGGTGTAATACTATGTGAGATGATGGTGGTTGGTGTAATACTATGTGAGATGATAGGGGTTGGTGTAATACTATGTGAGATGATGGTGGTTGGTGTAACACTATGTGAGATGATGGTGGTTGGTGTAATACTATGTGAGATGATAGGGGTTGGTGTAATACTATGCGAGATGATAGGGGTTGGTGTAATACTATGCGAGATGATGGTGGTTGGTGTAACACTGTGTGAGATGATGGTGGTTGGTGTAGCACTATGCGAGATGATAGGGGTTGGTGTAACACTATGTGAGATGATGGTGGTTGGTGTAATACTATTCGAGATGATCGGGGTTGGTGTAACACTATGTGAGATGATGGTGGTTGGTGTTATACTATGCGAGATGATGGTGGTTGGTGTAATACTATGCGAGAGATGATGGTGGTTGGTGTAACACTATGTGAGATGATGGTGGTTGGTGTAATACTATGTGAGATGACAGGGGTTGGTGTAATACTATGCGAGATGATAGGGGTTGGTGTAATAGTATGCGAGATGATGGTGGTTGGTGTAACACTATGTGAGATGATGGTGGTTGGTGTAACACTATGTGAGGTGATGGAGGTTGGTGTAATACTATGTGAGATGATCGGGGTTGGTGTAATACTATGCGATATGATGGTGGTTGGTGTAACACTATGTGAGATGATAGGGGTTGGTGTAATACTATGTGAGATGATGACGGTTGGTGTAGTACTATGTGAGATGATGACGGTTGGTGTAATACTATGTGAGATGATGACGGTTGGTGTAATACTATGTGAGATGATGACGGTTGGTGTAATACTATGTGAGATGATGACGGTTGGTGTAGTACTATGCGATATGATGGTGGTTGGTGTAACACTATGTGAGATGATAGGGGTTGGTGTAACACTATGTGAGATGATGACGGTTGGTGTAATACTATGTGAGATGATGACGGTTGGTGTAATACTATGTGAGATGATGGTGGTTGGTGTAACACTATGTGAGATGATAGGGGTTGGTGTAATACTATGTGAGATGATGACGGTTGGTGTAGTACTATGCGAGATGATAGGGGTTGGTGTAACACTATGTGAGATGATGGTGGTTGGTGTAATACTATGCGAGATGATCGGGGTTGGTGTTATACTATGTGAGATGATGGTGGTTGGTGTTATACTATGCGAGATGATGGTGGTTGGTGTAATACTATGCGAGATGATGGTGGTTGGTGCAACACTATGTGAGATGATGGTGGTTGGTGTAATACTATGTGAGATGATAGGGGTTGGTGTAATACTATGCGAGATGATAGGGGTTGGTGTAATACTATGCGAGATGATGGTGGTTGGTGTAACACTATGTGAGATGATGGTGGTTGGTGTAACACTGTGTGAGGTGATGGAGGTTGGTGTAATACTATGTGAGATGATCGGGGTTGGTGTAATACTATGCGATATGATGGTGGTTGGTGTAACACCATGTGAGATGATGGTGGTTGGTGTAACACTATGTGAGATGATGGTGGTTGGTGTAATACTATGTGAGATGATAGGGGTTGGTGTAATACTATGTGAGATGATAGGGGTTGGTGTAATACTATGCGAGATGATGGTGGTTGGTGTAACACTATGTGAGGTGATGGAGGTTGGTGTAGTACTATGCGAGATGATAGGGGTTGGTGTAATACTATGTGAGATGATGGTGGTTGGTGTAACACTATGTGAGATGATGGTGGTTGGTGTAATACTATGTGAGATGATAGGGGTTGGTGTAATGCTATGCGAGATGATCGGGGTTGGTGTAATACTATGCGAGATGATGGTGGTTGGTGCAACACTATGTGAGATGATGGTGGTTGGTGTAATACTATGCGAGATGATGGTGGTTGGTGTAGTACTATGCGAGATGATAGGGGTTGGTGTAATACTATGCGAGATGATAGGGGTTGGTGTAATACTATGTGAGATGATGGTGGTTGGTGTAACACTATGTGAGATGATGGTGGTTGGTGTAATACTATGTGAGGTGATTGAGGTTGGTGTAACACTATGTTCGATGATGGTGGTTGGTGTAATACTATGTGAGATGATGACGGTTGGTGTAATACTATGCGAGATGATGGTGCTTGGTGTAACACTATGCGAAATGATGGAGGTTGGTGTAGTACTATGCGAGATGATAGGGGTTGGTGTAATACTATGCGAGATGATGGTGGTTGGTGTAACACTATGTGAGATGATGGTGGTTGGTGTAATACTATGTGAGATGATAGGGGTTGGTGTAATACTATGCGAGATGATCGGGGTTGGTGTAATACTATGCGAGATGATGGTGGTTGGTGTAATACTATGCGAGATGATGGTGGTTGGTGTAATACTATGCGAGATGATCGGGGATGGTGTAATACTATGCGAGATGATGGTGGTTGGTGTAATATTATGTGAGATGATCGGGGTTGGTGTAATACTATGCGAGATGATGGTGGTTGGTGTAATACTATGTGAGATGATAGGGGTTGGTGTAATACTATGTGAGATGATGGTGGTTGGTGTAATACTATGTGAGATGATAGGGGTTGGTGTAATACTATGCGAGATGATGGTGGTTGGTGTAATACTATGTGAGATGATGGTGGTTGGTGTAATACTATGCGAGATGATAGGGGTTGGTGTAATACTATGCGAGATGATGGTGGTTGGTGTAACACTATGTGAGATGATGGTGGTTGGTGTAACACTATGTGAGGTGATGGAGGTTGGTGTAATACTATGTGAGATGATCGGGGTTGGTGTAATACTATGCGATATGATGGTGGTTGGTGTAACACCATGTGAGATGATGGTGGTTGGTGTAACACTATGTGAGATGATAGGGGTTGGTGTAATACTATGTGAGATGATGACGGTTGGTGTAGTACTAGGAGATGATAGGGGTTGGTGTAACACTATGTGAGATGATGGTGGTTGGTGTAATACTATGCGAGATGATCGGGGTTGGTGTTATACTATGTGAGATGATGGTAGTTGGTGTTATACTATGCGAGATGATGGTGGTTGGTGTAATACTATGCGAGATGATGGTGGTTGGTGTAACACTATGTGAGATGATGGTGGTTGGTGTAATACTATGTGAGATGATAGGGGTTGGTGTAATACTATGCGAGATGATAGGGGTTGGTGTAATACTATGCGAGATGATGGTGGTTGGTGTAACACTATGTGAGATGATGGTGGTTGGTGTAACACTATGTGAGGTGATGGAGGTTGGTGTAATACTATGTGAGATGATCGGGGTTGGTGTAATACTATGCGATATGATGGTGGTTGGTGTAACACCATGTGAGATGATGGTGGTTGGTGTAACACTATGTGAGATGATGGTGGTTGGTGTAATACTATGTGAGATGATAGGGGTTGGTGTAATACTATGCAAGATGATAGGGGTTGGTGTAATACTATGCGAGATGATGGTGGTTGGTGTAACACTATGTGAGATGATGGTGGTTGGTGTAACACTATGTGAGGTGATGGAGGTTGGTTTAGTACTATGCGAGATGATAGGGGTTGGTGTAATACTATGTGAGATGATGGTGGTTGGTGTAACACTATGTGAGATGATGGTGGTTGGTGTAATACTATGTGAGATGATAGGGGTTGGTGTAATACTATGCGAGATGATGGTGGTTGGTGTAATACTATGCGAGATGATGGTGGTTGGTGTAACACTATGTGAGATGATGGTGGTTGGTGTAATACTATGTGAGATGATAGGGGTTTGTGTAGTACTATGCGAGATGATAGGGGTTGGTGTAATACTATGCGAGATGATGGTGGTTGGTGTAACACTCTGTGAGATGATGGTGGTTGGTGTAACACTATGTGAGATGATAATGGTTGGTGTAATACTATGCGAGATGATGGTGGTTGGTGTAACACTATGTGAGATGATGGTGGTTGGTGTAACACTATGTGAGGTGATGAAGGTTGGTGTAATACTATGTGAGATGATCGGGGTTGGTGTAATACTATGCGATATGATGGTGGTTGGTGTAACACCATGTGAGATGATGGTGGTTGGTGTAACACTATTTGAGATGATGGTGGTTGGTGTAATACTATGTGAGATGATAGGGGTTGGTGTAATACTATGCGAGAGGATAGGGGTTGGTGTAATACTATGCGAGATGATGGTGGTTGGTGTAACACTATGTGAGATGATGGTGGTTGGTGTAACACTATGTGAGGTGATGGAGGTTGGTGTAGTACTATGCGAGATGATAGGGGTTGGTGTAATACTATGTGAGATGATGGTGGTTGGTGTAACACTATGTGAGATGATGGTGGTTGGTGTAATACTATGTGAGATGATAGGGGTTGGTGTAATACTATGCGAGATGATGGTGGTTGGTGTAATACTATGCGAGATGATGGTGGTTGGTGTAACACTATGTGAGATGATGGTGGTTGGTGTAATACTATGTGAGATGATAGGGGTTTGTGTAGTACTATGCGAGATGATAGGGGTTGGTGTAATACTATGCGAGATGATGGTGGTTGGTGTAACACTCTGTGAGATGATGGTGGTTGGTGTAACACTATGTGAGATGATAATGGTTGGTGTAATACTATGTGAGGTGATGGAGGTTGGTGTAACACTATGTGAGATGATGGTGGTTGGTGTAATACTATGTGAGATGATGACGGTTGGTGTAATACTATGCGAGATGATGGTGGTTGGTGTAACACTATGCGAAATGATGGAGGTTGGTGTAGTACTATGCGAGATGATAGGGGTTGGTGTAATACTATGCGAGATGATGGTGGTTGGTGTAACACTATGTGAGATGATGGTGGTTGGTGTAATACTATGTGAGATGATAGGGGTTGGTGTAATACTGTGCGAGATGATCGGGGTTGGTGTAATACTATGCGAGATGATGGTGGTTGGTGTAACACTATGTGAGATGATGGTGGTTGGTGTAATACTATGCGAGATGATCGGGGTTGGTGCAATACTATGCGAGATGATGGTGGTTGGTGTAATACTATGCGAGATGATCGGGGTTGGTGTAATACTATGTGAGATGATAGGGGTTGGTGTAATACTATGTGAGATGATGGTGGTTGGTGTAATACTATGTGAGATGATATGGGTTGGTGTAATACTATGTGAGATGATAGGGGTTGGTGTAATACTATGTGAGATGATAGGGGTTGGTGTAATACTATGCGAGATGATAGGGGTTGGTGTTATACTATGCGAGATAATGGTGGTTGGTGTAACACTATGTGAGATGATGACGGTTGGTGTAGTACTATGCGAGATGATAGGGGTTTGGAGTAACACTATGTGAGATGATGGTGGTTGGTGTAGTACTATGCGAGATGATCGGGGTTGGTGTTATACTATGTGAGATGATGGTGGTTGGTGTAACACTATGTGAGATGATCGGGGTTGGTGTTATACTATGCGAGATGATGGTGGTTGGTGTAACACTGTGCGAAATGATGGAGGTTGGTGTAGTACTATGCGAGATGATAGGGGTTGGTGTAATACTATGCGAGATGATGGTGGTTGGTGTAACACTATGTGAGATGATGGTGGTTGGTGTAATACTATGTGAGATGATAGGGGTTGGTGTAATACTATGCGAGATGATGGTGGTTGGTGTTATACTATGCGAGATGATGGTGGTTGGTGTAATACTATGCGAGATGATGGGGGTTGGTGTAACACTATGTGAGATGATGGTGGTTGGTGTAATACTATGTGAGATGATAGGGGTTGGTGTAATACTATGCGAGATGATAGGGGTTGGTGTAATACTATGCGAGATGATGGTGGTTGGTGTAACACTATGTGAGATGATGGTGGTTGGTGTAATACTATGTGAGATGATAGGGGTTGGTGTAAAACTATGCGAGATGATAGGGGTTGGTGTAATACTATGCGAGATGATGGTGGTTTGTGTAACACTATGTGAGATGATGGTGGTTGGTGTAACACTATGTGAGGTGGTGGAGGTTGGTGTAATACTATGTGAGATGATCGGGGTTGGTGTAATACTATGCGATGTGATGGTGGTTGGTGTAACACTATGTGAGATGATGACGGTTGGTGTAATACTATGCGAGATGATGGTGGTTGGTGTAGCACTATGCTTGATGATGGAGGTTGGTGTAGTACTATTCGAGATGATAGGGGTTGGTGTAATACTATGTGAGATGATGGTGGTTGGTGTAACACTATGTGAGATGATGGTGGTTGGTGTAATACTATGTGAGATGATAGGGGTTGGTGTAATACTATGCGAGATGATCGGGGTTGGTGTAATACTATGCGAGATGATGGTGGTTGGTGTAATACTATGCGAGATGATGGTGGTTGGTGTAATACTATGTGAGATGATAGGTGTTAGTGTACTACTATGCGAGATGATGGTGGTTGGTGTAATACTATGCGAGATGATCGGGGATGGTGTAATACTATGCGAGATGATGGTGGTTGGTGTAATACTATGTGAGATGATCGGGGTTGGTGTAATACTATGCGAGATGATGGTGGTTGGTGTAATACTATGTGAGATGATAGGGGTTGGTGTAATACTATGTGAGATGATGGTGGTTGGTGTAATACTATGTGAGATGATAGGGGTTGGTGTAATACTATGTGAGATGATCGGGGTTGGTGTTCTACTATGTGAGATGATGGTGGTTGGTGTTATACTATGCGAGATGATGGTGGTTGGTGTAATACTATGTGAGATGATGGTGGTTGGTGTAACACTATGTGAGATGATGGTGGTTGGTGTAATACTATGTGAGATGATAGGGGTTGGTGTAATACTATGCGAGATGATAGGGGTTGGTGTAATACTATGCGAGATGATGGTGGTTGGTGTAACACTATGTGAGATGATGGTGGTTGGTGTAGCACTATGCGAGATGATAGGGGTTGGTGTAACACTATGTGAGATGATGGTGGTTGGTGTAATACTATGCGAGATGATCGGGGTTGGTGTTGTACTATGTGAGATGATGGTGGTTGGTGTTATACTATGCGAGATGATGGTGGTTGGTGTAATACTATGCGAGAGATGATGGTGGTTGGTGTAACACTATGTGAGATGATGGTGGTTGGTGTAATACTATGTGAGATGATAGGGGTTGGTGTAATACTATGCGAGATGATAGGGGTTGGTGTAATAGTATGCGAGATGATGGTGGTTGGTGCAACACTATGTGAGATGATGGTGGTTGGTGTAACACTATGTGAGGTGATGGAGGTTGGTGTAATACTATGTGAGATGATCGGGGTTGGTGTAATACTATGCGATATGATGGTGGTTGGTGTAACACTATGTGAGATGATGACGGTTGGTGTAATACTCTGCGAGATGATGGTGGTTGGTGTAGCACTATGCGTGATGATGGAGGTTGGTGTAGTACTATTCGAGATGATAGGGGTTGGTGCAATACCATGCGAGATGATGGTGGTTGGTGTAACACTATGTGAGATGATGGTGGTTGGTGTAATACTATGTGAGATGATAGGGGTTGGTGTAATACTATGCGAGATGATCGGGGTTGGTGTAATACTATGCGAGATGATGGTGGTTGGTGTAATACTATGCGAGATGATGGTGGTTGGTGTAATACTATGTGAGATGATAGGTGTTAGTGTACTACTATGCGAGATGATGGTGGTTGGTGTAATACTATGCGAGATGATCGGGGATGGTGTAATACTATGCGAGATGATGGTGGTTGGTGTAATACTATGTGAGATGATCGGGGTTGGTGTAATACTATGCGAGATGATGGTGGTTGGTGTAATACTATGTGAGATGATAGGGGTTGGTGTAATACTATGTGAGATGATGGTGGTTGGTGTAATACTATGTGAGATGATAGGGGTTGGTGTAATACTATGTGAGATGATGGTGGTTGGTGTAACACTATGTGAGATGATGGTGGTTGGTGTAATACTATGTGAGATGATAGGGGTTGGTGTAATACTATGCGAGATGATAGGGGTTGGTGTAATACTGTGCGAGATGATGGTGGTTGGTGTAACACTGTGTGAGATGATGGTGGTTGGTGTAGCACTATGCGAGATGATAGGGGTTGGTGTAACACTATGTGAGATGATGGTGGTTGGTGTAATACTATGCGAGATGATCGGGGTTGGTGTTCTACTATGTGAGATGATGGTGGTTGGTGTTATACTATGCGAGATGATGGTGGTTGGTGTAATACTATGCGAGAGATGATGGTGGTTGGTGTAACACTATGTGAGATGATGGTGGTTGGTGTAATACTATGTGAGATGATGGGGGTTGGTGTAATACTATGCGAGATGATAGGGGTTGGTGTAATACTATGCGAGATGATGGTGGTTGGTGTAACACTATGTGAGATGATGGTGGTTGGTGTAACACTATGTGAGGTGATGGAGGTTGGTGTAATACTATGTGAGATGATCGGGGTTGGTGTAATACTATGCGATATGATGGTGGTTGGTGTAACACTATGTGAGATGATAGGGGTTGGTGTAATACTATGTGAGATGATGACGGTTGGTGTAGTACTATGTGAGATGATGACGGTTGGTGTAATACTATGTGAGATGATGACGGTTGGTGTAATACTATGTGAGATGATGACGGTTGGTGTAATACTATGTGAGATGATGACGGTTGGTGTAGTACTATGCGATATGATGGTGGTTGGTGTAACACTATGTGAGATGATAGGGGTTGGTGTAATACTATGTGAGATGATGACGGTTGGTGTAATACTATGTGAGATGATGACGGTTGGTGTAATACTATGTGAGATGATGGTTGTGTGTGTAACACTATGTGAGATGATATTGGTTGGTGTAATATTATGTGAGATGATGACGGTTGGTGTAGTACTATGCGAGATGATTGGGGTTGGTGTAACACTATGTGAGATGATGGTGGTTGGTGTAATACTATGCGAGATGATCGGGGTTGGTGTTATACTATGTGAGATGATGGTGGTTGGTGTTATACTATGCGAGATGATGGTGGTTGGTGTAATACTATGCGAGATGATGGTGGTTGGTGCAACACTATGTGAGATGATGGTGGTTGGTGTAATACTATGTGAGATGATAGGGGTTGGTGTAATACTATGCGAGATGATAGGGGTTGGTGTAATACTATGCGAGATGATGGTGGTTGGTGTAACACTATGTTGGATGATGGTGGTTGGTGTAACACTGTGTGAGGTGATGTAGGTTGGTGTAATACTATGTGAGATGATCGGGGTTGGTGTAATACTATGCGATATGATGGTGGTTGGTGTAACACCATGTGAGATGATGGTGGTTGGTGTAACACTATGTGAGATGATGGTGGTTGGTGTAATACTATGTGAGATGATGGGGGTTGGTGTAATACTATGCGAGATGATAGGGGTTGGTGTAATACTATGCGAGATGATGGTGGTTGGTGTAACACTATGTGAGGTGATGGAGGTTGGTGTAGTACTATGCGAGATGATAGGGGTTGGTGTAATACTATGTGAGATGATGGTGGTTGGTGTAACACTATGTGAGATGATGGTGGTTGGTGTAATACTATGTGAGATGATAGGGGTTGGTGTAATACTATGCGAGATGATCGGGGTTGGTGTAATACTATGCGAGATGATGGTGGTTGGTGTAACACTATGTGAGATGATGGTGGTTGGTGTAATACTATGCGAGATGATGGTGGTTGGTGTAATACTATGCGAGATGATAGGGGTTGGTGTAATACTATGCGAGATGATAGGGGTTGGTGTAATACTATGTGAGATGATGGTGGTTGGTGTAGCACTATGTGAGATGATGGTGGTTGGTGTAATACTATGTGAGGTGATGGAGGTTGGTGTAAAACTATGTGAGATGATGGTGGTTGGTGTAATACTATGTGAGATGATGACGGTTGGTGTAATACTATGCGAGATGATGGTGCTTGGTGTAACACTATGCGAAATGATGGAGGTTGGTGTAACACTATGTGAGATGATGGTGGTTGGTGTAATACTATGTGAGATGATGACGGTTGGTGTAATACTATGCGAGATGATGGTGGTTGGTGTAATACTATGCGAGATGATGGTGGTTGGTGTAATACTATGTGAGATGATAGGGGTTGGTGTACTACTATGCGAGATGATGGTGGTTGGTGTAATACTATGCGAGATGATCGGGGATGGTGTAATACTATGCGAGATGATGGTGGTTGGTGTAATATTATGTGAGATGATCGGGGTTGGTGTAATACTATGCGAGATGATGGTGGTTGGTGTAATACTATGTGAGATGATAGGGGTTGGTGTAATACTATGTGAGATGATGGTGGTTGGTGTAATACTATGTGAGATGATAGGGGTTGGTGTAATACTATGCGAGATGATGGTGGTTGGTGTAATACTATGCGAGATGATGGTGGTTGGTGTAATACTATGCGAGATGATAGGGGTTGGTGTAATACTATGCGAGATGATGGTGGTTGGTGTAACACTATGTGAGATGATGGTGGTTGGTGTAACACTATGTGAGGTGATGGAGGTTGGTGTAATACTATGTGAGATGATCGGGGTTGGTGTAATACTATGCGATATTATGGTGGTTGGTGTAACACCATGTGAGATGATGGTGGTTGGTGTAACACTATGTGAGATGATAGGGGTTGGTGTAATACTATGTGAGATGATGACGGTTGGTGTAGTACTATGAGAGATGATAGGGGTTGGTGTAACACTATGTGAGATGATGGTGGTTGGTGTAATACTATGCGAGATGATCGGGGTTGGTGTTATACTATGTGAGATGATGGTGGTTGGTGTAATACTATGTGAGATGATAGGGGTTGGTGTAATACTATGCGAGATGATAGGGGTTGGTGTAATACTATGCGAGATGATAGGGGTTGGTGTAATACTATGCGAGATGATGGTAGTTGGTGTTATACTATGCGAGATGATGGTGGTTGGTGTAATACTATGCGAGATGATGGTGGTTGGTGTAACACTATGTGAGATGATGGTAGTTGGTGTTATACTATGCGAGATGATGGTGGTTGGTGTAATACTATGCGAGATGATGGTGGTTGGTGTAACACTATGTGAGATGATGGTGGTTGGTGTAATACTATGTGAGATGATAGGGGTTGGTGTAATACTATGCGAGATGATAGGGGTTGGTGTAATACTATGCGAGATGATGGTGGTTGGTGTAACACTATGTGAGATGATGGTGGTTGGTGTAACACTATGTGAGGTGATGGAGGTTTGTGTAATACTATGTGAGATGATCGGGGTTGGTGTTATACTATGTGATATGATGGTGGTTGGTGTAACACCATGTGAGATGATGGTGGTTGGTGTAACACTATGTGAGATGATGGTGGTTGGTGTAATACTATGTGAGATGATAGGGGTTGGTGTAATACTATGCGAGATGATAGGGGTTGGTGTAATACTATGCGAGATGATGGTGGTTGGTGTAACACTATGTGAGATGATGGTGGTTGGTGTAACACTATGTGAGGTGATGGAGGTTGGTGTAGTACTATGCGAGATGATAGGTGTTGGAGTAATACTATGTGAGATGATGGTGGTTGGTGTAACACTATGTGAGATGATGGTGGTTGGTGTAATACTATGTGAGATGATAGGGGTTGGTGTAATACTATGCGAGATGATGGTGGTTGGTGTAATACTATGCGAGATGATGGTGGTTGGTGTAACACTATGTGAGATGATGGTGGTTGGTGTAATACTATGTGAGATGATAGGGGTTTGTGTAGTACTATGCGAGATGATGGGGGTTGGTGTAATACTATGCGAGATGATGGTGGTTGGTGTAACACTATGCGAAATGATGGAGGTTGGTGTAGTACTATGCGAGATGATAGGGGTTGGTGTAATACTATGCGAGATGATGGTGGTTGGTGTAACACTATGTGAGATGATGGTGGTTGGTGTAATACTATGTGAGATGATAGGGGTTGGTGTAATACTATGCGAGATGATCGGCGTTGGTGTAATACTATGCGAGATGATGGTGGTTGGTGTAATACTATGCGAGATGATCGGGGTTGGTGTAATACTATGTGAGATGATAGGGGTTGGTGTAATACTATGTGAGATGATGGTGGTTGGTGTAATACTATGTGAGATGATAGGGGTTGGTGTAATACTATGTGAGATGATAGGGGTTGGTGTAATACTATGTGAGATGATAGGGGTTGGTGTAATACTATGCGAGATGATAGGGGTTGGTGTAATACTATGCGAGATGATGGTGGTTGGTGTAACACTATGTGAGATGATGGTGGTTGGTGTAATACTATGTGAGATGATAGGGGTTGGTGTAAAACTATGCGAGATGATAGGGGTTGGTGTAATACTATGCGAGATGATGGTGGTTTGTGTAACACTATGTGAGATGATGGTGGTTGGTGTAACACTATGTGAGGTGATGGAGGTTGGTGTAATACTATGTGAGATGATCGGGGTTGGTGTAATACTATGCGATATGATGGTGGTTGGTGTAACACTATGTGAGATGATGACGGTTGGTGTAATACTATGCGAGATGATGGTGGTTGGTGTAACACTATGTGAGATGATGGAGGTTGGTGTAGTACTATTCGAGATGATCGGGGTTGGTGTAATACTATGCGAGATGATGGTGGTTGGTGTGACACTATGTGAGATGATGGTGGTTGGTGTAATACTATGTGAGATGATAGGGGTTGGTGTAATACTATGCGAGATGATCGGGGTTTGTGTAACACTATGTGAGATGATGGTGGTTGGTGTAACACTATGTGAGGTGATGGAGGTTGGTGTAATACTATGTGAGATGATCGGGGTTGGTGTAATACTATGCGATATGATGGTGGTTGGTGTAACACTATGTGAGATGATGACGGTTGGTGTAATACTATGCGAGATGATGGTGGTTGGTGTAGCACTATGCGTGATGATGGAGGTTGGTGTAGTACTATTCGAGATGATAGGGGTTGGTGTAATACTATGCGAGATGATGGTGGTTGGTGTAACACTATGTGAGATGATGGTGGTTGGTGTAATACTATGCGAGATGATGGTGGTTGGTGTAATACTATGTGACATGATAGGTGTTAGTGTACTACTATGCGAGATGATGGTGGTTGGTGTAATACTATGCGAGATGATCGGGGATGGTGTAACACTATGCGAGATTATGGTGGTTGGTGTAATACTATGTGAGATGATCGGGGTTGGTGTAATACTATGCGAGATGATGGTGGTTGGTGTAATACTATGTGAGATGATAGGGGTTGGTGTAATACTATGTGAGATGATGGTGGTTGGTGTAATACTATGTGAGATGATAGGGGTTGGTGTAATACTATGTGAGATGATGGTGGTTGGTGTAACACTATGTGAGATGATCGGGGTTGGTGTAATACTATGTGAGATGATAGGGGTTGGTGTAATACTATGCGAGATGATAGGGGTTGGTGTAATACTATGCGAGATGATGGTGGTTGGTGTAACACTGTGTGAGATGATGGTGGTTGGTGTAGCACTATGCGAGATGATAGGGGTTGGTGTAACACTATGTGAGATGATGGTGGTTGGTGTAATACTATGCGAGATGATCGGGGTTGGTGTTCTACTATGTGAGATGATGGTGGTTGGTGTTATACTATGCGAGATGATGGTGGTTGGTGTAATACTATGCGAGAGATGATGGTGGTTGGTGTAACACTATGTGAGATGATGGTGGTTGGTGTAATACTATGTGAGATGATAGGGGTTGGTGTAATACTATGCGAGATGATAGGGGTTGGTGTAATAGTATGCGAGATGATGGTGGTTGGTGTAACACTATGTGAGATGATGGTGGTTGGTGTAACACTATGTGAGGTGATGGAGGTTGGTGTAATACTATGTGAGATGATCGGGGTTGGTGTAATACTATGCGATATGATGGTGGTTGGTGTAACACTATGTGAGATGATAGGGGTTGGTGTAATACTATGTGAGATGATGACGGTTGGTGTAGTACTATGTGAGATGATGACGGTTGGTGTAATACTATGTGAGATGATGACGGTTGGTGTAATACTATGTGAGATGATGACGGTTGGTGTAATACTATGTGAGATGATGACGGTTGGTGTAGTACTATGCGATATGATGGTGGTTGGTGTAACACTATGTGAGATGATAGGGGTTGGTGTAATACTATGTGAGATGATCGGGGTTGGTGTAATACTATGTAAGATGATGACGGTTGGTGTAATACTATGTGAGATGATGGTGGTTGGTGTAACACTATGTGAGATGATAGGGGTTGGTGTAATACTATGTGAGATGATGACGGTTGGTGTAGTACTATGCGAGATGATAGGGGTTGGTGTAACACTATGTGAGATGATGGTGGTTGGTGTAATACTATGCGAGATGATCGGGGTTGGTGTTATACTATGTGAGATGATGGTGGTTGGTGTTATACTATGCGAGATGATGGTGGTTGGTGTAATACTATGCGAGATGATGGTGGTTGGTGCAACACTATGTGAGATGATGGTGGTTGGTGTAATACTATGTGAGATGATAGGGGTTGGTGTAATACTATGCGAGATGATAGGGATTGGTGTAATACTATGCGAGATGATGGTGGTTGGTGTAACACTATGTGAGATGATGGTGGTTGGTGTAACACTGTGTGAGGTGATGGAGGTTGGTGTAATACTATGTGAGATGATCGGGGTTGGTGTTATACTATGCGATATGATGGTGGTTGGTGTAACACCATGTGAGATGATGGTGGTTGGTGTAACACTATGTGAGATGATGGTGGTTGGTGTAATACTATGTGAGATGATGGGGGTTGGTGTAATACTATGCGAGATGATAGGGGTTGGTGTAATACTATGCGAGATGATGGTGGTTGGTGTAACACTATGTGAGGTGATGGAGGTTGGTGTAGTACTATGCGAGATGATAGGGGTTGGTGTAATACTATATGAGATGATGGTGGTTGATGTAACACTATGTGAGATGATGGTGGTTGGTGTAATACTATGTGAGATGATAGGGGTTGGTGTAATACTATGCGAGATGATCGGGGTTGGTGTAACACTATGCGAAATGATGGAGGTTGGTGTAGTACTATGCGAGATGATAGGGGTTGGTGTAATACTATGCGAGATGATGGTGGTTGGTGTAACACTATGTGAGATGATGGTGGTTGGTGTAATACTATGTGAGATGATAGGGGTTGATGTAATACTATGCGAGATGATCGGGGTTGGTGTAGTACTATGCGAGATGATGGTGGTTGGTGTAATACTATGCGAGATGATGGTGGTTGGTGTAATACTATGTGAGATGATAGGGGTTGGTGTACTACTATGCGAGATGATGGTGGTTGGTGTAATACTATGCGAGATGATCGGGGATGGTGTAATACTATGCGAGATGATGGTGGTTGGTGTAATATTATGTGAGATGATCGGGGTTGGTGTAATACTATGCGAGATGATGGTGGTTGGTGTAATACTATGTGAGATGATAGGGGTTGGTGTAATACTATGCGAGATGATGGTGGTTGGTGTAATACTATGTGAGATGATAGGGGTTGGTGTAATACTATGCGAGATGATCGGGGTTGGTGTAATACTATGCGAGATGATGGTGGTTGGTGTAACACTATGTGAGGTGATGGAGGTTCGTGTAATACTATGTGAGATGATCGGGGTTGGTGTAATACTATGCGATATGATGGTGGTTGGTGTAACACCATGTGAGATGATGGTGGTTGGTGTAACACTATGTGAGATGATAGGGGTTGGTGTAATACTATGTGAGATGATGACGGTTGGTGTAGTACTATGCGAGATGATAGGGGTTGGTGTAACACTATGTGAGATGATGGTGGTTGGTGTAATACTATGCGAGATGATCGGGGTTGGTGTTATACTATGCGAGATGATAGGGGTTGGTGTAATACTATGCGAGATGATAGGGGTTGGTGTAATACTATGCGATATGATGGTGGTTGGTGTAACACCATGTGAGATGATGGTGGTTGGTGTAACACTATGTGAGATGATGGTGGTTGGTGTAATACTATGTGAGATGATAGGGGTTGGTGTAATACTATGCGAGATGATAGGGGTTGGTGTAATACTATGCGAGATGATGGTGGTTGGTGTAACACTATGTGAGATGATGGTGGTTGGTGTAACACTATGTGAGGTGATGGAGGTTGGTGTAGTACTATGCGAGATGATACGGGTTGGTGTAATACTATGTGAGATGATGGTGGTTGGTGTAACACTATGTGAGATGATGGTGGTTGGTGTAATACTATGTGAGATGATAGGGGTTGGTGTAATACTATGCGAGATGATGGTGGTTGGTGTAATACTATGCGAGATGATGGTGGTTGGTGTAACACTATGTGAGATGATGGTGGTTGGTGTAATACTATGTGAGATGATAGGGGTTTGTGTAGTACTATGCGAGATGATAGGGGTTGGTGTAATACTATGCGAGATGATGGTGGTTGGTGTAACACTATGTGAGATGATGGTGGTTGGTGTAACACTATGTGAGATGATGGTGGTTGGTGTAATACTATGTGAGGTGATGGAGGTTGGTGTAACACTATGTGAGATGATGGTGGTTGGTGTAATACTATGTGAGATGATGACGGTTGGTGTAATACTATGCGAGATGATGGTGGTTGGTGTAACACTATGCGAAATGATGGAGGTTGGTGTAGTACTATGCGAGATGATAGGGGTTGGTGTAATACTATGCGAGATGATGGTGGTTGGTGTAACACTATGTGAGATGATGGTGGTTGGTGTAATACTATGTGAGATGATAGGGGTTGGTGTAATACTATGCGAGATGATGGGGGTTGGTGTAATACTATGCGAGATGATGGTGGTTGGTGTAATACTATGCGAGATGATCGGGGTTGGTGTAATACTATGTGAGATGATAGGGGTTGGTGTAATACTATGTGAGATGATGGTGGTTGGTGTAATACTATGTGAGATGATAGGGGTTGGTGTAATACTATGTGAGATGATAGGGGTTGGTGTAATACTATGTGAGATGATCGGGGTTGGTGTAATACTATGCGAGATGATAGGGGTTGGTGTTATACTATGCGAGATAATGGTGGTTGGTGTAACACTATGTGAGATGATGACGGTTGGTGTAGTACTATGCGAGATGATAGGGGTTTGGAGTAACACTATGTGAGATGATGCTGGTTGGTGTAATACTATGCGAGATGATCGGGGTTGGTGTTATACTATGTGAGATGATGGTGGTTGGTGTTATACTATGCGAGATGATGGTGGTTGGTGTAATACTATGCGAGATGATGGGGGTTGGTGTAACACTATGTGAGATGATGGTGGTTGGTGTAATACTATGTGAGATGATAGGGGTTGGTGTAATACTATGCGAGATGATAGGGGTTGGTGTAATACTATGCGAGATGATGGTGGTTGGTGTAACACTATGTGAGATGATGGTGGTTGGTGTAATACTATGTGAGATGATAGGGGTTGGTGTTAAACTATGCGAGATGATAGGGGTTGGTGTAATACTATGCGAGATGATGGTGGTTTGTGTAACACTATGTGAGATGATGGTGGTTGGTGTAACACTATGTGAGGTGATGGAGGTTGGTGTAATACTATGTGAGATGATCGGGGTTGGTGTAATACTATGCGATATGATGGTGGTTGGTGTAACACTATGTGAGATGATGACGGTTGGTGTAATACTATGCGAGATGATGGTGGTTGGTGTAGCACTATGCGTGATGATGGAGGTTGGTGTAGTACTATTCGAGATGATAGGGGTTGGTGTAATACTATTCGAGATGATGGTGGTTGGTGTAACACTATGTGAGATGATGGTGGTTGGTGTAATACTATGTGAGATGATGACGGTTGGTGTAATACTATGCGAGATGATGGTGGTTGGTGTAACACTATGCGAAATGATGGAGGTTGGTGTAGTACTATTCGAGATGATAGGGGTTGGTGTAATACTATGCGAGATGATGGTGGTTGGTGTAACACTATGTGAGATGATGGTGGTTGGTGTAATACTATGTGAGATGATTGGGGTTGGTGTAATACTATGCGAGATGATGGGGGTTGGTGTAATACTATGCGAGATGATGGTGGTTGGTGTAATACTATGCGAGATGATCGGGGTTGGTGTAATACTATGTGAGATGATAGGGGTTGGTGTAATACTATGTGAGATGATGGTGGTTGGTGTAATACTATGTGAGATGATAGGGGTTGGTGTAATACTATGCGAGATGATAGGGGTTGGTGTAATACTATGCGAGATGATGGTGGTTGGTGTAACACTATGTGAGATGATGGTGGTTGGTGTAATACTATGTGAGATGATAGGGGTTGGTGTTAAACTATGCGAGATGATAGGGGTTGGTGTAATACTATGCGAGATGATGGTGGTTTGTGTAACACTATGTGAGATGATGGTGGTTGGTGTAACACTATGTGAGGTGATGGAGGTTGGTGTAATACTATGTGAGATGATCGGGGTTGGTGTAATACTATGCGATATGATGGTGGTTGGTGTAACACTATGTGAGATGATGACGGTTGGTGTAATACTATGCGAGATGATGGTGGTTGGTGTAGCACTATGCGTGATGATGGAGGTTGGTGTAGTACTATTCGAGATGATAGGGGTTGGTGTAATACTATTCGAGATGATGGTGGTTGGTGTAACACTATGTGAGATGATGGTGGTTGGTGTAATACTATGTGAGATGATGACGGTTGGTGTAATACTATGCGAGATGATTGTGGTTGGTGTAACACTATGCGAAATGATGGAGGTTGGTGTAGTACTATGCGAGATGATAGGGGTTGGTGTAATACTATGCGAGATGATGGTGGTTGGTGTAACACTATGTGAGATGATGGTGGTTGGTGTAATACTATGTGAGATGATTGGGGTTGGTGTAATACTATGCGAGATGATGGGGGTTGGTGTAATACTATGCGAGATGATGGTGGTTGGTGTAATACTATGCGAGATGATCGGGGTTGGTGTAATACTATGTGAGATGATAGGGGTTGGTGTAATACTATGTGAGATGATGGTGGTTGGTGTAATACTATGTGAGATGATAGGGGTTGGTGTAATACTATGTGAGATGATAGGGGTTGGTGTAATACTATGTGAGATGATAGGGGTTGGTGTAATACTATGCGAGATGATAGGGGTTGGTGTTATACTATGCGAGATAATGGTGGTTGGTGTAACACTATGTGAGATGATGACGGTTGGTGTAGTACTATGCGAGATGATAGGGGTTTGGAGTAACACTATGTGAGATGATGGTGGTTGGTGTAATACTATGCGAGATGATCGGGGTTGGTGTTATACTATGTGAGATGATGGTGGTTGGTGTTATACTATGCGAGATGATGGTGGTTGGTGTAATACTATGCGAGATGATGGGGGTTGGTGTAACACTATGTGAGATCATGGTGGTTGGTGTAATACTATGTGAGATGATAGGGGTTGGTGTAATACTATGCGAGATGATAGGGGTTGGTGTAATACTATGCGAGATGATGGTGGTTGGTGTAACACTATGTGAGATGATGGTGGTTGGTGTAATACTATGTGAGATGATAGGGGTTGGTGTAAAACTATGCGAGATGATAGGGGTTGGTGTAATACTATGCGAGATGATGGTGGTTTGTGTAACACTATGTGAGATGATGGTGGTTGGTGTAACACTATGTGAGGTGATGGAGGTTGGTGTAATACTATGTGACATGATCGGGGTTGGTGTAATACTATGCGAGATGATGGTGGTTGGTGTAACACTATGTGAGATGATGACGGTTGGTGTAATACTATGCGAGATGATGGTGGTTGGTGTAGCACTATGCGTGATGATGGAGGTTGGTGTAGTACTATTCGAGATGATAGGGGTTGGTGTAATACTATTCGAGATGATGGTGGTTGGTGCAACACTATGTGAGATGATGGTGGTTGGTGTAATACTATGTGAGATGATAGGGGTTGGTGTAATACTATGCGAGATGATCGGGGTTGGTGTAATACTATGCGAGATGATGGTGGTTGGTGTAATACTATGCTAGATGATGGTGGTTGGTGTAATACTATGTGAGATGATAGGTGTTAGTGTACTACTATGCGAGATGATGGTGGTTGGTGTAATACTATGCGAGATGATCGGGGATGGTGTAATACTATGCGAGATGATGGTGGTTGGTGTAATACTATGTGAGATGATCGGGGTTGGTGTAATACTATGCGAGATGATGGTGGTTGGTGTAATACTATGTGAGATGATAGGGGTTGGTGTAATACTATGTGAGATGATGGTGGTTGGTGTAATACTATGTGAGATGATAGGCGTTGGTGTAATACTATGTGAGATGATGGTGGTTGGTGTAACACTATGTGAGATGATGGTGGTTGGTGTAATACTATGTGAGATGATAGGGGTTGGTGTAATACTATGCGAGATGATAGGGGTTGGTGTAATACTATGCGAGATGATGGTGGTTGGTGTGACACTGTGTGAGATGATGGTGGTTGGTGTAGCACTATGCGAGATGATAGGGGTTGGTGTAACACTATGTGAGATGATGGTGGTTGGTGTAATACTATGCGAGATGATCGGGGTTGGTGTTATACTATGTGAGATGATGGTGGTTGGTGTTATACTATGCGAGATGATGGTGGTTGGTGTAATACTATGCGAGAGATGATGGTGGTTGGTGTAACACTATGTGAGATGATGGTGGTTGGTGTAATACTATGTGAGATGATAGGGGTTGGTGTAATACTATGCGAGATGATAGGGGTTGGTGTAATAGTATGCGAGATGATGGTGGTTGGTGTAACACTATGTGAGATGATGGTGGTTGGTGTAACACTATGTGAGGTGATGGAGGTTGGTGTAATACTATGTGAGATGATCGGGGTTGGTGTAATACTATGCGATATGATGGTGGTTGGTGTAACACTATGTGAGATGATAGGGGTTGGTGTAATACTATGTGAGATGATGACGGTTGGTGTAGTACTATGTGAGATGATGACGGTTGGTGTAATACTATGTGAGATGATGACGGTTGGTGTAATACTATGTGAGATGATGACGGTTGGTGTAATACTATGTGAGATGATGACGGTTGGTGTAGTACTATGCGATATGATGGTGGTTGGTGTAACACTATGTGAGATGATAGGGGTTGGTGTAATACTATGTGAGATGATGACGGTTGGTGTAATACTATGTGAGATGATGACGGTTGGTGTAATACTATGTGAGATGATGGTGGTTGGTGTAACACTATGTGAGATGATAGGGGTTGGTGTAATACTATGTGAGATGATGACGGTTGGTGTAGTACTATGCGAGATGATAGGGGTTGTTGTAACACTATGTGAGATGATGGTGGTTGGTGTAATACTATGCGAGATGATGACGGTTGGTGTAATACTATGTGAGATGATGACGGTTGGTGTAATACTATGTGAGATGATGGTGGTTGGTGTAACACTATGTGAGATGATAGGGGTTGGTGTAATACTATGTGAGATGATGACGGTTGGTGTAGTACTATGCGAGATGATAGGGGTTGGTGTAACACTAAGTGAGATGATGACGGTTGGTGTAGTACTATGCGAGATGATAGGGGTTGGTGTAACACTATGTGAGATGATGGTGGTTGGTGTAGTACTATGTGAGATGATAGGGGTTGGTGTAATACTATGTGAGATGATGGTGGTTGGTGTAATACTATGTGAGATGATAGGGGTTGGTGTAATACTATGCGAGATGATGGTGGTTGGTGTAATACTATGCGAGATGATGGTGGTTGGTGTAATACTATGCGAGATGATAGGGGTTGGTGTAATACTATGTGAGATGATGGTGGTTGGTGTAATACTATGCGAGATGATGGTGGTTGGTGCAACACTATGTGAGATGATGGTGGTTGGTGTAATACTATGTGAGATGATAGGGGTTGGTGTAATACTATGCGAGATGATAGGGGTTGGTGTAATACTATGCGAGATGATGGTGGTTGGTGTAACACTATGTGAGATGATGGTGGTTGGTGTAACACTGTGTGAGGTGATGGAGGTTGGTGTAATACTATGTGAGATGATCGGGGTTGGTGTAATACTATGCGATATGATGGTGGTTGGTGTAACACCATGTGAGATGATGGTGGTTGGTGTAACGCTATGTGAGATGATGGTGGTTGGTGTAATACTATGTGAGATGATGGGGGTTGGTGTAATACTATGCGAGATGATAGGGGTTGGTGTAATACTATGCGAGATGATGGTGGTTGGTGTAACACTATGTGAGGTGATGGAGGTTGGTGTAGTACTATGCGAGATGATAGGGGTTGGTGTAATACTATGTGAGATGATGGTGGTTGGTGTAACACTATGTGAGATGATGGTGGTTGGTGTAATACTATGTGAGATGATAGGGGTTGGTGTAATACTATGCGAGATGATCGGGGTTGGTGTAATACTATGCGAGATGATGGTGGTTGGTGTAACACTATGTGAGATGATGGTGGTTGGTGTAATACTATGCGAGATGATGGTGGTTGGTGTAATACTATGCGAGATGATAGGGGTTGGTGTAATACTATGCGAGATGATGGTGGTTGGTGTAATACTATGTGAGATGATGGTGGTTGGTGTAACACTATGTGAGATGATGGTGGTTGGTGTAATACTATGTGAGGTGATGGAGGTTGGTGTAACACTATGTGAGATGATGGTGGTTGGTGTAATACTATGTGAGATGATGACGGTTGGTGTAATACTATGCGAGATGATGGTGGTTGGTGTAACACTATGCGAAATGATGTAGGTTGGTGTAGTACTATGCGAGATGATAGGGGTTGGTGTAATACTATGCGAGATGATGGTGGTTGGTGTAACACTATGTGAGATGATGGTGGTTGGTGTAATACTATGTGAGATGATAGGGGTTGGTGTAATACTATGCGAGATGATCGGGGTTGGTGTAATACTATGCGATGTGATGGTGGTTGGTGTAACACCATGTGAGATGATGGTGGTTGGTGTAACACTATGTGAGATGATAGGGGTTGGTGTAATACTATGTGAGATGATGACGGTTGGTGTAGTACTATGCGAGATGATAGGGGTTGGTGTAACACTATGTGAGATGATGGTGGTTGGTGTAATACTATGCGAGATGATCGGGGTTGGTGTTATACTATGTGAGATGATGGTAGTTGGTGTTATACTATGCGAGATGATGGTGGTTGGTGTAATACTATGCGAGATGATGGTGGTTGGTGTAACACTATGTGAGATGATGGTGGTTGGTGTAATACTATGTGAGATGATAGGGGTTGGTGTAATACTATGCGAGATGATAGGGGTTGGTGTAATACTATGCGAGATGATGGTGGTTGGTGTAACACTATGTGAGATGATGGTGGTTGGTGTAACACTATGTGAGGTGATGGAGGTTGGTGTAATACTATGTGAGATGATCGGGGTTGGTGTAATACTATGCGAGATGATGGTGGTTGGTGTAACACCATGTGAGATGATGGTGGTTGGTGTAACACTATGTGAGATGATGGTGGTTGGTGTAATACTATGTGAGATGATAGGGGTTGGTGTAATACTATGCGAGATGATAGGGGTTGGTGTAATACTATGCGAGATGATGGTGGTTGGTGTAACACTATGTGAGATGATGGTGGTTGGTGTAACACTATGTGAGGTGATGGAGGTTGGTGTAGTACTATGCGAGATGATAGGGGTTGGTGTAATACTATGTGAGATGATGGTGGTTGGTGTAACACTATGTGAGATGATGGTGGTTGGTGTAATACTATGTGAGATGATAGGGGTTGGTGTAATACTATGCGAGATGATGGTGGTTGGTGTAATACTATGCGAGATGATGGTGGTTGGTGTAACACTATGTGAGATGATGGTGGTTGGTGTAATACTATGTGAGATGATAGGGGTTTGTGTAGTACTATGCGAGATGATAGGGGTTGGTGTAATACTATGCGAGATGATGGTGGTTGGTGTAACACTCTGTGAGATGATGGTGGTTGGTGTAACACTATGTGAGATGATGGTGGTTGGTGTAATACTATGTGAGGTGATGGAGGTTGCTGTAACACTATGTGAGATGATGGTGGTTGGTGTAATACTATGTGAGATGATGACGGTTGGTGTAATACTATGCGAGATGATGGTGGTTGGTGTAACACTATGTGAGATGATGGTGGTTGGTGTAACACTATGTGAGATGATAGGGGTTGGTGTAATACTATGTGAGATGATGACGGTTGGTGTAGTACTATGCGAGATGATAGGGGTTGGTGTAACACTATGTGAGATGATGGTGGTTGGTGTAATACTATGCGAGATGATCGGGGTTGGTGTTATACTATGTGAGATGATGGTAGTTGGTGTTATACTATGCGAGATGATGGTGGTTGGTGTAATACTATGCGAGATGATGGTGGTTGGTGTAACACTATGTGAGATGATGGTGGTTGGTGTAATACTATGTGAGATGATAGGGGTTGGTGTAATACTATGCGAGATGATAGGGGTTGGTGTAATACTATGCGAGATGATGGTGGTTGGTGTAACACTATGTGAGATGATGGTGGTTGGTGTAACACTATGTGAGGTGATGGAGGTTGGTGTAATACTATGTGAGATGATCGGGGTTGGTGTAATACTATGCGATATGATGGTGGTTGGTGTAACACCATGTGAGATGATGGTGGTTGGTGTAACACTATGTGAGATGATGGTGGTTGGTGTAATACTATGTGAGATGATAGGGGTTGGTGTAATACTATGCGAGATGATAGGGGTTGGTGTAATACTATGCGAGATGACGGTGGTTGGTGTAACACTATGTGAGATGATGGTGGTTGGTGTAACACTATGTGAGGTGATGGAGGTTGGTGTAGTACTATGCGAGATGATAGGGGTTGGTGTAATACTATGTGAGATGATGGTGGTTGGTGTAACACTATGTGAGATGATGGTGGTTGGTGTAATACTATGTGAGATGATAGGGGTTGGTGTAATACTATGCGAGATGATCGGGGTTGGTGTTATACTATGTGAGATGATGGTGGTTGGTGTAATACTATGCGAGATGATGGTGGTTGGTGTAATACTATGCGAGATGATGGTGGTTGGTGTAACACTATGTGAGATGATGGTGGTTGGTGTAATACTATGTGAGATGATAGGGGTTTGTGTAGTACTATGCGAGATGATAGGGGTTTGTGTAATACTATGCGAGATGATGGTGGTTGGTGTAATACTATGCGAGATGATGGTGGTTGGTGTAATACTATGTGAGATGATAGGGGTTGGTGTAATACTATGTGAGATGATGGTGGTTGGTGTAATACTATGTGAGATGATAGGGGTTGGTGTAATACTATGCGAGATGATGGTGGTTGGTGTAATACTATGCGAGATGATGGTGGTTGGTGTAATACTATGCGAGATGATAGGGGTTGGTGTAATACTATGTGAGATGATAGGGGTTGGTGCAATACTATGTGAGATGATGGTGGTTGGTGTAATACTATGTGAGATGATAGGGGTTGGTGTAATACTATGCGAGATGATGGTGGTTGGTGTAATACTATGCGAGATGATGGTGGTTGGTGTAATACTATGCGAGATGATAGGGGTTGGTGTAATACTATGTGAGATGATGGTGGTTGGTGTAACACTATGTGAGATGATGGTGGTTGGTGTAACACTATGTGAGGTGATGGAGGTTGGTGTAATACTATGTGAGATGATCGGGGTTGGTGTAATACTATGCGATATGATGGTGGTTGGTGTAACACCATGTGAGATGATGGTGGTTGGTGTAACACTATGTGAGATGATAGGGGTTGGTGTAATACTATGTGAGATGATGACGGTTGGTGTAGTACTATGCGAGATGATAGGGGTTGGTGTAACACTATGTGAGATGATGGTGGTTGGTGTAATACTATGCGAGATGATCGGGGTTGGTGTTATACTATGTGAGATGATGGTAGTTGGTGTTATACTATGCGAGATGATGGTGGTTGGTGTAATACTATGCGAGATGATGGTGGTTGGTGTAACACTATGTGAGATGATGGTGGTTGGTGTAATACTATGTGAGATGATAGGGGTTGGTGTAATACTATGCGAGATGATAGGGGTTGGTGTAATACTATGCGAGATGATGGTGGTTGGTGTAACACTATGTGAGATGATGGTGGTTGGTGTAACACTATGTGAGGTGATGGAGGTTGGTGTAATACTATGTGAGATGATAGGGGTTGGTGTAATACTATGCGAGATGATCGGGGTTGGTGTTATACTATGTGAGATGATGGTGGTTGGTGTAATACTATGTGAGATGATGGTGGTTGGTGTAACACTATGTGAGATGATGGTGGTTGGTGTAATACTATGTGAGATGATAGGGGTTGGTGTAATACTATGCGAGATGATCGGGGTTGGTGTTATACTATGTGAGATGATGGTGGTTGGTGTAATACTATGCGAGATGATGGTGGTTGGTGTAATACTATGCGAGATGATGGTGGTTGGTGTAACACTATGTGAGATGATGGTGGTTGGTGTAATACTATGTGAGATGATAGGGGTTTGTGTAGTACTATGCGAGATGATAGGGGTTTGTGTAATACTATGCGAGATGATGGTGGTTGGTGTAATACTATGCGAGATGATGGTGGTTGGTGTAATACTATGTGAGATGATAGGGGTTGGTGTAATACTATGTGAGATGATGGTGGTTGGTGTAATACTATGTGAGATGATAGGGGTTGGTGTAATACTATGCGAGATGATGGTGGTTGGTGTAATACTATGCGAGATGATGGTGGTTGGTGTAATACTATGCGAGATGATAGGGGTTGGTGTAATACTATGTGAGATGATAGGGGTTGGTGCAATACTATGTGAGATGATGGTGGTTGGTGTAATACTATGTGAGATGATAGGGGTTGGTGTAATACTATGCGAGATGATGGTGGTTGGTGTAATACTATGCGAGATGATGGTGGTTGGTGTAATACTATGCGAGATGATAGGGGTTGGTGTAATACTATGTGAGATGATGGTGGTTGGTGTAACACTATGTGAGATGATGGTGGTTGGTGTAACACTATGTGAGGTGATGGAGGTTGGTGTAATACTATGTGAGATGATCGGGGTTGGTGTAATACTATGCGATATGATGGTGGTTGGTGTAACACCATGTGAGATGATGGTGGTTGGTGTAACACTATGTGAGATGATAGGGGTTGGTGTAATACTATGTGAGATGATGACGGTTGGTGTAGTACTATGCGAGATGATAGGGGTTGGTGTAACACTATGTGAGATGATGGTGGTTGGTGTAATACTATGCGAGATGATCGGGGTTGGTGTTATACTATGTGAGATGATGGTAGTTGGTGTTATACTATGCGAGATGATGGTGGTTGGTGTAATACTATGCGAGATGATGGTGGTTGGTGTAACACTATGTGAGATGATGGTGGTTGGTGTAATACTATGTGAGATGATAGGGGTTGGTGTAATACTATGCGAGATGATAGGGGTTGGTGTAATACTATGCGAGATGATGGTGGTTGGTGTAACACTATGTGAGATGATGGTGGTTGGTGTAACACTATGTGAGGTGATGGAGGTTGGTGTAATACTATGTGAGATGATCGGGGTTGGTGTAATACTATGCGAGATGATGGTGGTTGGTGTAACACCATGTGAGATGATGGTGGTTGGTGTAACACTATGTGAGATGATGGTGGTTGGTGTAATACTATGTGAGATGATAGGGGTTGGTGTAATACTATGCGAGATGATAGGGGTTGGTGTAATACTATGCGAGATGATGGTGGTTGGTGTAACACTATGTGAGATGATGGTGGTTGGTGTAACACTATGTGAGGTGATGGAGGTTGGTGTAGTACTATGCGAGATGATAGGGGTTGGTGTAATACTATGTGAGATGATGGTGGTTGGTGTAACACTATGTGAGATGATGGTGGTTGGTGTAATACTATGTGAGATGATAGGGGTTGGTGTAATACTATGCGAGATGATGGTGGTTGGTGTAATACTATGCGAGATGATGGTGGTTGGTGTAACACTATGTGAGATGATGGTGGTTGGTGTAATACTATGTGAGATGATAGGGGTTTGTGTAGTACTATGCGAGATGATAGGGGTTGGTGTAATACTATGCGAGATGATGGTGGTTGGTGTAACACTCTGTGAGATGATGGTGGTTGGTGTAACACTATGTGAGATGATGGTGGTTGGTGTAATACTATGTGAGGTGATGGAGGTTGGTGTAACACTATGTGAGATGATGGTGGTTGGTGTAATACTATGTGAGATGATGACGGTTGGTGTAATACTATGCGAGATGATGGTGGTTGGTGTAACACTATGTGAGATGATGGTGGTTGGTGTAACACTATGTGAGATGATAGGGGTTGGTGTAATACTATGTGAGATGATGACGGTTGGTGTAGTACTATGCGAGATGATAGGGGTTGGTGTAACACTATGTGAGATGATGGTGGTTGGTGTAATACTATGCGAGATGATCGGGGTTGGTGTTATACTATGTGAGATGATGGTAGTTGGTGTTATACTATGCGAGATGATGGTGGTTGGTGTAATACTATGCGAGATGATGGTGGTTGGTGTAACACTATGTGAGATGATGGTGGTTGGTGTAATACTATGTGAGATGATAGGGGTTGGTGTAATACTATGCGAGATGATAGGGGTTGGTGTAATACTATGCGAGATGATGGTGGTTGGTGTAACACTATGTGAGATGATGGTGGTTGGTGTAACACTATGTGAGGTGATGGAGGTTGGTGTAATACTATGTGAGATGATCGGGGTTGGTGTAATACTATGCGATATGATGGTGGTTGGTGTAACACCATGTGAGATGATGGTGGTTGGTGTAACACTATGTGAGATGATGGTGGTTGGTGTAATACTATGTGAGATGATAGGGGTTGGTGTAATACTATGCGAGATGATAGGGGTTGGTGTAATACTATGCGAGATGACGGTGGTTGGTGTAACACTATGTGAGATGATGGTGGTTGGTGTAACACTATGTGAGGTGATGGAGGTTGGTGTAGTACTATGCGAGATGATAGGGGTTGGTGTAATACTATGTGAGATGATGGTGGTTGGTGTAACACTATGTGAGATGATGGTGGTTGGTGTAATACTATGTGAGATGATAGGGGTTGGTGTAATACTATGCGAGATGATCGGGGTTGGTGTTATACTATGTGAGATGATGGTGGTTGGTGTAATACTATGCGAGATGATGGTGGTTGGTGTAATACTATGCGAGATGATGGTGGTTGGTGTAACACTATGTGAGATGATGGTGGTTGGTGTAATACTATGTGAGATGATAGGGGTTTGTGTAGTACTATGCGAGATGATAGGGGTTTGTGTAATACTATGCGAGATGATGGTGGTTGGTGTAATACTATGCGAGATGATGGTGGTTGGTGTAATACTATGTGAGATGATAGGGGTTGGTGTAATACTATGTGAGATGATGGTGGTTGGTGTAATACTATGTGAGATGATAGGGGTTGGTGTAATACTATGCGAGATGATGGTGGTTGGTGTAATACTATGCGAGATGATGGTGGTTGGTGTAATACTATGCGAGATGATAGGGGTTGGTGTAATACTATGTGAGATGATGGTGGTTTGTGTAACACTATGTGAGATGATGGTGGTTGGTGTAACACTATGTGAGGTGATGGAGGTTGGTGTAATACTATGTGAGATGATCGGGGTTGGTGTAATACTATGCGATATGATGGTGGTTGGTGTAACACCATGTGAGATGATGGTGGTTGGTGTAACACTATGTGAGATGATAGGGGTTGGTGTAATACTATGTGAGATGATGACGGTTGGTGTAGTACTATGCGAGATGATAGGGGTTGGTGTAACACTATGTGAGATAATGGTGGTTGGTGTAATACTATGCGAGATGATCGGGGTTGGTGTTATACTATGTGAGATGATGGTAGTTGGTGTTATACTATGCGAGATGATGGTGGTTGGTGTAATACTATGCGAGATGATGGTGGTTGGTGTAACACTATGTGAGATGATGGTGGTTGGTGTAATACTATGTGAGATGATAGGGGTTGGTGTTATACTATGCGAGATGATAGGGGTTGGTGTAATACTATGCGAGATGATGGTGGTTGGTGTAACACTATGTGAGATGATGGTGGTTGGTGTAACACTATGTGAGGTGATGGAGGTTGGTGTAATACTATGTGAGATGATCGGGGTTGGTGTAATACTATGCGAGATGATGGTGGTTGGTGTAACACCATGTGAGATGATGGTGGTTGGTGTAACACTATGTGAGATGATGGTGGTTGGTGTAATACTATGTGAGATGATAGGGGTTGGTGTAATACTATGCGAGATGATAGGGGTTGGTGTAATACTATGCGAGATGATGGTGGTTGGTGTAACACTATGTGAGATGATGGTGGTTGGTGTAACACTATGTGAGGTGATGGAGGTTGGTGTAGTACTATGCGAGATGATAGGTGTTGGTGTAATACTATGTGAGATGATGGTGGTTGGTGTAACACTATGTGAGATGATGGTGGTTGGTGTAATACTATGTGAGATGATAGGGGTTGGTGTAATACTATGCGAGATGATGGTGGTTGGTGTAATACTATGCGAGATGATGGTGGTTGGTGTAACACTATGTGAGATGATGGTGGTTGGTGTAATACTATGTGAGATGATAGGGGTTTGTGTAGTACTATGCGAGATGATAGGGGTTGGTGTAATACTATGCGAGATGATGGTGGTTGGTGTAACACTCTGTGAGATGATGGTGGTTGGTGTAACACTATGTGAGATGATGGTGGTTGGTGTAATACTATGTGAGGTGATGGAGGTTGGTGTAACACTATGTGAGATGATGGTGGTTGGTGTAATACTATGTGAGATGATGACGGTTGGTGTAATACTATGCGAGATGATGGTGGTTGGTGTAACACTATGTGAGATGATGGTGGTTGGTGTAACACTATGTGAGATGATAGGGGTTGGTGTAATACTATGTGAGATGATGACGGTTGGTGTAGTACTATGCGAGATGATAGGGGTTGGTGTAATACTATGTGAGATGATGGTGGTTGGTGTAACACTGTGTGAGATGATGGTGGTTGGTGTAATACTATGTGAGATGATGGTGGTTGGTGTAATACTATGTGAGATGATGGTGGTTGGTGTAATACTATGTGAGATGATGGTGGTTGGTGTAATACTATGTGAGATGATAGGGGTTGGTGTAATACTATGTGAGATGATGGTGGTTGGTGTAATACTATGCGAGATGATCGGGGTTGGTGTTATACTATGTGAGATGATGGTAGTTGGTGTTATACTATGCGAGATGATGGTGGTTGGTGTAATACTATGCGAGATGATGGTGGTTGGTGTAACACTATGTGAGATGATGGTGGTTGGTGTAATACTATGTGAGATGATAGGGGTTGGTGTAATACTATGCGAGATGATAGGGGTTGGTGTAATACTATGCGAGATGATGGTGGTTGGTGTAACACTATGTGAGATGATGGTGGTTGGTGTAACACTATGTGAGGTGATGGAGGTTGGTGTAATACTATGTGAGATGATCGGGGTTGGTGTAATACTATGCGATATGATGGTGGTTGGTGTAACACCATGTGAGATGATGGTGGTTGGTGTAACACTATGTGAGATGATGGTGGTTGGTGTAATACTATGTGAGATGATAGGGGTTGGTGTAATACTATGCGAGATGATAGGGGTTGGTGTAATACTATGCGAGATGATGGTGGTTGGTGTAACACTATGTGAGATGATGGTGGTTGGTGTAACACTATGTGAGGTGATGGAGGTTGGTGTAGTACTATGCGAGATGATAGGTGTTGGTGTAATACTATGTGAGATGATGGTGGTTGGTGTAACACTATGTGAGATGATGGTGGTTGGTGTAATACTATGTGAGATGATAGGGGTTGGTGTAATACTATGCGAGATGATCGGGGTTGGTGTTATACTATGTGAGATGATGGTGGTTGGTGTAATACTATGCGAGATGATGGTGGTTGGTGTAATACTATGCGAGATGATGGTGGTTGGTGCAACACTATGTGAGATGATGGTGGTTGGTGTAATACTATGTGAGATGATAGGGGTTTGTGTAGTACTATGCGAGATGATAGGGGTTGGTGTAGTGCTATGCGAGATGATGGTGGTTGGTGTAATACTATGCGAGATGATGGTGGTTGGTGTAACACTATGTGAAATGATGGTGGTTGGTGTAATACTATGTGAGATGATAGGGGTTTGTGTAGTACTATGCGAGATGATAGGTGTTGGTGTAATACTATGCGAGATGATGGTGGTTGGTGTAACACTCTGTGAGATGATGGTGGTTGGTGTAACACTATGTGAGATGATGGTGGTTGGTGTAATACTATGTGAGGTGATGGAGGTTGGTGTAACACTATGTGAGATGATGGTGGTTGGTGTAATACTATGTGAGATGATGACGGTTGGTGTAATACTATGCGAGATGATGGTGGTTGGTGTAACACTATGCAAAATGATGGAGGTTGGTGTAGTACTATGCGAGATGATAGGGGTTGGTGTAATACTATGCGAGATGATGGTGGTTGGTGTAACACTATGTGAGATGATGGTGGTTGGTGTAATACTATGTGAGATGATAGGGGTTGGTGTAATACTATACGAGAAGATCGGGGTTGGTGTAGTACTATGCGAGATGATGGTGGTTGGTGTAATACTATGCGAGATGATCGGGGTTGGTGTAATACTATGTGAGATGATGGGGGTTGGTGTAATACTATGTGAGATGATGGTGGTTGGTGTAATACTTTGTGAGATGATAGGGGTTGGTGTAATACTATGTGAGATGATAGGGGTTGGTGTAATACTATGTGAGATGATAGGGGTTCTTGTAATACTTTGCGAGATGATAGGGGTTGGTGTAATACTATGCGAGATAATGGTGGTTGGTGTAACACTATGTGAGATGATGACGGTTGGTGTAGTGCTATGCGAGATGATAGGGGTTTGGAGTAACACTATGTGAGATGATGGTGGTTGGTGTAATACTATGCGAGATGATCGGGGTTGGTGTTATACTATGTGAGATGATGGTGGTTGGTGTTATACTATGCGAGATGATGGTGGTTGGTGTAATACTATGCGAGATGATGGGGGTTGGTGTAACACTATGTGAGATGATGGTGGTTGGTGTAATACTATGTGAGATGATAGGGGTTGGTGTAATACTATGCGAGATGATAGGGGTTGGTGTAATACTATGCGAGATGATGGTGGTTGGTGTAACACTATGTGAGATGATGGTGGTTGGTGTAATACTATGTGAGATGATAGGGGTTGGTGTAAAACTATGCGAGATGATAGGGGTTGGTGTAATACTATGCGAGATGATGGTGGTTTGTGTAACACTATGTGAGATGATGGTGGTTGGTGTAACACTTTGTGAGGTGATGGAGGTTGGTGTAATACTATGTGAGATGATCGGGGTTGGTGTAATACTATGCGATATGATGGTGGTTGGTGTAACACTATGTGAGATGATGACGGTTGGTGTAATACTATGCGAGATGATGGTGGTTGGTGTAGCACTATGCGTGATGATGGAGGTTGGTGTAGTACTATTCGAGATGATAGGGGTTGGTGTAATACTATGCGAGATGATGGTGGTTGGTGTAACACTATGTGAGATGATGGTGGTTGGTGTAATACTATGTGAGATGATAGGGGTTGGTGTAATACTATGCGAGATGATCGGGGTTGGTGTAATACTATGCGAGATGATGGTGGTTGGTGTAATACTATGTGAGATGATAGGTGTTAGTGTACTACTATGCGAGATGATGGTGGTTGGTGTAGTACTATGCGAGATGATCGGGGATGGTGCAATACTATGCGAGATGATGGTGGTTGGTGTAATGCTATGTGAGATGATCGGGGTTGGTGTAATACTATGCGAGATGATGGTGGTTGGTGTAATACTATGTGAGATGATAGGGGTTGGTGTAATACTATGTGAGATGATGGTGATTGGTGTAATACTATGTGAGATGATAGGGGTTGGTGTAATACTATGTGAGATGATGGTGGTTGGTGTAACACTATGTGAGATGATGGTGGTTGGTGTAATACTATGTGAGATGATAGGGGTTGGTGTAATACTATGCGAGATGATAGGGGTTGGTGTAATACTATGCGAGATGATGGTGGTTGGTGTAACACTGTGTGAGATGATGGTGGTTGGTGTAGCACTATGCGAGATGATAGGGGTTGGTGTAACACTATGTGAGATGATGGTGGTTGGTGTAATACTATGCGAGATGATCGGGGTTGGTGTTCTACTATGTGAGATGATGGTGGTTGGTGTTATACTATGCGAGATGATGGTGGTTGGTGTAATACTATGCGAGAGATGATGGTGGTTGGTGTAACACTATGTGAGATGATGGTGGTTGGTGTAATACTATGTGAGATGATAGGGGTTGGTGTAATACTATGCGAGATGATAGGGGTTGGTGTAATAGTATGCGAGATGATGGTGGTTGGTGTAACACTATGTGAGATGATGGTGGTTGGTGTAACACTATGTGAGGTGATGGAGGTTGGTGTAATACTATGTGAGATGATCGGGGTTGGTGTAATACTATGCGATATGATGGTGGTTGGTGTAACACTATGTGAGATGATGGTGGTTGGTGTAATACTATGTGAGATGATGACGGTTGGTGTAGTACTATGTGAGATGATGACGGTTGGTGTAATGCTATGTGAGATGATGACGGTTGGTGTAATACTATGTGAGATGATGGTGGTTGGTGTAATACTATGTGAGATGATGACGGTTGGTGTAGTACTATGCGATATGATGGTGGTTGGTGTAACACTATGTGAGATGATAGGGGTTGGTGTAATACCATGTGAGATGATGACGGTTGGTGTAATACTATGTGAGATGATGATGGTTGGTGTAATACTATGTGAGATGATGGTGGTTGGTGTAACACTATGTGAGATGATAGGGGTTGGTGTAATACTATGTGAGATGATGACGGTTGGTGTAGTACTATGCGAGATGATAGGGGTTGGTGTAACACTATGTGAGATGATGGTGGTTGGTGTAATACTATGCGAGATGATCGGGGTTGGTGTTATACTATGTGAGATGATGGTGGTTGGTGTTATACTATGCGAGATGATGGTGGTTGGTGTAATACTATGCGAGATGATGGTGGTTGGTGCAACACTATGTGAGATGATGGTGGTTGGTGTAATACTATGTGAGATGATAGGGGTTGGTGTAATACTATGCGAGATGATAGGGGTTGGTGTAATACTATGCGAGATGATGGTGGTTGGTGTAACACTATGTGAGATGATGGTGGTTGGTGTAACACTGTGTGAGGTGATGGAGGTTGGTGTAATACTATGTGAGATGATCGGGGTTGGTGTAATACTATGCGATATGATGGTGGTTGGTGTAACACCATGTGAGATGATGGTGGTTGGTGTAACACTATGTGAGATGATGGTGGTTGGTGTAATACTATGTGAGATGATGGGGGTTGGTGTAATACTATGCGAGATGATGGTGGTTGGTGTAATACTATGCGAGATGATGGTGGTTGGTGTAACACTATGTGAGGTGATGGAGGTTGGTGTAGTACTATGCGAGATGATAGGGGTTGGTGTAATACTATGTGAGATGATGGTGGTTGGTGTAACACTATGTGAAATGATGGTGGTTGGTGTAATACTATGTGAGATGATAGGGGTTGGTGTAATACTATGCGAGATGATCGGGGTTGGTGTAATACTATGCGAGATGATGGTGGTTGGTGTAACACTATGTGAGATGATGGTGGTTGGTGTAATACTATGCGAGATGATGGTGGTTGGTGTAATACTATGCGAGATGATGGTGGTTGGTGTAATACTATGCGAGATGATAGGGGTTGGTGTAATACTATGCGAGATGATGGTGGTTGGTGTAATACTATGTGAGATGATGGTGGTTGGTGTAACACTATGTGAGATGCGAAATGATGGAGGTTGGTGTAGTACTATGCGAGATGATAGGGGTTGGTGTAATACTATGCGAGATGATGGTGGTTGGTGTAACACTATGTGAGATGATGGTGGTTGGTGTAATACTATGTGAGATGATAGGGGTTGGTGTAATACTATGCGAGATGATCGGGGTTGGTGTAATACTATGCGAGATGATGGTGGTTGGTGTAATACTATGCGAGATGATGGTGGTTGGTGTAATACTATGTGAGATGATAGGGGTTGGTGTACTACTATGCGAGATGATGGTGGTTGGTGCAATACTATGCGAGATGATCGGGGATGGTGTAATACTATGCGAGATGATGGTGGTTGGTGTAATATTATGTGAGATGATCGGGGTTGGTGTAATACTATGCGAGATGATGGTGGTTGGTGTAATACTATGTGAGATGATAGGGGTTGGTGTAATACTATGTGAGATGATGGTGGTTGGTGTAATACTATGTGAGATGATAGGGGTTGGTGTAATACTATGCGAGATGATGGTGGTTGGTGTAATACTATGCGAGATGATGGTGGTTGGTGTAATACTATGCGAGGTGATAGGGGTTGGTGTAATACTATGCGAGATGATGGTGGTTGGTGTAACACTATGTGAGATGATGGTGGTTGGTGTAACACTATGTGAGGTGATGGAGGTTGGTGTAATACTATGTGAGATGATCGGGGTTGGTGTAATACTATGCGATATGATGGTGGTTGGTGTAACACCATGTGAGATGATGGTGGTTGGTGTAACACTATGTGAGATGATAGGGGTTGGTGTAATACTATGTGAGATGATGACGGTTGGTGTAGTACTATGAGAGATGATAGGGGTTGGTGTAACACTATGTGAGATGATGGTGGTTGGTGTAATACTATGCGAGATGATCGGGGTTGGTGTTATACTATGTGAGATGATGGTAGTTGGTGTTATACTATGCGAGATGATGGTGGTTGGTGTAATACTATGCGAGATGATGGTGGTTGGTGTAACACTATGTGAGATGATGGTGGTTGGTGTAATACTATGTGAGATGATAGGGGTTGGTGTAATACTATGTGAGATGATGGTAGTTGGTGTTATACTATGCGAGATGATGGTGGTTGGTGTAATACTATGCGAGATGATGGTGGTTGGTGTAGTACTATGTGAGATGATGGTGGTTGGTGTAATACTATGTGAGATGATAGGGGTTGGTGTAATACTATGTGAGATGATAGGGGTTGGTGTAATACTATGTGAGATGATGGTGGTTGGTGTAATACTATGTGAGATGATGGTGGTTGGTGTAACACTATGTGAGGTGATGGAGGTTGGTGTAATACTATGTGAGATGATCGGGGTTGGTGTAATACTATGCGATATGATGGTGGTTGGTGTAACACCATGTAAGATGATGGTGGTTGGTGTAACACTATGTGAGATGATGGTGGTTGGTGTAATACTATGTGAGATGATAGGGGTTGGTGTAATACTATGCGAGATGATAGGGGTTGGTGTAATACTATGCGAGATGATGGTGGTTGGTGTAACACTATGTGAGATGATGGTGGTTGGTGTAACACTATGTGAGGTGATGGAGGTTGGTGTAGTACTATGCGAGATGATAGGGGTTGGTGTAATACTATGTGAGATGATGGTGGTTGGTGTAACACTATGTGAGATGATGGTGGTTGGTGTAATACTATGTGAGATGATAGGGGTTGGTGTAATACTATGCGAGATGATGGTGGTTGGTGTAATACTATGCGAGATGATGGTGGTTGGTGTAACACTATGTGAGATGATGGTGGTTGGTGTAATACTATGTGAGATGATAGGGGTTTGTGTAGTACTATGCGAGATGATAGGGGTTGGTGTAATACTATGCGAGATGATGGTGGTTGGTGTAACACTCTGTGAGATGATGGTGGTTGGTGTAACACTATGTGAGATGATGGTGCTTGGTGTAATACTATGTGAGGTGATGGAGGTTGGTGTAACACTATGTGAGATGATGGTGGTTGGTGTAATATTATGTGAGATGATGACGGTTGGTGTAATACTATGCGAGATGATGGTGGTTGGTGTAACACTATGCGAAATGATGGAGGTTGGTGTAGTACTATGCGAGATGATAGGGGTTGGTGTAATACTATGCGAGATGATGGTGGTTGGTGTAACACTATGTGAGATGATGGTGGTTGGTGTAATACTATGTGAGATGATAGGGGTTGGTGTAATACTATGCCAGATGATCGGGGTTGGTGTAATACTATGCGAGATGATGGTGGTTGGTGTAATACTATGCGAGATGATCGGGGTTGGTGTAATACTATGTGAGATGATAGGGGTTGGTGTAATACTATGTGAGATGATGGTGGTTTTTGCAATACTATGTGAGATGATAGGGGTTGGTGTAATACTATGTGAGATGATAGGGGTTGGTGTAGTACTATGTGAGATGATAGGGGTTGGTGTAATACTATGCGAGATGATAGGGGTTGGTGTTATACTATGCGAGATAACGGTGGTTGGTGTAACACTATGTGAGATGATGACGGTTGGTGTAGTACTATGCGAGATGATAGGGGTTTGGAGTAACACTATGTGAGATGATGGTGGTTGGTGTTATACTATGCGAGATGATGGTGGTTGGTGTAATACTATGCCAGATGATGGGGGTTGGTGTAACACTATGTGAGATGATGGTGGTTGGTGTAATACTATGTGAGATGATAGGGGTTGGTGTAATACTATGCGAGATGATAGGGGTTGGTGTAATACTATGCGAGATGATGGTGGTTGGTGTAACACTATGTGAGATGATGGTGGTTGGTGTAATACTATGTGAGATGATAGGGGTTGGTGTAAAACTATGCGAGATGATAGGGGTTGGTGTAATACTATGCGAGATGATGGTGGTTTGTGTAACACTATGTGAGATGATGGTGGTTGGTGTAACACTATGTGAGGTGATGGAGGTTGGTGTAATACTATGTGAGATGATCGGGGTTGGTGTAATACTATGCGATATGATGGTGGTTGGTGTAACACTATGTGAGATGATGACGGTTGGTGTAATACTATGCGAGATGATGGTGGTTGGTGTAGCACTATGCGTGATGATGGAGGTTGGTGTAGTACTATTCGAGATGATAGGGGTTGGTGTAATACTATGCGAGATGATGGTGGTTGGTGTAACACTATGTGAGATGATGGTGGTTGGTGTAACACTATGTGAGGTGATGGAGGTTGGTGTAATACTATGTGAGATGATCGGGGTTGGTGTAATACTATGCGATATGATGGTGGTTGGTGTAACACCATGTGAGATGATGGTGGTTGGTGTAACACTATGTGAGATGATAGGGGTTGGTGTAATACTATGTGAGATGATGACGGTTGGTGTAGTACTATGAGAGATGATAGGGGTTGGTGTAACACTATGTGAGATGATGGTGGTTGGTGTAATACTATGCGAGATGATCGGGGTTGGTGTTATACTATGTGAGATGATGGTAGTTGGTGTTATACTATGCGAGATGATGGTGGTTGGTGTAATACTATGCGAGATGATGGTGGTTGGTGTAACACTATGTGAGATGATGGTGGTTGGTGTAATACTATGTGAGATGATAGGGGTTGGTGTAATACTATGTGAGATGATGGTAGTTGGTGTTATACTATGCGAGATGATGGTGGTTGGTGTAATACTATGCGAGATGATGGTGGTTGGTGTAGTACTATGTGAGATGATGGTGGTTGGTGTAATACTATGTGAGATGATAGGGGTTGGTGTAATACTATGTGAGATGATAGGGGTTGGTGTAATACTATGTGAGATGATGGTGGTTGGTGTAATACTATGTGAGATGATGGTGGTTGGTGTAACACTATGTGAGGTGATGGAGGTTGGTGTAATACTATGTGAGATGATCGGGGTTGGTGTAATACTATGCGATATGATGGTGGTTGGTGTAACACCATGTAAGATGATGGTGGTTGGTGTAACACTATGTGAGATGATGGTGGTTGGTGTAATACTATGTGAGATGATAGGGGTTGGTGTAATACTATGCGAGATGATAGGGGTTGGTGTAATACTATGCGAGATGATGGTGGTTGGTGTAACACTATGTGAGATGATGGTGGTTGGTGTAACACTATGTGAGGTGATGGAGGTTGGTGTAGTACTATGCGAGATGATAGGGGTTGGTGTAATACTATGTGAGATGATGGTGGTTGGTGTAACACTATGTGAGATGATGGTGGTTGGTGTAATACTATGTGAGATGATAGGGGTTGGTGTAATACTATGCGAGATGATGGTGGTTGGTGTAATACTATGCGAGATGATGGTGGTTGGTGTAACACTATGTGAGATGATGGTGGTTGGTGTAATACTATGTGAGATGATAGGGGTTTGTGTAGTACTATGCGAGATGATAGGGGTTGGTGTAATACTATGCGAGATGATGGTGGTTGGTGTAACACTCTGTGAGATGATGGTGGTTGGTGTAACACTATGTGAGATGATGGTGGTTGGTGTAATACTATGTGAGGTGATGGAGGTTGGTGTAACACTATGTGAGATGATGGTGGTTGGTGTAATATTATGTGAGATGATGACGGTTGGTGTAATACTATGCGAGATGATGGTGGTTGGTGTAACACTATGCGAAATGATGGAGGTTGGTGTAGTACTATGCGAGATGATAGGGGTTGGTGTAATACTATGCGAGATGATGGTGGTTGGTGTAACACTATGTGAGATGATGGTGGTTGGTGTAATACTATGTGAGATGATAGGGGTTGGTGTAATACTATGCGAGATGATCGGGGTTGGTGTAATACTATGCGAGATGATGGTGGTTGGTGTAATACTATGCGAGATGATCGGGGTTGGTGTAATACTATGTGAGATGATAGGGGTTGGTGTAATACTATGTGAGATGATGGTGGTTTTTGCAATACTATGTGAGATGATAGGGGTTGGTGTAATACTATGTGAGATGATAGGGGTTGGTGTAGTACTATGTGAGATGATAGGGGTTGGTGTAATACTATGCGAGATGATAGGGGTTGGTGTTATACTATGCGAGATAACGGTGGTTGGTGTAACACTATGTGAGATGATGACGGTTGGTGTAGTACTATGCGAGATGATAGGGGTTTGGAGTAACACTATGTGAGATGATGGTGGTTGGTGTTATACTATGCGAGATGATGGTGGTTGGTGTAATACTATGCCAGATGATGGGGGTTGGTGTAACACTATGTGAGATGATGGTGGTTGGTGTAATACTATGTGAGATGATAGGGGTTGGTGTAATACTATGCGAGATGATAGGGGTTGGTGTAATACTATGCGAGATGATGGTGGTTGGTGTAACACTATGTGAGATGATGGTGGTTGGTGTAATACTATGTGAGATGATAGGGGTTGGTGTAAAACTATGCGAGATGATAGGGGTTGGTGTAATACTATGCGAGATGATGGTGGTTTGTGTAACACTATGTGAGATGATGGTGGTTGGTGTAACACTATGTGAGGTGATGGAGGTTGGTGTAATACTATGTGAGATGATCGGGGTTGGTGTAATACTATGCGATATGATGGTGGTTGGTGTAACACTATGTGAGATGATGACGGTTGGTGTAATACTATGCGAGATGATGGTGGTTGGTGTAGCACTATGCGTGATGATGGAGGTTGGTGTAGTACTATTCGAGATGATAGGGGTTGGTGTAATACTATGCGAGATGATGGTGGTTGGTGTAACACTATGTGAGATGATGGTGGTTGGTGTAATACTATGTGAGATGATAGGGGTTGGTGTAATACTATGCGAGATGATCGGGGTTGGTGTAATACTATGCGAGATGATGGTGGTTGGTGTAATACTATGCGAGATGATGGTGGTTGGTGTAATACTATGTGAGATGATAGGTGTTAGTGTACTACTATGCGAGATGATGGTGGTTGGTGTAATACTATGCGAGATGATCGGGGATGGTGTAATACTATGCGAGATGATGGTGGTTGGTGTAATACTATGTGAGATGATCGGGGTTGGTGTAATACTATGCGAGATGATGGTGGTTGGTGTAATACTATGTGAGATGATAGGGGTTGGTGTAATACTATGTGAGATGATGGTGGTTGGTGTAATACTATGTGAGATGATAGGGGTTGGTGTAATACTATGTGAGATGATGGTGGTTGGTGTAACACTATGTGAGATGATGGTGGTTGGTGTAGTACTATGTGAGATGATAGGGGTTGGTGTAATACTATGCGAGATGATAGGGGTTGGTGTAATACTATGCGAGATGATGGTGGTTGGTGTAATACTGTGTGAGATGATGGTGGTTGGTGTAGCTCTATGCGAGATGATAGGGGTTGGTGTAACACTATGTGAGATGATGGTGGTTGGTGTAATACTATGCGAGATGTTCGGGGTTGGTGTTCTACTATGTGAGATGATGGTGGTTGGTGTTATACTATGCGAGATGATGGTGGTTGGTGTAATACTATGCGAGAGATGATGGTGGTTGGTGTAACACTATGTGAGATGATGGTGGTTGGTGTAATACTATGTGAGATGATAGGGGTTGGTGTAATACTATGCGAGATGATAGGGGTTGGTGTAATAGTATGCGAGATGATGGTGGTTGGTGTAACACTATGTGAGATGATGGTGGTTGGTGTAACACTATGTGAGGTGATGGAGGTTGGTGTAATACTATGTGAGATGATCGGGGTTGGTGTAATACTATGCGATATGATGGTGGTTGGTGTAACACTATGTGAGATGATAGGGGTTGGTGTAATACTATGTGAGATGATGACGGTTGGTGTAGTACTATGTGAGATGATGACGGTTGGTGTAATACTATGTGAGATGATGACGGTTGGTGTAATACTATGTGAGATGATGACGGTTGGTGTAATACTATGTGAGATGATGACGGTTGGTGTAGTACTATGCGATATGATGGTGGTTGGTGTAACACTATGTGAGATGATAGGGGTTGGTGTAATACTATGTGAGATGATGACGGTTGGTGTAATACTATGTGAGATGATGACGGTTGGTGTAATACTATGTGAGATGATGGTGGTTGGTGTAACACTATGTGAGATGATAGGGGTTGGTGTAATACTATGTGAGATGATGACGGTTGGTGTAGTACTATGCGAGATGATAGGGGTTGGTGTAACACTATGTGAGATGATGGTGGTTGGTGTAATACTATGCGAGATGATCGCGGTTGGTGTTATACTATGTGAGATGATGGTGGTTGGTGTCATACTATGCGAGATGATGGTGGTTGGTGTAATACTATGCGAGATGATGGTGGTTGGTGCAACACTATGTGAGATGATGGTGGTTGGTGTAATACTATGTGAGATGATAGGGGTTGGTGTAATACTATGCGAGATGATGGGGGTTGGTGTAATACTATGCGAGATGATGGTGGTTGGTGTAACACTATGTGAGATGATGGTGGTTGGTGTAACACTGTGTGAGGTGATGGAGGTTGGTGTAATACTATGTGAGATGATCGGGGTTGGTGTAATACTATGCGATATGATGGTGGTTGGTGTAACACCATGTGAGATGATGGTGGTTGGTGTAACACTATGTGAGATGATGGTGGTTGGTGTAATACTATGTGAGATGATGGGGGTTGGTGTAATACTATGCGAGATGATAGGGGTTGGTGTAATACTATGCGAGATGATGGTGGTTGGTGTAACACTATGTGAGGTGATGGAGGTTGGTGTAGTACTATGCGAGATGATAGGGGTTGGTGTAATACTATATGAGATGATGGTGGTTGATGTAACACTATGTGAGATGATGGTGGTTGGTGTAATACTATGTGAGATGATAGGGGTTGGTGTAATACTATGCGAGATGATCGGGGTTGGTGTAATACTATGCGAGATGATGGTGGTTGGTGTAACACTATGTGAGATGATGGTGGTTGGTGTAATACTATGCGAGATGATGGTGGTTGGTGTAATACTATGCGAGATGATAGGGGTTGGTGTAATACTATGCGAGATGATGGTGGTTGGTGTAATACTATGTGAGATGATGGTGGTTGGTGTAACACTATGTGAGATGATGGTGGTTGGTGTAATACTATGTGAGGTGATGGAGGTTGGTGTAACACTATGTGAGATGATGGTGGTTGGTGTAGTACTATGTGAGATGATGACGGTTGGTGTAATACTATGCGAGATGATGGTGGTTGGTGTAACACTATGCGAAATGATGGAGGTTGGTGTAGTACTATGCGAGATGATAGGGGTTGGTGTAACACTATGCGAGATGATGGTGGTTGGTGTAACACTATGTGAGATGATGGTGGTTGGTGTAATACTATGTGAGATGATAGGGGTTGGTGTAATGCTATGCGAGATGATCGGGGTTGGTGTAATACTATGCGAGATGATGGTGGTTGGTGTAATACTATGCGAGATGATGGTGGTTGGTGTAATACTATCTGAGATGATAGGGGTTGGTGTACTACTATGCGAGATGATGGTTGTTGGTGTAATACTATGCGAGATGATCGGGGATGGTGTAATACTATGCGAGATGATGGTGGTTGGTGTAATATTATGTGAGATGATCGGGGTTGGTGTAATACTATGCGAGATGATGGTGGTTGGTGTAATACTATGTGAGATGATAGGGGTTGGTGTAATACTATGCGAGATGATAGGGGTTGGTGTAATACTATGCGAGATGATGGTGGTTGGTGTAATACTATGTGAGATGATGGTGGTTGGTGTAACACTATGTGAGGTGATGGAGGTTGGTGTAGTACTATGCGAGATGATAGGGGTTGGTGTAATACTATGTGAGATGATAGGGGTTGGTGTAATACTATGTGAGATGATGGTGGTTGGTGTAACACTATGTGAGATGATGGTGGTTGGTGTAATACTATGTGAGATGATAGGGGTTGGTGTAATACTATGCGAGATGATAGGGGTTGGTGTAATACTATGCGAGATGATGGTGGTTGGTGTAGTACTATGCGAGATGATAGGGGTTGGTGTAATACTATGTGAGATGATGGTGGTTGGTGTAACACCATGTGAGATGATGGTGGTTGGTGTAACACTATGTGAGATGATGGTGGTTGGTGTAATACTATGTGAGATGATAGGGGTTGGTGTAATACTATGCGAGATGATAGGGGTTGGTGTAATACTATGCGAGATGATGATGGTTGGTGTAATACTATGTGAGATGATGGTGGTTGCTGTAACACTATGTGAGGTGATGGAGGTTGGTGTAGTACTATGCGAGATGATAGGGGTTGGTGTAATACTATGTGAGATGATAGGGGTTGGTGTAATACTATGCGAGATGATAGGGGTTGGTGTAATACTATGTGAGATGATGGTGGTTGGTGTAATACTATGTGAGATGATAGGGGTTGGTGTAATACTATGTGAGATGATAGGGGTTGGTGTAATACTATGTGAGATGATAGGGGTTGGTGTAATACTATGCGAGATGATAGGGGTTGGTGTTATACTATGCGAGATAATGGTGGTTGGTGTAACACTATGTGAGAGGATTACGGTTGGTGTAGTACTATGCGAGATGATGGGGGTTGGTGTAACACTATGTGAGATGATGGTGGTTGGTGTAATACTATGCGAGATGATCGGGGTTGGTGTTATACTATGTGAGATGATGGTGGTTGGTGTTACACTATGCGAGATGATAGGGGTTGGTGTAATACTATGCGAGATGATGGTGGTTGGTGTAGTACTATGCGAGATGATAGGGGTTGGTGTAATACTATGTGAGATGATGGTGGTTGGTGTAACACCATGTGAGATGATGGTGGTTGGTGTAACACTATGTGAGATGATGGTGGTTGGTGTAATACTATGTGAGATGATAGGGGTTGGTGTAATACTATGCGAGATGATAGGGGTTGGTGTAATACTATGCGAGATGATGGTGGTTGGTGTAATACTATGTGAGATGATGGTGGTTGGTGTAACACTATGTGAGGTGATGGAGGTTGGTGTAGTACTATGCGAGATGATAGGGGTTGGTGTAATACTATGTGAGATGATAGGGGTTGGTGTAATACTATGTGAGATGATGGTGGTTGGTGTAACACTATGTGAGATGATGGTGGTTGGTGTAATACCATGTGAGATGATAGTGGTTGGTGTAACACTATGTGAGATGATGGTGGTTGGTGTAATACTATGTGAGATGATAGGGGTTGGTGTAATACTATGCGAGATGATAGGGGTTGGTGTAATACTATGTGAGATGATAGGGGTTGGTGTAATACTATGTGAGATGATGGTGGTTGGTGTAACACTATGTGAGATGATGGTGGTTGGTGTAATACTATGTGAGATGATAGGGGTTGGTGTAATACTATGCGAGATGATAGGGGTTGGTGTAATACTATGCGAGATGATGGTGGTTGGTGTAGTACTATGCGAGATGATAGGGGTTGGTGTAATACTATGTGAGATGATGGTGGTTGGTGTAACACCATGTGAGATGATGGTGGTTGGTGTAACACTATGTGAGATGATGGTGGTTGGTGTAATACTATGTGAGATGATAGGGGTTGGTGTAATACTATGCGAGATGATAGGGGTTGGTGTAATACTATGCGAGATGATGGTGGTTGGTGTAATACTATGTGAGATGATGGTGGTTGGTGTAACACTATGTGAGGTGATGGAGGTTGGTGTAGTACTATGCGAGATGATAGGGGTTGGTGTAATACTATGTGAGATGATAGGGGTTGGTGTAATACTATGCGAGATGATAGGGGTTGGTGTAATACTATGTGAGATGATGGTGGTTGGTGTAATACTATGTGAGATGATAGGGGTTGGTGTAATACTATGTGAGATGATAGGGGTTGGTGTAATACTATGTGAGATGATAGGGGTTGGTGTAATACTATGCGAGATGATAGGGGTTGGTGTTATACTATGCGAGATAATGGTGGTTGGTGTAACACTATGTGAGATGATTACGGTTGGTGTAGTACTATGCGAGATGATAGGGGTTGGTGTAACACTATGTGAGATGATGGTGGTTGGTGTAATACTGTGCGAGATGATCGGGGTTGGTGTTATACTATGTGAGATGATGGTGGTTGGTGTTATACTATGCGAGATGATAGGGGTTGGTGTAATACTATGCGAGATGATGGTGGTTGGTGTAGTACTATGCGAGATGATAGGGGTTGGTGTAATACTATGTGAGATGATGGTGGTTGGTGTAACACCATGTGAGATGATGGTGGTTGGTGTAACACTATGTGAGATGATGGTGGTTGGTGTAATACTATGTGAGATGATAGGGGTTGGTGTAATACTATGCGAGATGATGGTGGTTGGTGTAACACTATGTGAGATGATGGTGGTTGGTGTAACACTATGTGAGATAATGGTGGTTGGTGTAATACTATGTGAGATGATGACGGTTGGTGTAATACCATGCGAGATGATGGTTTTTGGTGTAACACTATGCGAAGTGATGGAGGTTGGTGTAGTACTATGCGAGATGATAGGGGTTGGTGTAATACTATGCGAGATGATGGTGGTTGGTGTAACACTATGTAAGATGATGGTGGTTGGTGTAATACAATGTGAGATGATAGGGCTTGGTGTAATACTATGCGAGATGATCGGGGTTGGTGTAATACTATGCGAGATGATGGTGGTTGGTGTAATACTATGCGAGATGATGGTGGTTGGTGTAATACTATGTGAGATGATAGGGGTTGGTGTACTAGTTTGCGAGATGATGGTGGTTGGTGTAATACTATGCGAGATGATCGGGGATGGTGTAATACTATGCGAGATGATAGGGGTTGGTGTAACACTATGTGAGATGATGGTGGTTGGTGTAATACTATGCGAGATGATCGGGGTTGGTGTTATACTATGTGAGATGATGGTGGTTGGTGTTATACTATGCGAGATGATAGGGGTTGGTGTAATACTATGTGAGATGATGGTGGTTGGTGTAGTACTATGCGAGATGATAGGGGTTGGTGTAATACTATGTGAGATGATGGTGGTTAGTGTAACACCATGTGAGATGATGGTGGTTGGTGTAACACTATGTGAGATGATGGTGGTTGGTGTAATACTATGTGAGATGATAGGGGTTGGTGTAATACTATGCGAGATGATGGTGCTTGGTGTAACACTATGTGAGATGATGGTGGTTGGTGTAACACTATGTGAGATGATGGTGGTTGGTGTAATACTATGTGAGGTGATGGAGGTTGGTGTAGTACTATGCGAGATGATAGGGGTTGGTGTAATACTATGTGAGATGATAGGGGTTGGTGTAATACTATGTGAGATGATGGTGGTTGGTGTAACACTATGTGAGATGATGGTGGTTGGTGTAATACTATGTGAGATGATAGGGGTTGGTGTAATACTATGCGAGATGATAGGGGTTGGTGTAATACTATGCGAGATGATGGTGGTTGGTGTAGTACTATGCGAGATGATAGGGTTGGTGTAATACTATGTGAGATGATGGTGGTTGGTGTAACACCATGTGAGATGATGGTGGTTGGTGTAACACTATGTGAGATGATGGTGGTTGGTGTAGTACTATGTGAGATGATAGGGGTTGGTGTAATACTATGCGAGATGATAGAGGTTGGTGTAATAATATGCGAGATGATGGTGGTTGGTGTAACACAATGTGAGGTGATGGAGGTTGGTGTAATACTATGTGATATGATCGGGGTTGGTGTAATACTATGCGATATGATGGTGGTTGGTGTAACACTATGTGAGATGATAGGGGTTGGTGTAATACTATGTGAGATGATGACGGTTGGTGTAGTACTATGTGAGATGATGACGGTTGGTGTAATACTATGTGAGATGATGACGGTTGGTGTAATACTATGTGAGATGATGACGGTTGGTGTAATACTATGTGAGATGTTGACGGTTGGTGTAGTACTATGCGACATGATGGTGGTTGGTGTAACACTATGTGAGATGATAGGGGTTGGTGTAATACTATGCGAGATGATGGTGGTTGGTGTAATACTATGTGAGATGATGACGGTTGGTGTAATACTATGTGAGATGATGGTGGTTGGTGTAACACTATGTGAGATGATAGGGGTTGGTGTAGTACTATGTGAGATGATGACGGTTGGTGTAGTACTATGCGAGATGATAGGGGTTGGTGTAACACTATGTGAGATGATGGTGGTTGGTGCAATACTATGCGAGATGATCGGGGTTGGTGTTATACTATGTGAGATGATGGTGGTTGTTGTTATACTATGCGAGATGATGGTGGTTGGTGTAATACTATCCGAGATGATGGTGGTTGGTGCAACACTATGTGAGATGATGGTGGTTGGTGTAATACTATGTGAGATGATAGGGGTTGGTGCAATACTATGCGAGATGATAGGGGTTGGTGTAATACTATGCGGGATGATGGTGGTTGGTGTAACACTATGTGAGATGATGGTGGTTGGTGTAACACTGTGTGAGGTGATGGAGGTTGGTGTAATACTATGTGAGATGATCGGGGTTGGTGTAATACTATGCGATATGATGGTGGTTGGTGTAACACCATGTGAGATGATGGTGGTTGGTGTAACACTATGTGAGATGATGGTGGTTGGTGTAATGCTATGTGAGATGATGGGGGTTGGTGTAATACTATGCGAGATGATAGGGGTTGGTGTAATACTATGCGAGATGATGGTGGTTGGTGTAACACTATGTGAGGTGATGGAGGTTGGTGTAGTACTATGCGAGATGATAGGGGTTGGTGTAGTACTATGTGAGATGATGGTGGTTGGTGTAACACTATGTGAGATGATGGTGGTTGGTGTAATACTATGTGAGATGATAGGGGTTGGTGTAATACTATGTGAGATGATGGTGGTTGGTGTAACACTATGTGAGATGATGGTGGTTGGTGTAATACTATGTGAGATGATAGGGGTTGGTGTAATACTATGCGAGATGATAGGGGTTGGTGTAATACTATGCGAGATGATGGTGGTTGGTGTAGTACTATGCGAGATGATAGGGTTGGTGTAATACTATGTGAGATGATGGTGGTTGGTGTAACACCATGTGAGATGATGGTGGTTGGTGTAACACTATGTGAGATGATGGTGGTTGGTGTAGTACTATGTGAGATGATAGGGGTTGGTGTAATACTATGCGAGATGATAGAGGTTGGTGTAATACTATGCGAGATGATAGGGGTTGGTGTAATACTATGCGAGATGATGGTGGTTGGTGTAGTACTATGCGAGATGATAGGGTTGGTGTAATACTATGTGAGATGATGGTGGTTGGTGTAACACCATGTGAGATGATGGTGGTTGGTGTAACACTATGTGAGATGATGGTGGTTGGTGTAGTACTATGTGAGATGATAGGGGTTGGTGTAATACTATGCGAGATGATAGAGGTTGGTGTAATACTATGCGAGATGATGGTGGTTGGTGTAACACAATGTGAGGTGATGGAGGTTGGTGTAATACTATGTGATATGATCGGGGTTGGTGTAATACTATGCGATATGATGGTGGTTGGTGTAACACTATGTGAGATGATAGGGGTTGGTGTAATACTATGTGAGATGATGACGGTTGGTGTAGTACTATGTGAGATGATGACGGTTGGTGTAATACTATGTGAGATGATGACGGTTGGTGTAATACTATGTGAGATGATGACGGTTGGTGTAATACTATGTGAGATGTTGACGGTTGGTGTAGTACTATGCGACATGATGGTGGTTGGTGTAACACTATGTGAGATGATAGGGGTTGGTGTAATACTATGCGAGATGATGGTGGTTGGTGTAATACTATGTGAGATGATGACGGTTGGTGTAATACTATGTGAGATGATGGTGGTTGGTGTAACACTATGTGAGATGATAGGGGTTGGTGTAGTACTATGTGAGATGATGACGGTTGGTGTAGTACTATGCGAGATGATAGGGGTTGGTGTAACACTATGTGAGATGATGGTGGTTGGTGCAATACTATGCGAGATGATCGGGGTTGGTGTTATACTATGTGAGATGATGGTGGTTGTTGTTATACTATGCGAGATGATGGTGGTTGGTGTAATACTATCCGAGATGATGGTGGTTGGTGCAACACTATGTGAGATGATGGTGGTTGGTGTAATACTATGTGAGATGATAGGGGTTGGTGCAATACTATGCGAGATGATAGGGGTTGGTGTAATACTATGCGGGATGATGGTGGTTGGTGTAACACTATGTGAGATGATGGTGGTTGGTGTAACACTGTGTGAGGTGATGGAGGTTGGTGTAATACTATGTGAGATGATCGGGGTTGGTGTAATACTATGCGATATGATGGTGGTTGGTGTAACACCATGTGAGATGATGGTGGTTGGTGTAACACTATGTGAGATGATGGTGGTTGGTGTAATGCTATGTGAGATGATGGGGGTTGGTGTAATACTATGCGAGATGATAGGGGTTGGTGTAATACTATGCGAGATGATGGTGGTTGGTGTAACACTATGTGAGGTGATGGAGGTTGGTGTAGTACTATGCGAGATGATAGGGGTTGGTGTAATGCTATGTGAGATGATGGTGGTTGGTGTAACACTATGTGAGATGATGGTGGTTGGTGTAATACTATGTGAGATGATAGGGGTTGGTGTAATACTATGCGAGATGATCGGGGTTGGTGTAATACTATGCGAGATGATGGTGGTTGGTGTAACACTATGTGAGATGATGGTGGTTGGTGTAATACTATGCGAGATGATGGTGGTTGGTGTAATACTATGCGAGATGATAGGGGTTGGTGTAATACTATGCGAGATGATGGTGGTTGGTGTAATACTATGTGAGATGATGGTGGTTGGTGTAACACTATGTGAGATGATGGTGGTTGGTGTAATACTATGTGAGGTGATGGAGGTTGGTGTAACACTATGTGAGATGATGGTGGTTGGTGTAATACTATGTGAGATGATGACGGTTGGTGTAATACTATGCGAGATGATGGTGGTTGGTGTAACACTATGCGAAATGATGGAGGTTGGTGTAGTACTATGCGAGATGATAGGGGTTGGTGTAATACTATGCGAGATGATGGTGGTTGGTGTAACACTATGTGAGATGATGGTGGTTGGTGTAATACTATGTGAGATGATAGGGGTTGGTGTAATACTATGCGAGATGATCGGGGTTGGTGTAATACTATGCGAGATGATGGTGGTTGGTGTAATACTATGCGAGATGATGGTGGTTGGTGTAATACTATGTGAGATGATAGGTGTTGGTGTACTACTATGCGAGATGATGGTGGTTGGTGTAATACTATGCGAGATGATCGGGGATGGTGTAATACTATGCGAGATGATGGTGGTTGGTGTAATATTATGTGAGATGATCGGGGTTGGTGTAATACTATGTGAGATGATGGTGGTTGGTGTAATACTATGTGAGATGATAGGGGTTGGTGTAATACTATGTGAGATGATGGTGGTTGGTGTAATACTATGTGAGATGATAGGGGTTGGTGTAATACTATGTGAGATGATTGGGTTTGGTGTAATACTATGTGAGATGATAGGGGTTGGTGTAATACTATGTGAGATGATAGGGGTTGGTGTTATACTATGCGAGATAATGGTGGTTGGTGTAACACTATGTGAGATGATGACGGTTGGTGTAGTACTATGCGAGATGATAGGGGTTGGTGTAACACTATGTGAGATGATGGTGGTTGGTGTAATACTATGCGAGATAATCGGGGTTGGTGTTATACTATGTGAGATGATGGTGGTTGGTGTAACACTATGTGAGATGATGGTGGTTGGTGTAATACTATGTGAGATGATGGTGGTTGGTGTTATACTATGCGAGATGATGGTGGTTGGTGTAATACTATGCGACATGATGGGGGTTGGTGTAACACTATGTGAGATGATGGTGGTTGGTGTAATACTATGTGAGATGATAGGGGTTGGTGTAATACTATGCGAGATGATAGGGGTTGGTGTAATACTATGCGAGATGATGGTGGTTGGTGTAACACTATGTGAGATGATGGTGGTTGGTGTAACACTATGTGAGGTGATGGAGGTTTGTGTAATACTATGTGAGATGATCGGGGTTGGTGTAATACTATGCGATATGATGGTGGTTGGTGTAACACCATGTGAGATGATGGTGGTTGGTGTAACACTATGTGAGATGATGGTGGTTGGTGTAGTACTATGCGAGATGATAGGGGTTGGTGTAATACTATGTGAGATGATGGTGGTTGGTGTAACACTATGTGAGATGATGGTGGTTGGTGTAATACTATGTGAGATGATATGGGTTGGTGTAATACTATGCGAGATGATAGGGGTTGGTGTAATACTATGTGAGATGATGGTGGTTGGTGTAGTACTATGCGAGATGATAGGGGTTGGTGTAATACTATGTGAGATGATGGTGGTTGGTGTAACACCATGTGAGATGATTATGGTTGGTGTAACACTATGTGAGATGATGGTGGTTGGTGTAATACTATGTGAGATGATAGGGGTTGGTGTAATACTATGCGAGATGATAGGGGTTGGTGTAATACTATGCGAGATGATGGTGGTTGGTGTAATAATATGTGAGATGATGGTGGTTGGTGTGACACTATGTGAGGTGATGGAGGTTGGTGTAGTACTATGCGAGATGATAGGGGTTGGTGTAATACTATGTGAGATGATAGGGGTTGGTGTAATACTATGCGAGATGATAGGGGTTGGTGTAATACTATGCGAGATGATGGTGGTTGGTGTAACACTATGTGAGATGATGGTGGTTGGTGTAACACTATGTGAGATGATGGTGGTTGGTGTAATACTATGTGAGGTGATGGAGGTTGGTGTAACACTATGTGAGATGATGGTGGTTGGTGTAATACTATGTGAGATGATGACGGTTGGTGTAATACCATGCGAGATGATGGTGGTTGGTGTAACACTATGCGAAGTGATGGAGGTTGGTGTAGTACTATGCGAGATGATAGGGGTTGGTGTAATACTATGCGAGATGATGGTGGTTGGTGTAACACTATGTAAGATGATGGTGGTTGGTGTAATACAATGTGAGATGATAGGGGTTGGTGTAATACTATGCGAGATGATCGGGGTTGATGTAATACTATGCGAGATGATGCTGGTTGGTGTAATACTATGCGAGATGATGGTGGTTGGTGTAATACTATGTGAGATGATAGGGGTTGGTGTACTAGTATGCGAGATGATGGTGGTTGGTGTAATACTATGCGAGATGATCGGGGATGGTGTAGTACTATGCGAGATGATGGTGGTTGGTGTAATACTATGTGAGATGATCGGGGTTGGTGTAATACTATGCGAGATGATGGTGGTTGGTGCAATACTATGTGAGATGATGGTGGTTGGTGTAATACTATGTGAGATGATGGTGGTTGGTGTAATACTATGTGAGATGATCGGGGTTGGTGTAATACTATGCGATATGATGGTGGTTGGTGTAACACCATGTGAGATGATGGTGGTTGGTGCAACACTATGTGAGATGATGGTGGTTGGTGTAATACTATGTGAGATGATGGGGGTTGGTGTAATACTATGCGAGATGATAGGGGTTGGTGTAATACTATGCGAGATGATGGTGGTTGGTGTAACACTATGTGAGATGATGGTGGTTGGTGTAACACTATGTGAGGTGATGGAGGTTGGTGTAATACTATGTGAGATGATCGGGGTTGGTGTAATACTATGCGATATGATGGTGGTTGGTGTAACACCATGTGAGATGATGGTGGTTGGTGTAACACTATGTGAGATGATGGTGGTTGGTGTAGTACTATGCGAGATGATAGGGGTTGGTGTAATACTATGTGAGATGATGGTGGTTGGTGTAACACTATGTGAGATGATGGTGGTTGGTGTAATACTATGTGAGATGATATGGGTTGGTGTAATACTATGCGAGATGATAGGGGTTGGTGTAATACTATGTGAGATGATGGTGGTTGGTGTAGTACTATGCGAGATGATAGGGGTTGGTGTAATACTATGTGAGATGATGGTGGTTGGTGTAACACCATGTGAGATGATGGTGGTTGGTGTAACACTATGTGAGATGATGGTGGTTGGTGTAATACTATGTGAGATGATAGGGGTTGGTGTAATACTATGTGAGATGATAGGGGTTGGTGTAATACTATGCGAGATGATGGTGGTTGGTGTAATAATATGTGAGATGATGGTGGTTGGTGTGACACTATGTGAGGTGATGGAGGTTGGTGTAGTACTATGCGAGATGATAGGGGTTGGTGTAATACTATGTGAGATGATAGGGGTTGGTGTAATACTATGCGAGATGATAGGGGTTGGTGTAATACTATGCGAGATGATGGTGGTTGGTGTAACACTATGTGAGATGATGGTGGTTGGTGTAACACTATGTGAGATGATGGTGGTTGGTGTAATACTATGTGAGGTGATGGAGGTTGGTGTAACACTATGTGAGATGATGGTGGTTGGTGTAATACTATGTGAGATGATGACGGTTGGTGTAATACCATGCGAGATGATGGTGGTTGGTGTAACACTATGCGAAGTGATGGAGGTTGGTGTAGTACTATGCGAGATGATAGGGGTTGGTGTAATACTATGCGAGATGATGGTGGTTGGTGTAACACTATGTAAGATGATGGTGGTTGGTGTAATACAATGTGAGATGATAGGGGTTGGTGTAATACTATGCGAGATGATCGGGGTTGATGTAATACTATGCGAGATGATGCTGGTTGGTGTAATACTATGCGAGATGATGGTGGTTGGTGTAATACTATGTGAGATGATAGGGGTTGGTGTACTAGTATGCGAGATGATGGTGGTTGGTGTAATACTATGCGAGATGATCGGGGATGGTGTAGTACTATGCGAGATGATGGTGGTTGGTGTAATACTATGTGAGATGATCGGGGTTGGTGTAATACTATGCGAGATGATGGTGGTTGGTGCAATACTATGTGAGATGATGGTGGTTGGTGTAATACTATGTGAGATGATGGTGGTTGGTGTAATACTATGTGAGATGATCGGGGTTGGTGTAATACTATGCGATATGATGGTGGTTGGTGTAACACCATGTGAGATGATGGTGGTTGGTGCAACACTATGTGAGATGATGGTGGTTGGTGTAATACTATGTGAGATGATGGGGGTTGGTGTAATACTATGCGAGATGATAGGGGTTGGTGTAATACTATGCGAGATGATGGTGGTTGGTGTAACACTATGTGAGATGATGGTGGTTGGTGTAACACTATGTGAGGTGATGGAGGTTGGTGTAATACTATGTGAGATGATCGGGGTTGGTGTAATACTATGCGATATGATGGTGGTTGGTGTAACACCATGTGAGATGATGGTGGTTGGTGTAACACTATGTGAGATGATGGTGGTTGGTGTAGTACTATGCGAGATGATAGGGGTTGGTGTAATACTATGTGAGATGATGGTGGTTGGTGTAACACTATGTGAGATGATGGTGGTTGGTGTAATACTATGTGAGATGATATGGGTTGGTGTAATACTATGCGAGATGATAGGGGTTGGTGTAATACTATGTGAGATGATGGTGGTTGGTGTAGTACTATGCGAGATGATAGGGGTTGGTGTAATACTATGTGAGATGATGGTGGTTGGTGTAACACCATGTGAGATGATGGTGGTTGGTGTAACACTATGTGAGATGATGGTGGTTGGTGTAATACTATGTGAGATGATAGGGGTTGGTGTAATACTATGTGAGATGATAGGGGTTGGTGTAATACTATGCGAGATGATGGTGGTTGGTGTAATAATATGTGAGATGATGGTGGTTGGTGTGACACTATGTGAGGTGATGGAGGTTGGTGTAGTACTATGCGAGATGATAGGGGTTGGTGTAATACTATGTGAGATGATAGGGGTTGGTGTAATACTATGCGAGATGATAGGGGTTGGTGTAATACTATGCGAGATGATGGTGGTTGGTGTAACACTATGTGAGATGATGGTGGTTGGTGTAACACTATGTGAGATGATGGTGGTTGGTGTAATACTATGTGAGGTGATGGAGGTTGGTGTAACACTATGTGAGATGATGGTGGTTGGTGTAATACTATGTGAGATGATGACGGTTGGTGTAATACCATGCGAGATGATGGTGGTTGGTGTAACACTATGCGAAGTGATGGAGGTTGGTGTAGTACTATGCGAGATGATAGGGGTTGGTGTAATACTATGCGAGATGATGGTGGTTGGTGTAACACTATGTAAGATGATGGTGGTTGGTGTAATACAATGTGAGATGATAGGGGTTTTTGTAATACTATGCGAGATGATCGGGGTTGGTGTAATACTATGCGAGATGATGCTGGTTGGTGTAATACTATGCGAGATGATGGTGGTTGGTGTAATACTATGTGAGATGATAGGGGTTGGTGTACTAGTATGCGAGATGATGGTGGTTGGTGTAATACTATGCGAGATGATCGGGGATGGTGTAATACTATGCGAGATGATGGTGGTTGGTGTAATACTATGTGAGATGATCGGGGTTGGTGTAATACTATGCGAGATGATGGTGGTTGGTGCAATACTATGTGAGATGATGGTGGTTGGTGTAATACTATGTGAGATGATGGTGGTTGGTGTAATACTATGCGAGATGATAGGGGTTGGTGTAATACTATGCGAGATGATGGTGGTTGGTGTAACACTATGTGAGGTGATGGAGGTTGGTGTAGTACTATGCGAGATGATAGGGGTTGGTGTAATACTATGTGAGATGATGGTGGTTGGTGCAACAGTATGTGAGATGATGGTGGTTGGTGTAATACTATGTGAGATGATAGGGGTTGGTGTAATACTATGCGAGATGATCGGGGTTGGTGTAATACTATGCGAGATGATGGTGGTTGGTGTAACACTATGTGAGATGATGGTGGTTGGTGTAATACTATGCGAGATGATGGTGGTTGGTGTAATACTATGCGAGATGATAGGGGTTGGTGTAATACTATGCGAGATGATGGTGGTTGGTGTAATACTATGTGAGATGATGGTGGTTGGTGTAACACTATGTGAGATGATGGTGGTTGGTGTAATACTATGTGAGGTGATGGAGGTTGGTGTAACACTATGTGAGATGATGGTGGTTGGTGTAATACTATGTGAGATGATGACGGTTGGTGTAGTACTATGCGAGATGATGGTGGTTGGTGTAACACAATGCGAAATGATGGAGGTTGGTGTAGTACTATGCGAGATGATAGGGGTTGGTGTAATACTATGCGAGATGATAGGGGTTGGTGTACTAGTTTGCGAGATGATGGTGGTTGGTGTAGTACTATGCGAGATGATGGTGGTTGGTGTAATACTATGTGAGATGATAGGGGTTGGTGTACTAGTTTGCGAGATGATGGTGGTTGGTGTAATACTATGCGAGATGATCGGGGATGGTGTAATACTATGCGAGATGATAGGGGTTGGTGTAACACTATGTGAGATGATGGTGGTTGGTGTAATACTATGCGAGATGATCGGGGTTGGTGTTATACTATGTGAGATGATGGTGGTTGGTGTTATACTATGCGAGATGATAGGGGTTGGTGTAATACTATGTGAGATGATGGTGGTTGGTGTAGTACTATGCGAGATGATAGGGGTTGGTGTAATACTATGTGAGATGATGGTGGTTAGTGTAACACCATGTGAGATGATGGTGGTTGGTGTAACACTATGTGAGATGATGGTGGTTGGTGTAATACTATGTGAGATGATAGGGGTTGGTGTAATACTATGCGAGATGATGGTGGTTGGTGTAACACTATGTGAGATGATGGTGGTTGGTGTAATACTATGTGAGGTGATGGAGGTTGGTGTAGTACTATGCGAGATGATAGGGGTTGGTGTAATACTATGTGAGATGATAGGGGTTGGTGTAATACTATGTGAGATGATGGTGGTTGGTGTAACACTATGTGAGATGATGGTGGTTGGTGTAATACTATGTGAGATGATAGGGGTTGGTGTAATACTATGCGAGATGATAGGGGTTGGTGTAATACTATGCGAGATGATGGTGGTTGGTGTAGTACTATGCGAGATGATAGGGTTGGTGTAATACTATGTGAGATGATGGTGGTTGGTGTAACACCATGTGAGATGATGGTGGTTGGTGTAACACTATGTGAGATGATGGTGGTTGGTGTAGTACTATGTGAGATGATAGGGGTTGGTGTAATACTATGCGAGATGATAGAGGTTGGTGTAATACTATGCGAGATGATGGTGGTTGGTGTAACACAATGTGAGGTGATGGAGGTTGGTGTAATACTATGTGATATGATCGGGGTTGGTGTAATACTATGCGATATGATGGTGGTTGGTGTAACACTATGTGAGATGATAGGGGTTGGTGTAATACTATGTGAGATGATGACGGTTGGTGTAGTTCTATGTGAGATGATGACGGTTGGTGTAATACTATGTGAGATGATGACGGTTGGTGTAATACTATGTGAGATGATGACGGTTGGTGTAATACTATGTGAGATGTTGACGGTTGGTGTAGTACTATGCGACATGATGGTGGTTGGTGTAACACTATGTGAGATGATAGGGGTTGGTGTAATACTATGCGAGATGATGGTGGTTGGTGTAATACTATGTGAGATGATGACGGTTGGTGTAATACTATGTGAGATGATGGTGGTTGGTGTAACACTATGTGAGATGATAGGGGTTGGTGTAGTACTATGTGAGATGATGACGGTTGGTGTAGTACTATGCGAGATGATAGGGGTTGGTGTAACACTATGTGAGATGATGGTGGTTGGTGCAATACTATGCGAGATGATCGGGGTTGGTGTTATACTATGTGAGATGATGGTGGTTGTTGTTATACTATGCGAGATGATGGTGGTTGGTGTAATACTATCCGAGATGATGGTGGTTGGTGCAACACTATGTGAGATGATGGTGGTTGGTGTAATACTATGTGAGATGATAGGGGTTGGTGCAATACTATGCGAGATGATAGGGGTTGGTGTAATACTATGCGGGATGATGGTGGTTGGTGTAACACTATGTGAGATGATGGTGGTTGGTGTAACACTGTGTGAGGTGATGGAGGTTGGTGTAATACTATGTGAGATGATCGGGGTTGGTGTAATACTATGCGATATGATGGTGGTTGGTGTAACACCATGTGAGATGATGGTGGTTGGTGTAACACTATGTGAGATGATGGTGGTTGGTGTAATGCTATGTGAGATGATGGGGGTTGGTGTAATACAATGCGAGATGATAGGGGTTGGTGTAATACTATGCGAGATGATGGTGGTTGGTGTAACACTATGTGAGGTGATGGAGGTTGGTGTAGTACTATGCGAGATGATAGGGGTTGGTGTAATACTATGTGAGATGATGGTGGTTGGTGTAACACTATGTGAGATGATGGTGGTTGGTGTAATACTATGTGAGATGATAGGGGTTGGTGTAATACTATGCGAGATGATCGGGGTTGGTGTAATACTATGCGAGATGATGGTGGTTGGTGTAACACTATGTGAGATGATGGTGGTTGGTGTAATACTATGCGAGATGATGGTGGTTGGTGTAATACTATGCGAGATGATAGGGGTTGGTGTAATACTATGCGAGATGATGGTGGTTGGTGTAATACTATGTGAGATGATGGTGGTTGGTGTAACACTATGTGAGATGATGGTGGTTGGTGTAATACTATGTGAGGTGATGGAGGTTGGTGTAACACTATGTGAGATGATGGTGGTTGGTGTAATACTATGTGAGATGATGACGGTTGGTGTAATACTATGCGAGATGATGGTGGTTGGTGTAACACTATGCGAAATGATGGAGGTTGGTGTAGTACTATGCGAGATGATAGGGGTTGGTGTAATACTATGCGAGATGATGGTGGTTGGTGTAACACTATGTGAGATGATGGTGGTTGGTGTAATACTATGTGAGATGATAGGGGTTGGTGTAATACTATGCGAGATGATCGGGGTTGGTGTAATACTATGCGAGATGATGGTGGTTGGTGTAATACTATGCGAGATGATGGTGGTTGGTGTAATACTATGTGAGATGATAGGTGTTGGTGTACTACTATGCGAGATGATGGTGGTTGGTGTAATACTATGCGAGATGATCGGGGATGGTGTAATACTATGCGAGATGATGGTGGTTGGTGTAATATTATGTGAGATGATCGGGGTTGGTGTAATACTATGCGAGATGATGGTGGTTGGTGTAATACTATGTGAGATGATAGGGGTTGGTGTAATACTATGTGAGATGATGGTGGTTGGTGTAATACTATGTGAGATGATAGGGGTTGGTGTAATACTATGTGAGATGATAGGGTTTGGTGTAATACTATGTGAGATGATAGGGGTTGGTGTAATACTATGTGAGATGATAGGGGTTGGTGTTATACTATGCGAGATAATGGTGGTTGGTGTAACACTATGTGAGATGATGACGGTTGGTGTAGTACTATGCGAGATGATAGGGGTTGGTGTAACACTATGTGAGATGATGGTGGTTGGTGTAATACTATGCGAGATAATCGGGGTTGGTGTTATACTATGTGAGATGATGGTGGTTGGTGTAACACTATGTGAGATGATGGTGGTTGGTGTAATACTATGTGAGATGATGGTGGTTGGTGTTATACTATGCGAGATGATGGTGGTTGGTGTAATACTATGCGACATGATGGGGGTTGGTGTAACACTATGTGAGATGATGGTGGTTGGTGTAATACTATGTGAGATGATAGGGGTTGGTGTAATACTATGCGAGATGATAGGGGTTGGTGTAATACTATGCGAGATGATGGTGGTTGGTGTAACACTATGTGAGATGATGGTGGTTGGTGTAACACTATGTGAGGTGATGGAGGTTGGTGTAATACTATGTGAGATGATCGGGGTTGGTGTAATACTATGCGATATGATGGTGGTTGGTGTAACACCATGTGAGATGATGGTGGTTGGTGTAACACTATGTGAGATGATGGTGGTTGGTGTAGTACTATGCGAGATGATAGGGGTTGGTGTAATACTATGTGAGATGATGGTGGTTGGTGTAACACTATGTGAGATGATGGTGGTTGGTGTAATACTATGTGAGATGATATGGGTTGGTGTAATACTATGCGAGATGATAGGGGTTGGTGTAATACTATGTGAGATGATGGTGGTTGGTGTAGTACTATGCGAGATGATAGGGGTTGGTGTAATACCATGTGAGATGATGGTGGTTGGTGTAACACCATGTGAGATGATGGTGGTTGGTGTAACACTATGTGAGATGATGGTGGTTGGTGTAATACTATGTGAGATGATAGGGGTTGGTGTAATACTATGCGAGATGATAGGGGTTGGTGTAATACTATGCGAGATGATGGTGGTTGGTGTAATAATATGTGAGATGATGGTGGTTGGTGTGACACTATGTGAGGTGATGGAGGTTGGTGTAGTACTATGCGAGATGATAGGGGTTGGTGTAATACTATGTGAGATGATAGGGGTTGGTGTAGTACTATGCGAGATGATAGGGGTTGGTGTAATACTATGCGAGGTGATGGTGGTTGGTGTAACACTATGTGAGATGATGGTGGTTGGTGTAACACTATGTGAGATGATGGTGGTTGGTGTAATACTATGTGAGGTGATGGAGGTTGGTGTAACACTATGTGAGATGATGGTGGTTGGTGTAATACTATGTGAGATGATGACGGTTGGTGTAATACCATGCGAGATGATGGTGGTTGGTGTAACACTATGCGAAGTGATGGAGGTTGGTGTAGTACTATGCGAGATGATAGGGGTTGGTGTAATACTATGCGAGATGATGGTGGTTGGTGTAACACTATGTAAGATGATGGTGGTTGGTGTAATACAATGTGAGATGATAGGGGTTGGTGTAATACTATGCGAGATGATCGGGGTTGGTGTAATACTATGCGAGATGATGCTGCTTGGTGTAATACTTTGCGAGATGATGGTGGTTGGTGTAATACTATGTGAGATGATAGGGGTTGGTGTACTAGTATGCGAGATGATGGTGGTTAGTGTAATACTATGCGAGATGATCGGGGATGGTGTAATACTATGCGAGATGATGGTGGTTGGTGTAATACTATGTGAGATGATCGGGGTTGGTGTAATACTATGCGAGATGATGGTGGTTGGTGCAATACTATGTGAGATGATGGTGGTTGGTGTAATACTATGTGAGATGATGGTGGTTGGTGTAATACTATGTGATATGATCGGGGTTGGTGTAATACTATGCGATATGATGGTGGTTGGTGTAACACCATGTGAGATGATGGTGGTTGGTGTAACACTATGTGAGATGATGGTGGTTGGTGTAATACTATGTGAGATGATGGGGGTTGGTGTAATACTATGCGAGATGATAGGGGTTGGTGTAATACTATGCGAGATGATGGTGGTTGGTGTAACACTATGTGAGGTGATGGAGGTTGGTGTAGTACTATGCGAGATGATAGGGGTTGGTGTAATACTATGTGAGATGATGGTGGTTGGTGCAACAGTATGTGAGATGATGGTGGTTGGTGTAATACTATGTGAGATGATAGGGGTTGGTGTAATACTATGCGAGATGATCGGGGTTGGTGTAATACTATGCGAGATGATGGTGGTTGGTGTAACACTATGTGAGATGATGGTGGTTGGTGTAATACTATGCGAGATGATGGTGGTTGGTGTAATACTATGCGAGATGATAGGGGTTGGTGTAATACTATGCGAGATGATGGTGGTTGGTGTAATACTATGTGAGATGATGGTGGTTGGTGTAACACTATGTGAGATGATGGTGGTTGGTGTAATACTATGTGAGGTGATGGAGGTTGGTGTAACACTATGTGAGATGATGGTGGTTGGTGTAATACTATGTGAGATGATGATGGTTGGTGTAATACTATGCGAGATGATGGTGGTTGGTGTAACACTATGCGAAATGATGGAGGTTGGTGTAGTACTATGCGAGATGATAGGGGTTGGTGTAATACTATGCGAGATGATGGTGGTTGGTGTAACACTATGTGAGATGATGGTGGTTGGTGTAATACTATGTGAGATGATAGGGGTTGGTGTAATACTTTGCGAGATGATCGGGGTTGGTGTAATACTATGCGAGATGATGGTGGTTGGTGTAACACTATGTGAGATGATGGTGGTTGGTGTAATACTATGCGAGATGATGGTGGTTGGTGCAATACTATGTGAGATGATAGGGGTTGGTGTACTACTATGCGAGATGATGGTGGTTGGTGTAATACTATGCGAGATGATCGGGGATGGTGTAATACTATGCGAGATGATGGTGGTTGGTGTAATATTATGTGAGATGATCGGGGTTGGTGTAATACTATGCGAGATGATGGTGGTTGGTGTAATACTATGTGAGATGATAGGGGTTGGTGTAATACTATGTGAGATGATGGTGGTTGGTGTAATACTATGTGAGATGATAGGGGTTGGTGTAATACTATGTGAGATGATAGGGTTTGGTGTAATACTATGTGAGATGATAGGGGTTGGTGTAATACTATGTGAGATGATAGGGGTTGGTGTTATACTATGCGAGATAATGGTGGTTGGTGCAACACTATGTGAGATGATGACGGTTGGTGTAGTACTATGCGAGATGATAGGGGTTGGTGTAACACTATGTGAGATGATGGTGGTTGGTGTAATACTATGCGAGATAATCGGGGTTGGTGTTATACTATGTGAGATGATGGTGGTTGGTGTTATACTATGCGAGATGATGGTGGTTGGTGTAATACTATGCGACATGATGGGGGTTGGTGTAACACTATGTGAGATGATGGTGGTTGGTGTAACACTATGTGAGATGATGGTGGTTGGTGTAGTACTATGCGAGATGATGGTGGTTGGTGTAATACTATGCGAGATGATGGTGGTTGGTGTAATACTATGCGACATGATGGTGGTTGGTGTAATACTATGCGAGATGATGGTGGTTGGTGTAACACTATGTGAGATGATGGTGGTTGGTGTAATACTATGCGAGATGATGGTGGTTGGTGTAATACTATGCGAGATGATGGTGGTTGGTGTAATACTATGCGACATGATGGGGGTTGGTGTAACACTATGTGAGATGATGGTGGTTGGTGTAACACTATGTGAGATGATGGTGGTTGGTGTAGTACTATGCGAGATGATAGGGGTTGGTGTAATACTATGTGAGATGATGGTGGTTGGTGTAACACTATGTGAGATGATGGTGGTTGGTGTAATACTATGCGAGATGATGGTGGTTGGTGTAATACTATGCGAGATGATAGGGGTTGGTGTAATACTATGCGAGATGATGGTGGTTGGTGTAATACTATGTGAGATGATGGTGGTTGGTGTAATACTATGTGAGATGATCGGGGTTGGTGTAATACTATGCGAGATGATAGGGGTTGGTGTAATACTATGCGAGATGATGGTGGTTGGTGTAACACTATGTGAGATGATGGTGGTTGGTGTAACACAATGTGAGGTGATGGAGGTTGGTTTAATACTATGTGAGATGATCGGGGTTGGTGTAATACTATGCGATATGATGGTGGTTGGTGTAACACCATGTGAGATGATGGTGGTTGGTGTAACACTATGTGAGATGATGACGGTTGGTGTAGTACTATGCGAGATGATAGGGGTTGGTGTAACACTATGTGAGATGATGGTGGTTGGTGTAATACTATGCGAGATAATCGGGGTTGGTGTTATACTATGTGAGATGATGGTGGTTGGTGTAATACTATGCGAGATGACAGGGGTTGGTGTAATACTATGTGAGATGATGGTGGTTGGTGTTATACTATGCGAGATGATGGTGGTTGGTGTAATACTATGCGACATGATGGGGGTTGGTGTAATACTATGTGAGATGATGGCGGTTGGTGTAGTACTATGCGAGATGATAGGGGTTGGTGTAACACTATGTGAGATGATGGTGGTTGGTGTAATACTATGCGAGATGATCGGGGGTGGTGTTATACTATGTGAGATGATGGTGGTTGGTGTTATACTATGCGAGATGATAGGGGTTGGTGTAATACTATGTGAGATGATCGGGGTTGGTGTAATACTATGCGAGATGATAGGGGTTGGTGTAATACTATGCGAGATGATGGTGGTTGGTGTAACACTATGTGAGATGATGGTGGTTGGTGTAACACTATGTGAGGTGATGGAGGTTGGTGTAATACTATGTGAGATGATCGGGGTTGGTGTAATACTATGCGATATGATGGTGGTTGGTGTAACACCATGTGAGATGATGGTGGTTGGTGTAACACTATGTGAGATGATGACGGTTGGTGTAGTACTATGCGAGATGATAGGGGTTGGTGTAACACTATGTGAGATGATGGTGGTTGGTGTTATACTATGCGAGATAATGGTGGTTGGTGTAATACTATGCGAGATGATGGTGGTTGGTGTAATACTATGTGAGATGATTACGGTTGGTGTAGTACTATGCGAGATGATAGGGGTTGGTGTAACACTATGTGAGATGATGGTGGTTGGTGTAATACTATGCGAGATGATCGGGGTTGGTGTTATACTATGTGAGATGATGGTGGTTGGTGTTATACTATGCGAGATGATAGGGGTTGGTGTAATACTATGTGAGATGATGGTGGTTGGTGTAACACCATGTGAGATGATGGTGGTTGGTGTAACACTATGTGAGATGATGGTGGTTGGTGTAATACTATGTGAGATGATAGGTGTTGGTGTAATACTATGCGAGATGATAGGGGTTGGTGTAATACTATGCGAGATGATGGTGGTTGGTGTAATACTATGTGAGATGATGGTGGTTGGTGTAACACTATGTGAGGTGATGGAGGTTGGTATAGTACTATGCGAGATGATAGGGGTTGATGTAATACTATGTGAGATGATAGGGTTTGGTGTAATACTATGTGAGATGATGGTGGTTGGTGTAACACTATGTGAGATGATGGTGGTTGGTGTAATCCTATGTGAGATGATAGGGGTTGGTGTCACACTATGCGAGATGATAGGGGTTGGTGTAATACTATGCGAGATGATGGTGGTTGGTGTAGTACTATGCGAGATGATAGGGGTTGGTGTAATACTATGCGAGATGATGGTGGTTGGTGTAATACTATGTGAGATGATGGTGGTTGGTGTAACACTATGTGAGATGATGGTGGTTGGTGTAATACTATGTGAGGTGATGGAGGTTGGTGTAACACTATGTGAGATGATGGTGGTTGGTGTAATACTATGTGAGATGATGACGGTTGGTGTAATACTATGCGAGATGATGGTGGTTGGTGTAATACTATGCGAGATGATGGTGGTTGGTGTTATACTATGCGAGATGATAGGGGTTGGTGTAATACTATGTGAGATGATGGTGGTTGGTGTAACACCATGTGAGATGATGGTGGTTGGTGTAACACTATGTGAGATGATGGTGGTTGGTGTAATACTATGTGAGATGATAGGGGTTGGTGTAATACTATGCGAGATGATGGTGGTTGGTGTAATACTATGTGAGATGATGGTGGTTGGTGTAACACTATGTGAGGTGATGGAGGTTGGTATAGTACTATGCGAGATGATAGGGGTTGATGTAATACTATGTGAGATGATAGGGTTTGGTGTAATACTATGTGAGATGATGGTGGTTGGTGTAACACTATGTGAGATGATGGTGGTTGGTGTAATACTATGTGAGATGATAGGGGTTGGTGTCATACTATGCGAGATGATAGGGGTTGGTGTAATACTATGCGAGATGATGGTGGTTGGTGTAGTACTATGCGAGATGATAGGGGTTGGTGTAATACTATGCGAGATGATGGTGGTTGGTGTAATACTCTGTGAGATGATGGTGGTTGGTGTAACACTATGTGAGATGATGGTGGTTGGTGTAATACTATGTGAGGTGATGGAGGTTGGTGTAACACTATGTGAGATGATGGTGGTTGGTGTAATACTATGTGAGATGATGACGGTTGGTGTAATACTATGCGAGATGATGGTGGTTGGTGTAACACTATGCGAAATGATGGAGGTTGGTGTAGTACTATGCGAGATGATAGGGGTTGGTGTAATACTATGCGAGATGATGGTGGTTGGTGTAACACTATGTGAGATGATGGTGGTTGGTGTAATACTATGTGAGATGATAGGGGTTGGTGTAATACTATGCGAGATGATGGTGGTTGGTGTAACACTATGTGAGATGATGGTGGTTGGTGTAATACTATGCGAGATGATGGTGGTTGGTGCAATACTATGTGAGATGATAGGGGTTGGTGTACTACTATGCGAGATGATGGTGGTTGGTGTAATACTATGCGAGATGATCGGGGATGGTGTAATACTATGCGAGATGATGGTGGTTGGTGTAATATTATGTGAGATGATCGGGGTTGGTGTAATACTATGCGAGATGATGGTGGTTGGTGTAATACTATGTGAGATGATAGGGGTTGGTGTAATACTATGTGAGATGATGGTGGTTGGTGTAATACTATGTGAGATGATAGGGGTTGGTGTAATACTATGTGAGATGATAGGGTTTGGTGTAATACTATGTGAGATGATAGGGGTTGGTGTAATACTATGTGAGATGATAGGGGTTGGTGTTATACTATGCGAGATAATGGTGGTTGGTGCAACACTATGTGAGATGATGACGGTTGGTGTAGTACTATGCGAGATGATAGGGGTTGGTGTAACACTATGTGAGATGATGGTGGTTGGTGTAATACTATGCGAGATAATCGGGGTTGGTGTTATACTATGTGAGATGATGGTGGTTGGTGTTATACTATGCGAGATGATGGTGGTTGGTGTAATACTATGCGACATGATGGGGGTTGGTGTAACACTATGTGAGATGATGGTGGTTGGTGTAACACTATGTGAGATGATGGTGGTTGGTGTAGTACTATGCGAGATGATAGGGGTTGGTGTAATACTATGTGAGATGATGGTGGTTGGTGTAACACTATGTGAGATGATGGTGGTTGGTGTAATACTATGCGAGATGATGGTGGTTGGTGTAATACTATGCGAGATGATAGGGGTTGGTGTAATACTATGCGAGATGATGGTGGTTGGTGTAATACTATGTGAGATGATGGTGGTTGGTGTAATACTATGTGAGATGATCGGGGTTGGTGTAATACTATGCGAGATGATAGGGGTTGGTGTAATACTATGCGAGATGATGGTGGTTGGTGTAACACTATGTGAGATGATGGTGGTTGGTGTAACACTATGTGAGGTGATGGAGGTTGGTTTAATACTATGTGAGATGATCGGGGTTGGTGTAATACTATGCGATATGATGGTGGTTGGTGTAACACCATGTGAGATGATGGTGGTTGGTGTAACACTATGTGAGATGATGACGGTTGGTGTAGTACTATGCGAGATGATAGGGGTTGGTGTAACACTATGTGAGATGATGGTGGTTGGTGTAATACTATGCGAGATAATCGGGGTTGGTGTTATACTATGTGAGATGATGGTGGTTGGTGTAATACTATGCGAGATGACAGGGGTTGGTGTAATACTATGTGAGATGATGGTGGTTGGTGTTATACTATGCGAGATGATGGTGGTTGGTGTAATACTATGCGACATGATGGGGGTTGGTGTAATACTATGTGAGATGATTACGGTTGGTGTAGTACTATGCGAGATGATAGGGGTTGGTGTAACACTATGTGAGATGATGGTGGTTGGTGTAATACTATGCGAGATGATCGGGGTTGGTGTTATACTATGTGAGATGATGGTGGTTGGTGTTATACTATGCGAGATGATAGGGGTTGGTGTAATACTATGTGAGATGATCGGGGTTGGTGTAATACTATGCGAGATGATAGGGGTTGGTGTAATACTATGCGAGATGATGGTGGTTGGTGTAACACTATGTGAGATGATGGTGGTTGGTGTAACACTATGTGAGGTGATGGAGGTTGGTGTAATACTATGTGAGATGATCGGGGTTGGTGTAATACTATGCGATATGATGGTGGTTGGTGTAACACCATGTGAGATGATGGTGGTTGGTGTAACACTATGTGAGATGATGACGGTTGGTGTAGTACTATGCGAGATGATAGGGGTTGGTGTAACACTATGTGAGATGATGGTGGTTGGTGTTATACTATGCGAGATAATGGTGGTTGGTGTAATACTATGCGAGATGATGGTGGTTGGTGTAATACTATGTGAGATGATTACGGTTGGTGTAGTACTATGCGAGATGATAGGGGTTGGTGTAACACTATGTGAGATGATGGTGGTTGGTGTAATACTATGCGAGATGATCGGGGTTGGTGTTATACTATGTGAGATGATGGTGGTTGGTGTTGTACTATGCGAGATGATAGGGGTTGGTGTAATACTATGTGAGATGATGGTGGTTGGTGTAACACCATGTGAGATGATGGTGGTTGGTGTAACACTATGTGAGATGATGGTGGTTGGTGTAATACTATGTGAGATGATAGGTGTTGGTGCAATACTATGCGAGATGATAGGGGTTGGTGTAATACTATGCGAGATGATGGTGGTTGGTGTAATACTATGTGAGATGATGGTGGTTGGTGTAACACTATGTGAGGTCATGGAGGTTGGTATAGTACTATGCGAGATGATAGGGGTTGATGTAATACTATGTGAGATGATAGGGTTTGGTGTAATACTATGTGAGATGATGGTGGTTGGTGTAACACTATGTGAGATGATGGTGGTTGGTGTAATACTGTGTGAGATGATAGGGGTTGGTGTCATACTATGCGAGATGATAGGGGTTGGTGTAATACTATGCGAGATGATGGTGGTTGGTGTAGTACTATGCCAGATGATAGGGGTTGGTGTAATACTATGTGAGATGATGGTGGTTGGTGTAACACCATGTGAGATGATGGTGGTTGGTGTAACACTATGTGAGATGATGGTGGTTGGTGTAATACTATGTGAGATGATAGGGGTTGGTGTAATACTATGCGAGATGATAGGGGTTGGTGTAATACTATGCGAGATGATGGTGGTTGGTGTAATACTATGTGAGATGATGGTGGTTGGTGTAGTACTATGCGAGATGATAGGGGTTGGTGTAATACTATGCGAGATGATAGGGGTTGGTGTAATACTATGTGAGATGATGGTGGTTGGTGTAATACTATGTGAGATGATAGGGGTTGGTGTAACACTATGTGAGATGATAGGGGTTGGTGTAATACTATGCGAGATGATAGGGGTTGGTGTAATACTATGCGAGATAATGGTGGTTGGTGCAACACTATGTGAGATGATTACGGTTGGTGTAGTACTATGCGAGATGATGGTGGTTGGTGTAACACTATGTGAGATGATGGTGGTTGGTGTAATACTATGCGAGATGATCGGGGTTGGTGTTATACTATGTGAGATGATGGTGGTTGGTGTTATACTATGCGAGATGATAGGGGTTGGTGTAATACTATGCGAGATGATGGTGGTTGGTGTAGTACTATGCGAGATGATAGGGGTTGGTGTAATACTATGTGAGATGATGGTGGTTGGTGTAACACCATGTGAGATGATGGTGGTTGGTGTAACACTATGTGAGATGATGGTGGTTGGTGTAATACTATGTGAGATGACAGGTGTTGGTGTAATACTATGCGAGATGATAGGGGTTGGTGTAATACTATGCGAGATGATGGTGGTTGGTGTAATACTATGTGAGATGATGGTGGTTGGTGTAACACTATGTGAGGTGATGGAGGTTGGTGTAGTACTATGCGAGATGATAGGGGTTGGTGTAATACTATGTGAGATGATAGGGGTTGGTGTAATACTATGTGAGATGATGGTGGTTGGTGTAACACTATGTGAGATGATGGTGGTTGGTGTAATACTATGTGAGATGATAGGGGTTGGTGTAATACTATGCGAGATGATAGGGGTTGGTGTAATACTATGCGAGATGATGGTGGTTGGTGTAGTACTATGCGAGATGATAGGGGTTGGTGTAATACTATGTGAGATGATGGTGGTTGGTGTAACACCATGTGAGATGATGGTGGTTGGTGTAACACTATGTGAGATGATGGTGGTTGGTGTAACACTATGTGAGATGATAGGGGTTGGTGTAATACTATGCGAGATGATAGGGGTTGGTGTAATACTATGCGAGATGATGGTGGTTGGTGTAATACTATGTGAGATGATGGTGGTTGGTGTAATACTATGTGAGATGATAGGGGTTGGTGTAACACTATGTGAGATGATAGGGGTTGGTGTAATACTATGCGAGATGATAGGGGTTGGTGTAATACTATGCGAGATAATGGTGGTTGGTGCAACACTATGTGAGATGATTACGGTTGGTGTAGTACTATGCGAGATGATGGTGGTTGGTGTAACACTATGTGAGATGATGGTGGTTGGTGTAATACTATGCGAGATGATCGGGGTTGGTGTTATACTATGTGAGATGATGGTGGTTGGTGTTATACTATGCGAGATGATAGGGGTTGGTGTAATACTATGCGAGATGATGGTGGTTGGTGTAGTACTATGCGAGATGATAGGGGTTGGTGTAATACTATGTGAGATGATGGTGGTTGGTGTAACACCATGTGAGATGATGGTGGTTGGTGTAACACTATGTGAGATGATGGTGGTTGGTGTAATACTATGTGAGATGACAGGTGTTGGTGTAATACTATGCGAGATGATAGGGGTTGGTGTAGTACTATGCGAGATGATGGTGGTTGGTGTAATACTATGTGAGATGATGGTGGTTGGTGTAACACTATGTGAGGTGATGGAGGTTGGTGTAGTACTATGCGAGATGATAGGGGTTGGTGTAATACTATGTGAGATGATAGGGGTTGGTGTAATACTATGTGAGATGATGGTGGTTGGTGTAACACTATGTGAGATGATGGTGGTTGGTGTAATACTATGTGAGATGATAGGGGTTGGTGTAATACTATGCGAGATGATAGGGGTTGGTGTAATACTATGCGAGATGATGGTGGTTGGTGTAGTACTATGCGAGATGATAGGGGTTGGTGTAATACTATGTGAGATGATGGTGGTTGGTGTAACACCATGTGAGATGATGGTGGTTGGTGTAACACTATGTGAGATGATGGTGGTTGGTGTAACACTATGTGAGATGATAGGGGTTGGTGTAATACTATGCGAGATGATAGGGGTTGGTGTAATACTATGCGAGATGATGGTGGTTGGTGTAATACTATGTGAGATGATGGTGGTTGGTGTAACACTATGTGAGGTGATGGAGGTTGGTGTAGAACTATGCGAGATGATAGGGGTTGGTGTAATACTATGTGAGATGATAGGGGTTGGTGTAATACTATGCGAGATGATAGGGGTTGGTGTAATACTATGTGAGATGATGGTGGTTGGTGTAATACTATGTGAGATGATAGGGGTTGGTGTAACACTATGTGAGATGATAGGGGTTGGTGTAATACTATGTGAGATGATAGGGGTTGGTGTTATACTATGCGAGATAATGGTGGTTGGTGTAACACTATGTGAGATGATTACGGTTGGTGTAGTACTATGCGAGATGATAGGGGTTGGTGTAACACTATGTGAGATGATGGTGGTTGGTGTAATACTATGCAAGATGATCGGGGTTGGTGTAATACTATGTGAGATGATGGTGGTTGGTGTTATACTATGCGAGATGATAGGGGTTGGTGTAATACTATGCGAGATGATGGTGGTTGGTGTAGTACTATGCGAGATGATAGGGGTTGGTGTAGTACTATGTGAGATGATGGTGGTTGGTGTAACACCATGTGAGATGATGGTGGTTGGTGTAACACTATGTGAGATGATGGTGGTTGGTGTAATACTATGTGAGATGATAGGGGTTGGTGTAATACTATGCGAGATGATAGGGGTTGGTGTAATACTATGCGAGATGATGGTGGTTGGTGTAATACTATGTGAGATGATGGTGGTTGGTGTAACACTATGTGAGGTGATGGAGGTTGGTGTAGTACTATGCGAGATGATAGGGGTTGGTGTAATACTATGTGAGATGATAGGGGTTGGTGTAATACTATGTGAGATGATGGTGGTTGGTGTAATACTATGTGAGATGATAGGGGTTGGTGTAATACTATGCGAGATGATAGGGGTTGGTGTAATACTATGCGAGATGATGGTGGTTGGTGTAGTACTATGCGAGATGATAGGGGTTGGTGTAATACTATGTGAGATGATGGTGGTTGGTGTAACACCATGTGAGATGATGGTGGTTGGTGAAACACTATGTGAGATGATGGTGGTTGGTGTAATACTATGTGAGATGATAGGGGTTGGTGTAATACTATGCGAGATGATAGGGGTTGGTGTAATACTATGCGAGATGATGGTGGTTGGTGTAATACTATGTGAGATGATGGTGGTTGGTGTAACACTATGTGAGGTGATGGAGGGTGGTGTAGTACTATGCGAGATGATAGGGGTTGGTGTAATACTATGCGAGATGATAGGGGTTGGTGTAATACTATGTGTGATGATGGTGGTTGGTGTAACACTATGTGAGATGATGGTGGTTGGTGTAATACTATGCGAGATGATCGGGGTTGGTGTTATACTATGTGAGATGATGGTGGTTGGTGTCATACTATGCAAGATGATAGGGGTTGGTGTAATACTATGCGAGATGATGGTGGTTGGTGTAGTACTATGCGAGATGATATTGGTTGGTGTAATACTATGTGAGATGATGGTGGTTGGTGTAACACCATGTGAGATGATGGTGGTTGGTGTAACACTATGTGAGATGATGGTGGTTGGTGTAAAACTATGTGAGATGATAGGGGTTGGTGTAATACTATGTGAGATGATAGGGGTTGGTGTAATACTATGCGAGATGATGGTGGTTGGTGTAATACTATGTGAGATGATGGTGGTTGGTGTAACACTATGTGAGGTGATGGAGGTTGGTGTAGTAGTATGCGAGATGATAGGGGTTGGTGTAATACTATGTGAGATGATAGGGGTTGGTGTAATACTATGTGAGATGATGGTGGTTGGTGTAACACTATGTGAGATGATGGTGGTTGGTGTAATACTATGTGAGATGATAGGGGTTGGTGTAATACTATGCGAGATGATAGGGGTTGGTGTAATACTATGCGAGATGATGGTGGTTGGTGTAGTACTATGCGAGATGATAGGGGTTGGTGTAATACTATGTGAGATGATGGTGGTTGGTGTAACACCATGTGAGATGATGGTGGTTGGTGTAATACTATGCGAGATGATAGGGGTTGGTGTAATACTATGCGAGATGATAGGGGTTGGTGTAATACTATGCGAGATGATGGTGGTTGGTGTAATGCTATGTGAGATGATGGTGGTTGGTGTAACACTATGTGAGGTGATGGAGGTTGGTGTAGTACTATGCGAGATGATAGTGGTTGGTGTAATACTATGTGAGATGATAGGGGTTGGTGTAATACTATGCGAGATGATAGGGGTTGGTGTAATACTATGTGAGATGATGGTGGTTGGTGTAACACTATGTGAGATGATGGTGGTTGGTGTAACACTATGTGAGATGATAGTGGTTGGTGTAGTACTATGTGAGGTGATGGAGGTTGGTGTAACACTATGTGAGATGATGGTGGTTGGTGGAATACTATGTGAGATGATGACGGTTGGTGTAATTCCATGCGAGATGATGGTGGTTGGTGTAACACTATGCGAAGTGATGGAAGTTGGTGTAGTACTATGCGAGATGATAGGGGTTGGTGTAATACTATGCGAGATGATGGTGGTTGGTGTAAAACTATGTGAGATGATGGTGGTTGGTGTAATACAATGTGAGATGATAGGGGTTGGTGTAATACTATGCGAGATGATCGGGGTTGGTGTAATACTATGCGAGATGATGGTGGTTGGTGTAATACTATGCGAGATGATGGTGGTTGGTGTAATACTATGTGAGATGATAGGGGTTGGTGTACTAGTATGCGAGATGATGGTGGTTGGTGTAATACTATAAGAGGTGATCGGGGATGGTGTAATACTATGCGAGATGATGGTGGTTGGTGTAATACTATGTGAGATGATCGGGGTTGGTGTAATACTATGCGAGATTATGGTGGTTGGTGTAATACTATGTGAGATGATAGGGGTTGGTGTAATACTATGTGAGATGATGGTGGTTGGTGTAATACTATGTGAGATGATAGGGGTTGGTGTAATACTATGTGAGATGATAGGGGTTGGTGTAATACTATGTGAGATGATAGGGGTTGGTGTAATACTATGCGAGATGATAGGGGTTGGTGTTATACTATGCGAGATAATGGTGGTTGGTGTAACACTATGTGAGATGATTACGGTTGGTGTAATACTATGCGAGATGATAGGGGTTGGTGTAACACTATGTGAGATGATGGTGGTTGGTGTAATACTATGCGAGATGATCGGGGTTGGTGTAATACTATGCGAGATGATTGTGGTTGGTGTAACACTATGTGAGATGATGGTGGTTGGTGTAATACTATGTGAGATGATAGGGGTTGGTGTAGTACTATGCGAGATGATAGGGGTTGGTGTAATACTATGCGAGATGATGGTGGTTGGTGTAACACTATGTGAGATGATGGTGGTTGGTGTAACACTATGTGAGGTGATGGAGGTTGGTGTAGTACTATGTGAGATGATCGGGGTTGGTGTAATACTATGCGATGTGATGGTGGTTGGTGTAACACCATGTGAGATGGTGGTGGTTGGTGTAACACTATGCGAGATGATGGAGGTTGGTGTAGTACTATGCGAGATGATAGGGGTTGGTGTAATACTATGCGAGATGATGGTGGTTGGTGTAACACTATGTGAGATGATGGTGGTTGGTGTAATACTATGTGAGATGATAGGGGTTGGTGTAATACTATGCGAGATGACCGGGGTTGGTGTAGTACTATGCGAGATGATGGTGGTTGGTGTAATACTATGCGAGATGATGGTGGTTGGTGTAATACTATGTGAGATGATAGGGGTTGGTGTAATACTATGCGAGATGATGGTGGTTGGTGTAATACTATGCGAGATGATCGGGGATGGTGTAATACTATGCGAGATGATGGTGGTTGGTGTAATACTATGTGAGATGATCGGGGTTGGTGTAATACTATGCGAGATGATGGTGGTTGGTGTAATACTATGTGAGATGATTGGGGTTGGTGTAGTACTATGTGAGATGATTGGGGTTGGTGTAATACTATGTGAGATGATAGGGGTTGGTGTAATAGTATGCGAGATGATAGGGGTTGGTGTTACACTATGCGAGATAATGGTGGTTGGTGTAACACTATGTGAGATGATGACGGTTGGTGTAATACTATGCGAGATGATTGGGGTTGGTGTAACACTATGTGAGATGATGGTGGTTGGTGTAATACTATGCGAGATGATCGGGGTTGGTGTTATACTATGCGAGATGATGGTGGTTGGTGTAATACTATGCGAGATGATGGTGGTTGGTGTAACACTATGTGAGATGATAGGGGTTGGTGTAATACTATGTGAGATGATAGGGGTTGGTGTAACACTATGTGAGATGATGGTGGTTGGTGTAATACTATGCGAGATGATAGGGGTTGGTGTAATACTATGTGAGATGATGGTGGTTGGTGTAATACTATGTGAGATGATGGTGGTTGGTGTAATACTATGCGAGATGATAGGGGTTGGTGTAATACTATGCGAGATGATGGTGGTTGGTGCAACACTATGTGAGATGATAGGGTTTGGTGTAATACTATGCGAGATGATGGGGTTGGTGTAATACTATGCGAGATGATAGGGGTTGGTGTAATACTATGCGAGATGATGGTGGTTGGTGTAACACTATGTGAGATGATGGTGGTTGGTGTAATACTATGTGGGATGATAGGGGTTGGTGTAATACTGTGTGAGATGATGGTGGTTGGTGTAATACTATGCGAGATGATGGTGGTTTGTGTAATACTATGTGAGATGATGGTGGTTGGTGTAACACTATGTGAGATGATGACGGCTGGTGTAATACTATTCGAGATGACAGGGGTTGGTGTAATACTATGTGAGATGATAGGGGTTGGTGTAATACTATGTGAGATGATAGGCGTTGGTGTAATACTATGCGAGATGATAGGGGTTGGTGTAATACTATGCGAGATGATAGGGGTTGGTGTATTACTATGTGAGATGATGACGGTTGGTGTAATACTATGTGAGATGATGACGGTTGGTGTAATACTATGCGAGATGACAGGGGTTGGTGTAATACTATGTGAGATGATAGGGGTTTGTGTAATACTATGTGAGATGATAGGCGTCGGTGTAATACTATGCGAGATGATAGGGGTTGGTGTAATACTATGCGAGATGATAGGGGTTGGTGTATTACTATGCGAGATGATGGTGGTTGGTGTAATACTATGTGAGATGATGGTGGTTGGTGTAATACTATGTGAGATGATGGTGGTTGGTGTAACACTATGTGAGATGATAGGGGTTGGTGTAGTACTGTGTGAGATGATGGTGGTTGGTGTATTACTATGCGAGATGATGGTGGTTGGTGTAATACTATGTGAGATAATAGGGTTTGGTGTAATACTATGTGAGATGATTGGGTTTGGTGTAATACTATGCGAGATGATGGTGGTTGGTGTAACACTATGTGAGATGATAGGGGTTTGGTGTAATACTATGCGAGATGATGGTGGTTGGTGTAACACTATGTGAGATGATAGGGTTTGGTGTAATACTATGCGAGATGATGGGGTTGGTGTAATACTGTGCGAGATGATTGGGGTTTCTGAAACAGTATGCGAGATGATGGTGGTTGGTGTAATACTATGTGAGATGATGGTGGTTGGTGTAATACTATGTGGGATGATAGGGGTTGGTGTAATACTGTGTGAGATGATGGTGGTTGGTGTAATACTATGTGAGAGGATGGTGGTTGGTGTAACACTATGTGAGATGATAGGGGTTGGTGTAATACTGTGCGAGATGATGGTGGTTGGTGTAATACTATGTGAGATGATGGTGGTTGGTGTAACACTATGTGAGATGATAGGCGTTGGTGTAATACTATGCGAGATGATAGGGGTTGGTGTAATACTATGCGAGATGATAGGGGTTGGTGTAATACTATGTGAGATGATAGGCGTTGGTGTATTACTATGTGAGATGATGACGGTTGGTGCAATACTATGTGAGATGATAGGGGTTGGTGTAATACTATGCGAGATGATAGGGGTTGGTGTAATACTAAGTGAGATGATAGGCGTTGGTGTAATACTATGCGAGATGATAGGGGTTGGTGTAATACTATGCGAGATGATAGGGGTTGGTGTATTACTATGTGAGATGATGACGGTTGGTGTAATACTCTGTGAGATGATGGTGGTTGGTGTAACACTATGTGAGGTGATGGAGGTTGGTGTAGTACTATGTGAGATGATCGGGGTTGGTGTAATACTATGTGAGATGATGGTGGTTGGTGTAATACTATGTGAGATGATAGGGGTTGGTGTAGTACTGTGTGAGATGATGGTGGTTGGTGTATTACTATGCGAGATGATGGTGGTTGGTGTAATACTATGTGAGATAATAGGGTTTGGTGTAATACTATGTGAGATGATTGGGTTTGGTGTAATACTATGCGAGATGATGGTGGTTGGTGTAACACTATGTGAGATGATAGGGGTTTGGTGTAATACTATGCGAGATGATGGTGGTTGGTGTAACACTATGTGAGATGATAGGGTTTGGTGTAATACTATGCGAGATGATGGGGTTGGTGTAATACTATGTGAGATGATGGTGGTTGGTGTAATACTATGTGGGATGATAGGGGTTGGTGTAATACTGTGTGAGATGATGGTGGTTGGTGTAATACTATGTGAGATGATGGTGGTTGGTGTAATACTATGCGAGATGATAGGGGTTGGTGTAATACTATGTGAGATGATGGGGGTTGGTGTAATACTATGTGAGATGATGACGGTTGGTGTAATACTATGTGAGATGATAGGGTTTGGTGTAATACTATGTGAGATGATAGGGGTTGGTGTAATACTATATGAGATGATGGTGGTTGGTATAATACTATGCGAGATGACAGGGGTTGGTGTAATACTATGTGAGATGCTGGGGGTTGGTGTAATACTATGTGAGATGACAGGGGTTGGTGTAATACTATGTGAGATGATGGTGGTTGGTGTAATACTATGTGAGATGATGGTGGTTGGTATAATACTATGCGAGATGACAGGGGTTGGTGTAATACTATGTGAGATGATAGGGGTTGGTGTAATACTATATGAGATGATGGTGGTTGGTATAATACTATGCGAGATGACAGGGGTTGGTGTAATACTATGTGAGATGCTGGGGGTTGGTGTAATACTATGTGAGATGACAGGGGTTGGTGTAATACTATGTGAGATGATGGTGGTTGGTATAGTACTATGTGAGATGATGGTGGTTGGTGTAATACTATGTGGGATGATAGGGGTTGGTGTAATACTGTGTGAGATGATGGTGGTTGGTGTAATACTATGTGAGATGATGGTGGTTGGTGTAACACTATGTGAGATGATGGTGGTTGGTGTAACACTATGCGAGATGATGGTGGTTGGTGTAATACTATGTGAGATGATGGTGGTTGGTGTAATACTATGCGAGATGATAGGGGTTGGTGTAATACTATGCGAGATGATGGTGGTTGGTGTAACACTATGGGAGATGATCGGGTTTGGTGTAATACTATGCGAGATGATGGGGTTGGTGTAATACTATGCGAGATGATAGGGGTTGGTGTAATACTATGCGAGATGATGGTGGTTGGTGTAACACTATGTGAGATGATGGTGGTTGGTGTAATACTATGTGGGATGCTAGGGGTTGGTGTAATACTGTGTGAGATGATGGTGGTTGGTGTAATACTATGCGAGATGATGGTGGTTTGTGTAATACTATGTGAGATGATGGTGGTTGGTGTAACACTATGTGAGATGATGACGGTTGGTGTAATACTATTCGAGATGACAGGGGTTGGTGTAACACTATGTGAGATGATAGGGGTTGGTGTAATACTATGTGAGATGATAGGCGTTGGTGTAATACTATGCGAGATGATAGGGGTTGGTGTAATACTATGCGAGATGATAGGGGTTGGTGTATTACTATGTGAGATGATGACGGTTGGTGTAATACTATGTGAGATGATGACGGTTGGTGTAATACTATGCGAGATGACAGGGGTTGGTGTAATACTATGTGAGATGATAGGGGTTTGTGTAATACTATGTGAGATGATAGGCGTCGGTGTAATACTATGCGAGATGATAGGGGTTGGTGTAATACTATGCGAGATGATAGGGGTTGGTGTATTACTATGCGAGATGATGGTGGTTGGTGTAATACTATGTGAGATGATGGTGGTTGGTGTAATACTATGTGAGATGATGGTGGTTGGTGTAATACTATGTGAGATGATAGGGGTTGGTGTAGTGCTGTGTGAGATGATGGTGGTTGGTGTATTACTATGCGAGATGATGGTGGTTGGTGTAATACTATGTGAGATAATAGGGTTTGGTGTAATACTATGTGAGATGATTGGGTTTGGTGTAATACTATGCGAGATGATGGTGGTTGGTGTAACACTATGTGAGATGATAGGGGTTTGGTGTAATACTATGTGAGATGATGGTTGTTGGTGTAACACTATGTGAGATGATAGGGTTTGGTGTAATACTATGCGAGATGATGGGGTTGGTGTAATACTGTGCGAGATGATAGGGGTTTCTGTAATACTATGCGAGATGATGGTGGTTGGTGTAATACTATGTGAGATGATGGTGGTTGGTGTAATACTATGTGGGATGATAGGGGTTGGTGTAATACTGTGTGAGATGATGGTGGTTGGTGTAATGCTATGTGAGAGGATGGTGGTTGGTGTAACACTATGTGAGATGATAGGGGTTGGTGTAATACTATGCGAGATGATGGTGGTTGGTGTAATACTATGTGAGATGATGGTGGTTGGTGTAACACTATGTGAGATGATAGGCGTTGGTGTAATACTATGCGAGATGATAGGGGTTGGTGTAATACTATGCGAGATGATAGGGGTTGGTGTAATACTATGTGAGATGATAGGCGTTGGTGTAATACTATGTGAGATGATGACGGTTGGTGCAATACTATATGAGATGATGGTGGTTGGTATAATACTATGCGAGATGACAGGGGTTGGTGTAATACTATGTGAGATGCTGGGGGTTGGTGTAATACTATGTGAGATGATAGGGGTTGGTGTAATACTATATGAGATGATGGTGGTTGGTATAATACTATGCGAGATGACAGGGGTTGGTGTAATACTATGTGAGATGCTGGGGGTTGGTGTAATACTATGTGAGATGACAGGGGTTGGTGTAATACTATGTGAGATGATGGTGGTTGGTGTAGTACTATGTGAGATGATGGTGGTTGGTGTAATACTATGTGGGATGATAGGGGTTGGTGTAATACTGTGTGAGATGATGGTGGTTGGTGTAATACTATGTGAGATGATGGTGGTTGGTGTAACACTATGTGAGATGATAGGGGTTGGTGTAATACTGTGTGAGATGATGGTGGTTGGTGTAATACTATGTGAGAGGATGGTGGTTGGTGTAACACTATGTGAGATGATAGGGGTTGGTGTAATACTGTGCGAGATGATGGTGGTTGGTGTAATACTATGTGAGATGATGGTAGTTGGTGTAACACTATGTGAGATGATAGGCGTTGGTGTAATACTATGCGAGATGATAGGGGTTGGTGTAATACTATGCGAGATGATAGGGGTTGGTGTAATACTATGTGAGATGATAGGCGTTGGTGTAATACTATGTGAGATGATGACGGTTGGTGCAATACTATATGAGATGATGGTGGTTGGTATAATACTATGCGAGATGACAGGGGTTGGTGTAATACTATGTGAGATGCTGGGGGTTGGTGTAATACTATGTGAGATGATAGGGGTTGGTGTAATACTATATGAGATGATGGTGGTTGGTATAATACTATGCGAGATGACAGGGGTTGGTGTAATACTATGTGAGATGCTGGGGGTTGGTGTAATACTATGTGAGATGACAGGGGTTGGTGTAATACTATGTGAGATGATGGTGGTTGGTGTAGTACTATGTGAGATGATGGTGGTTGGTGTAATACTATGTGGGATGATAGGGGTTGGTGTAATACTGTGTGAGATGATGGTGGTTGGTGTAATACTATGTGAGATGATGGTGGTTGGTGTAACACTATGTGAGATGATGGTGGTTGGTGTAACACTATGCGAGATGATGGTGGTTGGTGTAATACTATGTGAGATGATGGTGGTTGGTGTAATACTATGCGAGATGATAGGGGTTGGTGTAATACTATGCGAGATGATGGTGGTTGGTGTAACACTATGGGAGATGATAGGGTTTGGTGTAATACTATGCGAGATGATGGGGTTGGTGTAATACTATGCGAGATGATAGGGGTTGGTGTAATACTATGCGAGATGATGGTGGTTGGTGTAACACTATGTGAGATGATGGTGGTTGGTGTAATACTATGTGGGATGCTAGGGGTTGGTGTAATACTGTGTGAGATGATGGTGGTTGGTGTAATACTATGCCAGATGATGGTGGTTTGTGTAATACTATGTGAGATGATGGTGGTTGGTGTAACACTATGTGAGATGATGACGGTTGGTGTAATACTATTCGAGATGACAGGGGTTGGTGTAACACTATGTGAGATGATAGGGGTTGGTGTAATACTATGTGAGATGATAGGCGTTGGTGTAATACTATGCGAGATGATAGGGGTTGGTGTAATACTATGCGAGATGATAGGGGTTGGTGTATTACTATGTGAGATGATGACGGTTGGTGTAATACTATGTGAGATGATGACGGTTGGTGTAATACTATGCGAGATGACAGGGGTTGGTGTAATACTATGTGAGATGATAGGGGTTTGTGTAATACTATGTGAGATGATAGGCGTCGGTGTAATACTATGCGAGATGATAGGGGTTGGTGTAATACTATGCGAGATGATAGGGGTTGGTGTATTACTATGCGAGATGATGGTGGTTGGTGTAATACTATGTGAGATGATGGTGGTTGGTGTAATACTATGTGAGATGATGGTGGTTGGTGTAATACTATGTGAGATGATAGGGGTTGGTGTAGTGCTGTGTGAGATGATGGTGGTTGGTGTATTACTATGCGAGATGATGGTGGTTGGTGTAATACTATGTGAGATAATAGGGTTTGGTGTAATACTATGTGAGATGATTGGGTTTGGTGTAATACTATGCGAGATGATGGTGGTTGGTGTAACACTATGTGAGATGATAGGGGTTTGGTGTAATACTATGTGAGATGATGGTTGTTGGTGTAACACTATGTGAGATGATAGGGTTTGGTGTAATACTATGCGAGATGATGGGGTTGGTGTAATACTGTGCGAGATGATAGGGGTTTCTGTAATACTATGCGAGATGATGGTGGTTGGTGTAATACTATGTGAGATGATGGTGGTTGGTGTAATACTATGTGGGATGATAGGGGTTGGTGTAATACTGTGTGAGATGATGGTGGTTGGTGTAATACTATGTGAGAGGATGGTGGTTGGTGTAATACTATGTGAGATGATAGGGGTTGGTGTAATACTGTGCGAGATGATGGTGGTTGGTGTAATACTATGTGAGATGATGGTGGTTGGTGTAACACTATGTGAGATGATAGGCGTTGGTGTAATACTATGCGAGATGATAGGGGTTGGTGTAATACTATGCGAGATGATAGGGGTTGGTGTAATACTATGTGAGATGATAGGCGTTGGTGTAATACTATGTGAGATGATGACGGTTGGTGCAATACTATGTGAGATGATAGGGGTTGGTGTAATACTATGCGAGATGATAGGCGTTGGTGTAATACTATGTGAGATGATAGGCGTTGGTGTAATACTATGCGAGATGATAGGGGTTGGTGTAATACTATGCGAGATGATAGGGGTTGGTGTATTACTATGTGAGATGATGACGGTTGGTGTAATACTATGTGAGATGATAGGGGTTGGTGTAATACTATGCGAGATGATACGGGTTGGTGTAACACTGTGTGAGATGATAGGAGTTGGTGTAATACTATGGAGATGATGGTGGTTGGTGTAATACTATGTGAGATGATAGGGGTTGGTGTAATACTATGCGAGATGATGGTGGTTGGTGTAACACTATGTGAGATGATCGGGGTTGGTGTAATACTATACGAGATGATAGGGGTTGGTGTAATACTATGTGAGATTATGACGGTTGGTGTAATACTATGTGAGATGATGGTGGTTGCTGTAATACTATGCGAGATGATGGTGGTTGGTGTAATACTATGTGAGATGATGACGGTTGGTGTAATACTATGCGAGATGACAGGGGTTGGTGTAACACTATGTGAGATGATAGGGGTTGGTGTAATACTATGCGAGATGATAGGGGTTAGTGTAATACTATGTGAGATGATGGGGGTTGGTGTAATACTATGCGATGTGATAGGGGTTGGTGTAATACTATGTGAGATGATGGTGGTTGGTGTAATACTATGCGAGATGATGGTGGTTGGTGTAATACTATGTGAGATGATGGTGGTTGGTGTAATACTATGTGAGATGATAGGGGTTGGTGTAATACTATGTGAGATGATGGTGGTTGGTGTAATACTATGCGAGATGATGGTGGCTGGTGTAACACTATGCGATATGATAGGGTTTGGTGTAATACTATGCGAGATGATAGGGGTTGGTGTAATACTATGTGAGATGATAGGGGTTGGTGTAATACTATGCGAGATGATGGTGGTTGGTGTAACACCATGTGAGATGATGACGGTTGGTGTAATACTATGCGAGATGATGGGGTTGGTGTAATACTATGTGAGATGATAGGGGTTGGTGTAATACTATGCGAGATGATGGTGGTTGGTGTAATACTATGCGAGATGATGGTGGTTGGTGTAACACTATGCGATATGATAGGGTTTGGTGTAATACTATGTGAGATGATAGGGATTGGTGTAATACTATGTGAGATGATGGTGGTTGGTGTTATACTATGTGAGATGATGGTGGTTGGTGTAATACTATGCGAGATGATGACGGTTGGTGTAATACTATGTGAGATGATGACGGTTGGTGTAATACTATGTGATATGATGGTGGTTGGTGTAACACTAAGTGAGATGATAGGGGTTGGTGCAATACTATGTGAGATGATCGGGGTTGGTGTAATACTATGCGAGATGATAGGGGTTGGTGTAATACTATGTGAGATGATAGGGTTTGGTGTAATACTATGTGAGATGATGGTGGTTGGTGTTATACTATGTGAGATGATGGTGGTTGGTGTAATACTATGCGAGATGATGACGGTTGGTGTAATACTATGTGAGATGATGACGGTTGGTGTAATACTATATGATATGATGGTGGTTGGTGTAACACTAAGTGAGATGATAGGGGTTGGTGCAATACTATGTGAGATGATCGGGGTTGGTGTAATACTATGCGAGATGATAGGGGTTGGTGTAATACTATGCGAGATGATAGGGGTTGGTGTAATACTATGTGAGATGATAGGGTTTGGTGTAATACTATGTGAGATGATGGTGGTTGGTGTAATACGATGCGAGATGATAGGGGTTGGTGTAATACTATGCGAGATGATGGTGGTTGGTGCAACACTATGTGAGATGATAGTTTTTGGTGTAATACTATGCGAGATGATGGGGTTGGTGTAATACTATGCGAGATGATAGGGGTTGGTGTAATACTATGCGAGATGATGGTGGTTGGTGTAACACTATGTGAGATGATGGTGGTTGGTGTAATACTATGTGGGATGATAGGGGTTGGTGTAATACTGTGTGAGATGATGGTGGTTGGTGTAATACTATGCGAGATGATGGTGGTTTGTGTAATACTATGTGAGATGATGGTGGTTGGTGTAACACTATGTGAGATGATGACGGTTGGTGTAATACTATTCGAGATGACAGGGGTTGGTGTAATACTATGTGAGATGATAGGGGTTGGTGTAATACTATGTGAGATGATAGGCGTTGGTGTAATACTATGCGAGATGATAGGGGTTGGTGTAATACTATGCGAGATGATAGGGGTTGGTGTATTACTATGTGAGATGATGACGGTTGGTGTAATACTATGTGAGATGATGACGGTTGGTGTAATACTATGCGAGATGACAGGGGTTGGTGTAATACTATGTGAGATGATAGGGGTTTGTGTAATACTATGTGAGATGATAGGCGTCGGTGTAATACTATGCGAGATGATAGGGGTTGGTGTAATACTTTGCGAGATGATAGGGGTTGGTGTATTACTATGCGAGATGATGGTGGTTGGTGTAATACTATGTGAGATGATGGTGGTTGGTGTAATACTATGTGAGATGATGGTGGTTGGTGTAACACTATGTGAGATGATAGGGGTTGGTGTAGTACTGTGTGAGATGATGGTGGTTGGTGTATTACTATGCGAGATGATGGTGGTTGGTGTAATACTATGTGAGATAATAGGGTTTGGTGTAATACTATGTGAGATGATTGGGTTTGGTGTAATACTATGCGAGATGATGGTGGTTGGTGTAACACTATGTGAGATGATAGGGGTTTGGTGTAATACTATGCGAGATGATGGTGGTTGGTGTAACACTATGTGAGATGATAGGGTTTGGTGTAATACTATGCGAGATGATGGGGTTGGTGTAATACTGTGCGAGATGATTCGGGTTTCTGAAACAGTATGCGAGATGATGGTGGTTGGTGTAATACTATGTGAGATGATGGTGGTTGGTGTAATACTATGTGGGATGATAGGGGTTGGTGTAATACTGTGTGAGATGATGGTGGTTGGTGTAATACTATGTGAGAGGATGGTGGTTGGTGTAACACTATGTGAGATGATAGGGGTTGGTGTAATACTGTGCGAGATGATGGTGGTTGGTGTAATACTATGTGAGATGATGATGGTTGGTGTAACACTATGTGAGATGATAGGCGTTGGTGTAATACTATGCGAGATGATAGGGGTTGGTGTAATACTATGCGAGATGATAGGGGTTGGTGTAATACTATGTGAGATGATAGGCGTTGGTGTATTACTATGTGAGATGATGACGGTTGGTGCAATACTATGTGAGATGATAGGGGTTGGTGTAATACTATGCGAGATGATAGGGGTTGGTGTAATACTATGTGAGATGATAGGCGTTGGTGTAATACTATGCGAGATGATAGGGGTTGGTGTAATACTATGCGAGATGATAGGGGTTGGTGTATTACTATGTGAGATGATGACGGTTGGTGTAATACTCTGTGAGATGATGGTGGTTGGTGTAACACTATGTGAGGTGATGGAGGTTGGTGTAGTACTATGTGAGATGATCGGGGTTGGTGTAATACTATGTGAGATGATGGTGGTTGGTGTAATACTATGTGAGATGATAGGGGTTGGTGTAGTACTGTGTGAGATGATGGTGGTTGGTGTATTACTATGCGAGATGATGGTGGTTGGTGTAATACTATGTGAGATAATAGGGTTTGGTGTAATACTATGTGAGATGATTGGGTTTGGTGTAATACTATGCGAGATGATGGTGGTTGGTGTAACACTATGTGAGATGATAGGGGTTTGGTGTAATACTATGTGAGATGATGGTGGTTGGTGTAACACTATGCGAGATGATAGGGGTTGGTGTAATACTATGCGAGATGATAGGGGTTGGTGTAATACTATGCGAGATGATAGGGGTTGGTGTATTACTATGTGAGATGATGACGGTTGGTGTAATACTATGTGAGATGATGACGGTTGGTGTAATACTATGCGAGATGACAGGGGTTGGTGTAATACTATGTGAGATGATAGGGGTTTGTGTAATACTATGTGAGATGATAGGCGTCGGTGTAATACTATGCGAGATGATAGGGGTTGGTGTAATACTATGCGAGATGATAGGGGTTGGTGTATTACTATGCGAGATGATGGTGGTTGGTGTAATACTATGTGAGATGATGGTGGTTGGTGTAATACTATGTGAGATGATGGTGGTTGGTGTAACACTATGTGAGATGATAGGGGTTGGTGTAGTACTGTGTGAGATGATGGTGGTTGGTGTATTACTATGCGAGATGATGGTGGTTGGTGTAATACTATGTGAGATAATAGGGTTTGGTGTAATACTATGTGAGATGATTGGGTTTGGTGTAATACTATGCGAGATGATGGTGGTTGGTGTAACACTATGTGAGATGATAGGGGTTTGGTGTAATACTATGCGAGATGATGGTGGTTGGTGTAACACTATGTGAGATGATAGGGTTTGGTGTAATACTATGCGAGATGATGGGGTTGGTGTAATACTGTGCGAGATGATTCGGGTTTCTGAAACAGTATGCGAGATGATGGTGGTTGGTGTAATACTATGTGAGATGATGGTGGTTGGTGTAATACTATGTGGGATGATAGGGGTTGGTGTAATACTGTGTGAGATGATGGTGGTTGGTGTAATACTATGTGAGAGGATGGTGGTTGGTGTAACACTATGTGAGATGATAGGGGTTGGTGTAATACTGTGCGAGATGATGGTGGTTGGTGTAATACTATGTGAGATGATGGTGGTTGGTGTAACACTATGTGAGATGATAGGCGTTGGTGTAATACTATGCGAGATGATAGGGGTTGGTGTAATACTATGCGAGATGATAGGGGTTGGTGTAATACTATGTGAGATGATAGGCGTTGGTGTATTACTATGTGAGATGATGACGGTTGGTGCAATACTATGTGAGATGATAGGGGTTGGTGTAATACTATGCGAGATGATAGGGGTTGGTGTAATACTATGTGAGATGATAGGCGTTGGTGTAATACTATGCGAGATGATAGGGGTTGGTGTAATACTATGCGAGATGATAGGGGTTGGTGTATTACTATGTGAGATGATGACGGTTGGTGTAATTCTCTGTGAGATGATGGTGGTTGGTGTAACACTATGTGAGGTGATGGAGGTTGGTGTAGTACTATGTGAGATGATCGGGGTTGGTGTAATACTATGTGAGATGATGGTGGTTGGTGTAATACTATGTGAGATGATAGGGGTTGGTGTAGTACTGTGTGAGATGATGGTGGTTGGTGTATTACTATGCGAGATGATGGTGGTTGGTGTAATACTATGTGAGATAATAGGGTTTGGTGTAATACTATGTGAGATGATTGGGTTTGGTGTAATACTATGCGAGATGATGGTGGTTGGTGTAACACTATGTGAGATGATAGGGGTTTGGTGTAATACTATGCGAGATGATGGTGGTTGGTGTAACACTATGTGAGATGATAGGGTTTGGTGTAATACTATGCGAGATGATGGGGTTGGTGTAATACTATGTGAGATGATGGTGGTTGGTGTAATACTATGTGGGATGATAGGGGTTGGTGTAATACTGTGTGAGATGATGGTGGTTGGTGTAATACTATGTGAGAGGATGGTGGTTGGTGTAACACTATGTGAGATGATAGGGGTTGGTGTAATACTGTGCGAGATGATGGTGGTTGGTGTAATACTATGTGAGATGATGGTGGTTGGTGTAATACTATGCGAGATGATAGGGGTTGGTGTAATACTATGTGAGATGATGGGGGTTGGTGTAATACTATGTGAGATGATGACGGTTGGTGTAATACTATGTGAGATGATAGGGGTTGGTGTAATACTATGTGAGATGATAGGGGTTGGTGTAATACTATATGAGATGATGGTGGTTGGTATAATACTATGCGAGATGACAGGGGTTGGTGTAATACTATGTGAGATGCTGGGGGTTGGTGTAATACTATGTGAGATGACAGGGGTTGGTGTAATACTATGTGAGATGATGGTGGTTGGTGTAATACTATGTGAGATGATGGTGGTTGGTATAATACTATGCGAGATGACAGGGGTTGGTGTAATACTATGTGAGATGATAGGGGTTGGTGTAATACTATATGAGATGATGGTGGTTGGTATAATACTATGCGAGATGACAGGGGTTGGTGTAATACTATGTGAGATGCTGGGGGTTGGTGTAATACTATGTGAGATGACAGGGGTTGGTGTAATACTATGTGAGATGATGGTGGTTGGTGTAGTACTATGTGAGATGATGGTGGTTGGTGTAATACTATGTGGGATGATAGGGGTTGGTGTAATACTGTGTGAGATGATGGTGGTTGGTGTAATACTATGTGAGATGATGGTGGTTGGTGTAACACTATGTGAGATGATGGTGGTTGGTGTAACACTATGCGAGATGATGGTGGTTGGTGTAATACTATGTGAGATGATGGTGGTTGGTGTAATACTATGCGAGATGATAGGGGTTGGTGTAATACTATGCGAGATGATGGTGGTTGGTGTAACACTATGGGAGATGATAGGGTTTGGTGTAATACTATGCGAGATGATGGGGTTGGTGTAATACTATGCGAGATGATAGGGGTTGGTGTAATACTATGCGAGATGATGGTGGTTGGTGTAACACTATGTGAGATGATGGTGGTTGGTGTAATACTATGTGGGATGCTAGGGGTTGGTGTAATACTGTGTGAGATGATGGTGGTTGGTGTAATACTATGCGAGATGATGGTGGTTTGTGTAATACTATGTGAGATGATGGTGGTTGGTGTAACACTATGTGAGATGATGACGGTTGGTGTAATACTATTCGAGATGACAGGGGTTGGTGTAACACTATGTGAGATGATAGGGGTTGGTGTAATACTATGTGAGATGATAGGCGTTGGTGTAATACTATGCGAGATGATAGGGGTTGGTGTAATACTATGCGAGATGATAGGGGTTGGTGTATTACTATGTGAGATGATGACGGTTGGTGTAATACTATGTGAGATGATGACGGTTGGTGTAATACTATGCGAGATGACAGGGGTTGGTGTAATACTATGTGAGATGATAGGGGTTTGTGTAATACTATGTGAGATGATAGGCGTCGGTGTAATACTATGCGAGATGATAGGGGTTGGTGTAATACTATGCGAGATGATAGGGGTTGGTGTATTACTATGCGAGATGATGGTGGTTGGTGTAATACTATGTGAGATGATGGTGGTTGGTGTAATACTATGTGAGATGATGGTGGTTGGTGTAATACTATGTGAGATGATAGGGGTTGGTGTAGTGCTGTGTGAGATGATGGTGGTTGGTGTATTACTATGCGAGATGATGGTGGTTGGTGTAATACTATGTGAGATAATAGGGTTTGGTGTAATACTATGTGAGATGATTGGGTTTGGTGTAATACTATGCGAGATGATGGTGGTTGGTGTAACACTATGTGAGATGATAGGGGTTTGGTGTAATACTATGTGAGATGATGGTTGTTGGTGTAACACTATGTGAGATGATAGGGTTTGGTGTAATACTATGCGAGATGATGGGGTTGGTGTAATACTGTGCGAGATGATAGGGGTTTCTGTAATACTATGCGAGATGATGGTGGTTGGTGTAATACTATGTGAGATGATGGTGGTTGGTGTAATACTATGTGGGATGATAGGGGTTGGTGTAATACTGTGTGAGATGATGGTGGTTGGTGTAATACTATGTGAGAGGATGGTGGTTGGTGTAACACTATGTGAGATGATAGGGGTTGGTGTAATACTGTGCGAGATGATGGTGGTTGGTGTAATACTATGTGAGATGATGGTGGTTGGTGTAACACTATGTGAGATGATAGGCGTTGGTGTAATACTATGCGAGATGATAGGGGTTGGTGTAATACTATGCGAGATGATAGGGGTTGGTGTAATACTATGTGAGATGATAGGCGTTGGTGTAATACTATGTGAGATGATGACGGTTGGTGCAATACTATGTGAGATGATAGGGGTTGGTGTAATACTATGCGAGATGATAGGCGTTGGTGTAATACTATGTGAGATGATAGGCGTTGGTGTAATACTATGCGAGATGATAGGGGTTGGTGTAATACTATGCGAGATGATAGGGGTTGGTGTATTACTATGTGAGATGATGACGGTTGGTGTAATACTATGTGAGATGATAGGGGTTGGTGTAATACTATGCGAGATGATACGGGTTGGTGTAACACTGTGTGAGATGATAGGAGTTGGTGTAATACTATGGAGATGATGGTGGTTGGTGTAATACTATGTGAGATGATAGGGGTTGGTGTAATACTATGCGAGATGATGGTGGTTGGTGTAACACTATGTGAGATGATCGGGGTTGGTGTAATACTATACGAGATGATAGGGGTTGGTGTAATACTATGTGAGATTATGACGGTTGGTGTAATACTATGTGAGATGATGGTGGTTGCTGTAATACTATGCGAGATGATGGTGGTTGGTGTAATACTATGTGAGATGATGACGGTTGGTGTAATACTATGCGAGATGACAGGGGTTGGTGTAACACTATGTGAGATGATAGGGGTTGGTGTAATACTATGCGAGATGATAGGGGTTAGTGTAATACTATGTGAGATGATGGGGGTTGGTGTAATACTATGCGATGTGATAGGGGTTGGTGTAATACTATGTGAGATGATGGTGGTTGGTGTAATACTATGCGAGATGATGGTGGTTGGTGTAATACTATGTGAGATGATGGTGGTTGGTGTAATACTATGTGAGAGGATGGTGGTTGGTGTAACACTATGTGAGATGATAGGGGTTGGTGTAATACTGTGCGAGATGATGGTGGTTGGTGTAATACTATGTGAGATGATGGTGGTTGGTGTAACACTATGTGAGATGATAGGCGTTGGTGTAATACTATGCGAGATGATAGGGGTTGGTGTAATACTATGCGAGATGATAGGGGTTGGTGTAATACTATGTGAGATGATAGGCGTTGGTGTATTACTATGTGAGATGATGACGGTTGGTGCAATACTATGTGAGATGATAGGGGTTGGTGTAATACTATGCGAGATGATAGGGGTTGGTGTAATACTATGTGAGATGATAGGCGTTGGTGTAATACTATGCGAGATGATAGGGGTTGGTGTAATACTATGCGAGATGATAGGGGTTGGTGTATTACTATGTGAGATGATGACGGTTGGTGTAATTCTCTGTGAGATGATGGTGGTTGGTGTAACACTATGTGAGGTGATGGAGGTTGGTGTAGTACTATGTGAGATGATCGGGGTTGGTGTAATACTATGTGAGATGATGGTGGTTGGTGTAATACTATGTGAGATGATAGGGGTTGGTGTAGTACTGTGTGAGATGATGGTGGTTGGTGTATTACTATGCGAGATGATGGTGGTTGGTGTAATACTATGTGAGATAATAGGGTTTGGTGTAATACTATGTGAGATGATTGGGTTTGGTGTAATACTATGCGAGATGATGGTGGTTGGTGTAACACTATGTGAGATGATAGGGGTTTGGTGTAATACTATGCGAGATGATGGTGGTTGGTGTAACACTATGTGAGATGATAGGGTTTGGTGTAATACTATGCGAGATGATGGGGTTGGTGTAATACTATGTGAGATGATGGTGGTTGGTGTAATACTATGTGGGATGATAGGGGTTGGTGTAATACTGTGTGAGATGATGGTGGTTGGTGTAATACTATGTGAGAGGATGGTGGTTGGTGTAACACTATGTGAGATGATAGGGGTTGGTGTAATACTGTGCGAGATGATGGTGGTTGGTGTAATACTATGTGAGATGATGGTGGTTGGTGTAATACTATGCGAGATGATAGGGGTTGGTGTAATACTATGTGAGATGATGGGGGTTGGTGTAATACTATGTGAGATGATGACGGTTGGTGTAATACTATGTGAGATGATAGGGGTTGGTGTAATACTATGTGAGATGATAGGGGTTGGTGTAATACTATATGAGATGATGGTGGTTGGTATAATACTATGCGAGATGACAGGGGTTGGTGTAATACTATGTGAGATGCTGGGGGTTGGTGTAATACTATGTGAGATGACAGGGGTTGGTGTAATACTATGTGAGATGATGGTGGTTGGTGTAATACTATGTGAGATGATGGTGGTTGGTATAATACTATGCGAGATGACAGGGGTTGGTGTAATACTATGTGAGATGATAGGGGTTGGTGTAATACTATATGAGATGATGGTGGTTGGTATAATACTATGCGAGATGACAGGGGTTGGTGTAATACTATGTGAGATGCTGGGGGTTGGTGTAATACTATGTGAGATGACAGGGGTTGGTGTAATACTATGTGAGATGATGGTGGTTGGTGTAGTACTATGTGAGATGATGGTGGTTGGTGTAATACTATGTGGGATGATAGGGGTTGGTGTAATACTGTGTGAGATGATGGTGGTTGGTGTAATACTATGTGAGATGATGGTGGTTGGTGTAACACTATGTGAGATGATGGTGGTTGGTGTAACACTATGCGAGATGATGGTGGTTGGTGTAATACTATGTGAGATGATGGTGGTTGGTGTAATACTATGCGAGATGATAGGGGTTGGTGTAATACTATGCGAGATGATGGTGGTTGGTGTAACACTATGGGAGATGATAGGGTTTGGTGTAATACTATGCGAGATGATGGGGTTGGTGTAATACTATGCGAGATGATAGGGGTTGGTGTAATACTATGCGAGATGATGGTGGTTGGTGTAACACTATGTGAGATGATGGTGGTTGGTGTAATACTATGTGGGATGCTAGGGGTTGGTGTAATACTGTGTGAGATGATGGTGGTTGGTGTAATACTATGCGAGATGATGGTGGTTTGTGTAATACTATGTGAGATGATGGTGGTTGGTGTAACACTATGTGAGATGATGACGGTTGGTGTAATACTATTCGAGATGACAGGGGTTGGTGTAACACTATGTGAGATGATAGGGGTTGGTGTAATACTATGTGAGATGATAGGCGTTGGTGTAATACTATGCGAGATGATAGGGGTTGGTGTAATACTATGCGAGATGATAGGGGTTGGTGTATTACTATGTGAGATGATGACGGTTGGTGTAATACTATGTGAGATGATGACGGTTGGTGTAATACTATGCGAGATGACAGGGGTTGGTGTAATACTATGTGAGATGATAGGGGTTTGTGTAATACTATGTGAGATGATAGGCGTCGGTGTAATACTATGCGAGATGATAGGGGTTGGTGTAATACTATGCGAGATGATAGGGGTTGGTGTATTACTATGCGAGATGATGGTGGTTGGTGTAATACTATGTGAGATGATGGTGGTTGGTGTAATACTATGTGAGATGATGGTGGTTGGTGTAATACTATGTGAGATGATAGGGGTTGGTGTAGTGCTGTGTGAGATGATGGTGGTTGGTGTATTACTATGCGAGATGATGGTGGTTGGTGTAATACTATGTGAGATAATAGGGTTTGGTGTAATACTATGTGAGATGATTGGGTTTGGTGTAATACTATGCGAGATGATGGTGGTTGGTGTAACACTATGTGAGATGATAGGGGTTTGGTGTAATACTATGTGAGATGATGGTTGTTGGTGTAACACTATGTGAGATGATAGGGTTTGGTGTAATACTATGCGAGATGATGGGGTTGGTGTAATACTGTGCGAGATGATAGGGGTTTCTGTAATACTATGCGAGATGATGGTGGTTGGTGTAATACTATGTGAGATGATGGTGGTTGGTGTAATACTATGTGGGATGATAGGGGTTGGTGTAATACTGTGTGAGATGATGGTGGTTGGTGTAATACTATGTGAGAGGATGGTGGTTGGTGTAACACTATGTGAGATGATAGGGGTTGGTGTAATACTGTGCGAGATGATGGTGGTTGGTGTAATACTATGTGAGATGATGGTGGTTGGTGTAACACTATGTGAGATGATAGGCGTTGGTGTAATACTATGCGAGATGATAGGGGTTGGTGTAATACTATGCGAGATGATAGGGGTTGGTGTAATACTATGTGAGATGATAGGCGTTGGTGTAATACTATGTGAGATGATGACGGTTGGTGCAATACTATGTGAGATGATAGGGGTTGGTGTAATACTATGCGAGATGATAGGCGTTGGTGTAATACTATGTGAGATGATAGGCGTTGGTGTAATACTATGCGAGATGATAGGGGTTGGTGTAATACTATGCGAGATGATAGGGGTTGGTGTATTACTATGTGAGATGATGACGGTTGGTGTAATACTATGTGAGATGATAGGGGTTGGTGTAATACTATGCGAGATGATACGGGTTGGTGTAACACTGTGTGAGATGATAGGAGTTGGTGTAATACTATGGAGATGATGGTGGTTGGTGTAATACTATGTGAGATGATAGGGGTTGGTGTAATACTATGCGAGATGATGGTGGTTGGTGTAACACTATGTGAGATGATCGGGGTTGGTGTAATACTATACGAGATGATAGGGGTTGGTGTAATACTATGTGAGATTATGACGGTTGGTGTAATACTATGTGAGATGATGGTGGTTGCTGTAATACTATGCGAGATGATGGTGGTTGGTGTAATACTATGTGAGATGATGACGGTTGGTGTAATACTATGCGAGATGACAGGGGTTGGTGTAACACTATGTGAGATGATAGGGGTTGGTGTAATACTATGCGAGATGATAGGGGTTAGTGTAATACTATGTGAGATGATGGGGGTTGGTGTAATACTATGCGATGTGATAGGGGTTGGTGTAATACTATGTGAGATGATGGTGGTTGGTGTAATACTATGCGAGATGATGGTGGTTGGTGTAATACTATGTGAGATGATGGTGGTTGGTGTAATACTATGTGAGATGATAGGGGTTGGTGTAATACTATGTGAGATGATGGTGGTTGGTGTAATACTATGCGAGATGATGGTGGCTGGTGTAACACTATGCGATATGATAGGGTTTGGTGTAATACTATGCGAGATGATAGGGGTTGGTGTAATACTATGTGAGATGATAGGGGTTGGTGTAATACTATGCGAGATGATGGTGGTTGGTGTAACACCATGTGAGATGATGACGGTTGGTGTAATACTATGCGAGATGATGGGGTTGGTGTAATACTATGTGAGATGATAGGGGTTGGTGTAATACTATGCGAGATGATGGTGGTTGGTGTAATACTATGCGAGATGATGGTGGTTGGTGTAACACTATGCGATATGATAGGGTTTGGTGTAATACTATGTGAGATGATAGGGATTGGTGTAATACTATGTGAGATGATGGTGGTTGGTGTTATACTATGTGAGATGATGGTGGTTGGTGTAATACTATGCGAGATGATGACGGTTGGTGTAATACTATGTGAGATGATGACGGTTGGTGTAATACTATATGATATGATGGTGGTTGGTGTAACACTAAGTGAGATGATAGGGGTTGGTGCAATACTATGTGAGATGATCGGGGTTGGTGTAATACTATGCGAGATGATAGGGGTTGGTGTAATACTATGTGAGATGATAGGGTTTGGTGTAATACTATGTGAGATGATGGTGGTTGGTGTAATACGATGTGAGATGATAGGGGTTGGTGTAACACTATGTGAGGTGATGGAGGTTGGTGTAACACCATGTGAGATGATGCGGTTGGTGTAACACTATGTGAGGTGATGGAGGTTGGTGTAATACTATGTGAGATGAAGGGGGTTGGTGTAACACTATGTTAGATAATGGGCGTTGGTGTAACACTATGTGAGATGATGGAGGTTGGTGTAATACTATGTGAGATGATAGGGGTTGGTGTAATACTATGCGAGATGATGGTGGTTGGTGTAATACTATGTGAGATGATAGGGTTTGGTGTAATACTATGCGAGATGATGATGGTTGGTGTAACACTATGTGAGATGATGACGGTTGGTGTAATACTATGCGAGATGTTGGGGTTGGTGTAATGCTATGCGAGATGATAGGGGTTGGTGTAACACTATGTGAGATGATAGGGTTTGGTGTAATACTATGTGAGATGATGACGGTTGGTGTAATACTATGCGAGATGATAGGGGTTGGTGTAATACTATGTGAGATAATAGGGGTTGGTGTAACACTATGTGAGATAATAGGGTTTGGTGTAATACTATGTGAGATGATGACGGTTGGTGTAATACCATGTGAGATGATAGGGGTTGGTGTAACACTATGTGAGATGATAGGGTTTGGTGTAATACTATGTGAGATGATAGGGGTTGGTGTAACACTTTGTGAGATGATAGGGTTTGGTGTAATACTATGTGAGATGATAGGGGTTGGTGTAATACTATGTGAGATGATAGGGGTTGGTGTAATACTATGTGAGATGATTGGGTTTGGTGTAATACTATGTGAGATGATTGGGTTTGGTGTAATACTATGTGAGATGATAGGGGTTGGTGTAATACGATGTGAGATGATAGGGGTTGGTGCAACACTATGTGAGGTGATGGTGGTTGGTGTAACACCATGTGAGATGATGCGGTTGGTGTAACACTATGTGAGGTGATGGAGGTTGGTGTAATACTATGTGAGATGAAGGGGGTTGGTGTAACACTATGTGAGATGATAGGGGTTGGTGTAACACTATGTGAGATGATGGAGGTTGGTGTAATACTATGTGAGATGATGGGGGTTTGGTGTAACGCTATTTGAGATGATGGGGGTTGTGTAACACTATGTGAGATGATGGGGGTTGGTGTAACACTATGTGAGATGATGGGGGTTTGGTTTAACGCTATGTGAGGTGACGGAGGTTGGTGTAACACTTTGTGAGGTGATGGAGGTTGGTGTAACACTATGTGAGGTGATGGAGGTTGGTGTAACACTATGTGAAATGATGGGCTTTGGTGTAACAGTATGTGAGATGATGGTATTTGATGTAACAGTATGTGAGATGATGGAAAGATTAGAGAGGTTGCGTGAGAGAATATGTGATGTAAAGGGGGTTAGTGTTTGTATCAGTTGATACGGTTTGGTGATGATGCGTGTGAGTTGATGTCGGATTGTGTGGTAGTAGGGAAAGAGATTTGATTGGGTTAGACGTGTTGTTGTGGTCGACATGGCTGTTTATTCAGAGATGGAGGCCAGTGTGGTGATGTGTGAGTACAGTGAGTGCTACGTTCAACTGATGAGCTGCAAAGTGGAAGTTTCAACATTCAGTTTGTGATTCACTAATCCTAAATTTCAGTAGTGTCCCTTGGTTTATTTAGATTGTATACTGATAACAGTATGTATCTGGAAGTTTACGGTTTGCACTTACACAGTTAATGACATGAAAATTCATTTGTGCGCTCAAACACTGACATTTACATATCTGTATTTAATGAATGAGTGTAACCAGGGTTTCAATACACGAGAAAGTTTTGTAAATACCAGCCGTTCTTGTATCGAGCATAGTCAATACTCGAACGACATGACGCTGGAAGCATGAGAGACGTTATTGGTCCCGCCACAGAGATGCAAGTGTGAAGTTTTGTTTGAATAACCGCAAAATGTATTGTTGGTAGCTAGGTACAGTCACATCACAACATCGGTATGTTGACGACGAAACAAAATACTTTAAACTAGTGTAAGTTTCCTAGCATTTGCTCTCGTGACGCACCTTACCAAGGTCTTAACGAGCTATTCGCAACCATTTACCTTCTCCGACTTTCACTTCAGCAGAATAATGGTAAGTAAATTTGTCCTCTAAGACTGACAATGTTCTTGCTGTCGACATTACAGCTATTTTCTATAATTTTGATAAATATTTCTATATGAAGGGAGTCTTCAGATTATTACTTTGAAATACACAGTTATTTTGTAACAAGAAACGATAAGAATATTTGGTAACAGCTTATTAAACTGTAGATATTTAGCAAAGGTAGAATACAGCTATTTTTCAAGATCATTTTAGTATATGTAAATATCATATTATGCAAACTTGACAGAAATGTTATCTTCAATATGCACTGTAACAGAAATGAATTTCACTTGGTTCTTCATCAAATATATCTCGTGTTGTCACTGAAAGGTAATTTTGACAAGCTGTCTTCATGATGGCGCGGATAGCACCACTCATAACACGTTTGTGTATGATTACCTTAGCGACCGACAAACATGCCCTGGAGTACCATCACCGTGGTAACTAGAGAAAGGATGCTTTGCAATGATCTAAACAACACAGGCTAAATGGTGCCATTAAATCAATGACTACTTTTCATTTCAACACTGCACTCGTCAAAGTACATTGAAAGCATCGATTAGTCGCAACGGTTATATTGCATCAATATGTTACGTGAATACCAAGTTAGAAACGATACAAATACTCGAACGGACTCTTAAAATGCCCGACACTGTTTAGAGATGTGTGTCGTCGATCTCCTTTGCTGATTGATCATGCACGTATGAGTGAATGAGTGAGTGAGTGAGTATGGTTTTACGCCTCCATCAGCAATATTCCAGCAGCATCACGGCGGGGGACACCGGAAACAGGCTCCAGTCATTGTATCTATGCGGGGAATCGAACCCTGGTCTTCAGCGTGATGAGCGAGTACTTTAACCACTAGGCTAACGAATGCCACAATCATGCGCGAAGCTCCCAAAATCAGCAAACGTCTGCTACAAAATACAGAGCTAGACTACTGGGCTGAATTGTAGTATACAGGTATGAAGATACGTTTTCTGATGCTTGACAAATCGGCTGTTTCACAAGTGCTGTAAATAGTCTCGTCAGGGTCACAATTGACATCATGGCATCCCTCCCACAATCATGGTCATATATGGCACTTTCAAGCTAATCAATTTTCATCTTACAAGATTCTTTAAATCGGGTCGAACGACGAGTACAGGGTTCTGTGAACCTGTGTTCTATGAACCTGTGTTCTGTCCCAGTGACAAGAACCTGTATTTACAAATAACATCGATATGTACATGGCGTCCATGGTTAACGGGGGCGGTTAGGTAGCTTAGAGGTTAATGTGTTCGCTCGTACACCGAAGGCCAACCGAAGACCAGAGTACAATGTGTGAAGTCTATTCCTGGTGTCCCCGCCGCGATATTGCTGGAATATTGCTAAAGGAGGCGAAAAACCATACTCACTCTCACCACTTTAAAGGGGCACTGATGCGGAGCAATTTCCGTGGACTGGTGTAAACTTTTGTTATTGTTTTTCTCCCGTGAGTACCCGGATGATATCCCAGAATTCGTGACTGGTTCGTGACCTCTGCTGCGCAGTCCGTAAGCGCAATTGATAGTTTAATTATAGACAGATCAACTTAGGTGAAGTCATATTTACTTCATTACAAATGTATTATGAAAACAAATGAAACACTTTGAAGGTTAATCATCTGCCAGTGGTAGAAATGGTAAAAAACTATTAGGACGGCAAAATAACGAAGCCAATGTACGTCTCCATATTTTGTCTCATAACCCTAATTAGTTTATTGTCATATTTGTATGATTCTGAAAATTACAACTGTCTCATTTGCGAAAAAGTAACACATCGTTTCACGTCTTTCGTTGGTGAAAACCAGATAAACCTCTCATTGGCCTTCCAAGATAGCACACCTGGCAACTAACTGTATGATGTCCACTATTCTAAGTAATTTAGTTAACCAATAATGAGCAATCAATCAATCAACGCAAGGGTGGTTAATTCTTTGAAGGGAAGATGTTGTTTTTGCACTCACACTTTACGACAGGGTGTAGTCATCTACACACACTGCCTTTTGACAAATCCGCTTGAAGATAAAAGTAATTAATCAGTCAGTGTGTTATCGGTTAATCCTATGGTCGATGTTTGTTTTTGTAACTCTGCTGATAAACGCTCTTGCATCACTTACATGCACATATTACATAACATACAATACATTTGTCATTACAGACCTTAATTTATAATGTTGAGTATTTACTCCAGACTGGAGAAATGCCAAATGGGAACCTTTGTTGAGTAACCGAAGTGGTGTTACTACTAATTATACGTGTTATAAATTCATTAATTGACCATCCAGAGAATGATGACAAATAACACGTGTAGGTTTACACCATCAAAGGCGAGTTACAGCAAGGAAGATGTAATCTCTGTGTCGCATGCAGCCTGAAAACACTTAGGGGCAGAAACTGTTTTGAGGATACCAACGGAATTTCGTTACATAAGGAATACACACAGGCATTTGCTGTGTACTTGGGTAAATAGGTGAAATAAGGGTTTTTTTACGTAAGAAAATTTTCAGATTTCTCTACCAAAGGCAAAGCCATCGTTTTTTGTTTACGAATTCAAATAAATCAACTGTGTGTTTTTATTATCATAAATAATAAACCATTGTAGCTACCATAGCTACCAAAATTTACGTATGATATTTGCTATCACAGCTGAACCAACACTCAAAACTACCTAAATATAAAGCTTTGCAATCTTTCGTACTGAAACAAATGGCTTGCTACGTGCCTGTAGACATCATATTTTCGTGTAACATGATTAAAAATCGAGGTTAAAAACATAGAAATAGGATCAAATTGGATCAGTAACTATACCATCCAAGCATCCGAAAAGAACTACACTGCTGGGATATTTGGTTACGATCAGACAAGGAATACCATGGATATTTTTAAACAAATCGCATATGATGGGCATCCTCCTGTCTGTTTAGGTGAAGAAATTCTGCTATTATGGACAGGAGCCCAGTTCCTTTGTCCGTCACGGTCGAAGGAGCGGGCGCTGACCAATTTGCGGTTTGGTTTCGTAATTAGACCGTTGGCGAGAAACATTATTCGCTCCGCATTAGTGCCCCTTTAATCATATAGAATCGTGTTAATGATTTCTTCCAGTTCATAGGCATATTTGTATTTGACTCATATATAGCTTGGAATGTTACAACCGATGTATCTCTTGGGTATTTTTATTTGATGTTTAAACAAAATACGGCTGTGATACACGATCAAATATTCAATGCACGTCGCTACTTGTTGGTTCTAGAGGGAATGTATCTCTGTCCACGTCGGCCAGGCCGGGTGTCAGATAGGCAATGCATGCTGGGAGTTGTATTGTCTGGAGCACGGCATCCAGCCTGATGGCCAGATGCCCTCTGACAAAACCCTTGGTGGTGGTGACGACTCCTTCAACACCTTCTTCAGCGAGACTGGAGCAGGGAAACACGTCCCCAGGGCCGTCTTCGTCGACCTTGAACCTACAGTTGTCGGTGAGTTTAAACGATTGAACGTGACATAATAATTAACACATAAGAAAAATGCAATATGATAAAACAACAATGCCACTCTTCATATTTTAAAAGCTGGCAAGCTACTTATTTCGATTCTTTCAAATTAACAGACGAGATCCGTACCGGCACCTACCGCCAGCTGTTCCACCCTGAACAGCTGATCACCGGCAAGGAGGACGCCGCCAACAACTACGCTCGTGGCCACTACACAATCGGCAAGGAACTTATTGACCTTGTCCTTGACCGTATCAGAAAATTGGCAGACCAGTGTAGTGGACTTCAAGGTTTCCTCATCTTCCACAGCTTTGGTGGTGGTACGGGATCTGGATTTTGTTCCCTTCTCCTAGAACGACTGGGTGTAGACTACGGAAAGAAGTCGAAGCTTGAGTTTTCGATATACCCCGCCCCTCAGGTGTCTACCGCTGTGGTGGAACCCTACAACTCCATCCTGACTACCCACACAACCCTGGAACACTCCGATGTCGCTTTCATGGTCGACAATGAGGCCATCTACGACATTTGCCAGCGCAACCTTGATATTGGCAGACCAACCTATACCAATCTGAACCGTCTCATTGGTCAGATTGTCAGCTCCGTCACTGCTTCTCTTCGTTTCGATGGAGCTCTGAACGTGGATCTGACGGAGTTCCAGACCAACTTGGTGCCCTACCCACGTATCCACTTCCCTATGGCTAACTATGCTCCAGTTATTTCCGCCGAGAAGGCCTACCATGAGCAGCTGACAGTCAGTGAAGTCACCACTGCTTGTTTCGAGCCCGCCAACCAGATGGTTAAATGCGATCCCCGACACGGCAAGTACATGGCTTGTTGTTTGCTTTACAGAGGAGATGTCGTCCCGAAGGACGTCAACGCTGCCGTAGCAGCAATTAAGACGAAGAGAACAGTTCAGTTCGTCGACTGGTGTCCAACTGGTTTCAAGGTCGGCATCAACTATCAGCCACCAACTGTTGTTCCCGGTGGTGACCTGGCCAAAGTCCAAAGAGCTGTCTGCATGTTGGCAAACACCACTGCCGTCGCCGAGACTTGGGCTCGTCTTGACCACAAGTTTGACCTGATGTACGCCAAGCGAGCCTTCGTCCACTGGTACGTGGGTGAGGGTATGGAGGAGGGAGAGTTCTCCGAGGCCCGTGAAGACTTAGCAGCTCTGGAGAAGGACTACGAGGAAGTTGGAGTCGACTCGATGGAGGCACAGGGTGAAGATGAGGAAGAATATTGATGACATCTGTTCATCTGTTTGATTTAGTCAAAAGGGAAGTGAAATAAGATTTAATGCTTACTGTGTTTCGCACTATTCTATACAGCAATCGTTTTGTTAAAATATGCATTTACGGCCTCGTTTTCATGACCAACGATGGTCTCAGCGAATTTTCTGGCATTCTGAATTTAAGATTATGGAATTATTGTTGACTTCGGCATCTATTATTTCCTCAAGCTGTCCAAAAATCTTTAGGATTCTCGGTAAAAGGTCATATCGTCATATATCGTTAAAAGGTCATATCGTCATGTATCGTTAAAAGGTCATATCGTCATATAAAATTGTACTGTATAATTTTAAAGTGACTTCTTACAATTTTGATTTGATAATGTTTTATAACAGAATGTTGCACTAAGACTATTTGTGAATGCTACATATTATCATCAATGAATTCTATATTGTTGAATAAACAGTAACATAAACATGTCTCAGAATTGAGAGCGATACATATTTCACACTGTGGCGTCACTGGGCGTGTGAATGATTGAGTTCAGTTTTCCGTTTTGATGAGTATTGTTACAGCTGGGTTGCTGTACTCGTATGTGAACACATAAGCCTCAACCCTTATTGGGGAGTGAAACATTCTTCTTTATTCCACGTGTATGTATATCTGACACAAAAACCACTCACTCTCCTCTCTTTTTCCGGAGTTTTCTCCCTTTTTGTACATCATAAAAAACGGAAAAGTAACATACTTAACCGAGCAAAACCCATGTACTGGTAAGAAACTCTTGACGGGTTCACTTACCCGTCACATCACTCTCCCCCTAATGAAAGGATTTGTGATTAACCAAAATTTAATAATAGGTCGGAAGTATGATACCAATCTAACAACAGTGCAGGGCCCTTGCACTAGTGTGAGATAAGTAGGACACTTAAAGCTTTACAGATCAAACATGCTGAATTATCGATGAAATGTTGTGAAATATCTAACTGAATGCAATGGATGTATCAATCGCCTTCATAAAGAATATGTGACACATGTAAGAAACTAAACTATATAGGTGAGATAAACTTCAAGTATGCATACAATGCAATGTCAAGATGATTAATACTGGATATTGAGCAAATATATAGTATAATAATAATACTGTTTAACTGAGTACTAGTAGATAGTGTTTGTTTCGAAGGAAGCAAACCGACTAGAAAAAACAATATATCAAATTCTATACCATACACTGCATAAGTAACCAGAATCATGATAGATGCATAGGTAACTAACAGAGTATAACATGATCAAATATTTACCAAATTGTTCACAACTGCAGTATTTCACAAGGGTTCATGATCAGTCCCTGTGGTCCAGTGAAACATATACAATGTTGAAATTGGCATTTGAATGCACCATCATTTTCGTGGTAAAGTCAGAAACCAGTAAAAAAAAATGGTTAAACATATTCAAAATACCATTCATTGGCTAGGTGTTTCCGAAAGGGAAACTGATTCTTCATTATTAGTCATGTGTTTCGAATTCTATTCATGATTCACATTTCAGTGCTGTCGTGAAACTAATGTCACAATGATAACATTAGAACTAGCATGAAAAACAACAACTGAATAACATAACACAATATTTGCACTAACACTGGTAACTAATTTGAAGGAATTATCAAGGTAACACTACAAATGGCTTCTGGAATTAACAGTTAACGACTATTTCTCTGCTTATTACACACGTTTACTTCCCAAACGATTACTTAGTTCAGCGTTACTGTTTACGCTGGCTTCTTCTATCTGTTCTTAGTTGAGAGTGGATGGAATTCACCATTTTCTGACAGTCAGATGAAAGATCACTATAGGAAATCCAGGAGTTGTAAGATTGGTCAAATGATAACCATTTGACACGGTAATACCACTGTCCATGTTTATATTTCTTGGAAATGATCTTTTCTATCTCATAATACTGAGGATTGTCAGACATGTTCTTGACAGTCTCGGTGGTTTGCGAAGTGTCACACACAGTTCGTCTATCCTCGTTAGGTTGGAGATCATGGGGCGGGATCTCGTCACCAGACAAGATAGCAGGTGGCAGCTGGTCTGAGTTACCCGGAGGTTCGTGGTCATCTGGTTCGTTGGGACGGATGGTGGATTTTTTTAGTCGCTCCACATGCAATCTGTTCCTAATCAGTTTCCCATCACATTTGCGGCGTACACGTACATGAATGTCTGAAAGTTTCTCTGTGATATAGTATGGACCGGACCAAGGCCTGGCCAGTTTTCTTGTTTGGCCTGTGACAATCACTGGTTGGTACACAAACACTGTGTCCCCAACCTTGAAATCTGGTAAGTTTACTTTACTTGCAAATTTGTCACACATGGCCTTCTTTCTTTCATTTAGAAGGTCTTCAGCGATTGTCCTAGCATGTTCCAAACCGCTCACTAACTGAGATACATAGTCCGCCGTTGTAAGAGAGCAGTTAGGGCCTAGATCGAGTGTTGTGTCACTGGGGAATCGAGGATGGCGTCCGTGAACAAGGAAGTAGGGAGAATAACTCGTTGTGTCAAGGGATGGTGTCGTGTTGTAGGCAAACTGTATGAAAGGTACATGCAAATCCCACTCATCATGCATTTTGTCACAGTATTTGGAAAGTGAAGCTTGGACAGTTGACATGAACCTTTCACTTTGCCCGTTACACCTTGGATGGTAGCTGGTAGTTTGAGTTTTCTTCACTGTCATCAGCTTACAAGTTTCTTTCACAACTTCAGAGAGAAAATTTGAACCACGGTCACTATGTAGATATTTCGGAGCACCATGTCTACACATGATGTTGTACACTAACTTATTTGCCACAGTCACTGCTTTCATGTCAGAAACAGGGAACAATTCAACAAATTTGGTGAAGTAATCTACAAACACTAATAGGTATTTGTTTCCAGTTTGTTTGTTCAGTGGTAGAGGTCCAAGAAAGTCTGTGCTAACTCTCTCAAAAGGAGCAGATGCAGTTATGGGTGTAATCTGGGCTCGCACTGGTTGAGATGGCCGTTTGCGTTGATTACAAACATCACATGAAGTCACCCATTTTGTAATATCTGAACACATACGAGGCCAAAAGTATTTCAACCTGGCCTTATTAATTGTTCGATCAATTCCGAAATGACCACCAGCAAGGGGGTCATCATGGATTTCTCTAAGTATCTGTGACTTCATTGAATCTGGGATGGCAAGCTGAATAGATGCCATGCTGTCGTTCCTCGTCCGATTCTCATGGATCCACACATGGAATAGGATATCATTGTGCAGAAAATAAAACCTGGAGGCATTAAAAACATCTTGCCTCCTTTTCTCATTATCAGGAAGAGCACCTTCTTTCAGATACTTGATCATGTCTTGATATTGTGGATCATTGCACTGTTCCAATTGTAGTTTATTGAGCGTACTGTCTGACACTTCTGAACATACCATGTCTGCAGAGTTAGTATATCCAGTTGTCGCCACTTGTGGAATTCCTTTCACAAGACGTTCGGGGTCACCTTGTCGTGTTTTCAGTGTATTGACACAGACCTCATTTGAAGCAGTTTGCTCGATTTCCGGCAGTGGATGTTGCTGAATCAGGGGCGAGACAGTTGTGGTATCTGGAACGTCACAGGTAAGGATAGAGTGATCATCTTCCTCATTCTCCAGAGATTCTTCAGCATCCGAATATGTTCGTCTTGAGATGGCATCCGCATTGCCATGCAATACTCCTGGGCGCACAACAACAGTCATATCATATGACATGAGATATGTCACCCATCTTGCAATGCGACCAGTTGGTTCTTTTACAGACAACAACCACTTTAATGCTGAATGATCAACTACTACTGTGAATTGAGCATGTCGAAGGAGATAATCAAAATGTTTTATGGCAAAAATAACCGCTAAACATTCTTTTTCTGTGATAGTGTAGTTTCTCTCGGGTTTGTTCATAGACCTTCCCGCATACGCGATGACTCTTTCCACTCCCTGTTGTTCCTGACATAGAACGGATCCAACAGAAAATGAACTGGCATCTGTGTATAAGACAAAGGGGGCATTGTAGTTTGGATATGCAATAACGGGTGCCGTCATGAGATTCTGCTTTAGACATTCAAATGATTCTTGACACTCTGTAGTCCAAGTGAATGGTGTATCTTTCTTGGTCAGCTGGTTCAAAGGATGAGCAAGTTTTGCATAGCCGCCAATGAATTTTCTGTAATAACCGCTGAGGCCTAAGAATGCCCGAAGATCCTTTAAGGTAGTTGGCTGAGGGTATTCGCGAATAGCAGCTAATTTGTCAGGGTCTGGAGCGATGCCATGGGGAGTGACGATATGGCCAAGATACTTTATTTTGTGATGACCAAAGAAGCATTTTGATGGAGAGAGTTTCAGGTTTGCAGTCCGCAATCTTTCTAAAACTTCTCTGATATGAGTCATATGTTGACTGAAGTCCTTGGAATATATGATGACGTCATCTAAATAGATGAGGCAAGATTTCCATGTCAAGCCTTGCAATACTGTTTCCATCACTCTCTGAAATAAGGCGGGAGAGTTCTTGAGCCCCATAGGAAGCCTTCGAAACTGGAAAAGTCCAAGATGACATTTAAAGGCAGTATACTCTCTCGAGTCCGGGTCGATCATGAGTTGGTAAAACCCACTTTGTAGGTCTAAGGTGGTAAAGAACTTCGGTTGTGCGTGGCCAATACTTTCAAGGCACTCATCAGTGGTTGGCAAAGGATGGGCTAATAGTTCCGTGACAGAGTTCAAATTCCTGTAGTCCACAACAAATCGGTATTGGTTCTTCTGTCTCTTTGTCACAAGAAAACATGGACTTGCCCAGGGACTCACTGAATCTTCAATAATGTTTTGATCCTTTAAATCATTGATGCATGTTTCAAGTGCTGCTTTTTGTTGAGGGCCTAATCTGTACGACCGTGATCTAATTGGAGCTTGATCCTGCTTCACTCTGATTTTATGAGTAATAATGTCACATGATCCAACCTTGCCATGAAGAGCAAACACATCAGAGTATTCGTCGATCAAAGATGTGAGGTCCTGTCTTTGATGTTCGGTTATGTCACTGTTGGCAGGGGGAAGATTTACGAACCGAGAGGCTTTATCTGAATCTTTATCACAAAGAGAGATAGGTATAGTTTCATTTGCACCTCTGTTGACACTAAACCCCTGTTCATCTGCACCTTCGTCTCCAAGGTAGTACAAGCTGTCATCCTTGCTGAGACACACAAACTTCCCGATGTAACTACCCTTCGAGATTCCAACTGGTTCATCAGACAGGTTCACTAGGCGCTGATATACATGATTGTCATTTACATGACATAACACTTTGGCACATAAAACACCTTCAGGATAAGCACAGTTTCCATTCTCGCTAATGCCTAACACAGTGTTGGGAAGAGGGTTGCCTTTAAGCTTTGCCAAAATAACTATCTCTGAGCGCGGAGGGATAGTTACATTGTCTGCTGCAATAGTCTGTCTTCTGGGGTCAATAGACAGCTTATTCTTGCTAAAATCAAGCAGTGCATTGTGACTTGACAGAAAGTTCAGACCTAGAATAAAATCTGTGTTCAGACCGGGAACGAGGTAAAATTTCACGTTGAACATTGTCTGATTGAACCACACCTGTAATGTAACAGTCCCTTGAATTTCTACCTTTTCATCACTTGCCGTAACTATATATGTTTTGTCAGATTTCTGAATTGGTGCAAGATGAAATAACTTCTTGGTAATGGTTTCATATTTGGCAACACAAAAATCCGCACCAGTATCAATGAGGGCATAGTGTTTGTCCTGACCTATTGAAATTGGGACAAAGTTCTTTAAGACAGGTAAGGAAGTCGTTGATAGCCTAATGGTATCATTGGTTTCACTGAGTCCACCTAGAGCCCCATTGTTCTGGGTGGACTTTGTTAGTTTTCCTGACTAGTAGTGCACTGACTTTCAAAATGACCATTCTGGTGGCAACGTCGGCAAACAACTTTAGACATGGGCTTTTTCATGTACTTGGGGCAGGTTCTCGCTGTATGGCCAACTTCGAGACACAACTGACAGCTAACTGTGGATGAGGTCACGGTGTTCAACATGTTCACAGGGACTTGTTCTGGGGGTTTGGCCTTCAAGGACATGATAAGATCCAGCATGGTTGATAGGGTTTGGTCCTGTTTGTTTACCTGTTCTTCTAACTTTCTCAGTTTAATTGAGCTCTGGTCCTGTGGGTTGCTGTTTCCCCCATAAGCGATGGATTCGGCTGCTATTCTAGCCGATTGGATGGCTGCTTGACATGTTGTGGGTTGTTGTTGGATTACAAATGTTCGTAAATGTGGCAAGAGGCCCCTTACAAAAATGCGCATCTTTTCATCGTCTGGTTTAGCCAGTGTGCTGCATTTGTTTTCAATGGCATTTATATAGTCTTCCAGAGGCTCACACTCCCCCATAACCCTTTCAAATAATTGCTTTTCAATTAACCACGGTTGTTGAGAACTCTTGAAATGTGTGATAAACCGATGGTACAATGCTTTTCTATTTTTCTTGTCCTCCTCGGACAGGGTTTTGAACCACTGGACTGCCCTCCCATCCAGCATGAGACGGAAAACATTCGGTGTATCACTATCCGATAAGCGGGACAGTTGGCGCCATGCCTCGAATTTCTCCAACCAAAGTTCGGGGTCCTCAGAAACATCACCAGTGAAACAATGAGGTTTCAAGTTACCGACCCCAGAAAATGGCTTAGATGGTTTGACAGTTTCAAAGTCATCGTCACTAATTTCTTGATGTTTTGATTTCTTGGGCGGCATGGTTGGCAAAATGGCGGCGAACAAAGATACACAAGGCAATGGAAAGTTTACTCACATAAACCGATGGATTGAATGTCCTTCATACTGCAATTATCGGGATCATTAGCATCTCCACCAAATATGTTACAGCTGGGTTGCTGTACTCGTATGTGAACACATAAGCCTCAACCCTTATTGGGGAGTGAAACATTCTTCTTTATTCCACGTGTATGTATATCTGACACAAAAACCACTCACTCTCCTCTCTTTTTCCGGAGTTTTCTCCCTTTTTGTACATCATAAAAAACGGAAAAGTAACATACTTAACCGAGCAAAACCCATGTACTGGTAAGAAACTCTTGACGGGTTCACTTACCCGTCACAGTATTTCATCAATGTGTAGCAATACAAACAAACACATTTCATTCAAGTTATCATACGACGACAGACGTTTCTTGTTTGCTTCACGCAAATCCTGTTGGTAGAGTGAACTCTGCCTGTGTTGGAGTATGTGCGGAAAGTGGGTTTAACGTACAGCTGTGCAGTTATGTCATGGAGAAGTAGACTGATGTGGAAGAGGTGATGACATGCAATATTTTGAAGGAAAACCGGGTTTTATGGATAGTCAGCGTCTATATGCAAGGAGTGTGAAGCTTCGGTGCAGGTGCAGTTGCAGTTGCAGATGCAGGTGCAGGTGCAAGTGCAAGGGGAAGTTGTAATTCGAGGTGCAGGTGTCGGCGTAGGTGCAAGTGCAGGTGTAGTTGTAAGTGTAGTGCGGGTGCAGGTGCAGGTGTAGTTGAAGGGTATTTGCAGGTGCAGGTGTAGTTGTAGGTGCAGGTGTAGCTGATTTCTTACATTTATTATGTATAATGTCATGTTGATTAAGGTATGTACACGTCTCGGCTATGGCGGTAGGCGATTGTGAAGGTAACTGTTGGGGTATGTAGGAGTCAACCAAAGTAACTCAGAATTCATTACATGGAAAACATCATTTTAACTCCCAACACGATTCACTCCCGACGTGTGCAGGACATGGCTCCAACAGTTATCATTCTTGTATCTGCAAGATTTAACACAATGCCGGAACGTAACTCGCATACATTATTACTACTTACGACTGACTTACAGGTAAGGTTGCTTTGAACAATTGTATGATTGTATGATCCACATCATAAGTACTACACAAGGGCGTGGTGGACGGAGCCTGTACGAGTGGGTTTAGCTTTACGTCGCACTCAGCAATATATTTGCTCAATGGCAGTGAGGTTGTACAAAGTGTGTGACGCACTATAGTTTAAAGTGGATTTATATACCATATCTCCTATACCATTTGGAAATTCATATTTGAATACAGTTTCGTTAATCTTTGTTCATACATTATGTATGATGTTAGCGTAATAATCTTAATCATAAACATAATCTTTCCATCGCCTGTTCTACATTATTATTGTCTGTCTGTCTGTCGATAGAAGCCTGACTGTTCCTTATTAGGACACAAACTGGCTTACATATCATGAAATCAAAACAATGATAAAATTTTATGCAAAACAATTCGACGATTTTTTCCCCATACAATCCACTGCACTTTCTATCACTTAAGTGAAACCCGTTAGCATCGAAGTGGCTCTGAATCAAAGTATCCACGTGAAAATTTAGAAAGCCTCTTAGGCCCTTTCCTTGATATTTTATGTTTTAAGACAATCTCCTTAGGTGAAATGTGTTCATTTCAGAGACTAGTTAATAGTGTAGGAGCTGTAGGAGAATCGCCATGCGAACAGATTCTGGTTGTCAAAGGGAAGCAACTCTACATTTGCATTTGTGCATTTGTCAACCGGACCCACACAGAGAGCACATTGGTGGGTTCAAACATTTCCTGGTCAGATATCGCAGGAAAACAACATTATCGAACCCACTAATGTTAGACTACTGCTGACAAGTCATGTGTAGTCAGTACCTCGTTCAAGATGTCTCTGAATGGTAGCTTGTAACAATTCTCCATCTTATGTTATGTTTTAACCCCATATCTTGTATTGGATCTTTTTACGGATCATCAAACTGGACCTAAATCTTTTTTCCCTCGATTATATTTCAACAGATAATGGTAAAGTCTATTGTTACTGGAGCTGAACCTTATCGACTGAGATAAACTGTGCAAACCATGGCTCAGGCGACAAAAGAATGAACAGAATTTGTTGGTAGTATAGTGCGCTACACTGTACACTCATTGCTTGAAATCTACAGATTGAACATTACATAAAGATCTGTGCGCTGTCATTAACATCACATATTCGTCATGGATATTGTAATATCATATCGTGGAAGAGAAAAAACGACATTATTTATTGTAGTTTTAATCCAGGATTTTACACAAATGGTCAGCACTTGACTTCGAATAGTTTACAAATCTATAGTCATTATAAATAACTTGACTTTTGAAGACCCGGGTTAGAATTGGTCCTCGTTAGTCCATGCTTGTGGTAAGAGGCGACTAACGGGATCGGGTGGTCAGGCTCGCTGACATGTCATCGGTTCCTAACTGCGTAGATTAATGATCATGCTGTTGATCACTGGCTTGTCTGGTCCAGACTGCCACCATACAGCTGGAACATTGCTGTGTGCGGCGTTAAACAGCCTCCGAGCTCCAACAAATAATGCTTACACTTGTAACAAGATGGAAACGTTGAATTACTCCGTGTGGGAAACAGCCACTGCCCCGCAAGCAAACTCAGTCGGGCCAGTAAGTTACAATACACTTTTAAATCATGGCAGATTATCGCCTTATAAAATTGTTTATCACAGTAGCAGCTTCATGATGAAATCCACGTCATGTCGACAATATATTTTGGGGGTTAATATTTTGCTTATTTTTTACATTAAACTTTCGAACTTGTGAATTATTTTGTGGACTAGTAACTTTCAGGCATAGCTAACCCGCCCGGCTAGAAAATTTGGAAACTATTTTGGACACTGCTAATACTCAACTGTCATTACCACAGCATATTCTCAAGTATATATGACTTTGAAACTAATCGAATCTGCGCCACTGCTAGTTTGATACTGTAACATCAACAGGTTTATACTATTTCCTCCGATAGTTGGAAGTTACTGAGAAAAAAAGACTTTTAAGGAAAACGGACCCACCTAACTCACATTTGGAACTGTAAATTTACTTTTACATGATATTACAAGATGGGACAATTATGTGAAGATCGTCTTCATGCTCACGTAAAATCTCTTACATCTGCCACTATATCACATGAGTTCTCGGTTTCACGGAGTCTGGCTTCGTGTCATTGGTTCTTGTATTCTGAACAATATCGATCGCATGCATTAGTGGCCTTTGTGTTACAGTTCTAAGGTCACCTGTTCATAATCTAGCATACATTTGCTAGTTTTGAGAATGTATCCAATGTCTATGCGAAATCACATAAATCAAATACTCTGATAAGGAGGGTTCCTGACTAACAACATAATGACCCACAAAGATTAAAAAAGACCCACATTGAAAGTGTCAAAATCTCACTGTCATCAACTTTGTGTTCTACTTGCACCACCACCACCAACACCAACACCACCACACGCTCGACGTATACCGTCACCCCTCCTCCTCCCCGTTCGTCGTCCAGTCCAGTCTTTCTCCTCCCCTCCCCTCCCCGTTACTTCCTCTTTATTATCCCCTTCCTTTCCATCGCGTTTCCTGCTGCACCCATGCTCCCCTGTCTCGCCTCTATAAAATACAATTCCCTAATGTTCTGTATTGCTAACTGTTCTCGAGTAAGAAACACAAGGAGTTGTGGGACACTATAAGGTGTGTAAGCACAGTGAGACACCATAGCGTGCTCTTTGGATATATTTCTTATACTATTTCTTAATATACTGAACAGCAAAAGAAACGCATGTTTCGAAAAAATGAAACCTCATAAAAGTAAGCGTTCATATGATTATGTTTTCTATTTCAAAAACATGATAAAGAAACAGTTGCGTTTCTTTTGCTGTTCAGTATATATGTTCGTTGTTCCTTCCGCTATGATCGTGGTTTCTTCTCACAGATTGTGATGGTGGTGATTGTAATGATACAGTGGTTCGAGCAAATATTGCCTGATAAGTAACAAGCTGGCCATTATCATTATTATAAGTGACACAGCTGACAGCGGATTAGCTGACCCACACTACTGAATTCGATGAAAGCATTTACGTTTCTAACGTGGATTTATAACACGTCAGAAACTGTTGCAGGCATTGTCCTTGGGAACGTGCGAAACTTCTTGCACACTCATGTATTTCCACATGTAGATGTGAAGCGGTGTACACCCTTGCATTTATCACGTGCGCATATTCTTCTGAAACCACTACTCAATATACGTTGTTAAATAGTAGTAACAACAAACAACAGAGTTAGAAACGATTTCTATTTATGTTGGAATGATTCTCACTTAGTTTCTTACTGGAAGTTCGTTAGTGTTTCTAAGACATGCCAAGAAAGGGTTTGAAAGGCTTGTGGTAATTGAATGACATTTATCACATGACGGCGGTGTTAGTACTCGTCACCCTCATCCTCCTCTGCGTCTTTGGAGTCGACACCAACCTCTTCGTAGTCCTTCTCCAGAGCTGCCAAGTCTTCACGGGCCTCGGAGAACTCTCCCTCCTCCATACCCTCACCCACGTACCAGTGGACGAAGGCTCGTTTGGCGTACATCAGGTCAAACTTGTGGTCAAGACGAGCCCAAGCCTCGGCGATGGCGGTGGTGTTGCTCAACATGCAGACAGCTCTCTGGACCTTGGCCAGGTCACCACCGGGAACAACAGTTGGTGGCTGATAGTTGATGCCCACCTTGAAACCGGTGGGACACCAGTCGACGAACTGGATGGTTCTCTTGGTCTTGATGGTGGCGATGGCAGCGTTGACGTCCTTCGGGACGACATCTCCTCGGAAAAGCAGACAGCAGGCCATGTACTTGCCGTGTCGGGGATCGCATTTAACCATCTGGTTAGCGGGCTCAAAACACGCGTTGGTAATTTCAGCTACAGACAGCTGTTCATGGTAGGCCTTCTCCGCAGAGATGACTGGTGCATAGGTAGCCAGAGGGAAATGAATACGTGGGTAGGGCACCAAGTTGGTCTGGAACTCGGTCAGATCCACGTTCAGGGCACCATCAAATCGGAGAGAGGCAGTGATGGAGCTGACAATCTGGCCAATCAGACGGTTCAGATTGGTGTATGTTGGACGTTCAATGTCGAGGTTGCGGCGGCAGATGTCGTAGATAGCCTCGTTGTCGACCATGAAGGCGCAGTCGGAGTGTTCTAGGGTGGTGTGGGTAGTCAGGATAGAGTTGTAGGGCTCCACGACGGCAGTCGAGATCTGAGGAGCTGGGTAGATAGAAAATTCCAGTTTGGACTTCTTTCCGTAATCAACGCTCAGACGCTCCATCAGCAGTGAACTAAAGCCGGAGCCAGTTCCGCCACCAAAGCTGTGGAAGATGAGGAAGCCCTGGAGTCCAGAACACTGGTCAGCAAGCTTCCTGATTCTGTCCAATACAGAATCAATCAGCTCCTTGCCCACGGTGTAGTGGCCGCGAGCGTAGTTGTTGGCGGCGTCCTCCTTGCCGGTGATCAGCTGCTCGGGATGGAACAGCTGGCGGTAGGTGCCGGACCGGACCTCATCTGTTGAGCAAAAAAGAGTGAATACGGTTTTACGCCGATTTAGCAACATTCCAGTAAGATCACGGCCGGGGGCACTCGGGCCTACGGCGTGACGAGTGAACGCTACCTTACTGCCCTCTTGAACAGAAAAGAACCATGAAAACAAATCCTGAGGGATTTCCTTCTAACAAAATCATGATGAGGTTAAATCTACACAACTGTCAATGCTCTTACCGACAACAGTGGGTTCAAGGTCGACGAAGACGGCCCTGGGGACGTGTTTCCCTGCTCCTGTCTCGCTGAAGAAGGTGTTGAAGGAGTCGTCACCTCCCCCGAGGGTTTTGTCAGAGGGCATCTGACCATCAGGCTGGATGCCGTGCTCCAGACAATACAACTCCCAGCATGCATTGCCCATCTGGACTCCGGCCTGGCCGACGTGGACAGAGATACATTCCCTCTGGAAACATAAATAGACACATTAAACAAGAAACCAAAAATCCATCCTAGAATGAAATAGTTTCTCATGTCTCATTCAAGATCGAAATCCTACAGTGCGTTCATATTGAATATTCAAATTTTACTTCGATCCTTTTTCTACGTTGCAATGGGACATTTATAATGCATATTACATTAACTCGTAACCACGACGACAGTGAGATGTGCAGTAGTCCGTTTCGAAACAACTGAGCGCAAATGATCAAATATTTTCACACAAACATTGCTGGGTAAACCACACATGTATTGTCAGACTGAAATGCCAACTTTGTCAGATACTCAGATAAAAATAGTATTATCGATCTGGGAATTTAGCGGATGATAGCGAAGCCCCGCGCAACATATTTCTTATGGTCGCGATGATTCACAACTTAGTGTAATTGTCTGGTTGGGTCACCACACAGTACACATATAATTATGTCAAAGGCGGTGAAGTTTTTCCCACAATATGATAACTCTTAGTCTCTGAATATATATAATACTGACTTTAACAAATAAACCCATTTAAATTGAAGGGAGCCCCGGTGAAATGGGAGATCCTAAACATGTGGAATTCTAGACTTGTTTCACTTCTGGCTGTAGCATTGCAGGGATGACCAGTCAGTTGGGAAAGCCATGCGGTTCGGGCAATGTGAGAAATTCTACAATATTAGTGTCAAGTTCGCTTTAGGGGAACGTCATGCACTAATCTCCCAATAAAACGATATCGTAATCCATATTTCATCCCCTTAATTGTTACGGGGATGATAGCAGTAAGCTATTAATGCATTTTCACATCTAATGCATACCTTACTTCCGCTGTGGGATTCAATTCAATAATTGTCAAGTGTTTATTTGCTGAGTTTATGTGATCACGGTTCCGAAATACTTCTGCTTATTCACAATCTAAGCCCGCCGTTACAATATGAGGCCATATCCTTGAATGGAATGTTTTGTCTGACAATCTATCCCCGCCAAGAACATTTCAGTCGTTTAGGTTGGGATAATAATTTGTTAAGTTTTATTTAGAAGTAGATCTCTGGGAGATTGTCAGGTGACAGTCGTAACGGGCGCTTCTGTTGTCACCACTCGTTCACCTGATCTGCAAATAGCAAGGAGTGGTGGAACATTTGTACAGAACAACGTGAAAATACTACACATGCATATGTAACGCTGTTGTGTCTAAATTTGGTAGCAAGCCCAATGAGATGTGTAAGTTTAAATGTCACTGGGTGTAATGGCCAATGACTGACATTTGATCGTATCTGTAGGTCGTGTGTAAACACTAACCCCGCCCTGATGACATTACACATACACGTTGCTTCATATAGACGGATGCAGTCTAACCGTGTCTGAGCCACAAGTCTAGACTGAAACAAAGGTATCCAAGAAAGTCCAGAATATGTGGCGACCCGTGAAGAACCGGGGTAGAATAGGTCTTCAGCAACCTTAACTTGCCATAAAAGGCGACTATGCTTGTCGTAAGATTCGATTAACGGGACCGGGTGGTCAAGCTCGCTTGCTTGGTTGACACATGTCATCGGTTGGGCAGATCGATGCTCCTGCTGTTGATCACTGGATTGTCCGGTCCAGACTCGAGTATTTACATAACGCCATATGGCTGGAATATTGCTGAGTGCGGCGTAGAACTAAACTCGCTAAATTATGGCAAGTCTAGAATTCCACAGTTTCAGGAGAGTTTCAGGGCTTCTTTCAATTATTTAAATTTATTTTTTATGAACTGTTTTATCTGTAAAATGTGTTCATTTCAGAGACTGGCTGTTAGTCTAGACTTCGCCATAATTAGTATATTCTTTGTCCCCGACATCCCAACGAAATTACTTCTGGGTTTATGTGACAATTGAAGAAGGGTAAACCTGACAAAACTTCTCTCCCTAAGGTCGGTCTCTTGCATGTACACAGACTCGCACGACAGTTACAGTGAGTGGCTATGATGCTTAGCTTAGGTACAGCGACCCCGGTTTTACAAGCGCTGTAGAAAAGATGGGGACAGTTCTGGTCCAGTGCACCGAGTGTTTCAGGGTGCGTGACAGGTCTATGACTAACTACATCATTAATATAGGACGCTGTATGGTTTGTACTGAAACTTGTCAAACGTGATTGGCTGGAGGACATCACCTGCCTGGGGGCGGTACGAATTGGTTACGCATGGGCGGACGTTAGCCCTGGGAACATTACATTCTAAACAATACAGAATCATATTTATTTGAAATTCATAATAATGGAACAAGGTAGGTTAGTTCTGCAGGAGCTGGCGGCTGGGAACAGCATTGTAAACAAAAGAAAAGCTGTTGCTCTGCAAGGAATAACTGACGTTGAGAAGATATAGTTATATAAGTTTTTGAAAATGTCATGTAGTTATGGTGTGAGTCTATGTATACATACATTGCACAATATTATTAACATCAATAAAATGTTACTCATTTAAGGTAGGGCGTTTAGACAGATTGAGCAACCTCTCACAAAGAGCTCTTGTGGCATCATAATCGCCAGAGCAACACCATATCTTTAAAAGCCTGAAATATTTTGGGGAAGTGTTTGTCAAGAACGTCTGAGCATCAACATCATCTGAGGACAAGTCTTCAAGATGATGCGCCCTTGTCAATCCTAAAACTAACACACGACAGCGAGAAATAAGAGAGGCCTTTGTGTGTGGAATTTGTTCCGGTCATATAGAAGGTCTACAATTGTCTGTGCATATCTTCATAGAGAGTGGTTTGCAGTACACCGTGAAATCATGTCATGAGATGAGATCTGCGGCCGTCACGGCTGGACAACGCCAGAGGGAGAACAGTAGCATTTGTGGAATGTCGTCAGTAAACATTCAACAAGGGGCTTGGCAGCTGCGGTTTAGGAAAACACCTCAGTATACACAACCGTCACATCTGCTGAAACGTGAATATTTTCTAAGGCAATTTCAAATACATGTGGTGGACGTTTGTAACAAGGAAGATGAAAGTAAAGTATAAACTTCAAACAGTTCACAAAAATAAATGATGTCATTTCAAACATTCCCTATACAACTGAAGGTATCACATATTTACCATGTGACCAGTTCATAGCAGACCTGTATCCTGAACATATGCTTTTATTTTATCGTTTGCTAATGCCACACTTAGCAATATTCCAGCTGTACAGCGACCTGAGATAAGTATATATAACCAGCATATATATATATATATATCTATATGTGTATATAATTGAGCTATCCAGCTTCACGAGATCAGTAGTCATACAGCATGAGTCACTGATCAGCAATACAACTTTCCCCATACAACCCAATACCGACGACAGATGTCGACATCGAGCATTCCATTATGAGATAAGTATCTTACAGAGGATGAAGAAAACCATGACAATCTCAGTGTGACTGTTAGTTTTCCATATAGTTGTCGTTACTGATCTTGACCGCTACCTGAAATATTACTGGTCTTTTTTCACTGGATGGATGTGAAATTTGCTAGGAAGACCACGCAAGACAGAAATCTCATTTGAGCCACAGGAGTGGAACGAGTGACCTTCATGGCCTCAGGTCTACAACTAGGCAGAGATGATTCATGCATATGTTGTGGATTACAGTCTCATCGACATTTAATGTTCATCTCAAACGAACAATCTCTTAAAATTATTTACACCAGTTATTTCCTCCTCGGGAGAATTACTCGTTTCTGCGCGTTCCGATCAATACAGGCTACACAAGTTCTCTTCTTCCAGTAATGACGTAGGTCATATGCTAAACATATTTTGCACTGATTAAATAATTATATTTTCTACAATATCAAAACAGCAAATCAACAGCACTTATACGTGCTCTCTGCAATCCAGTTTCAAACCAATCAATATCCTGTTGGCTAAAGCATTATAAAGTGGGTCAAGCAGACGACAGATGAAAGAGCAGACGACAAATATGAGAAATTGGGAAATGATGGTGTTTGTGAAATACGGTTTTAAACGTTAGATAGGTATGGCTAGTACTTACCATGTTGAATTATACTGGGCTGGAGATGTTGAGATGGAGGTAACGTTGTTTATTGGGACGAACAGTCCAGGCGACTCACGCAGACAGTAATGGATCTGTGGTGAGAGCGAGGTTGATCTGACGGTGGCGGGAGAGATGCGCGGTATTTATACTCAGAGAGGCACACCTACCGTCGTTGAAGACACAGCGGTGTTGACACAGTCGATGAAGGTGTTCCGAACTGCTGCTTTGGGGCTTTCAAAATTATAATTCGGTAACTAGTAAGGAGCCAATAATGCAAGCTGTTTGAAAAATGTTCACGTTTATAAAATTAACACGTTTAGTCATTAAGTCGTTCCCGCTAAGATCGTTTTACCTAGATTAACGTATAACGACTGCAGGGACATAGATCAAATGTCCATCCTTTACTTACTTACCTTGTATGACATACTGAAGTATGAACACATTGTCTCATTACATCGGTCTCCTCGTCTCATGGTTCAGTTGCAACAGATATATTTTAATATGAATTTCACGTGAATCATTAATAACTTTAAAGAAGGGTCCTTTCAAATATTGATTTTATCAATGTTCGTGACAGTTTACATAGAAAAGGGCGCATCATTAAAATGGCATGTTTTCAGCGGAGCATACGCAATCAATATAGCCTACATAGTGAAGATGATGCACAGTCAATATACTCGACATAAAAGAATGGTGAGTCGGTTGAGTGTTGGCTTGTCCTAGTGACGCTTCTCCGGAGTCCTCATGTTGTAAAACTGTATACACAGGAGATCTTTCGTAAATTTGATCGGGAGGGTACCTTAACTTTGTTTGAAGGGGCACATGTAACCTGAACCCTTGTCACCTGTTTTAATCAACGCAGGCTAAGTATCCCTACTTATCCGTAAAGAAGACTACTGGACCAACCGCTATATGTAATGAACATTTACCCCATAACGGTCGAAACGTATGATATTTATTTACCCAACATCCCCCCCCCCTTCCCCTGTCCTCCACACCTCTAATGACCACAGAGCGAGAGTAATGGAGGGGGTGGGCGGGGTGGTGGCGGCGGCGGTTTGAGGGTAGCGTGGAGGTAATAGGTGTACAGAGTGCACCGAGGATGATCAAAGGCCTTCAACTGCCTTTTATTCATTATCGTTAGCTATTAAATTTCCAGCACATTATTCTGTCCTAGCTACAATTGTAAAGTCTCTTAAACACTACATTTACTGACTTGATACGTCCCGGAGGTATTGCCAGATGAAAAGAATGTTGTATCTACATTCTATCTTGGTGCAACAAAGAATAGAGTCTTGAGGAGATTAGGTGGCGTCTCGATTGCAGCCAGGTCTACCTCTATGTCCACGACACTCCGTTACAGATATCATCCATGTTGTATGTATTTTGAGACGTTGATGAGTCAATGGACTCTTGACTGAGTCTCGTCAAACCCAGGAGAAGGATACATCCACTCACTTATTCACTCTCCCACTAATTCAACCACGCACGCACACACGCACGCACGCACGCACGCACGCACGCATGTACGCATGCATGCACCCATATTAACAACGTGTCACGAAATTTATAGGGATTCTGACCACATATCCGGGAACATACAGGTCAACCCATGCTTGTCGCAAAGGGCCCGATCGAGTTGGTTGACTGATGACCTGTTATCGTGTACGACTTGTGTGGAAGGATGCTTATGCTGTTGAACACTGGAGTGTTGTGACTGACTGGTGATCACAGTGTTTGTTTGTTGTTTAACTCACCAATGTTCCAGCTATTGTGGCTGTCTGTACATAATCGAGTCTGGACCAGAGAATCCACTGGTCAACAGCATGAGCGTCGATCTGCTCAGTTGGGAAACAATGACATGTGTCAACCAAGTCAGCGTCCGATCACCCGATCCGATAGTCGCCTCGTACTTCACCTTCGACTAAGACAGAACGACCATCTTGTGTTGTCCGTCCCCTTTTCGTCCCAATCCTACAAAACCTACACCAACTGATAATAACAATGACCTAAAAGAGAACAAAGAAAAACAGTTCCTCCCAAACAACCATAAATAACATAAAACAAAATAATACTGATATTAGCAAGTAAACTATTCCGACAAAACAAAACCTAGATCACAACATAACGCTGTATTAAAATCTGAACACCTCTAGTCCAGTGCATAACCTAGCAACATTTGCTATTGCATAACGCAATGACAAGCGTTACGACAGACTTCTTTCTATGCAGCTCAGTTTCATCAAGTTAGTATTCCCGTTTGTGTTTCAAAGAGCACACTCGAGGCCTGGACTTGAGCAATGGGAGGGAGCTGATACCTGGATACAGGTAGGTATATTTGAGTAGATGACTCACCGTCACACTTACCTGTGGAATGTCACTCGTAGTCCGTGGACGACCGGGAGAAAGTATCGCACAGTAGCGACAAAACCGGTCAGGGAAATGTTACCTAATAAGGTCACTTCCACATTATGTACATATAGCAAGTTCGTGGTAATGCTAGGGCATGAGTCCTTTTTAGTAAAACATTGCTTTGAAAGCACTATTTAAACATATTTCTTTAAACAGTGTGTCATGCAGTAAGACTGAACATATTTCGGGCAGAAAATGTTTCACACGCAGGAGTGCAATGAGATTTTTTACTTGAGAATAAGTATTTCTTCAGTAAATGCAGAACAACTATCATCTATAATCAGTAGGTCGTTTCAATGGAGATTGTTGTGTATGCTGTAGTTAGGTTCCCCGTAATGCTACGAAGTCTCGCGAGATGATTATGATTTCAGCGAGATTTGTGCTCTGAAAACATTATAGTCCAGCGGATAGTGGTATAATTATGCATTTTCATGTTACAAGCATGAAAATTGGCAGATATGTTGCTTATACTACAAAAATAAGATACAGATAGGGAGGCATTGAAAATTTAAGATGGCCGCCATTTTTCAAGATGGCCGCCATTTTCCATTCAGAACTACACCATCAGACACTTAGATTCAATGTAAATTCCACAATTTTCATACAGTATGCACGAATTAGGCCACATATGATGCTTGCACTATAAAAATAATACGCAGATGGAAAGGCATTGAAAATTCAAGATGGCCGCCACTTTTCAAGATGGCTGCCTTTCTTACTCAAAAGTACACCGTCAGAGCCTTTGATTCAATATAAATTCCACAATTTTCCTACACTATGCATGGAATTTGGCAGTTATAATGTTTGTATTGTAAAGATAATATACAGAAAGGGAGACTTTGAAATTTCAAGAAGGCCGCCATTTTTCAACATGGCCGCCATTTTCCATTCAGAATTACACTGTGAGAGACTTAGATTCAATGTAAATTCCACATTTTTCATACGATATGCATGGGATTTGGCAGTTTGTACTATAAAGATAATACACAGAGCGGGAGGCATTGAATATTCGAAATTGCCACCATTTTTCACTCAAAATCACACCGTCAACGATTTAGTAAATGTAAATGCCACAATTTTCTAACAGTATGCTTGGAATTTGGCAGATACATGTATGTTGCCCGTAGCATTCCATATATATCGGAACATTGAAAACCTGAATATAATACCATTTTCCTTGATATCAGGAGGAAATCTAATCCAGATTTCCATGAATAATGCTCGTCTGGGATTTTTTCGCTACCTACTCAGAGCAACATATGACCACATTATTGGGCACAGTCTCCACCACAAAGACACAGTGCAGTGCACTTTAGGGCAGCCTCGAGGCACTTGCATCTCCCACAACATGCTTTGGTGCATCGACACTTCAACAGTTCTTGACAGGTCTTTGACACATCTGGTATTGTTGACCATAAGGGCTCCCTCATGTTCGATGCATTGCGTTGCCAACCCCATATGGATGGATCAGGTAGATCAGGACAACGGATGGTTGACTGTCCCCATATATATGCTCCCTGATAAATTGCTCTCTTAAGATGTTCTTTGAAAGCTGCAGATGTTGGAGGTATATTTTCTATTGCTCTACCTTTCGAAGAGAACATGTACTTTCTTGCTTCATTCAGATTTACATGGTCACTGGTTCTATCATACATCAATATTGTGAAACGTTCAAGTGTGCTGATCAAAGAATCTGTAACTTGATCAGGATGCTTGGACAGAAATTCAAATGCTTCAGTTGCTTCCTCTAAATGAAACCAGACTTGTCAAGCTTTCTTTTTACCACATCCACTGAAGGAAGATACAGTATCACATCCTGTGAAACTGTGGAAGAGAGTGAGACAGTGATTTCCTTGGACCCAGTGAAACAGCTATTTCATGTGCAGGTGCAGCACCTTTTATGCTTGCATTATTTTGTTCATGAGCATGATCCATTGGAATTGCAGAATAAACCCTTTCTGTCTTGTGAACAACAAAATTCCCTTTCTTGAACTCTTCAGTGGTGTTTGGATGAACAGTATGTAAAGGTGAAAGTTTGATCAATGTCACAGACTTTATAGTGACATGTTAAAAAGGAAGCAACTTTTCTCCTACTTGTATCTACTATCAGTAGATCAGTGTAAGTGAGTATTTATACAATATCTACATCATTAGAAGGTTGAAGACTCTTACGATAATTGAAACATAATTGAGGATTTTTTTCTGGAAGAAATTAAATTCACTTACTCATTTTCTTGATGCATGAAGTCATCAAGTTTCACAACTGTAGAAGCATGATAGCCTGGTGTCTTTGGACAGGATGAAACATCTTTCTTCAGGATAACTGGTGGAACCTCTTCATAAAAATCAGGCAGCTCTCTCACAGACTTTGACTGTGGTTTGGAGGTTCTGTCAGCCCCTTGATTGTCTTTACTTGGATGCTGAAAGATGGATATGCCTGTACCATGAAAGGACCCTTGTGCAGTTGTTGAACTTGGGTTGTGATCAATGTTGTCTATTGCTGATGTTGTAAAGAGGTTAAATTTGAGGTTTGAAGGACAGACAACTTATTCCGCAGTGTATCTTTGACATGCTGCATTAGCTACCTCTGTGGAAACCTCCAAAACTCTGACATATGATACAGACATTCCAAAGTTATACATGAAGTCAATCAAGTCTCTTTTCCGTGTCTTGGCATGAAGTGTCATTCCAGTATACAAGGGAAGTGGTGTCTCTCGATCCTTGTTGCGCTGAAGGGATGTAGTTCCTACCTTTGCACGTTTACTACAGTTGTAAACAAGTAGCTGAGAAAGTGATAAGGCAGTTTGTTTCCTAGCAGTTGTCTGTGAATTAGGAGTTCCAGAATCATTTCAACAAGAGAAAGTAGAGAGTGTGGAATAGACTGTTTCTGGCAGTTTACATCAAACGCTCCTGAAAAAGGTTTGTGTGTCATTGACAAAATGTCCTTTCTAACTAGTTGAGCTGCTTTACAGAGTATCTGACCATTATCATCAAAGTCCTGATAATGAAAGGTTTTCAGAGCTTCCCCTACATGTTCTGTCAAGACCAAAAGTGTTTCCCTTCCACTTGAGTGAGCTTGGAGATCTTGAAACTCATCTAGTAACTTGTTCTTCAGTCTTGTGCTGTGAATGTCATATTTCAGGCCAATATATTGCAAATAGCTTGAGTACTCTTTAGACAGTGTTGACAGTTTCAGTACAGGAAGATTTTCTTGTCGACATTCACCAACATACTGTTTAAACTGAGCGAAAGCTAGACCTTCCTTAAATGTTTGGGAATGACAGATATCATCGGACTGTGTACCTTCTTCTCTTTGAGCTGCTTTTCTGTATAAATTGGAAAGACATACAGGGCAATATTTTGCATCCTGTGCCATCAAATCTGATGTACTGAGCTTAGCTAACAGCTGACCATCTTGCAACTTCAAAGCACATTCGCGTACACGTTTGTCCAGTTGAAATGTTGATACACATCTTAACTCTGAAGGATGTCCTGACTGCTCACAAACAAAGCAAAGGTTGCTGGTATCTGAGGTTTTGATCCTGACATAAGACACACTTCTTCCGGCTTTACTTTCACTGGGTTGTGATGGGTACAGGCAGTCACCACAGTCAATAGTTGAAGTTTCAAGTTCTTTTGATAGTCGTCTTTTCCTTGTCCTCTGCAACATGTTTTTGTTGAATTTGAGACCACATAACTTGTGCCAGCATGCTCTATGAGATTCAAAAGTGGTGAAAATATTCGGAACACCCCCCAAAACAACTCAAATTTATGTCTATAGGCAGCTGTTCAAGTTCAGAAAAGGCTTCTAAATTACTAGCCATTGTGGTGTAACCTTTTCCTGATTTGTTCTTAGCATTGGCAGGGCAGACAACAGGATCCTTTGTGTATTTCTGGCAAAATACACACTAACTCCAATCCATCTTCGAAGCATCTGTGGACTGTGTGTAACTAGCCATCATCCGTGGAATCTACAACAATAAAGCTCTTATTTTCTGGAGAAGTGACCAAAATAAAAGTATTTCATGACATGATGCTATGATCTTTCTATTTGAAAATGTCCTTATCAATACCTAAATCGTGATTGGTACCTTGAGAATTGGAATAACTTGTGAACATGCTCTATTTATGTTGATAAGAGAAATATTACAGTCATTAGTTACTATCATGGGCATAAGTTGAACTTGTACACCCAGATCATTTTGAAATCTGAAGCTAATTTTTTTCATATAACAGTGACATTATTTTGTTATCAAACCATAACAAACTTCACAAAACAAACCACATATGCCTTTTACTTAATAGGCAGTGAAATGCCATCAAAACTGTAATTCAACAAACTTTTCAACAGTCCCCACCATCTAAAGAAATAAGATTAGTGGAAGGGAAGTATTATTACATGTAAATTCTACAAAACCTGTGATACTAATATTTTTGAAATACCAAGTAATCTGAACAATGTAAATTGGGCAGTTTTTAGTTTTAGACAATTCTGAAATTATACACCCATGAAGGAGATATATATTATTTGCCTTTTCCATTATTTCATGTCCCTGCAACTTGTCAGTGATGAAGCCCCTAGGTGCCCCTTGCACAAAAAAACCACGGTAAAATGAGTTTTACTCACCATTCATGTCTCTTCAGCAACAATGGACATTCTTCCTGCCACTTGTGCAAAATCAGTGCAAAATCCTCCAATTAAATATGTATATTTGTCTGATTACATCATCTTAATCTTGACTGATGACGTAACATCAAAGTCATAACAAAGGGGAGATCACTCTCATTCAACCTTATTTCTAGTACTTTCCACACAACAGATAACACTGACTCAATATTTCACAATATTTTTTGGAAGTTGACACAAAAAAAATAAAACATATTTTTGAGTGCCTCCCTATCTGAAATATGTTAGAATATTATTTTCTAAGTATTATAACTAAAATTTCACTTGTAACATGAAAATGCACAATTGCATACAAATCATGCCATTACCCGCTGGACTATTAGATGTAAAGGGCCCGCTGACTGCGTAAGTGCTCCAACTACGCTTTCCTGTCGTATTTATTTGGTAGAATTGGACAATAACAATAGTGGGAGGGAGGGAGGGTATATTTCTTTGCTACTTTCGTCCTCAGATGAAGATACTCGAAATTAAGTGAGAAGAATTATATGACTTTAAGGTTTCATTTTTCATTGAAAGCATGGCGGAAGTAGCAACTGTATTGTGAAAGGTCCTGCAGTATTAAAGCTGAATATTTACAAACGTTAACAAACTGTACAATTGCATCAGATATGCATTTCGTCAAACTCCTATACACTAATGCACACTTTTCTCTTTTTAAACATGTTACAACCTCGCTAGCCTGGATCTAGCATACGAGGGAGCCTACGGCAACTGAGCCGTACAACGAACCTATTCATGTATTTGAAAGACATTACTTCATATTGGAATACGTGAAGATCACGGTAAGAACTAGCTTTAACTTCCATATATTCGTCATGAATAGTGTAATGTCATATTGTGGTAGAGAAAAAACAACTTTGTTTACAGTGGTTCCAATCCAGGATTTTACACAAATAGTCAATACTTGACTTCGAATAGTTTACACATATATAGTCATTATAATGCTTTACATGTGACGACCCGGGTTAGAATTGGTCTTCGGTGATCAGGCTTGCTGACTTTGTTGGCACACGTCATTGTATCCCACCGGCGTAGATCAATGGTCATGCTGTTGATCAGTGGATTGCCCGGTGCAGATTCGATCATTTACAGACAGCTTTCATATAGATGGCGTTAAACGACAAACCAACTAATTTACTTCACATCGCTGACATTCAAGTGTTTGAACTGTTTTACTGGTGACAGGGTTTATTCTACAACCTGTGCGACATGTGTAAATGTAAATATGACGAAACGTATCGCACAAAACATATATGTCTAAACGCAGCTTGTCAGCCTCATGAAAGTGTAATTCAGTGCATGGATGGAAACGGTATGGTATCTTTTTACAGCACCTTTACATCCTCCCCACAGTTATCAGCGATGTTTGTGTGGGTATCATTCCCCAACCAGCAACATTGCCGTCGACAGGAAACATCGCTCAGCTTTCGATAGGCTGAAGGATGACATGCCAAGTGTAACAAAGCGTCACGACAAAAGCACCATGACAATGTCTTCTACGTCGAGCTAGTAAACAGCCACTTAGCAGGAAAAGCGTTCCAAGTGGATGGCGAGGTCGGCTTCTTGTAATTATCCGTACAGGTATACTTTAATAAACTCACATCGGCGGGTACTGTTGCACAAATGATACACAAACATTGTAGTCAGATAATCATGGAGTTAATGAATGGTAGCGATAAGGAATTTTAGTGCCTCGGTGAAAGATCAAAGGCTGTATCAGACGATAACGTATACTTTTCACTTAACGTCACCATGTATTGGTCCTGATGAGCTATTCTAGTCTGAGCCCTCGAAATTGAACGTACCCTTGGTAACCGACTTCCCAATGCAGGGCCAAGATTTTCGATGCTCTCTTAGCGCTAAGATAGTCGTAAGTTAATGTTAATGAATGGCACTCACGACTATAATAGCGCAAAGGGAGCTTTAAAAAAATCTAGGCCCAGCTCAGTTGTCATCGCCTCCTACAGACTCCTACAGTAAACTGCTCCGTAGCAAACCCGTTCCTTGGTTTGCAGTTGCCTCATTCGGCTAACATCACTGGTGGAAACATTATGTTCATATTTCTCGAAAGATATAACGCCTCACAATTAAAAAGACACACGGCAAACTTCTCATTGTTTACATTCCCATAATGCATCACTGGAATGTCGCCTGGCACAGACAGTGAAAACTTTTGATAAGATTTGAAACAAAAATATACATGCAATACATCCATCCATAATCTAGCAGTGCAGATCAGCACACAGTATCGTAACATGAACCTGTATGGCGATAAACATTAAATGAATTGTATGAAATAAAGGACAAAGCAGGAGTGATTACTTTTAGTTTCGTGTTTTTACTTTCGTATCACTGGGCTCTGCTTATAGGATGTACTGATTTAAACTTACGGTATCAGAAGAAATACGACCTCCATATTGAACCACATGGTTTACGTTAATAACACATGTAATTAAAATAATTAAGAGAAGATATTTAACCCGAACGTAAACTGTCATCAAACTGTTCCTTTTTCTGGTAACGTCGCCTTAACGCAGGGGGACAGAGGCGTCAATAGAACAGCGCGCCAGTTAGCCCTGAGCGAGGCTTGTTAATTTACAGTCACAGATACTGTGGCACCTACTACATAACTGTAGTTCTTAAATAAATACCGCAATCTGCTGCATGTGCATATATCGGATGTTGTGTTTCATGACGGCGTAGAGAAGTTGACAGGTATTGTGTACACAGAAAGGTCATTTTACTTGCCTATTACCTGAAAAAAACCTTTATAATGTTATAATGACCGATCTTTAAATCAAATGTCCCTCTACCCTCTGCGACTATGGGGTAGACGAGTAGTTAAAGCGTTTTCTCGTCGTGCCGAAGACCCTGGTGTGATTCTCGACATGGGTACAATGTGTGAAGCCTATTTCTGTTGTACCCCGCAGTGATATTGCTGGAATATTGCTAAAAGCGGTGTATAACTAAACATACTCACTCACCGTCAACCCGACGGCAACCCAGCGAAGGACACGTTCATGTGGCGGTTTGAGTGAGGTGGGTTGTTTCTACGCATAGGAGCTTGGTGGAATGCTGACAAAGAATCATAATGGTGTCAGGGTGGTATCTGACCCCACAGAAAGCAAATCCTGATATCACTGGGAAAGCAACTGTGCAGTTACAGCTCCGTAGACCACTCGCTATTTTATTGAATGAGTTAGTGTGTTATAACGTTGTAACTTCGGGTTGAACAGTAGTTCAGTTTAAACGGGTTTGTTTAAACCTAAGATCACAGAAACAGGTTTGTAGCACACGCCAAAGACGACAATTACAATCTACGACTCCAATTAGGTGTTTACTTATACGAGTCAAAGCATTCCCTCACATGCGATCACGATAACATGAAAAAAAAGAAATATAAGGAATAGAGCTATAGGACTTTATATTTCACCCGTATCAGGGATTGTCAACATGATGTGAACTGAATGATAAACGATAACGCAACACTTAGAAAATGCACAGCATTGGCTGGTACAAATGCATGTAAAGTGCATGAAATTATAACTCACTTCTAAACTAAACAAAACACGATTACGCTCATTCCATGTACCCCAGATACCCTTTTCCTCCATACCCCAGATTCTGTCTTCCATCCTTGTTCTGTGTACCCTAAAGGCCCCGTGATTACCCCTTCCTCCGTATCCTAGATTCTGTCTTCCATCCTTGTTCTGTGTACCCTAAAGGCCCCGTGATTACCCCTTCCTCCATACCCCAGATTCTGTCTTCCATCCTTGTTCTGTGTACCCTAAAGGCCCCGTGATTACCCCTTCCTCCGTATCCTAGATTCTGTCTTCCATCCTTGTTCTGTGTACCCTAAAGGCCCCGTGATTACCCCTTCCTCCGTATCCTAGATTCTGTCTTCCATCCTTGTTCTGTGTACCCTAAAGGCCCCGTGATTACCCCTTCCTCCGTATCCTAGATTCTGTCTTCCATCCTTGTTCTGTGTACCCTAAAGGCCCCGTGATTACCCCTTCCTCCGTATCCTAGATTCTGTCTTCCATCCTTGTTCTGTGTACCCTAAAGGCCCCGTGATTACCCCTTCCTCCGTATCCTAGATTCTGTCTTCCATCCTTGTTCTGTGTACCCTAAAGGCCCCGTGATTACCCCTTCCTCCGTATCCTAGATTCTGTCTTCCATCCTTGTTCTGTGTACCCTAAAGGCCCCGTGATTACCCCTTCCTCCGTATCCTAGATTCTGTCTTCCATCCTTGTTCTGTGTACCCTAAAGGCCCCGTGATTACCCCTTCCTCCGTATCCTAGATTCTGTCTTCCATCCTTGTTCTGTGTACCCTAAAGGCCCCGTGATTACCCCTTCCTCCGTATCCTAGATTCTGTCTTCCATCCTTGTTCTGTGTACCCTAAAGGCCCCGTGATTACCCCTTCCTCCGTATCCTAGATTCTGTCTTCCATCCTTGTTCTGTGTACCCTAAAGGCCCCGTGATTACCCCTTCCTCCGTATCCTAGATTCTGTCTTCCATCCTTGTTCTGTGTACCCTAAAGGCCCCGTGATTACCCCTTCCTCCGTATCCTAGATTCTGTCTTCCATCCTTGTTCTGTGTACCCTAAAGGCCCCGTGATTACCCCTTCCTCCGTATCCTAGATTCTGTCTTCCATCCTTGTTCTGTGTACCCTAAAGGCCCCGTGATTACCCCTTCCTCCGTATCCTAGATTCTGTCTTCCATCCTTGTTCTGTGTACCCTAAAGGCCCCGTGATTACCCCTTCCTCCGTATCCTAGATTCTGTCTTCCATCCTTGTTCTGTGTACCCTAAAGGCCCCGTGATTACCCCTTCCTCCGTATCCTAGATTCTGTCTTCCATCCTTGTTCTGTGTACCCTAAAGGCCCCGTGATTACCCCTTCCTCCGTATCCTAGATTCTGTCTTCCATCCTTGTTCTGTGTACCCTAAAGGCCCCGTGATTACCCCTTCCTCCGTATCCTAGATTCTGTCTTCCATCCTTGTTCTGTGTACCCTAAAGGCCCCGTGATTACCCCTTCCTCCGTATCCTAGATTCTGTCTTCCATCCTTGTTCTGTGTACCCTAAAGGCCCCGTGATTACCCCTTCCTCCGTATCCTAGATTCTGTCTTCCATCCTTGTTCTGTGTACCCTAAAGGCCCCGTGATTACCCCTTCCTCCGTATCCTAGATTCTGTCTTCCATCCTTGTTCTGTGTACCCTAAAGGCCCCGTGATTACCCCTTCCTCCGTATCCTAGATTCTGTCTTCCATCCTTGTTCTGTGTACCCTAAAGGCCCCGTGATTACCCCTTCCTCCGTATCCTAGATTCTGTCTTCCATCCTTGTTCTGTGTACCCTAAAGGCCCCGTGATTACCCCTTCCTCCGTATCCTAGATTCTGTCTTCCATCCTTGTTCTGTGTACCCTAAAGGCCCCGTGATTACCCCTTCCTCCGTATCCTAGATTCTGTCTTCCATCCTTGTTCTGTGTACCCTAAAGGCCCCGTGATTACCCCTTCCTCCGTATCCTAGATTCTGTCTTCCATCCTTGTTCTGTGTACCCTAAAGGCCCCGTGATTACCCCTTCCTCCGTATCCTAGATTCTGTCTTCCATCCTTGTTCTGTGTACCCTAAAGGCCCCGTGATTACCCCTTCCTCCGTATCCTAGATTCTGTCTTCCATCCTTGTTCTGTGTACCCTAAAGGCCCCGTGATTACCCCTTCCTCCGTATCCTAGATTCTGTCTTCCATCCTTGTTCTGTGTACCCTAAAGGCCCCGTGATTACCCCTTCCTCCGTATCCTAGATTCTGTCTTCCATCCTTGTTCTGTGTACCCTAAAGGCCCCGTGATTACCCCTTCCTCCGTATCCTAGATTCTGTCTTCCATCCTTGTTCTGTGTACCCTAAAGGCCCCGTGATTACCCCTTCCTCCGTATCCTAGATTCTGTCTTCCATCCTTGTTCTGTGTACCCTAAAGGCCCCGTGATTACCCCTTCCTCCGTATCCTAGATTCTGTCTTCCATCCTTGTTCTGTGTACCCTAAAGGCCCCGTGATTACCCCTTCCTCCGTATCCTAGATTCTGTCTTCCATCCTTGTTCTGTGTACCCTAAAGGCCCCGTGATTACCCCTTCCTCCGTATCCTAGATTCTGTCTTCCATCCTTGTTCTGTGTACCCTAAAGGCCCCGTGATTACCCCTTCCTCCGTATCCTAGATTCTGTCTTCCATCCTTGTTCTGTGTACCCTAAAGGCCCCGTGATTACCCCTTCCTCCGTATCCTAGATTCTGTCTTCCATCCTTGTTCTGTGTACCCTAAAGGCCCCGTGATTACCCCTTCCTCCGTATCCTAGATTCTGTCTTCCATCCTTGTTCTGTGTACCCTAAAGGCCCCGTGATTACCCCTTCCTCCGTATCCTAGATTCTGTCTTCCATCCTTGTTCTGTGTACCCTAAAGGCCCCGTGATTACCCCTTCCTCCGTATCCTAGATTCTGTCTTCCATCCTTGTTCTGTGTACCCTAAAGGCCCCGTGATTACCCCTTCCTCCGTATCCTAGATTCTGTCTTCCATCCTTGTTCTGTGTACCCTAAAGGCCCCGTGATTACCCCTTCCTCCGTATCCTAGATTCTGTCTTCCATCCTTGTTCTGTGTACCCTAAAGGCCCCGTGATTACCCCTTCCTCCGTATCCTAGATTCTGTCTTCCATCCTTGTTCTGTGTACCCTAAAGGCCCCGTGATTACCCCTTCCTCCGTATCCTAGATTCTGTCTTCCATCCTTGTTCTGTGTACCCTAAAGGCCCCGTGATTACCCCTTCCTCCGTATCCTAGATTCTGTCTTCCATCCTTGTTCTGTGTACCCTAAAGGCCCCGTGATTACCCCTTCCTCCGTATCCTAGATTCTGTCTTCCATCCTTGTTCTGTGTACCCTAAAGGCCCCGTGATTACCCCTTCCTCCGTATCCTAGATTCTGTCTTCCATCCTTGTTCTGTGTACCCTAAAGGCCCCGTGATTACCCCTTCCTCCGTATCCTAGATTCTGTCTTCCATCCTTGTTCTGTGTACCCTAAAGGCCCCGTGATTACCCCTTCCTCCGTATCCTAGATTCTGTCTTCCATCCTTGTTCTGTGTACCCTAAAGGCCCCGTGATTACCCCTTCCTCCGTATCCTAGATTCTGTCTTCCATCCTTGTTCTGTGTACCCTAAAGGCCCCGTGATTACCCCTTCCTCCGTATCCTAGATTCTGTCTTCCATCCTTGTTCTGTGTACCCTAAAGGCCCCGTGATTACCCCTTCCTCCGTATCCTAGATTCTGTCTTCCATCCTTGTTCTGTGTACCCTAAAGGCCCCGTGATTACCCCTTCCTCCGTATCCTAGATTCTGTCTTCCATCCTTGTTCTGTGTACCCTAAAGGCCCCGTGATTACCCCTTCCTCCGTATCCTAGATTCCCCATATCATCAGTACTCAAGATTTCCCTCGTCCTCGTCCTCGTCCTCCTCGAGACTCCCTATTCCAACCTCCTCGTAGTCCTTCTCCAGAGCTGCTAAGTCCTCACGGGCCTCGGAGAACTCTCCCTCCTCCATACCCTCACCCACGTACCAGTGGACAAAGGCTCGCTTGGCGTACATCAGGTCAAACTTGTGGTCAAGACGAGCCCATGTTTCAGCTATTGCAGTGGTGTTTGCCAACATACAGACGGCTCTCTGGACCTTGGCCAGGTCACCAAAGGGAACAATGGTTGGTGGCTGGTAGTTGATGCCAACCTTGAAACCAGTGGGACACCAGTCGACGAACTGGATCGTTCTTTTGGTCTTAAGAACACTAATTGCCGTATTAACGTCTTTTGGAACGACGTCACCACGATATAACATACAACAGGCCATATACTTTCCGTGACGGGGGTCACATTTAACCATCTGATTTGGGGGCTCGAAACATGCATTGGTGATCTCACCAACAGTCATTTGCTCATGGTAGGCCTTCTCCGCAGATATGACAGGTGCGTAGGTAGCTAGAGGGAAGTGGATACGTGGGTAGGGCACCAGGTTGGTCTGAAATTCAGCAAGATCAACATTCAGGGATCCTTCAAATCGGAGAGAGGCAGTGATGGAGCTGACAATCTGACCAATCAAACGGTTGATGTTTGTATAGGTTGGACGAGATATATCCAGATTCCTGTGGCACAAGTCATAGATAGCCTCATTGTCCACCATAAAGGCGACATCGGTGTGTTCCAGGGTGGTGTGAGTAGTCAGGATGGAGTTGTACGGCTCCACGACGGCTGTAGAGATCCGGGGAGCTGGATACACCGCAAACTCGAGTTTCGACTTCTTTCCGTAGTCGACACTAAGGCGCTCCATTAACAGTGAATTGAAGCCCGATCCGGTTCCACCGCCGAAGCTGTGGAAGATGAGGAAGCCTTGAAGACCTTTACACTGTTCGGCCAGCTTCTGTATCTTCTCCAGGACCAGGTCAATCATCTCCTTGCCGATGGTGTAGTGACCACGAGCGTAGTTGTTGGCGGCGTCCTCCTTGCCTGTGATTAACTGGTTTGGGTGGAACAGCTGCCGGTAGGTGCCGGTACGGACCTCATCTGTTGAAAAACATGAGGATAGAAGTAATCATGGTTATAATCGCTTTATATTTCGACACAATAAAATAAATGTATGTAATTATAATGACAATATACCTTATCTGAAATCTCCCCACATTCTAAACACGTCACGTACCGACAACAGTGGGTTCCAGGTCGACGAAGATGGCCCTTGGTACATGCTTCCCTGTTTCAGTCTCGCTGAAGAAGGTGTTGAAGGAGTCGTCTCCATAACCAATCGTCTTGTCAGAGGGCATCTGACCATCAGGCTGTATGCCATGCTCCAGACAATACAACTCCCAGCATGCATTGCCCATCTGGACTCCGGCCTGACCGACGTGGATCGAGATACATTCCCTCTGGAAACATAAGTAAGGTTGACATTTAGAACTTGTATGAAAACAGGTTCGTAGAGCAGGTATGTGGTGGTTTTGTTCGAGATACATTCCCTCTGAAGATGAAATACTACTGTAATACGAGGCTTTGGGGAAGTGAATGGTAATCAGTAATCAGTAATCAGTAATTGTTACCAGCCTGAAAGCGACAGAGGTTTTGTAGCGTAAACCAGTATTAAACGATTCTCTGTTGGTGCTGACAAGTTTGAATCTGTGAGCTGTGAAATCTCTGAACGAGTACTGAATCAGACTATTCTCTCCGATAATCTATTCCGACTAAAGGTGAATGGTTGCAAGATTGATGATAAAGTATACAGATTTCTCGCCTAAAATACCTTTACAATATCATATTGTATAAAAAACATTATTGCATATCCAGTGACGCTGTTTGCTAGGAGAACTTTCTTTTGTTAAAATAAATGAGTGAGTTTAGTCTTACGCCGCACACAGCAATATTCCAGCTATATGGCGGTGGTCTGCATGAGCATTGATCTACGCAATTGGGATACGATGACATGTGTCAACCAAGTCCCGTTAGTCGCATCTTACGACAAGCATGTTTATTGAAGATCAATTCTAACTCGGACCTTCACGTGTCTTACATTACAACCACAAGGTCACTAATAACTGACCTACTGCAGCGATGAATAAGCTCGCTCGCTCGTTTGTACAACTGAAATAGGGTTGTTTGAACCCAACCAAATCAGTTTCCAAGCAAAGTACACGTGTGTGTTTTAATGCTCGACTTAGTCATCTTTCACTCAAATGTATGTTTTTTCTAGTTTTTAATAAACGGATGTGCGAGAGCCTAGAGATTCCCTAACATATCAACGACAAAAGCGTAGGTGTTGTCCAACAAATCACGCGTCGATGTAGATCCCTCTCTCAGACGTCCCTCAATGTCTGACAATCGATATATCGTCAACGAACTGTCAACTTGTCCTAGTTATCTCCATATAGACTTCCATACTGGGAAGTGGTGATGTTATCATTTTATCAGGGTGTGGAGAGTGTTGGTGCAATACAAACAGAAGCAATGTGAGTTCATTGTCGTTGATTGTCACGAATCGTTGGGTGTCAGCTACACGTAGCAAATGGATTAAGTTAACATGGTATAATCTCTTCATTTGTGTACCTACAGATTACCTGCATTTTAATGTTGCTACCTCACCTACTATCAGTCTCACCAGTCAGCATGTTGTTGATAGTACGGCATTGTTTTAATCGATGAATATCTGCTAGAATACTACGGAATTCTGTCCTGTCACTTACGTAGCAATCACTTCCTTCCAATGCTCAGCAACTATTTCTTAATACATCCAATGCCTATTAGTATAAACTTCTCAATACTAGCTTATTTATTCAGCACTAGTAACCTTTCCTAAATTTTAGCCTATTCAGTGAGTGCTATTAACCTCTTCTAAACCCTCACCTATTCATTGAGGGCTAGTAACCTTTTCTACATCCTCGCCTATTAACAGAGTGCTAGTAACCTCTTCCCAAACCTAACCTATTAATCGCGTGTTACCATCCATTGTCAGTACTAGCCTACTCACTGAGTACTATTATATACCTCTTAATCTTAGCCTATTCATTGACAGCTAGTATTCAGTTCCAAATCCTAACCAATTCATCTAATGCTAGTGACCTCTTCTAAATCCTAGCCTATCTTATTCAATGCTACTATCCACTCTCAGTCCTAGCCTATTCATTGGGTGCCAAAATAAACTTCTCCTTCCTAGCCTATTCAGTGAGTACTAGTATCTACTTCTCAGTCCTTGTCTGTTCATTGAGTACTGGTAATTAAATCCTAGCCTATTTACATTGTCAACACCCAGTTCTAAAACCATGTTTCATTTTTTAACAGAGGTAAACATGGCCAATCACAATAAACTCACCCACCACGTGCACGGCAAAATGACATAACAAATGTTGTAGTATCCATGTTTTTTTGTGAAAGTTACACATCATACTTAGAAAGTCCACTTACATATCTATCGCTGTATGGATCAGTTCTCTAGTGACACAAGTCGGTGGGGTAGCCTAGTGGCTAAAGCCTCACACCGAACACCCCTGTTCGGTCGCAAACGTGTACAATGTGTGAAGCCCATTTCTGGTGCCCCCCCCCCCCCCCCCCCTTCATGTTTTCTGGGATATTGCTAAAAGCGGCGTAACACCAAATTCCAGCAGCCATTATGTCTAATATTCAAAAGAAAAGCCATTATATGCTGTCATTACGCACTATGATAAGGGCGACACCTATCCGTCAAATGTGGTTTAGAATGTCTCAGATACTTCACACGTCTCTGGGACGGGTGGCAATCCGACCGTCATAGGAAATTGATATACTCAGTCAATGAGTATGTATAGTGCAGGCGAGCTCATGTGAAGATAATGTATTTATCCATCCAGTAGGGCTAGTGCTTATATGAAGGAAAGAATTATAGTTACATGTACTATCTGAACAAGTTCCACATCGCGGAAGCGTCGAACTAAGATCAGGAAACAGCTAATAGCTGTCATAACGCATTATGTAGTATCAGATATACTTGAATATACGCGTTAATTAACACAACTGATCGCATATCGAAATGCCGAGCTAAAAGGATAAAATTCATCAGTTTCGATTCCTGACAGTGTTATTTGGAAGTTGATATTTTCGACCGAAGACCGCTTAATAATGAACCATTGAAAATACTTCCTTCACATACCCACTACTATGTCAACTACCGAGAGCTTTCAGAAACCATTATTACATGGATGAATGATAAGAAAAACTTTGGTACTTACCATTTTGCCAGGTTTAAAATAAGCCCAAGGTTCCGTGTAGTATGGTTGACTGTGTGTCTGAAAATGATGAGTGGCAGATATCTGGATGTATCTCGCTAGGTATATTTTGTAGTCCACCGCAGCAACGCCAATATTTTTACATGTCACCCTAACGACTTAATGGCGCTCTTGGAGCATCATTGTCCATCCGCTATTTCTTTCGAAGGGCGTTCTGTTGTCATGGAAACGAGAATTTACTGGTAACCAATGGCAACCGCCCACATCGATAATTCCGTACAGTCAAGCCACTAGTGTCAATATCCCCATTAATTTGCAGTCCAGAGCCTAATGGAACTGTACAGTCTGTTTGTCCCTGCATTCCCTCAGCATGGGTCTTTTAAAGCTGGGATGAATTTCTATTACCGATGAATAGGGACAGTGATAACTGTAACAGTATTACAAATTACGAGTGTTCAATAATAGATAAAGCATGATAACTGTAGTTGTTGTTATTCCCACGATGGGCAGGACAACTTTGTGTGATGAGCTTGGGGACCGTTCATAATTTATGGCTGCGGGTGGGATACAGATGAGGATGATTTTCATGCAGAAGCATGCATTAAGTGAATGATGCACTAAACATTATGATGTAGTTTAGCGTAAAAAGGGACAAGTAGGATTTGTTGGCTTTGATATGTTGATATTGTATACGGGCTCATTGGCAATGGCCTCTAAGTCAAGAGCTCAACCACAGCAAAGAAGGTGACTAGTCCACGCCATAATGTAACTTAACATATCTTTCAAACACACAAACGCACCAAAGAAACTTGGTACAGTGAAAGGCTGAGTCAATTTCATATGGGCCCTCGCTTGGTTAATCAAACCACCCCCTCTCCCATAAATAAATACAGTGTGAGTGAGTGATAAATAAGAGTGAGTGAGTGAATTGGTGTTTACGCCACTTTTAGCTATATTCCATCAACATCACGGTGGGAACACCATATTGGGCCAACTGTTTTGTGTGAGGGTCAATACGCTGAAATCCATGTTTCATCCAACCACAACACCAGAACAACATGAAAGGATGAAATCAGCATAAACATCTGTGGCTATGATCAATGTGAGAGTATGTGTTCTGCTCTGAGCCCAAGGTGCCCTTAAGTCTGCATTTGTATTCAACCCAAGGTACTCACAGGTCTTCAACTAGAAGGTCAGTAATTCCACCCTTAAGAAAACTGACAGATCCTGATTTTCTGCCTTGTTACGCTTGAGGTGAAGAATGCTACATTTGTCGTGACAAAACATTTTCATGGGGAAGGAGTCTTCCTTCAGTGTGAAATCTCCCTTAACATAGAGTCGCTATGCAATATTCGTCTTATAGAACACCGTTTGTACATAACAAGTTGAGTCAGCCTACAATTTATTAAACAAGCAACCTGCAGGAAGTCTAACACGTTCAATACATAAAAATGACCACAATATTTTTAACGTAAGTCCAGAATACGGAGAGGTTAAAATAGTACGTTCTTGCCTCTCATAATCATCGTTTGAACCAATAACGGATCCTTGCAACCCCAACAGCCTTTTGTGACTCCTGGACCTGCTCCACGTAAAGATCTTTGGAAGTTCAATAAAATGTGATGTGGAGACACCTGCGAACTTCAGACCTGTACACCAGGGATATATCTGCCTGTGTATTCAGACATGTAAGTTCTTTAATCAGTTTAAATCACCTTTCTCTCTGAGAAGTGCTGTTCGAACTTTGCACAGGCAAATATATACCCTGTACCCATGAAGGAAAATGGAGTACTGTTTTGGTAGAAGGGAATGGTTTCCAGTACCGGTTCGAATACCACCAGTGTCTTGCGCCGGGTTAGATTTACACTTGTTAATTACTGGTTTCAGGCGATCAGGTGAAGTTAAACACCAAGGAAGTAGCAGTAATGCAACAGAAGTAGCAGCAACATTAGCAGCAGTAGCAGTAGCAGTAACAGTAGCAGTAGCCGTAGCAGAGGTAGGCGTGGTGATAGTAACAGTAGTGGATGTAGAAGCAGAGTAGCTACAGTGACAATGATAGCAGTAGCAGTAGCACCACCAACAGCCGTTACGGCAGTAACTGCCACAACTGTAGCAATAGTAGCAGCAGTAGTAGTAGCACCACTAGCAGCTGTTACGGTAGTAACTGCCACAACTTTAGCAATACCAGCAACAGCAGTAGCAGCAGCACCACCAGCAGTAACTGCCACAACTGTAGCAATACTAGCAGCAGCAGTAGCAGCAGCACCACACAGCAGTAACTGCCACAACTGTAGCAATACTAGCAGCAGCAGTAGTAGCAGCACCACCAGCAGTAACTGCCACAACTGTAGCAATACTAGCAGCAGCAGTAGTAGCAGCACCACCAGCAGTAACTGCCACAACTGTAGCAATACTAGCAGCAGCAGTAGTAGCACCACCACCAACAGTAACTGCCACAACTTTAGCAATACTAGCAGCAGCAGTAGTAGCAGCACCACCAACAGTAACTGCCACAACTGTAGCAATATGAGCAGCAGCAGTAGTAGCACCACCACCAACAGTAACTGCCACAACTGTAGCAATACTAGCAGCAGCAGTAGTAGCAGCACCACCAGCAGTAACTGCCACAACTGTAGCAATATGAGCAGCAGCAGTAGTAGCAGCACCACCAACAGTAACTGCCACAACTGTAGCAATACTAGCAGCAGCAGTAGTAGCAGCACCACCAGCAGTAACTGCCACAACTGTAGCAATACTAGCAGCAGCAGTAGTAGCAGCACCACCAACAGTAACTGCCACAACTGTAGCAATACTAGCAGCAGCAGTAGTAGCAGCACCACCAACAGTAACTGCCACAACTTTAGCAATACTAGCAGCAGCAGTAGTAGCAGCACCACCAACAGTAACTGCCACAACTGTAGCAATATGAGCAGCAGTATTAACTGTAGAAGTAGTAGCACAGTAGCTGCGGTGACAATGACAGCAGCAGCAGTAGCACCACCAGCAGCTGTTACGGTAGTAACTGTCCCAACTGTAGCAGTAGTAGCAGCAGTAGCAGCAGTAGCTGTAATGGCAGCAGGAGTAGTGCAGTAGCACTAGGGATGTTTATAGTCACTTTACTCGCAAATTAATGCTTCAATACTACTGATGTCCCCCTCCCTATCCCTCGTCCCTATTCACTACAGACATCTGTCACCATGAGACCCCCGAACCTAACTACACATGCATGTCATACATATAACTGACGTACTGCCACTGGCGCTGAGGAGTTCTTGAATTGCCTGATGTCACAGCTGTGGGCTGGATGTCAGTGAATATTCAGTTGAGCAGCACACAGCTTAACCTCGTGTCTGTAGGAAGGCATTCCTCACGTTATGATCGTTGAATATACGAACGTTGCAGCCATACTAATGTTTGAGAAGATCGTTTCTCATAGCTAGAACCTTCTCCGTTGTGCCCCTTCGTACCGTACACCCTTGGCCTTCTCCACTGTCCCTTTGTTCTTTGTGCCTTACACATTTGCCCTTCTCCACTGTCCCTTTGTTCTTTGTGCCTTCCACATTTGCCCTTCTCCACTGTCCCTTTGTTCTTTGTGCCTTACACATTTGCCCTTCTGCATTATGCCCCTTTGTCAATTGTGCCTTACACATTTGTCTTTCTCCATTGTCCTTTGTACCGTATACCTCTGCCCTTCTCCGTTGTGCTCCTTTGTCGCGTGTACTGTCCTTTACCTCGTACCTGCAATGATGACAGCTTGTATGAGTACATATCATAAGCATTATAGTGATGTACTACTAATTTGTGCGTTAGAAAAGGTGAAATGAATGAGTTCAACAAAGTAATGTTGTCTGGCAGATAACTCATAGGACTCAGCAACGCCAAAGCACCTGTTGACATCGCTAATGTGCACAACGTTTTACAACAATGGTCACTTATATAACGCCTTGGGTATTTGCAAAACAGCTGTATCCATAAGAATGAATCGGCGTCGTAGATACCGTGTCCCATCCTTCAAGAAACACATACAAAACATTGCATATGTAAAACCGCTAAGCCGTGACACCAGCACACTATTCATCAACCACACAGAATATATATTTAATCATATACGTTCATGTCTCAGTATAACGCGATAGTCACGATCATTTCACGATAGTTTTCAAAGGTAAATCAATGGACAATACTACTCAGTGGAAACTTCATGAAAGGGCTTTGGAAATGTTAGGGATAAACGTATGAGGGCCGAACTTGCTATCCCGTCATGCAATGTGCTTCTCTCTGAACAGAGTCTGCGCATGTCAGTTGTACATCATTTCTCTCATATCAGCATCCTAGAAAGCTGTGTGAGGTCTGCGCTTCCATTGTATCAAGTTTAACTAAGTCTTCCTGGCGGTTCCATCACTTCACAATGGTGAGTACTGCATTTTGCAAGTATAAACATATGCGCATATTTTCATGTTTCATTGTTTTATAACAAACTGTTGAAGAAACTGATTAACTTCTTCTTTTAAGAAATATATTTCAGCTTCTGTCGCTATAACATATTTGATAGGTGCACAGCTGCATCAGAGTGCAATGCTGTTTCACTTAGTTCGTAAATAAGGTGACTTTTGTTGTTCTTAGCTCTCATGATTTAAAAGTACCCCAGTTTGTTTCCATATCGATTTTCTGTAGGTATGAATCATATTGACAACATCTGCAACACCTGTGAATATACGCCTATATAATATTGATCATGTACAAGCACATTGTAGCTGTACACATAAATGCATATTGGAGGTTGCCTGAATCATTGACAGCTTGTATGTCCAAGTCTATAGTACGATACGATCGGAATGTCGAACACTACCACATCCTGGTTGTAACAATATATTCAGTCCGGTTTCTTTGACGTAACCTAGTGGTCACATAGATACTTTCTTTGTTGAAACCCCTCACACCCCCCCCCCCCCCCCCCCCCCAAAGTACATCACACTGAGACACTGATTTCTCAAATTTATTTCAACAAAAGTATTTTATTCAACAACAAAACTCAGTAAAATCAATTTCAACTGACTCTGGTTTACGTGAGTGAGTTTACACCGCTGTCAATAGTATTTGGGTCAGTTTATAGCGCACTGGCTTTGTGTGAGACCAAAGAAAGTCACGTAAGGTAATGTGCCGGGATCCGAATCAGGAAGAATTAATGGTTTGACACTATGATCATCAGATCCTACCACGGTCAAGGGAGCTCGTATATGGGTAGGGAGAATGTCCTCTAACAGTTTTACCCAGTTTTACCTGCTCGTAAAGTAGTGAGAATATGAAAAATGATAAACGTGTTTCATCTTTGATACGAAATCATGCACGAACATGCTTCTTGTTTCCAGAGGGAATGTATCTCTGTCCACGTCGGCCAGGCCGGAGTCCAGATGGGCAATGCATGCTGGGAGTTGTATTGTCTGGAGCATGGCATCCAGCCTGATGGTCAGATGAACGAGGGCGCGCCAGGCAAAACGGATGAGTCCTTCAGCACCTTCTTCAGTGAGACTGGAGCAGGGAAACATGTCCCCAGGGCCATCTTCGTCGACCTGGAACCCACTGTGGTCGGTACGTATACTCAGACCAAATTTACTGTCTTCAAGCATGAACAGCAAGATCCATGTTTCGGTGTTGCTTAACCGTTCAAATATCACCTTTTCCCCTGCAGATGAAGTCCGTATGGGCACCTACCGCCAGCTGTTCCACCCCGAGCAGCTCATCACCGGCAAGGAAGACGCCGCCAACAACTACGCCCGTGGCCACTACACCGTAGGGAAGGAACATATCGATCAAGTTATTGAAAAGATCAGAAAAATGTCTGACCAGTGCACTGGACTGCAGGGCTTCCTCATCTTCCACAGCTTCGGTGGCGGCACCGGCTCTGGTTTCACCTCTCTCTTGATGGAGAGACTGTCCGTCGATTACGGTAAGAAAGCCAAGCTTGAGTTCGCCGTTTATCCAGCTCCTCAGGTGTCGACCGCCGTGGTGGAACCCTACAACTCCATCCTGACCACCCACACCACCCTGGAACACTCTGACTGCGCCTTCATGGTCGACAACGAGGCCATTTATGAAATTTGCAAAAGTAAGCTTGATATTGATCGTCCTTCCTACACCAACTTGAATCGTCTCATTGGTCAGATCGTCAGCTCCATCACTGCCTCACTCCGTTTCGAAGGTGCCCTTAACGTGGATCTGACGGAGTTCCAGACCAACTTGGTGCCCTACCCACGTATCCACTTTCCTCTTGCTAACTATGCCCCAGTCATCTCGGCAGAGAAGGCCTTCCATGAGCAGCTGACAGTTGCAGAGGTCACAAACGCCTGTTTTGATCCTGCTAATCAGCTGGTGAAATGCGATCCCAGGAATGGAAAGTACATGGCCTGCTGCATGCTTTACCGTGGTGATGTCGTTCCCAAAGACGTAAATGTGGCAATTGCATCCATCAAGACCAAGAGAACCATTCAGTTCGTCGACTGGTGTCCCACTGGTTTCAAGGTCGGCATCAATTATAAAGCACCAAGCATAGTTCCCGGAGGTGACCTTGCCGAGGTCAAGAGAGCTGTCTGTATGCTGGCCAATACTACAGCTATTTCCGAGGCCTGGGCTCGTCTTGACCACAAGTTCGACCTGATGTACGCCAAGCGAGCCTTCGTCCACTGGTACGTGGGTGAGGGTATGGAGGAGGGAGAGTTCTCCGAGGCCCGTGAGGACTTGGCAGCTCTGGAGAAGGACTACGAGGAGGTTGGGGTCGACTCCTTTCAAGTCGACCAGGAGGATGAGGTCGAAGAGTATTGATACTGCAGATTTTGAGGCTGCAGGAACCATGTGTCAACAACAGTATACGCATGTTTCTTTTTAAGATTCTTCTTCAATTATTGTTCAAATAAAAAAGAAAAGTGAACATTAAATACCAGTCCTATCGTTTGTATATTCAGTTGAAAATAGCAAACATGTACACTTTGGACGATCCACTCAGTTGGCCAGTGGATATTTATAATGCATAACCCGTTCATGTCTTGATACCGCTGGACATTTTGAGGATGCGTGCATGGATAACTGTTGTTTGTTATGAAAGTCTAGAGATAACCACATACCATCTTAACTGTGTGTCACACATGCCCAGGTAACGCTTGACCGTCATAGATGATGCGCCATTAGAAGCTCGAGCAAGTGATTTCTTGTTGTGAAGCGAGCTTTCTGATCCCGTTTCATTGTCTGCCTGGAATCTGTAGGAAATACACGACAATTACAGCATAGCGCACTACCACAGGCCGGTGGACGGCGGAAGACACTGCCAGGAAAAAGACAGCATACATTTAAATGCGGCAAGAACAAAAACAAAGCAATAATAAATAATAAAAATAAGCAAGAAATAATCAAATGATGATGGGTATCAAAGTTATGTCTTGACATCAATTTCTAGTAACTTGAGAAACATTTTGATGGCCTTTGTATTTCTTTGTCCGATCCCTTTTTCAAGCGTGTTTGTTCTGAGCCAAGCGGTTTAGGAATTTGCGAGAAAATAATACTGACGTTACAAGTGACTTATTGACGGTCAAACCAGCTTTGCACAGTATGTGTCTGTATTACGCAGGGTGAGGTTAGCGGATGCTTCGTCCGGTGGGCAGGTACATGTTTGGTAGGGCGGGAGGGTGGGTGGATGTTTGTTAGGGTGGGTGGACAGGCAGATGTTTGGTTGGATGGATGAACACGAAATTATTTGGAAGGATGGGTTGGCAGGTGGATGTTTGGTAGGGTGGGCAGGTAGATGTTTGGTAGGGCGGGAGGGTGGGTGGATGTTTGTCAAGGTGGATCGAGAGCAGATGTTTGGTTGGGTGGATGGACAAAACCCCAAACCGAAGTTTGTACATTTGAGAGTAAACCTAACTGCTTTCTGTACAATTATTTTTTTCAATCTATCCTCAGCAACTCTAACATTGTTTATTGCATTTTGAACCAGGGTCGAGGCAGTCTGTTTGCAGGAGACCACAAAGGTCTCCTATGCGTTTTTGTCTTCCTTAAACACAAAAGTATAATAATCTTTTCCTTGCTTAAGATGGCCGCGTAGGGACATAATTCGCTATATCGAATTCATTTGCGGCCGTTAGATTGCGATAAAGCTCTAACAGGAAACGAGAAAGCTATGACACGAGACAAAGCGGCATCATTTTTTAATGTTTGGGGTTATCTGGTCCGTACTCTTCCAGGGAACATTCTTGGAAAAAGTAATTTTATGAATTTCCACCTGACGCTTTGTGCATTTATATAATGTTTGAAGTTAGGATCAAGCTCCAAAGTCCTTCGTTTTACGTACTAAATCACCGCTAAAGTTAATCAGAATTCGGATATCACCAGATGCTTGTCCCCTCCAACCCTCCAATTATGACGCCTACATACCGTGCCGTATCGTTCAAACGCAGACTGACTACGTACGAGTCGATATTGCCACAACCAGTTCCAACTAACAATACAGGGGGGATAACTCTGCTTCAGTCTTGTTTCACCGGGTTGGGCGAGTTTGTGAAGTTACCGTAAAATGAGACACAGGGGTTCAAATAACTAAGGGGTGGGGATGGTGTGTGTGCGTGTGTGTTCATTGCGCTGTTATAAAGATAATGACATTAACTTAAATACCCAAACAAGCACCCTTTTCAGCCCCAGTACTCAAATATCATCCCCTTTTCAGTCCAAGTACCCAAACATCTCCCCTTCTCAGCACCAGTACCCAAATATCATCCCTTCTCAATCCCAGTACCGTAACATCTCCCCTTCTAAGCACCAGTACCCAAACATCTCCCCTTCTCAGCACCAGTACCCAAATATCATCCCTTCTCAACCCCAGTACCGTAACATCTCCCCTTCTAAGCACCAGTACCCAAACATCGTCCCTTCTCAGCCCCTTCTCCGTACCCAAACATCAAGACGTCTTTGCTCCAGTACCCAAACATCACCCCTTCTCAGCCCCAGTAACTAAACATTACCCCTTCTCACTCCCCGGCCAGTACTCAAACATCGCCCTTTCTCAGCCCTAGTACCCAAATACCATCCCCTACCTCAGTTCAGTTTCTGAGAGTGTACTCCTTGCCTTGTGAAGAACACTTACTTTTTATTATTGTCGCTTCTTACTTCCGATGCAGCCCACAGGTTTCAAATATTGCGTGAAACAAGTGATTTGCCTGTGCGTGTCAGTATGATGGGTACGATAGCCTGTTTGGACGACAATTGTACCAATTGCAATTGGATTCAGGTGGTGATCATATGTAAATAGTAGATGTGATTGTGAATTCCACATGATATCGGTATCCTCGCACCTTAGGTGTAGACAATTCAGCCACATACAAAGATGCCATGACTTAAACAAGTGTCGCCTGGGACGGTGAAAAACCCCACGTGAATTGGTGTTGCATGCTGGAATGGAATCGTACCTACTGCAAAGTGTTTATATACTGTATATATGTTACGGTGAATGTGTCAAGTCAGTGATTTTGTAAAATTCCTGAATCACTCGATGGTTTCACAAAATCACTGAAATTCCTAGGGATTTAACAAGATCCCTGAAAATCACAACATGTTTTTACATATTTCCTGAAATGAATATAATGTATTCTCAGTGTTTGTTTTGACAATATTGCTTGTAAATATTGCATTTGTAATTAGTAAAGATGAAAACGTATCACGAACAACACGTGAAAATGAAATCTCATCCTCCACATGCACATCGGTGACGTTTGAGAAGCAGTCGTTTCAATTTGTTAATTTTTAAAAAAAACACATAATGACTATTGGCACCACGGTTAGCCTTCTCCCGTGTTCTGCAATGGCATTGAATAAAACTAACATACCATATATATGTTTCGCACGTGCCCTGAGTGTTAACGTACAGAATACGTGTCACATATGTATCTTGCACAAGTGTTTACCTAAAGATACATACATTCAAACAGATCTAGACCGTTGTACATTACATCTCCTTGTCCTAGCCATATTTCAGGATATATATGTATCTATATATATTCTGAAATATGGCTGTGTATCCTGAAATATGGCTGTGTATGAGGTTTAATACCGTATCTTTATTCCTAGACCTAAGAAGGAGAAGTACTAGGTACTTAGTATCAGGCAATATAGTACTGAGGTGATGTTATATGGGTACTTGAGCTAAGAATGTGACGTGGTAATACTGCGGACAGTGCGGTGTGTTGCTTCAGTTGAGAATGTGATACATCACTACAGCTGAGAAGGGGATGTGATACAACCGCTAAAAATTGGATGTGTTTCTATAACTGTAAAGGGTATGTGTTGCTACAGCTCAGAATGCGATGTGTTACTACAGTTGATAATGTGATGTGTTATTACAGCTTAGGGAAAGGGAAAGGGAAAGTGTTGCTACACTTGAGAAGGTTTCGGGCACTACAGCTGAAAAAGAGATGTGTAACTTGACCTGAGAAGGAGGTGTGTTAACACAGCTGAAAAAGTGATGTGTTACTACAGTTCAGAAAGGAATGTGCAGCTACAGTTGGTGATGTGATGTCTTACTGGGGTTGAGAAGGGTTTGGGGCATTACAGCTGAAAAAGGAATGTGCTACTACAACGGAGATGGGGGTGTGAGAGTACAGCTGAGCAGTTAACGTGAATGAAATTAGGACTATGTTCCACATTATTGATGAGAATAACCACATTATTTTCCCTTTTCTGCAATGCAAATGTCCAGAATGAGGCATCTCTAGATTTTCCTCACTTTCAAGATCTCCATCTCACTGGAGCTATTTTAGTGTATTCTATTTATCTGTTTCTTTCAAAAATCCATACATTCAGAGACATTAAGCTAATGTTCAGTTATCGGCTCGGTAGTATCATTATACATGCAAAGGTACTCCATTGCAGTTCTGGGGAGAGCTCCGAGATACTACAGGTAGCGATATATAGTACGACATACAGAAGTCCAGTCTGCAGTCAGTTGTTATCTGGCGACTAAGTAATTAGTGGTTCTAGACTAGTTCCATATAGTCAGATGGCACGAACAAAACTACAGGAGTCCATTGACGAGAACCATGCTCACATCTGGGGCGTGATGCTGATCGTCTCCTTTACATTGGGGACCAGATTAATTACATTAGTGTTAGTATCACATGAACAGCTCATGTTTTAGTTTCGGTATCTTCCGTTTGGACTTAATTCGTACATGCGAGCATCGAAAACAGATATTATAACTGCAGACAGTAAATCTCCAATTCATACATTTGGAAAAACTGTCGTCTAAAAAATCAAGTACAACCTGAAAAGGGCTTTCTCAAGCGCCATACGTCTCCTGTCGGTTTGGCCAGTGAACCGTAAACCGTCAAGCTAAATAACCAGCTGTGACGCGCTCAGATGGTATAATTGGGTTGGTGGCAGCACCGACTCCATTATCGCTACCTGTTTCGTTATAAAGCGGAGCGTGACAGTGATACCCTGATCTTCAAACTATTGCTTTGCATACACCTGAGAATGAGTGTGTTTGAATTGAACTGTTGGTCGGCCGCGTAAAGATGTAACACACATGTACACTGATTCAAATAATGTCTATTCGTACTTAGCTCGAATAGAGGTACTTGTCACATTAGGTCCCGGGATTATATACACACTTGTTGACAAAACTTGACCAGCAGATGCGGGATGCAATGTATACTGTAGCAAAAATAATTATACATTCAGAAATATATAGACGCCATTTTGAGATGTTTGATTAAATCCATTACATTGTTCATCCTTGAAGTTTATTTCACAAAATGAATGCGTAAGCAAGAGCTATGACGATGGGTTTTAAATCAAAATGATACATAGCAATCAGTTTTATAAACAATAAATTATCATGGATAAAAGCGATTGCAATTAAAAAAAACCCCAACGATCCATTCTTATATCAAGGCCACGTGTACCGATACCTCCAGAGGACATGTGGCCACTGTCGATGAGTCTTAGGACCCATTATAATGAGGACGTATGTGCACGCACTCTCCCTCGGTATATATAGAGACTGCGCAACGCTCTCTGTCATCAGTCATCTCATCCCAGCACCATAGCAAGCTGAGTGAGGCCTCTGTTTTCACGTTTACCTTGTTTCCAGAATTTTCAAGCATCTTTTAAACGACTCATCATGGTAAGTACATTTTTCACCTGAAAATTGAACACAACTTTGGCTCTCAATCACAATCAACAATCGCCGAGATTTTTCAATGCGACAGATTTTCCGTACAAATAGACATAATTTATTATCGGTTAAGCAACGTGGCAAGGAAACCGTTTTAATTTCGATGTACAAACAGGGCAGAAATCTTGTGAACCACCGTCTGTCTTCCGCACCACGCCCCTGCCGTTTAAAGGGCAGTCCTTTTAAATATCGATCTTGCTATCGCTCCAGACATTTCTGTGTTTGGAATATGTAGCACGTAATTTCACTCTACAACATCGCGTTTTATTTAAGTGTATGGTGTACAATTTTAAACTGCAGTTTTCGCTTAGTCACCCAGTCACTCTTGTGAAGTTGTCCAGCATGTCTTCATCACTAGTGGGGCTGTAGATAACAAGCTCTGAACATCAGGCTGTTATGGGTACCTGGAACGATGCCGGGCGGGAATATCACTTTCGTTATAACGCACCGTGCGCGCAATAGAAATCGTTTTCAGAGAAACTATGTCGATCTTATGCCTTATATTCCTTATAAAGGCAAAAGTTGCAACAGTTAAGTCTGATTTTTATATTTGTTTTGACAATCGTAGTCGTTATTCGTTAAAGCGAATTATTTCCTTGCGATGACACGTGATGTACGAAAATGAAGACAGAAAATGTACATGACACTACACATGACTCGAAGTTGCACTAAGTAATGCCACGAGTCCTTGCGTAGTTAAAGCGCATGAGTCATACTCATCCTGCTTTCGAAATGTTTTGTAAATACTTGTACTTTTGAATAAGATGGATTCAAGCTGAGACGGCCATTGGGATTTAAAGAGCTCCATCTGATTTGAAAGCTGACCTAGTTTAACCGACTTTGTTGGTCGGGAGTACCACGACAAAGTTATTCAGTACACGATGGCAGTTTTTTAGTGGAAACAAATTAAGGTCAGAGTGAAACCTGGACGACAGTAACATCCGAGCCCAACTCCGAGTGACAATGTGTTGCTTTTCCTGCTCGACCTACATTCTAAACACGGTTACATCTAAATAGCAGCGCATCTGGTTTTTATTACAAGTAGCTGCAAGCTTACATCATTCAGTCAGCAGACGACCCTGTTCGGTACGACTTAGTGGGACGGACGTACATGGAGTTACATTAACCCACCCATTATCTCAGATCCCGTGTGGCTAATTGATGAATTACGCTTTATATTACGTCTAACATTTGCTTCTGCGTGTGGGGCCAATTATGAATTTTGATATTGTGGCTATGGCACTTCCATGTTATATTGCTTGAAAAAAACTGGCATTCCTTTTATTGTGTTGAAAAGTTGTAGCAAGCAGGTGAAGTATTTATCTGAAGGCAACACCATTGGTATTTGAACTAAGATTATTCAAATTTGGGAGTTGGTCAGCAACCCAAAGACCGTACTGGTCTCGGTGTGTATTCATGTGAACTCGGTGTGAGCGAGGCCAGTGTGCACAGCCAAGCAACATGTCCTTGATTTGTTAAACTCGCAGTAAGAAAACACCAACACTAGCTTGTTTGTTTCCATACCAGGCACCATGTACATTATCATTCACTGTCAAGCGTTTATATCATGTCTTAAAGTCATCACCTCGGTTTGTTGCCCATCGATGACTAGTAAAATGATAGTCAGTATCGATGTCGGTGAGTGCTGTATAACGAGGTTCGGCTATAAGGCGATAAGTGACGTTGCCAACAGGTCATTGTGGCTACATCAGTATCTGTTGCTGTGTGCTCCTACTTGTCTCACTGCATGCATAAAACTGGGTCATGACGTTCTTTGTCAACGTCTTGTGCTTGTGTTTTGAAAGGGACAATTATAATAATAGATGATGATATATTTTTGCGTATTCAGAGAAAGAGTCATTATATTTGATCCTCTTACATATTAAACTCTCATATTGTCAAAAGTGGGATTAAATATTCATACTAATATGTTGTACACCTATCTAATGGCTTGGGAAGAAAATTCTGCATTAAAAGGTGATACCGTGATGCGAACAACAGGACTTTAAAATCAATAAGGGAGTTGCACTTACGCAACTGTAGGCAGATTGTACGATGTAGCAGGTGATTATCAGATGCACGGTAACTGAAGCTTGCTTTGTTGCTTAAAGCCATACTCTGCAATATTCGGCCATTTAGTTACTTAAAAGTTGTATGTCAACACGCGTGTATCAGATGGTCGATGTTTTCAGGACTAACATGTATTGGTTTCAAGGGCATGCATAATGCTATATTTATCAATATTCGCCGACGACAGGTGGGCGTAGAGAAGTAGAGCCCTTTATCATAATGAATCTACTATTCCTGAGAAAACCTGCTGTTATTTCGGTGCAAGTCGGTAGCGAGTGAAGAATTCCCGACATACCAGTTGTGTTATTAGCATTTTCAGTGTGATAGGCAGCACCGTTTAAGTAATAATCCGGTGATCGCTTGAGACCTACTTTCATCACGTTCTGAACACGCAGTCTCGATATAACGTGATAGAGGCTGCTTTAAGCAGCCGGCGTTCTGGTTGACACGTATGAACGCCGAGGTTTCAAGGTATTTACCAACTGAGCACACCATCCTAGTTAAAGCAGTTTCAGCTTGTACATCACTGGTACTAGGACGGTTAATGACTCATTCGACATTTTCGTGGTGATTGGTTCATCCTGTTTGTTCAACCTACCGTATACAGAATAAGTGATGCATAGATAGATATATATGTGGCGACCCGTCTTTCATTCACACCCAAAGAAAAGGAGACTATCACATCTTTCCCAAATGTAATATAATGGGCCAGCGAGTTGCTGCACTTGACAACCGACACAGCCAAAAATGACAAGAGTCCTTTTTTGTCCTCAAGGTTAGCCCAATTTATCAGGTCTCGAAGACATTTGAGTTATGTGATCTACACATCACGTGTAGCTAGGGGCTATTTCTGTTTATCTGCGTCACATATTGCCTGTAGGTGCAAGGTGGTGATAAATCAAATGAGGGAATATTTAGAGGCTATTCACCATTACGCAGTATAGGACTGTCAGATGAAAGCCTTGCCCTTTTCAACCCAATAAATGATTATCAAATTTTTTCACGTGTATTCATATGTCCCAATAAATGTTAGGTTGTCAGGAATGAATAGACAATGGAAGCTGTCTAAACCGGCACCTGTTGAGACTGATGAAATAGTCCGGTTAGACAATGTGCCGGATTGTAGAGCGGATGACAATAAGAACAAACCGCGAATGAGAGTTTGCGCCGGCGTTGACAACTAACCGGATTGGACAGATACCGGATTGGACAGCTTCCATTGTATACATGTACATTGATGAAATCAGTCGATGAGGAAAGTAACGAAGTTTGAGAAATTTCGATGTTGATTTTAAATAATTTAAGGTTTCATTTAATATTTGTTTCCAGAGGGAATGTATCTCTATCCACGTCGGCCAGGCCGGAGTCCAGATGGGCAATGCATGCTGGGAGTTGTATTGTCTAGAGCATGGCATCCAGCCTGATGGTCAGATGCCCTCTGACAAGACCATCGGGGGTGGTGACGACTCCTTCAACACCTTCTTCAGCGAGACTGGAGCAGGGAAACACGTCCCAAGGGCCGTCTTCATCGACCTTGAACCCACTGTTGTTGGTAAGTGTCGTGGTTAAGAGTGATTTATAGCCTTTTCGATTATATTACAGGCTGTTTTCATTACTTTAAAGGTATTACACTAGATAATCATTAAATTGAGAAGTATCTAAAACATCAGGATGAATCTTTCGAGGAAAATGTTATTGATGATTGGATAATCTTTGGCGATTAATCGTCACCATTATTTAGGGGGGAAAGCAGAATCTATACGTCAAATGGACATATAATCATGGTCCATGTCTGTTCAACAGATGAGGTCCGTACCGGCACCTACCGCCAGCTGTTCCACCCCGAGCAGCTCATCACCGGCAAGGAGGACGCCGCCAACAACTACGCCCGTGGTCACTACACTGTTGGCAAGGAAATTATCGACCTTGTCCTTGACCGTATCAGGAAGTTGGCTGACCAGTGCACTGGACTCCAGGGCTTCCTCATCTTCCACAGCTTTGGTGGCGGCACCGGCTCCGGCTTCACCTCTCTCTTGATGGAGCGGTTGTCTGTGGACTACGGCAAGAAATCCAAGCTTGAGTTCGCCGTTTATCCAGCTCCTCAGGTGTCGACCGCCGTGGTGGAACCCTACAACTCCATCCTGACCACCCACACCACCCTGGAACACTCTGACTGCGCCTTCATGGTCGACAACGAGGCTATCTACGACATCTGCCGCCGCAACCTTGACATTGAACGACCTTCCTACACCAACTTGAATCGTCTGATTGGCCAGATTGTCAGCTCCATCACTGCCTCTCTCCGATTTGATGGTGCCCTGAACGTGGATCTGACCGAGTTCCAGACCAACTTGGTGCCCTACCCACGTATTCATTTCCCTCTGGCAAACTATGCCCCAGTCATCTCTGCAGAGAAGGCCTTCCATGAGCAGCTTAGTGTTGCTGAAGTCACCAATGCTTGTTTCGAACCCGCCAACCAAATGGTCAAATGCGATCCCCGACACGGCAAGTACATGGCCTGCTGTCTGCTTTACCGTGGTGATGTCGTCCCGAAGGACGTCAACGCTGCTATCGCCACCATCAAGACGAAGAGAAGCATCCAGTTCGTCGACTGGTGTCCAACTGGTTTCAAGGTGGGCATCAACTACCAGCCACCAACAGTTGTTCCCGGTGGTGACCTGGCCAAGGTCCAGAGAGCCGTCTGTATGTTGGCAAACACCACCGCTATCGCCGAGGCTTGGGCTCGTCTTGACCACAAGTTCGACCTGATGTACGCCAAGCGAGCCTTCGTCCACTGGTACGTGGGTGAGGGTATGGAAGAGGGAGAGTTCTCCGAGGCTCGTGAGGACTTGGCAGCTCTGGAGAAGGACTACGAAGAGGTTGGTGTTGACTCACTCGGCGAAGAAGGCGAAGAGGATGAGGGGGAAGAATACTAAACAGGACACGCCCATTTCGCATATTCCACTCGTCTGTTTTTCAGCTCAACACCATTTCCGTTCAGAAACGTTTATGTTGAAACTGTCTTTGTAATGCTACGATTGTTGTTGTTCACGTATTCGTTCATGTTGTTAAGTTTTGAATTGAAATTTTAAACTGGATAGATCTGAAAATTAAAAAAAAATCATGCAGGCGACATATGACTTTGTCTTGCGTTTTCCAAATCTGCTGAGAACAAAACAAAGTGCACAATTAAGGTGCTAGTTTGGAAGGGGTTGAACTGCGGCCAGGAGAAGCCATGGCTCCTTGTGAAAATTCGGGTTGTATAGGTCACAGATCTTTGACCGAGGCATGACGAGTTGCTATGGAATAGCCTTGCGGTGAAAGCGGTCTCTTGTCCCGTTTCGATACCTCTTGGTGATGTGATTGGATCATTGCCAAAAGCAGCGAAATACATGCCCATTGGCTCTCCATCATTTGTGGCTTGAATGTTGGATCATAACATCGATAGATGAATTGTCTGGTCCAAAATATTTAAGGACCATAAAGCTGTAATATTGCTCAGTGGGGCAACTGACACGCACACAATTACAGCTCATCCATATTTGTGAGATAGCACCTTCCACACACTGCGGACCTCCTCCGTTGTGTAGCGGTTAGAGTGTCAGCCCGGAGAACGGAAGGTTCAGGGTCCGGTTCGATCCCCGGTCGCGTCATACAAAAGACCTTAAAATATGGTACCAGTTCCCTGACTGGTGCTAGGCATTAATTGGTAAAACAAGGATTGGTCAGCTTTGAGTTCATGTGTCAGTTTTATAGAGTGTGGTATTCATACGTAAATGTGGCATGGAATCCTGGTGAACTAGCACTATAAGCACCAGCTTAAGTCTGGGCTAGCACAAACAGACACACGTACGCACGTCATCACGCGTGTGAGAAATAGTCTCACGTACGACGATATACACGTAGCCCATTTCACCTCACCCTACAGACAGTTCTCGGCGTACTTCTGTCTTTCAGTTTCTAACGTGGATACTTCAAAAGGATATAAATTTACGTGCTGACATTTTTGTCTGTGGGATGGGAGCCTCATTCTCGTGTACAATTATATAGCGTCAAGGCGACAACATCATATTCTCACTAAAATGTCCTAAATATTGGCTACGACTCCTAAATCGTCACATGTGTATCCCCGTTAGCCGCAGAAGGATCAGCTGATCTTGTGTTGTAACATCACATTGTACCTCTACGAATCTTATTTTGTCAACGTCTAGTTGATCTCAGTGTAGGAGCAGGCTTTAACCCTGGGTTTTGCCTCGTATCAAAATGGCACCATGATATTGTGAACACGTTGCTAAAAGTATTAGTAAATCTTCCACTCAAACCTTTTCCGCTTCGGTTTGGCCCTCATGCGTCAAAAGATTCGATCGCCCTTCTTACAGCCAAGAAGAGTGATTGGCCTTAGAAGTACTCACTCCTATTAGATATGCCAACTTATATTAGACCGACGAGATGTATGCAACTCTATTGTGAAGAAAGCTTTCACACACTTCGTGAAGGTGACTCGGTTCTAGGTGGGGGTGTTCATGTGCATACAGCTCAGATCACAATCAGTTTAAGCTAAGCAATATTGGGTGTAGAGGGTTCTTGGATGGGTGGCCGCGTTTGGCAACTTGACTCTTGAACGTTTCTGCTTCAGAAAGAAACACACGTGATTATGTGGTCTCACCTTGGGGAAGTGAGTTTGTTCTAAATTGCCTCTGTTCGCCCAGCGGTAAAATGGTACCCGGTGGCAATGTAAATTTTCTAGGCAGTCAGATTAGCTATGCCTAAAAGTTCCTAATCCTCAATTATTCACTAAACCGAAATTTGAATGTAGCTATAGAAACTAAACAAAATAGATGAGAACAGGAAATTGTCGACATGACGTGGTATTCATCATTAAGCTGCTAATGTGATGAACATGTTTATCTGGTCATGATCTTGCACGATTTGAAAGTGTATTGTAACTTAACAAGTCGGAGAGAGTGATATATTTACAAAATGACCGAATGAAAATTGATGAGCCAATGACTGGACATTTAATGGTGCGACTGCGTGAATACTATCCTCGAGTTACCTGGCAAGTGGCGATCTCGGACACTGCCCGGTGGGATAACAACCTTCCAGCGCCTCACAGACAGCTAGAGTTATCAGGGGTCATAAATAAGTGTCTGCGCTATGTGCATGCTGTTGGTGTGGAATTGGTATCATTATCTCTGAGCGTATAGTCGCACACCACTGCGTCCCGCCAAATGGCTGGAATATTGCTGCCTTCGACATTAAACAACAAACTAGATCAACGCGTGCTTTTTTCTCTCCAAGGCAATTTGCGAATGTTTAAGGCTGTACAATCACCTTACAGTGTTTGGCGGTTCTGAAATACCCAGGATCCTTGTTAACCGACAAGACGAAAGTCCGCATACTATGCCCTATGTACGTGTGAAGTCGTCAGTTGGTTACCATGATGGTTTAGTCTGGGATGCCACTGGGTACGGTCTTCACGTATTCGTCGCAATTTTAACCAGCATCTTTTCGTCATTACTATTCGGCATGTCCCGGATCGAGCTCGGAGCCTTGTATTTGGGGAATGTACAACAATTTATAGCAGTATCCTTGTTCTGATTGGTATATAGCATCACGTTACTCTGACTAACCTTGGTCCTATGGTCAATGGGGATTTGGCCATAGTGAGGGTTAAAGGCCACTGTGAACAGGTTCTCAGTTACATTACGGAGTGTAAGTTTACCTCGTAGAAATCTAAATTAATGCAGACCTCAAACGTTTGTCATCTGAAAACAACCTCACCCAACTCCCACACCCCGACCCACCTGCGGGAGCACGCACTGAATAATCTAAAAACATGAAAGGAGAAGAATGGGTTCGAACTCAGAAGTGTTGTTTATTTTGTGGTGTGACCAAGCGAGACAAATAAGCACATGTAATCGTGGCGCTTCAGACCACCTCGTATTCTCCCTACTTTTCACCAGTAACTTAAACTGACACAAAAAATGGGTGTCTCATAATAATATGTATAACAGATCAACATGTGCCTCGTATTCGGATTGCATTTCCCAACATGAGAATAGCTCTCACAATATCGTGCAAGGCTACAACACAAAACTCCCACCATGCACCAGCGGTCGAACAGGTCAGGAAACACATCCGGAAGACAGAAACAAAAGGACACTGTAGTAACACTAACCACAATTTGAGATCGACATTCGGGATATGTGTCGTTACAGATCTCCTGCCAGCAGTTTGAACTATATCCTCTTCCCGACACAATTGATAAATTATACCCTATGCTATGTCATGCCGGTATTTGGCTATTCTTACGCACTAATTGAATCTGTTCATGAAAAACTATATTGTTTGGAACAGCGTATGTATAATAGCATGCGAAATAGCATCGGTTTGTTATTATTATGCCAGACAGGTGCCCAACCACAACTCAGTGTTACACTTTCCGCCCATGCATTTTTCTACACACTAAAACCAAGTATACAGCAGTCTAAGTAAACTTACTCTCAGTGCTTTTCGTTGGAGTGTAACCAAAAGCACTGAGCCTCAGTAGTGGAGTGTAACCAAAAGCACTGAGCCTCAGTAGTGGAGTGTAACCAAAAGCACTGAGCCTCAGTAGTGGAGTGTAACCAAAAGCACTGAGCCTCAGTAGTGGAGTGTAACCAAAAGCACTGAGCCTCAGTAGTGGAGTGTAACCAAAAGCACTGAGCCTCAGTTTACTTAGACTGTGTATACATCAGGGAAAGCATATAGTCTCCCTTGTAGGATTCACTCTCGCCAGGGTTCAAATTAAATGGACTTATTTATTTCTATCAGAGCTATATTTTCATGGACCAATTTAAGCTTGAAGCCTCAGTTTGGCCTACTCATCAAAGGGCAGTTGTTTACAGCGAAGAGGAACATGACACAAGTGAGCAGTTGACAACAGGAACCAGGCCATTGATTAGAGTTGTCTCCCTTACATTCCTCTCTTGTTACGGAAACACGTTGCCTTAGTAGTAGAATGTTTGTAAATATGCTTGGACCGTTCTAGCGTCACTAGCTTTGAGTTATAACCCCGTCATTTTCATAAAACGTACAGCAATGAGTTACTACGGCGGTGCATACCAACAGCACCCGTACAGCGGCCAGCAGCAGCCTGCGTATGGGCAGCAGTATCAACAACACGCCTACCAACAGCCAGCCTACAACCAACAGCACCTGCGGCAGTACCAACAACAGTGGCAGCAGAGTCAGCACTACGGGCAGTATGGCAACTATTACCAACAGAATGTCTTCTCCGTTCAGGCACACCAGGTACACGTGTCGGAAACCATTGCCCAATACCCTTAGTATTCTGTGATAAAAACTGTCCGCGGTCAACGCCCATCAAGTGATAAGACAGTTGGGTCTCTGTCACTAGCTATCACCAAGGCAACACTATCGTTAGCCAGCTAGGTCGTCACTTGTCAACGTGTTATGGATGTCTAGATGAAATATATTATACAATGCACAAACCAGCGGCTGTGCATTTTATATTTAGTTATTATATTTCAGGCTTTCCAGTTCAACAGTGTTGATGAGCTTCGCCATGTGTTTATGTTAGAGATGTCCAAGAATCCTGAGAACCAAGTGAGTGCAAAATTCGGCAATATTCCAGTTATAAGGTGGCGTCTGTAAATAATCGAGTCTGGACCAGACAACCCTGTGATCAACAGCATGAGCATCGATCTGTGCAATTGGGAACTGATAACATGTGTCAACTAAGTCAGCGAATCTGACCACCCGGCCCCTCCTCGTATAACAAGCATTGTTGCCTTTTATGGCAAGCATTGGTTGCTGAAGGCCTATTCTACCCCACACCTTCATGGGTCTTGTACCAAGTAACACATCTAAATAATCCTTACATTTATTCACAGTACCATTTGTTATGTTCTGATTCACACGTTGAAACTAAAAAATTAAGCAGGAGGAGAACTAGGTGTAAAACTAACACACAGAAATTAAACATGTTAAATGTGATGCAATGAACAATTCCTTGAAAATAGGATGCTTGGAAAATCGAAAATTTTCTGTGCATCAGATGAGGGGGGCATAACATTCCATCACAGTACCAGCCTAACTCTACAAGTGCGATGTTATAAGACTACCTCACATTCAATGACGCTTTTATGATAGTTTTGAACAGTTTCTTTAATGATTCACATGTCTTGTTTGTATCAAGCTACTTATGGTAATTTTCTTTCTTTTTAGAATAGGAATGCAATTCAAGCTGAGGATTTGGTGAACATTCTGAACAACACACCAAGTATAAGGAATTACTTCCGAGGTAGGGAGACCACAAGTACTGGACAGACATTGTGGAGAAGCTATCACTTGTTGCATTACACTGGGTTAGGGGCAATCTTGTATTTAGGATGCATTAAGAATAAAGACATATGTATCAAAGTTTCAAACTAGTCATACTAGCAGTTGACAGCATCATTGTCTCAATGTTCATTATAGATATTTAATTTCCATGTGCAGATTGCCAATGGACAGCAGTAAAACTAAGAAACATAGAAAATATTCGGGGCTAGGATCTGTGATAATAATTTAAAATGCCTCTCCAAATTTTCCTTCAAACTGATTGTATTGAACTCTGCACTGAGGATATGTATCGGTTGCCATTTCAGTGAACTGGAGTCGTGAATTATGCAGGTAATTAAATTTTTTGTAAATATAATTTCAAGTATTTTAAAATTCTAATATTGTTCTATAATGTCCTCCATACAGTGCTTTAAAACATTTGAAGAGTTGTGAAATTGATGTGTACCGTGATTGACATGTGTAACAGCAAGTAAAGGAAGGATTAAACTGTCATCCCGTACATGGCATTAGATCTACACACCGATGGATTTCTCTGTGAATTTTGAAAATACCAGTCAACTTCCTTTCATTATGTAAGGAACTAACAAGCATACCACAGGTTTGCTTAGAATTAAAAGAAGTATCCAAAGTGTTCTCGGTGTAAAGTCTGTCCTAAAACTATGAATACTTGCAACCTTTCCTTCCACTGTTTATCTTGAGTATATCTGTGTCTTTTCTTTTCCAGCATAATGATCGCCATGTTGGATGTATCCTTGACATGGGACTCACTGACATGTCATGATGACACAAGATTCCCTGCTTCTAGACATGGATTACAGGATACACTCTAAATGTGGGAGTTATCTTGGGATTCATTGAAGTCACATGCAGTGTGTGTGTTTGTAACAGCTAAGTTTGGTATCCATGCAGTCTTTTCATTAGGGCTTTGTATTGGCAAATAAATTATGTTGCAATAAATTGTGATTGTGCTACCTATATTACTATACCTATTATGATATATTGGGTACTTATGTACAGTTAGTGCCACTTAAGATCAAACACATATCAATTCTAGATGTAGTTTCTTCATTATAGGTCTCTATGCATACATTATATGGTTCTGATAACAGTAATCTAGAAATTAGGATGCATCATCAGGGCTTCCAGAGTCTTTTTATAAATATATAGGATAACAGTCTCTCGTTTTGTTAGTGAATAAGGAAGAAAAACATCTACTATGAATGAAAGTCACTTTAGACTTTAATTTAGACCATAAAAATAATTACAAAAACTTCATTGATGTACTTTATGCAATATCAGTTCTCAGAAAAAAACAAAATGTTACAACTTGTATCACTTGAGAAGGGTATTGTGATATACTGGTATACCAGTAATACCATACAGTCCTACTTTTCATAGCGTTTACAATATGTGCCTGACTTTCAGTAAAGTCACACGTTTTCTGATTTGAAAGGTGTGTTTGTGCCTGACAGTCTGAGACAGGCTTTTCTGTTCCTGATTGTCCATTTGTTTTAAGATATTCTTAACATGGGCATTTTTTATGTATTTCAACCAATTTTAATCCTAATCCCATGAGTTGGAAAAGTGATCTGTAATCCAGCTAGTTTAAGTGAGTCTATTCTGCATGGTACAAAAATTTCCCTGAGCTTGTACAGAGATCCCAAGATGGCTTTATGCAGTGGGAGGAGTTCCTGGAGCTCCAGCAGTGTCTTGTGGCTTGGCATAATGTCTTCTGTCAGCACGATGCCAACCGATCAGGTTTCATCGAGTCGTGTGAGCTAGTCAGGGTCATCACTGGTCTGTTTGGTAGGTTTTTACTCAACATTCCTGAGGTCTATGGATAGTCACCTTCTTTACTGCACTGAATGTGACGTTTCAGTGCAGCCACTAACACTGTTACCAACCAATGCCACTTGCCTCTTGTATTTCCTTCATCTTTACAACTTCTGAAATGCCTTTCAAAGAAGACATACGGGACTTCCGGGTATGTGGGGTCCGGGTAAATGGGGTTCGACTGTATTCACTTTCTGTTTTTGTCTCTCAATTTTTAAGCTGTCATGGTGCTTTTGTAGCTTAAAATGGAACCATAGGTGCAGCTATGAAATATTACAAAGAATTGAAGAAATTTTAAAATCAGATCTGGCAAACTTTCTTTGTATTCTTTTCAAGTTCACCATGAATTGTTTTATTTTCATCCTATTATTTTTGGTGAATTGAGGTCTGAAAATAGAGTAAAATATATTGCCATTTTTATATCCCATATATACATTGAAAAATCACAAAGCTAATATCATCCATGGGGTAACTACCTTTATGAAAAAAAGGCTTAGCTTACACATGATTTTTACTATTAAAGTTGGGCAGGCTCTCAATACTGTCTAAATACATGTATAAAGCTTTGCACCCTATCAGGCGTACATGAAAAAACATGGCTTGCTGTGCGTCTGTCATTTGTCTTATGGTTTTGTGCACATGATATAAAAATGATCAATCGTTAAGGCAAATCAGTCCATTTTGTAATAAACTTGTGATCTAACCCTTTGTCTTTTTTTCTTGTGAGTATATTGATTCTGTTTTCATCATTCCTCTTTTAGTTCGAAATATAATGATGTGTACATCTCTCTTCCTCGCAGGTTATCAGATTTCACAAGAGGCTCTGACAACAATATTGAAGAGATACTCCAGGGTTGTTCCCCCTGGGCGGTGTCTGGTGGCTTTTGATGACTTTGTGTCTGTCTCAGTGAGACTACGGGCATACACTGGTGAGGCCTGTGTCAGTGATAAATGTAGTAAAATATATACTTCTCAGTAGGTAGGTCAGTATAGGCTGTATTCAATGCAGGCTGCATGTTCAACTAATCACTCTTTTTCTCATCTACATTATTTCTGAGAGTCTACACATATTTAAGAAAGGTTTTGATGAAATACCTAACTTTAGATTAATATCATGGAATGTAAAGAGCTCCATTTATTTCTGCTTTCATTTTTTAACTGGAAGATTGCTGAGATCAGCCTGAAATAACATACATTGTTTGCCTTTCATTGTTTATTAGGTACTGGTATTGTTGTTGTTCTTTGTTTCAAGATGCCTTCAGGAAGAGGGATGCCCTGACCAATGGAGGGGAGACAGGGAGGAGCATGTTTGGCTATGATGATGTGAGTTGTTTGTATGTGTATGACATAAACAGTGTGCTGTATACTACAGGCAGTACCATCATTATATGGCATGTTTGGCTATGATGATGTGAGTTGTTTGTATGTGTATGACATAAAGAGTGTGCTGTATACTACAGGCAGTACCATCATTATATAACATGTTTGGCTATAGTGATGTGAGTTGTTTGTATGTGTAGGACATAAACAATGTGCTGTATACTACAGGCAGTACCATCATTATATAGCATGTTTGGCTATGATGATGTGAGTTGTTTGTATGTGTATGACATGAACAGTGTGCTCTATACTACAGGCAGTACCATCATTATAAAACATGTTTGGCTATAGTGATGTGAGTTGTTTGTATGTGTAGGACATAAACAGTGTGCTGTATACTACAGGCAGTACCATCATTATATAGCATGTTTGGCTATAGTGATGTGAGTTGTTTGTATGTGTATGACATAAACAGTGTGTTATATACAACAGGCAGTACCATCATTATATAACATGTTTGGCTATAGTGATGTGAGTTGTTTGTATGTGTAGGACATAAACAGTGTGCTGTATACTACAGGCAGTACCATCATTGTATTGCATGTTTGGCTATAGTGATGTGAGTTGTTTGTGTGTGTATGACATAAACAGTGTGTTATATACAACAGGCAGTACCATCATTATATAACATGTTTGGCTATAGTGATGTGAGTTGTTTGTATGTGTAGGACATAAACAGTGTGCTGTATACTACAGGCAGTACCATCATTGTATTGCATGTTTGGCTATAGTGATGTGAGTTGTTTGTGTGTGTATGACATAAACAGTGTGCTGTATACTACAGGCAGTACCATCATTATATAACATGTTTGACTATGATGATGTGAGTTGTTTGTATGTGTATGACATAAACAGTGTGCTATATACTACAGGCAGTACCATCATTATATAACATGTTTGGCTATGATGATGTGAGTTGTTTGTATGTGTATGACATAAACAGTGTGCTCTATACTACAGGCAGTACCATCATTGTGTAGCATGTTTGGCTATAGTGATGTGAGTTGTTTGCACATGTATGACATAAACAGTGTGCTATATACTACAGGCAGTACCGTCATGATCAGAAGATGTTCAGTGTTACATGTGTTCTATCATAAACTGCAGCTTACTTCAGTGAAAGACACTTTACTAGGTGGATAAGTGGCTGAAAGTCCTGAGATTCCAGAATCAACTTTTCAGACATACACAGAAAATATATTCACATGTTTCAGTTCCTGAGATGTGTGATGTGCCTGTGATATTCTTCAGCCAATCCTATGAGACCTTCATTAGATGCAGTAAGTGTGGAGACAATCCAGCAAACATGTTTCTTAACATATGGACACAATAAGTATTACAACTCTATTATATCCCTGACATTCACAAGAAAGATTTCTTGGATTCCTGACTGTCTGGACCCATTAAGATCATGGTTGTACTGTAATTGATCTTCAGTAACCCATGCTTGTCGCATCAGACTACCAACAGGTCAGTCTTGCAGACTTGGTTGACACATGTCATCATAACCTAATTGTGTAGATCGATGGTCATGCTGTGTGGTCCAGGGGCCCATTTCACAAAACTCTCGTAAGCCTAAGATCTCGTAACTTTCCTTGTAGCATTCCAGCTTCCTATGTTTCAGTATAGGAGGTACCAATGCTACGAGAAAAGTTACGAGACCTTAGGCTTACGAGAGTTTTGTGAAATGGGCCCCTGATCCTGTAATTTACAGACCACCGTTGTACAGCTGGAATATTGCTGTGTGTGGCATAAAACTAAACTCGCCACCTGACTGCCTGAACATGACCCAATCGCTGTTACTCTTTCAGGCAGACATATGACCTCCAAACCCAGGGAAACATGTTAATTTCCTACTGCCTACCAGATAACCAGTTGTTTTAAATGTCAAGCTATTTTAGTTTCCTGTAACAATATAAAAGTGTATAGTTAAGGGATGGCTGTCATAATGGCATTCTTAAAGATCATTTATCTATCATTTTATTATTATTATTTTTATAATAATTTAATAATATAATAATTTGATAAGATAATAATTTATCTATCTAGTGGAGCTAGAAACTGTCACTTGTCCAAGTACAAACCAGGACTTGAAACTGACAAGAGTTTTCACCAGTTTCCGTCAGATCCAGTCGTCAGAGAAAAATGGATGTAGTTTGTTTGCAACCATCCTCGATATCTCCAGGGTATACGTTCCGATAAGTCTCCACTATACCCCGGATATATCAAGGATGGTTTGCAACCCACAGACATAAAAACATGTCATTTGTCCATGTGTATGTATGTTTGCCTAATTACATAATGTGGCAGAGACGGGACTCAGATGCATGAGTCATAAATCAATTTATTTTGTTTATGGCGTGTAGCCTGATAGGTGTTAAGATCAAATTGCATGTGGTCAATGGTTGAAGCTGTGTATTGCATATTGTCTTTAGCAGACAGGCAGGCAGACATATAGGTGTCAGTAAACCAGACATTGAGCTTTCTCAGTGAAAGAAGCTACTTACCACAATTAACAATTTTTTTATGTAATGAGCAGATTATTCACTTGTTTGTGTACACAACCAAGATTAGACTACTGCTCATGACCTTGTACTCTGGGCATGCATACTGTTCAAGCTCCGCGAACCTATTCACTGTGCATGCGTTTTGGGCACAGCGCAGCAGAGCTGTTGAAACCACTTTTTCCCCCAGCACTGGGAGAAATTTAGAGAATCGTTTGAACTCAGATTTCACGGACTTTTTTTTCAGCGCATTTTTTTCAACTTTATAGGTTGAATCTGCATTTTTGATGATTTATTTCGGTAAGAGCATACCAAAAGGTATCAGAATCTGCAAAGTTGTGTTGCATGTGACCTTTAATCAAGATATATATACTGGCTGGTTTCAATTTTAAGTGTAACAGTTTTTGCTGTGTTTTTTAAACATTTGTAAAAACTAAGTGAAAAATGAGTTTACTATTTATGAAATATGTTACATACAATTCTTTAATGCTTGAAAGTATATGTTTAAATATCCTTGGTATTTCTTTTTTAATGACTTCTGTGAGTTACTGCTGCAAACATTACAGATAGTAAAGTCAGAAAAGCCACAAGGAAGGACAGTATTTTGGACAGTATTTTGGACAGTATTTTGGACAGTATTTTGGTCATTTGTTGACTTTGACTTTGTTATTTGCTGATTAATTTCAGATACTCACCACTGAAAACCAAAGATCATGATCCTCAAGCAGACATTCATCTTGGGTCATGTGTTGATGTGGTGGTTCTATCAGAGATGGTTGGAGATACTATGAAGGTGTCAGAGGCTTCTACTTCTCATGAAAAACGACAAGTCTAACACTAGAGAAATTGAAGGGATATGTCTCCCTGAAATGGTGTCCTTTTATGAATATACTGAAAACATGCTGATTCAGCCTTAAGGAATATTCAGCATGTTTTGTTTTTCTACTTTACTGTAACTGTACTCATAAATGAATGTGATGAAAAATGAATATCAGTTAGGGGGTTTATGAAGTCCATTCATCTGTAGCAAGGTACGGGGACAAAGCCAGGATCAGTTGTTATTAATAATATTGCTTGTCATACATGGCGATAGAGCAAAGATCAATTGTTACTAATAACATTGCTTGTCATACATGGTGATAGAGCAAGGATCAGTTGTTATTAATAATATTGCTTGTCATACATGGCGATAGAGCAAGGATCAGTTGTTACTAATGCAATCATTCGTTGTACATCAGCAATAATGTGGACATTATAGCATGTCAGAACAAACTTTGTAGTAAGCAGTGATAGAGACTTGTGTACGTATTGCACCTCATGAGAGGGCACAGTGATAGTGATCTCGATATCAGAACATAAATTATTTTTACGAAGAATGTTCATTATGTTGATTATTATTCACGTTTGCCTTATCACAACTCTGGAAATGGATTATGTCCTTTCTAATCTAAACCTTCAGAATACTCTTTTGGATAAGACTGGTGATCTCACACTTTGCTGTATGAATTGAGGGATAATAATACATAGAAAAACTCTTAATACATTGTAGATGTATATTATTTCTGGACTATGTTCTTTGTTTTACCTCTGTGATGACTGTTATTGACTTACCAGCTGCTGATCTGGCAACTTAATACAAAACAATAGCATAACAGATACTTTTAAGATTTATCTGTTTTAAGGTATTTCTTGATTTTGGAAATGATGATTAATGCCTTTATTCATGTTGTATCTGTGAGATATTATGAGTGGGATAAGTTGTATCCATGGCAATTGTTGACAGTATAACTCTTTTAATGAATAAAATGCTGTGTGTAAAATATGCCCCAGAGACCTGATATTTGTGTTTTCTGCTGCCCAGCTTGTACTGAGGAATCTACTGACCATGCAGTCAAACTGAAAGTCAAATTCTCTGTCATTCTCATATTGTGGAAGTACCAAGGTCAGGTTACATGGTTAATTAGGAAGCATTGTAGAGTCTGTGTGTTTCAGGTTTTTGGGTGTGACCCTCACCATGTTGATCTTGATGTGAACTGTGAAGGTGAGGGTCACCCATGCCTTGCAAAATCTGTGGATTGGAGTGATATCAGTTGTGTGACCAACTTTTAGTACCAGGTCATTATGACCTACATTTCGTGAGGGATTTGTATATGCAAGAAATTTAAGGAATGCTAAACGTTACTTAAGCCTTGGCCAGAACTGCCTTTTACCCATGTCAGATTTAAGTGGAATAACAATTGTAAGTAGTTTTTCACAGCTTTTTTGTGTTTGACAGTGTAACTATATAGAGTACTTTTCAGTATTAGCTTTGAGTGTGTTTACCTTATAAAGCATTAAGCCACTGTGATGGACTGACGCCTTGTGAAACCCCTGAAACCTTTGTCATTATTTTGATAATAAGATGATGTAGGCTGACACAGACACAGATGCTTTGCCATTGACAAAAAGCGAGTTGTCTGTTTTTGTAAACCACTTTTACAACACCCAGTTTCGAAAAATGATCTGGAACCTTGCGAGTGTCATGAAAAGAAATAATTTATTGGAACAATTTATTTAGTGCACGGTATGGAAGCTTGCTGCACGTTATCTGATGTGTCACATAGAGGGTGGAACAACAGTATTTAGAGAGTTGGCCAGTGCAGTGATATTGAACAATTACCTACATTGTCTGTTAACAACACTTCATCAATAAACAGATAAAAACAGCACATCGTTTGTGAAGAAATACAACACATGTTGATGAGATTTTAAGGCACAGTCTTGTGACGCAGATTGAGTGGGTAAATGTTGTAGACAACACCTTTATGGGGTGTACCAAAGGGAGGCTTTGCCAGTGCAAATTGTTAATGTAAGCAAACTAGCAGGATGAAGGTTCTTCTTCCATGTCCCACATCGTTACAGAGAGGTGGATTACCTCTGGTTTATTCTGTATCTGAATAACCATGGTGACTGGGACTTGCAGAATTGCTGGCATGTTTGAAAGGAGAGTTACGGTGTGTATATCTATACACCAGGATTGTAAACAATTACATCCGAGAGCATGGATGTTTGGTTGGTTATCTGCTCCAGGCAGACTACAATACTGCATACGTTGTCTTCCACGTACAGTCACACCGTGTTAATGTGAACAGTGACTGTACATTATCTCTGGTGCTTGTTGACTAAAGACAACAGAACCGTGGCTACAGATCCCAAGTAGTGACATCAGCCCTGCTAGTCTGTCAAATTTTTGAGGGACAATGTCCCTTGGTAATACAAGAGGTCATTTTAAGTATTCGTGACATTTGTGTGTTTGTATCAACACACCATCCTATGAACCTCTTCTTAAAGATCACACATACTCTAGTTGGGTACAAATACAAAATCACTTGCTGACATCGCTATAAATGAGACCCCGCCATTAAAACTACTCATTTCGACCTTTAATTAACTTAAATCGACCTTTTTGTCAACAGTGCATGATTCTCAGTTGCAAACGAAATTTCAACCAATCAGAGCGGCGCGTCTCCGTGACGTACTTGTAGGTATAGAAATGAGGGGCTGTGCAGTATTCATCTACATTTCAGGGGTTAAACTATTTCGTTTACAGGTTTGTACAAACCTGAAATCGCGAAAGCTGTTGAGAAAAATTGAAAGCAATATGTTCTCACAATCTACCATCATTTAGTTTTGTCTCCTGCTTTGCCTAGTTTTCGAGTTACAACCCTTGTTTTCATAGACGATTCTGTCAAAATCACTTGGTGTCGCTGGGTTGTAGTCCGTGTTAGGTGGTATAAACCTACACGTTATTTGTCATCAATCAATTGATACTCAGTTAAAGGTCACATGCAACCAAAAAATCAAACATAATTAAAACACATTTATCACTTATTCATGACATATAATATACATTGCTGCTTTTAAAAAACAAATAAACACAATTATAAGCGTATAATCGCGGTTCAAAAGTGCAATATTTTGTACTTTGGCTTACTTCCCCCGAAACGAAGCCCTCGGGAGACCGAACCCAGTCATAGCGGGTGGATATGCATTCAAGTGTAACGACGGCTTCCGATTGGCTGTTTCATTTGCTGATATGCTGAGGGTTCATTGTGTGTACAGAAAGATGATCTGTTTGATGGGCATTTTAGTCACAAGAAAGTAAGATTCTTTATGGATAACAACTTCTTTTTGTGTACTTGATGCGTCGTTTCAGTATGGATTCATTTACTGTTGTCAAACAAAATCATATACACGAAAAGAAGCCGTTATCCATGAAGAATGTATATAGAGATGTTGGGTTTGGAAAATACATGTTCTCTGAATTTGCACTCGATCCAATAAAAAATCATGTCAGTAGAGATAGTAAACTACTGCGTGGCTGGAAACTGTCGTTCGTCCAAGTACAAAGCAGGACTTGAAACTGACAAGAGTTTGCACCAGTTTCCGTCAGATCCAGTCATCCGAAAAAAATGAATGTAGTTTGTTTGCAACCCACAGACATAAAAACGTCATGTGTATCACACGTGCCTAATTACATAATGTGGCAGACACGGGACTCGGGTGCACGAGTCCTAAATCAACTTATTTTCTTTATGTCGTATAGTCTGATAGGTGTTAAGTTCAAATTGCACGTGGTCAATGACTGAAGCTGTGTATTGCATGTAGTCTTTAGCAGACAGGCAGACAGACATATAGGTGTGAATAAACCAGACATTGAGCTTTCTCTGTGACTGAGACTGCTTACCACAATTAGCAAGTTGTTTTACGTAACGAGTAGATTAATTACTTGTTTGTGTACACATCCAAGATTAGACTACTGCTCACGACCTCAGACGCTGGGCATGCATACTGTTTCATGCTCCGCGAACCTATTCACTGCGCATGCGTCATGGACGCAGAGCAGCACAGCAGTTGAAACCAGTTTTCCCCCCAGCGCTGGGGGGAATTTAGTGAAACGTTTGAACTCCGATTTCGCGGGCTTTTTTTTCATCGCGTTTTTTTCAACTTTATAGGTTGAATTGGCATTTTTTATGATTTGTTTCGGTAAGTGCATACCGAGAGGTACCAGAATCTGCAAACTTGTGTTTTACGTTGCATGTGACCTTTAATGAATTTATAACAGGTATAATTAGTGGTAACGCCACTTAGATTACCCGACAAAGGCCCCCATTTGGCATTTCTTATGTCTAGATCGATCAAAGGATTAACCGATAACACGCTGACTGATTAATTAGTTTTATGCGGATTTAAATGGGGGATTTGTCAAAAGGTAGAGTTTACTAATCTATACAGAATACACTCTGTCGTGTCTGTGTCTATGTGAAAACAACGCCCTTCTTTCAAAGGATTAACCGCCAATACACTGATTGATTGCTCATTATTGGCTAACTAAATAACTTTTTAAAAAGAATGACGCACATTATGCAATTAGTTGCCAGGTGTGCTATCTTGGGTAACCAATGAAACTATACAACAATGTGAAAAACCTGAAACGATACATCACGTTTTCGTATATTAGACTGTTAAAAGACACATCACTTGGGAAATCTGCAGATGAATCATATATCACTCGTTTTTGTGGATATTGATGGATACATTCCTCGAACAAGGTAATAGGTAATTTTAATATTTTCATTTTTATTTGTATTAAGTTGTCGTAGCTTTCAACAGGATCATTGTTTTCGTCTTGAAGTGTTATGATGCAGACGTGTAGTATTCAGGCTTCCACAACGCTCACTTCGCACACACTAACAACCAATTTAAGCACAAACTACGGGGTCCGGTGGAAATCTGTGCATAGTGACACCATCACCTTACCCCAAGGAACAATTGACGGCAATACAACAATTTGACATGTTTTTGATGACGTCGAAAAATCAGCAAAATGACGAGCTTCTACACATTTTCTATACATTGAACTGAAATTCGTTCCCTCTATGGGTTCTGGCGACAGAGTTACGTAACCTGTCTGCGGTTTCGTTTGCATGCGAGAGAGAAGCAGACGGCTTTTGAGCACTTGGTATTAATAAACCACAAGTTTTTTTGTTTTTTTTAAATGGTGTTCCGTTTATGAATAACCAGAAGTCTCTCATATGCAGTGATAAAAAGAGTACCCCAAAAAGTGGGATCACACTTTTTAGGTAAAGTGCAGGCTAGCAATTCTCGAAAGTTCGTAGCCCCACGAACTTCTTAGGCCTATTTGTAACACATTACGTACGATCCAAGTTACTACTTCTTAGGGTTACGAACGTTTCGAGAATATATAGCCCAGGTTCTAGCTTTTTTGTTGGGTTGAGTCCTGGATTAATTTGAACCCCACCTTTAGAGCTGGGCACCTCAAAATCCAGAATCCAAAAGCAGCCATCTAACCTGCTCAGCCAGGGATTAATTTGGGATTACACTTTCTCTGGTACTGGTACCTCATTTGGTTTCAATACCGAAGTAGTAATCATTATAACAACGGGGACTACTTATGATTATGAGAGTGAGAAGTTGATTCAGTTGTTGTTTTAGGCCGCACTCAGCAATATGGAAGTCAAAGCAACAAAGCCTGCAAAACAAACAAGATGCTGACATCTTAGGCAACGTCCACGCGATTCGGTTACGATGAAAGTGAACGGTGTCAGTATTTAATGATAGACTGTTAAACAACTTTTTTATTTTTAGGACACAAATTCTGCAAAAACAACACAGAGTTGATATGGTGTTTTGATTATGATCAGCGTTTTAACGAGTGTTTTATGTTTATACTTTTTCCAGTTAGATTGTAACTCATCAGCCTGCCTTTGAACCAAACGGACCATACGGGGTACTTAGGCCTAATGTCAATAGCTGGTTCGTCTTGTTCGACTGGATGTCTTCAAATCTTCATGATCAGAAAACTGGAAAATGCCAAGAGTGGCAGTAAACATGCATTCATGATTGCACATTGCCAGTCAGTAGGCAGTCTGAAAGTGTGAGCCAACCCACGCTGTGTTCCCTATTGAGGACCGCAACCGAAGAAAGGTATACCAGTGGTTTGCTTTATGGCCGAATGATTTTCGCGTAACTGGAAGACGGCTGAAAACCATTCACTGACTGCAAGAACGTGTAGCAAGAAGTCATTGTGTAGCCTACCAGATGTTTGAAGATAACATTATTTCAGATGTCCCAGTTGTAGATACCTGTCAGACTGCCAGTATGAAGACTGTGTGTTTGATTGCGGTTGTGCTTGGTGTTGTTGCTGTAAGTATCGCCAAGTAAAACATGTAACGTTTGTGGAACAACCCTCAAGACGTTTAAAAGGGCAGTAATGCTTGAGGACTAGAGTTCCGACTGATTACATATAGATACTGACCAACGTGTTCTCGATAAAACGTCTTTCAGTGGCCTTGTTTCACAAAGCACTTGGGTGATCGTAAGTCAGTAACATAACCTTAGTGCAATGTTAAAGAATGGGGAGTTAAAGTTAACCTTAGCAAATGTTGCTTCGAGAAAGGAGCTCCTCATTTTGGCATCGGCAATCTTGTCATTTCTCTTGTCCTACTTCGTCGTCCTGAATATCTGAGCAGTGTTTTCTTAAAAACCTCTCTGTTTACTGTTACAAAAACTAAAGAGTTTAGAGGTCCTTCCAAGCGATATGTGCTAGTCCTGTCTGAGAACATTCTAGCAACAGAATTTACTTTTTAAAGTTAAGAGCATCCGTACAGTTACTTTGTATGTCTGCTCTGGAACATATATGTGGATGGCCGCGAAGATTCAATAATTACAGTATTTCTTTTGTTAGTCATGCTGAGTTTTCATTCTTTCTTTGTATCCGAAAGATTTTTGACAAGCAGTCGTTATGTTTAGTGTGATACGTGGACGACGCCGTCCATGATGTATCAGTGTCGCACCAACGCTGACTGCAAGCAGCAAGAGTGCTGTGTTCTCTCACCAATTATCAAGAAACGACAGATATTACTGGATCCTTTCTACGCCCATACATGCGACGCGCTGAAAGACGAGAGCTCCGATTGGTGCATGATCCGGTCCCAGTATTCTCCTATCGCCCGCCATTACACCATGTCCTGCCCGTGCAAAGCTGGCCTCAGCTGTAAGAGACCGGACGTCCCTATGTCTGGATATGGAGACAGTTTTGGTAAATGTGTGAAACAATAATATTGCAAATACATGTGAAATGCTCAGTTTGTTATCAGTTTCTTATTTTTCCCCATGTGTTACTTTTCTTAGTTTTTCACTATCAAATTTAAACGTCTTGCACACGCATAACTTTTGGCTTTTCTCCCTCATCAAGAAGACACGGTCATTACACCTCGTTGTTATTGACTCACTCATACCTCCTATAATGTGACTTTAGTTTCATAATCGTATAAACACGCCGCTGCCCATTTGGGAATTCCAGGAACAGGTCAAAACAAGATGAGGTTGCTTATTACCCCAAACAAGGTGACGCCAGGTTGTTGGTTTGCTTGGACGCGGGAATGTAGAGAGAACATAGCTTTCGCCAATGGGAATCGCGCGAGGGTATACTTGCCAGAAGGTTTCAAACTGTATGTCTACTACCAGTTGTCAAATTTCCATTTTGGGGGAGCGGTGGCTGAGTGGGTTAAATTGCTAACTCTGAGTTTTAGCAACTAAGTGCCTTACTATGAGAGTGTGGATTGGAACCACGAATGGGATTCACCCCAAACATGTACTTGGGATATGCACTTTGCATTAAAAGTGTTATCCCAAATATAACACATGTTGCATTCAATATTCTGCCTCACTGACTTGAACTCACGCGTTCATATGAAGTGGATGAGGTCATTGCCAACCATTTGTCCAAGAGCGTTCGTTGTGTCTGCTCTCGGAAGGTAGTTCAGGATGGTGGACAACAGATGGACGATAAAGTCAACTGTTGAGTTGGAGACAGTAGCAGCAATGTTTATTATTGCTTGGTCTAATAATGGTAGAAATGGTAAACACATGAAAGAACGCACATCTGTATCGAGTAGCCAATGTTCCCGATGTGGAGACCCGCTCTGTCAGTCACACACATTCAGAAGTCGGACGGCGATTCTTCATCGTCGACGTAGTCGTTGGTGAGTTGGTGGCCCTGGTCGACACCCCGACTAGTCGCACAATCCGTCCACTTCTGTAGATGATCTCGGCAGTCTCGTCCGACTGATTGGTCTCTCTGACTGACCATATCAGCCAGATCTTATACACAGGGCCAGTACGCCACGTTCTACAAGGTTACCGACTTATACACAGGGCCAGTGCGCCACGTTCTACAAGGTTACTGACTTATACACAGGGCCAGTACGCCACGTTCTACAAGGTTACTGACTTATACACAGGGCCAGTACGCCACGTTCTACAAGGTTACCGACTTATACACAGGGCCAGTACGCCACGTTCTACAAGGTTACCGACTTATACACAGGGCCAGTATGCCACGTTCTACAAGGTTACTGACTTATACACAGGGCCAGTACGCCACGTTCTACAAGGTTACCGACTTATACACAGGGCCAGTACGCCACGTTCTACAAGGTTACCGACTTATACACAGGGCCAGTACGCCACGTTCTACAAGGTTACTGACTTATACACAGGGCCAGTACGCCACGTTCTACAAGGTTACTGACTTATACACAGGGCCAATACGCCACGTTCTAAAAGGTTACTGACTTATACACAGGGCCAGTACGCCACGTTCTACAAGGTTACTGACTTATACACAGGGCCAGTACGCCACGTTCTACAAGGTTACCGACTTATACACAGGGCCAGTACGCCACGTTCTACAAAGTTACTGACTTATACACAGGGCCAGTATGCCACGTTCTACAAGGGTACTGACTTATACACAGGGCCAGTACGCCACGTTCTACAAGGTTACCGACTTATACACAGGGCCAATACGCCACGTTCTACAAGGTTACTGACTTATACTCAGTGTCATGTATATACGTAAAATCCGCCTGATAGCGTTGAGAATTAAGGGTCCTGTCCGGAGGGGCTCATGATAAGAGAGGATACACCGAATGTTTGTTGAAGTACATTAAACAGACAAAGGAGGTGGAATGAGTGAGTCATTGAGTGAGTGAGTTTAGTTTTACGCCACATTTAGCAATATCCACGCTATATGGTGACGGTCTGTAAATAATAAAGTCTGAACCTGACATTCCAGTGATCAACTGCATGAGCATCGATTTGCGCCATTGGGAACCGATGACATGTGTCCCCGTGTAGTCGCACGTAGTCGCCTTTTATGGCAAGCATGGGTTGTTGAAGGCCTATTTTACCCCAGTTCTTCACATGTCCAAAGGTGATAGAAATTCTGTGCACTTTGGGCATGTATTGAAACAACTATAGATCGTATGAATAAATGAAGAAACATTGAAATGATTTAGCCTTTGGCACACTCGTGACAAGTTTACATGGGCAGTGGAGAGTGAGTCATCCAAGAAGGGTCAAACGAGCAGCAAAATGAAAAAAAGGTCAAAATGACATTTTGGCCATTTGTCGCGTTGTCGTGCTTTGAAGTATTTTTCACCTAAAGACGACATAGCGACAGTTTTCAATGTCAGCATATGTCGCATTTACATAATGATATGTGTGAAAAAAATACTGCAGACTGTCGAACATTGCGGCATATTAGGGGTGTACATGCGCAGTGCGTTAATTAGTCTACGCATGTAGAGTAATAGTTATACTCTATTAAAGGTTGCCTATGATACCCCCAGTGGTTTCAATGCCGAAATAGTAATGATTATACCAACGGGGACTACGCATGATTATGAGTGTGAGTAGTTGATTCAGTGGTTATTTTACGCCGCACTCAGCAATATGAAAGTCAAAACAACACTGCCTGAAAAACAAACAAGATGCATGATTCCCGTGCAATAAATCTGCATGGGGTTTGCAGTTGGTTCCCCCAAGTCATTGGAGAAATTCACCTTCGATGTAACCATAATATATACAGTGACGGATTTGTTACCCTTAAAGGTCACATGCAACGTAAAACACAACTTTGCAGATTCTGGTACCTTTCGGTATGCACTTACCGAAACAAATCATAAAAAATGCCAATTCAACCTATAAAGTTGAAAAAAACGCGATGAAAAAAAAGCCCGCGAAATCGGAGTTCAAACACTTCACTAAATTCCCCCCAGCGCTGGGGGGAAAACTGGTTTCAATAGCTGTGCTGCGCTGCGTCCATAACGCATGCGCAGTGAATAGGTTCGCGGAGCTTGAAACAGTATGCATGAACAGAGTCTGAGTTCGTGAGCAGTAGTCTAACCTTGGTTGTGTACACAAACAAGTACATAATCTACTCGTTACGTAAAAAACCTTGTTGATTGTGGTAAGCAGTCTCTGTCACAGAGAAAGCTCAGTGTCTGGTTTATTCACACCTATATGTCTGTCTGCCTGTCTGCTAAAGACAACATGCAATACACAGCTTCAATCATTGACCAGTGCAATTTGAACTTAACACCTATCAGACTATACGACATAAAGAAAATAAGATGATTTATGACTCGTGCACCCGAGTCCCGTGTCTGCCATATTATGTAATTAGGCACGTGTGATACACATGACATGTTTTTATGTCTGTGGGTTGCAAACAAACTACATTCATTTTTTTAGGATGACTGGATCTGACGGATACTGGTGCAAAATCTTGTCGGCTGCAAGTCCTGCTTTGTACTTGGACGAACGACAGTTTCCAGTTCACCATCTCTACTGAGATAATTTTTTATTGGATCGAACGAAAATTCAGAGAACATGTATTTTCCAAACCCAACATCTCTTTATACATTCTTCATGGATAACGACTTCTTTTAGTGTATATGATTTTGTTTGACAACAGTATATGAATCCATACTGAAACGACGCATCAAGTACACAAAAAGAAGTTGTTATCCATAAAGAATCTTATTTTCTTGTGACTGGCTATACTTCTAACATGCCCATCAAACAGTTCATCTTTCTGTACACACAATGAACCCTCAGCATATCAGCAAATGAAACAGCCAATCGGAAGCCGTCGTTACACTTGAATGCATATCCACCCGCTATGACTGGGTTCGGTCTCCCGAGGGCTTCGTTTCGGGGGAAGTAAGCCCAAGTACAAAATATTGCACTTTTGAATCGCGATTGTACGCTTATAATTTTGTTTATTTGTTTTTTTAAAAGCAGCAATGTATATTATATGTCATGAATAAGTGATAAATGTGTTTTAATTATGTTTGATATTTTGGTTGCATGTGACCTTTAAGATCTTCTAATTTGGCTTATCTCAAACAAGAACATTCAACCTTCTGCAGAATGAGACGGTACACGTTTCGCCATGATATTTCTTGAACGGTTATAAATGGAGAAACCTCGAGACAGTTTAGCTTATGATAAAAATATAAAAGTAGTGGGATTTGGTGTAGTTTGGTTTATGATAAAAATAATGGAATTTGGGGTTTTGTACAGAAACGTTTTATTTTTGGGATATAATTACTGACACAAACAAAGAAGACATTATGGCAACCGTTTTATTACTCTGTTTATACCCATAATTGTATACGACAGGTCTAAAATGTCGAAGCGATCAGCCGTTTGGCAGCCTTACTCCATCACACACACACACGCACGCACGCGCGCACCCACCCACCCACCAAACAATAAAAAAAAAAAAAAAAAAAAAAAAAACATCGTCTGTACTCTGCTTGATCCATATCAAGTTGTTTTGTATTTTTATACATGTGTGTGGATGTGTGCGTGTATATGTGCGTGCGTGCGCACATTGTGTTGTATGTATGAAACTGTATTTATATAGGCTGATGCAAAGAAATAAGGTTTGAATTGATTCTTTGATTGATTGTATATTAAATACTTCAAGAAACAATTTATGTTACATTTTAAGCTGAATCAAACTAATGAAGTTTGGTGGGGTGTGTGGGGTAAATAAAAGACAAATGCATAGGTGTTTGTTTATAAAATTGAATTAGTTATGTACAAACACATTCTTAGCTGCTTTCCATCTGAGTGACTTGCACCTGTTAAATTGTTATTTCAGGTGACAGGAGTGAAGTATGATGAAGCAGAACATACATACAGATACACCAGTTTACCTGTGACAGGCACATGCATGTATTTGTTTACAATAAATATGTCAGTAGTATCTCTGATACTTATTATTCGAACGCCTAAATTGAGTAAATAATGAACCCACAATTTCTGTATGTCACAAGCGGCATCCGTGACGACAAGAGTTGTCTACCTTTGATAAATAAGTCGGTTCCTGTTTCCGGTGGCAAACATTGACAACTCTACTGATAGACATTTACTAACGACAGCCACTGATTTCCATTGTAACCATGCGTCGGCGTGGCCCCGGGATAGCTGCCATCAAAAACAAAAACCTCGCGGAGGTAAGGCTTGAATGATTACATTGAATGTCGCGGTTTGCAAGTCACACCAAACGTTTTTATGCCTATGAGTATGATACAGAGGCACTAGTGGCAGTGTAAGCAGAGACCATATAATAGGTCTCTGGTGTGATATCATATGTTCATCATTGTAGTTTTACATTTAGTATTACTCAAAGTATTTATTGTGATCTACGGAGTTGCCTCATTTGGTTGCCATGGTCGGATTTGGCATGTTTTGGGTATTCTTGTTAATATTCCTTTCCCACATTACCAGCATATTTTGCCATGAATGTCAATTGGCATGGTTATGTCGCACTTATACGTAGACTGCCTCTTCTTCCAGACACTTAAGTCTAATCACATGCTATTAATTTAAAACAATATGAAACGGAATTATGTATTAAATCAGAGTCTGTCATGTAGGCTTGATCAATATTCGCGTACCCAACACTTAACAAGGGACATGAAAATCATCAATTATAGAAACCTTCATCATTATAAAATGTTTAAAACACATGTTTCTGCCTTTGACACTAAAGCAGCACCTTACCCAAAAAGCGCCACAACTTCTCACCATCTACTTTTACATAAAAGAGTATTTTGACATATTTTTAAAGTTTGTGGTGCAGTAGGTAGGCCACACTTTGCTATCATCTCAAGATGGAGCCATCCACATAACAGTATTCAGTAAGGGTGGGTACTGTAGAGAATTTTCACATTGCAATATGTATTGCAATATATTGCAAGAAGGATTTTTCTTATAATTGAGTTATTGCTGGATTTATAAATCAAAACACAGAACACACAAATAATCACTATGATTGATTAAGCTTTAATGAAAACTTTTAACTACGACAAAATAAAATTGTAAATAGTATTTGGCAGAAATGAAAAAGGAAAGGAACAATTTTATAAATGGAAATATCCAAAGATTGTTGAGTGTTATAAACTTTTCCCAATGCCTATGAAAACACTGGTTTTCAATCATCGTATTGCAATATGTGTCGTTTTCAAACGGTTAATACTGGTAAACCAGTTATATTGTCCAGCCCTAGTGTCCAGGTTAGCTTTGGGCTACAACATCAATATTCATGATAGCTCAAATGCGGACAAACAGTATGGTGAACAGTTTACACCAACAGCTGATAGTGAAGTAAAACTGAAGTTCATGTGTCACACTGCTGATACCCTGGATGCATCGATGGCTCAACCTTATGAAGATATTACCTCCCGTGGCTCCCTTTCTCCAATCACGTGTCTATGTTGCGAAGTTGAGCGTATCAGTGACAACTCACTTTGGCTTCTTAAATTATCTAGATGATAAAACGAATACACCCAAACCTGCCAGTGCACGTGATAATGCAAATCTCCCTGAACATCGTGTACAAATTTTCCTTATAAACAACGTTTGGCATACAGATCAATCACACGTTGTAAACCATACCTCAGCGTTGCTGTCTCAGCATTGCTGATAGGGGGAAGCTATTGAGTGGATCCAGGAAGGTATTGACATACATGAGGCAGCTGAGAAGAGTTAATGTTTGACCCTTGGTTTCTCTGGGTTTGTTTCCAAACTACTGGAGAAGTCTGTGAACAACACCGCCCTGGTTGTCCACGAATTACAACTTGTCGAAAGGACATATTCATCGCTATCACATTCTTACAGCAAAGAACTTCCACTGCAAACGCCCTCAGAAGTCTCCTTTGAAATGCAGACATTTGAGGTCACAATGTCAAGCTGTACGTCCACCAGTGCTTCCGCATCACCGAGTCAACCATTTAACATGGGTCAGATGCCATTTGTGTTGGAACAGGCATCATGTGTCCTTCACTGACAGGTCTAGATTTTGTTCGCAGTACAGTGATGGCCATATTCTTGTGTACAGACATGTGGGTGAGAGATATGCTGATGTAAATGTTAGGGAACGACATAGAAGTTCAGTTAAGGTGTAGGGGGCCTTCAGCAGTGGTCACCGCACTCCTCTCTATCACATCCAAGGTAATCTGACTGCCATAAGGTTACAGGAACTACATGTCATTTTGCAATCAGTCGTTATTCTGGCCCTAAATGCCATTGGTCAAGCAGCTATTTAGCAGTGAGGTAATGCTCGACAACACTGTGGGAGAGTAGTCATTGTCTTTCTGCAACTAAACAAAGTTAACACTAAGTAGTGGCTGGCTTATTCATCCAGTCTAGTGACATTGAACACATGTAGGACGTGTTGGGGCAATGTGTAAGGATCAATCATCCACCCCAATTCCTGAAACAAGAGTGAATCTTGTTTTACTCTGTGCCTGTGATTACTTGCCTGCATTGAGAGCAGAGGAGGACACATGTAGTACTAGAGAACTCTAGTTCATATGGCTTTGAAAGTGACCCCATTCACAGAAGAACTAGAAGGTGTATTGTGCCTATTGACTGCTTGTGTTTGATCTGAATGGGCAATCTTTCTTCATTAATCTGCCAGGTGCGCTGATCCAGGCCGTCCAACCTTAAACTGACATGTCGTATTCGTGATGTGAGCCATACGTGTTACTGTTAAACTTAGAGACATTTAACCAGTATAGCCTTCACCTTCACCGGGAATGTTCACGCTGTTGCATAAACCACATATCTTTTTCCTTTTAAGATGATCTAGCAAGTATTATGTTCTGAAATATTTATTCCAATTTTCTATGAAACACCTGGGATGGTCATGACTGCTTATACATGTATTTCTAGAATGTATTGAGAAATAGCAGTTCGAAGCTAGACGGTGGAATCAGCTGATCATCATGTTTTGTTGGTTTGTTGACGTTTTGCAATTGGTAAGTTAAGTTTGGCACTAGATGTTTCATTACCACACATTTAAAACTGCGATGTATTTTCATTGTATATGTCCTCAAATCGCTAAAGTATTACAGTCGATGTGGCTGCATTCATGTAACTGTGGTGAGGAGCTGATGGGGTGCTCGATATGAGAAACACTGAAAGTCATGTTGTGTAAATTTCATCGGTTCATACAAGATGGGATTTAGATTTTTGATAACACAAATGTTTAGCAGGTAGAGAGAGAAGTTAGAAACAACGGTCACGTAATTGTAAGATAACAGTAACGGACGAATTATGTCAATCATCACCTACATGTAGCCATGCAATTTAAAAATATGATATACATTGGCATAACTAAAATCTACTTTTTTATGTCTGTAACTGTTTGTGATGCATGAAATATAAAATCACAAAATGGATAAATAATGCATAAAACACTGCAAACTTCTGCAGCATTTTATTTATCCTGAATTTTGGGCATAGATTAAAATGTTTTGTATTTTTTCTTAATTTTTAATAAAAGGGAATAATATTAAAATATTCATTTATTGAATATAATATTTCAGACACAGAAGAAGTAGTACTATTAGGATAAGTACATATTCAAGGGCACTTTCCAAATTCTGTATTTTATTGCATAACTAAAAAAAATACATATATTCATACTGATTATAAATTTCAATCTCTAGTATAATAAATGGCACTGTTAAGTGTTGAAGCAACAAAGGTTTACATTTTACTAATGTGTCTACATACAGCTTGCCGTCACAATAATCAGATTATTATGATAGTCAGGAAAAGGCTGATATTGTATTTATTAGAGCTAGCTGTTCATGTTTTGACAAAGTAAATTGATTTTTCAAATTTTAACGCAAATATGTAAATAAAGTCTGAATCTTTTCCCACTTTAAATTGTAGCTGCACTGTTCAGTTTTGTATTTCTATCTTTTCTTCACGATGATGCATGTGTACTTTAGTAATAAATTACAGATGCACGACTTTATTCAGCCATTGTACATATTATCTGTTAAATTTGTAAAAATATAAATAAATGCATAAACATATCTTCAAAGAATGATATGGGGTAAATTTGAATCATGTCATCAAAAACATTTGATTTTAAACACATTTTCTTTGTTAATAACTAACAAACCTACATAACCTTTTTTTAATAACTGTTGAATGAAAATCATCAAACAAAGTTAAAGTTAGATAATATATGGTCTGTCATGCGAAATATTTGACAATATATTGTTATCAAAACAAGAAACACATGTGTAATTCTATATCATGCACATCCTCTTGGGAGGTCAGAATTATATGTTGTTTGTTGAGACAAATCTCTGTATATGACTATTTATATTAAGAACTTCAAGTTATTTTTTTGTAAGAAATGAATAAATGAATTCTCATATGTAAAATGACTCACAACGCTGACTGATGGACTTATTTTATAAGGGGTAAATATTTTATTGCCAACTATAATGACTCTGATGCAACTGAATAACTGCTTGGATAATAGGCCTATAGCACTTTTATAAGTATACATAAAAATATACAGTAGTGTCAGAATTAAAACCAAAATGGATTCAGATGAGTGAGGAACAGCTGCTTAAAATGTAATTGATATGCTAGTATTTCTGACTAACTGTTACATTCTATACAGAATTTCTTCAATTGTCAGGGATGTGTAATAATCACAAATTGGAGACCTTCCAGGGGATAGTCATTGATTGGAGGTGTATCTCCAAGTATCTCGGATTGTTTACATTGAGATTGGTGGTAGTATGGGAACTATTTGTAGAATTTTAATGCGGCAATTGTTATGAATTACCGATGGAAATAACAAAGGGGTTGATAACATATGAAAAGAATTGTCATTGATGCTACGACATCCAAGACTTGCACTGCCTTATGTTCTGTTGTAGGATATGCCGTGACAATATACCGAGTGTTCGTTGCGTTTTCTGTTTTTATCTATATCGTGTCAGTTCGTACTGTACATGGAAATTAAACAAACGATGCCTTTCTAAACTAAAAATCAAAGTGAAACATGGGTCAGTTAATGGCTTTTCGTCGTAAACGATCGTTTTTTCAATGAAGGTGACCACGGCAACGCGTTTGCTGGTTTTTGTCTTTACATGTAGTAAGTTGTCGCGGCACAATTTGAGTCCGGAACCAGACCGGAAGTTGGACCGTCGCTTATATCATTTCAAAAGGAAAGTTATCGCCCCTTGCAACAAAAAGATGGCCCATTAATGTGATTTAGTTTCTGGATGTATTGACCATGACCCCCCAATAAAATTGGCTTTCATCCCTTCATATGTGTTTTCTTTAGCGTGAAAAAACCTAGGTGTTCCTTGGATTCTTTAGAGTAGTATATGTTTTTTTGGACCTGTCAGTTTGTAGGATTTGCCAAAATCTGAGTTGCACTATGAACAAACCTTCGCAGTACAACTACTTTCTTTATTTACACTGGCAAGTTTGGTTGTAACGGTGGCTTAGCTTACTGGCTCCTGTGAGAATACGGAGCCAGCAAAGGGAGGTAATAAATTCATCGGGCCAAGCAGTAGATGCATCCAGGGTATACTGGAGGCTTATTGGAACGTATACCCTGGATATATTGAGAATTCTGACATCCTACCACTGACATCTTACTAAGATAGAATGCGACATTTACTGTAAACACTTGTTTGTTTACACCAATATATGTTCATGGGCTCAGCCAACTTTGAGAGACTCTGAATTCTAGTCACGCACCACAATAATCACTTGTTGCTTTCTGCCTGCATTAAACTGCTACAGAGGTTCTAGACAAAAGTATTTACACGATAGTGTCATCACAATATGGCAGGCCGCATTTTCATTTCCAGTTACACAGGTATGATGTAAACAAACATCTTCAGCTGAGCAGTATAACAACTGCTGTTTGGATATTACAAAAAATAAAAAATAAAAAAATAAAAAAAATAAAAAAAATATACTTGAGCAAATGATCACCAGAAGATGCATTTAAAAGTTATCTCATCTTAGTATTTAGTGACGTGACCACAAGCCATAGTGCCATGCTTCATTGTTTTTGTAATATTCTTCATGACTATTTCTAAACAGTAAGTTGTTTTGGTTCTGTTTGTAAAGCTCTGTAAGGAGGGAGTAATCTTCACCATGTTCACTGGAGGTGCCTATCTCCAGTGTCTTTTTTTCACCTTCAATGCTTTTAGAACCAAAGTGATGATGCCAGTGGGGGCTCACTTTCCTGTATAATGAAATCACTGTTAGGAATGTCACGTACTGATGCTTTAGCTTTACGATGGCAGATTGATTTTGGAGTACATCTGTTATTGTCCCTAGACTAGTCCCAAATACATAAGTACTAAAGTAGGATGTATTGATGATGAGCTTTGCAAAATGTCTTAACAGAATGTTTTCAATGTTTCCTTGTATTCCTCAGGCCAGATACAAAGACAAGGGGTCAGTGCTGGCAGAGGACCAGGTTGTTCAGGTATGTCGTCCTTCAGCAGAATCTGTCCACCTAAGTTTGTTTATAGCCTTTTTGTACTGTCATGAGGGTCTAGTTTTAGCCGATATTACATGAAAGTATTAAAGGATGTGAGCAAGATCTATGTCTGAGTGGTCCTGCAACATGACAAGTAGGCCCTGCTACATGAAGAGCTGGCCAGCAACAACGAACATGATGATCATGTTTATTAAAAAATGAGTAGGTCCTGCAACAAGATGTGTAGGCCTTACCACATGATGAGCAAGCAAGGTAACATGATGAGTAGACCCTGTAACATGATGATAATGCCCATTAAGAATGAGTAGGCCCTGCAACATGATGAGTAGGTCCTGCAACATGTTGAGTAAGCCCTGCAACATGATGAGTAGGCCCTGCAACAAGATGAGTAGATCCTGCAAGAAGATGAGTAGGCCCTGCAAGAAGATGAGTAGTTCCTGCAACAAGGTGAGTAGATCCTGCAACAAGATGAGTAGGCCTTTTAACATGATGAGCAAGCCATGTAACATGATGAGTAGGTCTTGCAACATGATGAGTAGGCCTTGCAACATGATGATTGTGCCCATTAAGAATGAGTAGGCCCTGCACCATGATGAGTAGGCCTTGCAACATGATGAGTAGGCCTTGCAACATGATGCAACATAGCCTTTTTGTACTGTCATGAGGGTCTAGTTTTAGCCGATATTACATGAAAGTATTAAAGGATGTGAGCAAGATCTATGTCTGAGTGGTCCTGCAACATGACAAGTAGGCCCTGCTACATGAAGAGCTGGCCAGCAACAACGAACATGATGATCATGTTTATTAAAAAATGAGTAGGTCCTGCAACAAGATGTGTAGGCCTTACCACATGATGAGCAAGCAAGGTAACATGATGAGTAGACCCTGTAACATGATGATAATGCCCATTAAGAATGAGTAGGCCCTGCAACATGATGAGTAGGTCCTGCAACATGTTGAGTAAGCCCTGCAACATGATGAGTAGGCCCTGCAACAAGATGAGTAGATCCTGCAAGAAGATGAGTAGGCCCTGCAAGAAGATGAGTAGATCCTGCAACAAGATGAGTAGGCCTTGTAACATGATGAGTAGGTCTTGCAACATGATGAGTAGGCCCTGCAACAAGATGAGTAGTTCCTGCAACAAGGTGAGTAGATCCTGCAACAAGATGAGTAGGCCTTTTAACATGATGAGCAAGCCATGTAACATGATGAGTAGGTCTTGCAACATGATGAGTAGGCCTTGCAACATGATGATTGTGCCCATTAAGAATGAGTAGGCCCTGCACCATGATGAGTAGGCCTTGCAACATGATGAGTAGGCCTTGCAACATGATGCAACATAGCCTTTTTGTACTGTCATGAGGGTCTAGTTTTAGCCGATATTACATGAAAGTATTAAAGGATGTGAGCAAGATCTATGTCTGAGTGGTCCTGCAACATGACAAGTAGGCCCTGCTACATGAAGAGCTGGCCAGCAACAACGAACATGATGATCATGTTTATTAAAAAATGAGTAGGTCCTGCAACAAGATGTGTAGGCCTTACCACATGATGAGCAAGCAAGGTAACATGATGAGTAGACCCTGTAACATGATGATAATGCCCATTAAGAATGAGTAGGCCCTGCAACATGATGAGTAGGTCCTGCAACATGTTGAGTAAGCCCTGCAACATGATGAGTAGGCCCTGCAACAAGATGAGTAGATCCTGCAAGAAGATGAGTAGGCCCTGCAAGAAGATGAGTAGATCCTGCAACAAGATGAGTAGGCCTTGTAACATGATGAGTAGGTCTTGCAACATGATGAGTAGGCCCTGCAACAAGATGAGTAGTTCCTGCAACAAGGTGAGTAGATCCTGCAACAAGATGAGTAGGCCTTTTAACATGATGAGCAAGCCATGTAACATGATGAGTAGGTCTTGCAACATGATGAGTAGGCCTTGCAACATGATGATTGTGCCCATTAAGAATGAGTAGGCCCTGCACCATGATGAGTAGGCCTTGCAACATGATGAGTAGGCCTTGCAACATGATGAGTAGGCCCTGCAACAAGATGAGTAGGCCATGCAACAAGATGAGTAGGCCCTGCACCATGATGAATAGGTCATGTAATAAGACAAGTGGGGCCAGGAAGGTGATGTGTAGACCCTGCTTTATTATAATCATGCCCATAAAAATGAGTAGGCCTTGCAACAGGATGATAGGGCCCTGTAATAAGATGAGCAGACTCACCAACATCATAAATATGCTCAATTCTCTCACAGTGCATACTAGTAGGTCATATTTATGACAGACAATAAAGATAATAGTGTATAGTAAGTAACTGAGATTATTGTAACCCTCAATGGTTCATATAGAATGTTGATAAACATTGAAAAGCTTGACACTGAATCATGTCCACAAATCAATATGTCAGATGGCAAGTCAGATGGAAATGTTCAAGAAGAATCTGGAGGATTTTGCCACGAAGCACAAAGGTGACATCAAGAAGGACCCTGAGTTCCGTCTACAGTTCCAGGAGATGTGTGCCTCTATTGGGGTGGACCCTCTGGCATGTAAGTACTTGTGAGTGAGGGAGGTAAATCCATTCTGTAGGTACTTGTGTATGAGTGAGTGAGTAAGGGAGGGAGATCTGTCCACCGCTACCAGAGATGTGTGCTACCACTGGAGACGACCCTCTGGCATGGAAGTACTCGTGTGTGAGTGAAGGAGGGAGATCCGTTCCAGGAGATGAGTGCCACTATAGCATTTGACCCTCTGGCATGTAAGTATTGATGTGTGAGTTAATAAGGAGGCTGATCCATTTACAGTTCCAGGAGATAGTTAGGTTTGTCATGATTTATGCTGACAGATGCTCATCATATTACAGCCAGCAAGGGTTTCTGGGCGGAGATGCTGGGAGTGGGAGATTTCTACTATGAACTGGGCGTGCAAATTGTTGAGGTCTGTCTAGCCACAAGTCACAGGAATGGAGGTGAGTCAGTTTTTCAACCTTTACCAGACAAATATGGTTCATGAATATTTCTCATCAATCTTGTATACTAAGTTACATAGTTATCTACAGTTTTATCTTGTCATGGAATTCTCTTGCTCTTTGTTTGCTATCACTCACGCACTCTAGGGGTGGTGGGGTAGCTTCGTGGTTAAAGTGTTAGCTCGTTATGCCAAAGGCTTTAGTTCGATTCCCCACATGGGTACAGTGTGATGAGTCCTTGTCTTGTGTGCCCCACTGTGATACTGTTCTCCCTGCCCTGCCCTGCCCTGCCCTGCCCTGCCCTGCCCTGCCCTGCCCTGCCCTGCCCTGCCCTGCCCTGCCCAAGTGGGTTCCCACAACTATTGAGTCATTACGGAAATGCCAGTCTTTTCTCTGGCATGGCGTATCATATGCTTCAGGATATATTGAAATAGAAGGCCTTGTGAATGCTTGGACGTGTTTACTGAACTGAACAGACTGGTTTGATGCCCTTTGCCTCTCACTATCTTGTAAATAGATATTTTATGGTCAGTGGTGGTCTAAACTTTTTCTTGGTGTGCCACATTTGCAGGCCTGGTGAGCATCGAGGAACTGCGTGAGAGGGTGGAAGCATCACGAGGACGGCACACACAAGACATTAGCATGTAGGTACACGCAGATACATACAGACAAGCATACAGACATGGATATGCAGAAGGGGATGGTGTGAGAGGAGGAGGGAAGAATGGATGTTGTGATGGATGGAGGGACAGAGCAGAGAAGGGCTGGGACAACTGTCACTAAATCACTGGCTTCACACATTCCTATTTGCACATTTTCTTTCAAATGCAAATTGAAGGTCTGCCAATTACAAAATCCACTGGACTACCCAATAATAAGAATGTTTTGTGTATTAAGAATATTTTCATGAAGCAGGGTCAGTTTCACTGCCATGTGTGAATGGTTGGTGAGTGAGTGAGTTTAGTTTTATCTTGTCATCCTGTGCAGTTTGTCTTGTGTTGACCTAAATGTTTGACAGCTGGTGTTTGTTTGCAGAGATGACCTACTGAGGGCCATAAAAAAACTGAAGATCCTCGGCAATGGTTTCACCGTCATTCCAATGGGCACAACGTTCATGATACAGTCTGTGCCAGGAGAGCTCACCATGGATCACACTACTCTACTCACACAAGCACAGGCAAGTCTGCCTTCACATACAATAAGGAAATCTGACTTGCAGTTACTGAAGTCTTGTCTAAGCATGTTTTGTGTCACGTATGTGATGAGAAACTGGAGATCAGTAGCTGTTGAGTTATTATCAGCCACTTGTTATGGTACCTTTGGGAATCCTGCATTCTGATCAGTCAGCCAGGAATATCATTAGTACATTGAGACCTTGATTTAGTTGATGGCCTCTTCATTAATACTGAAGAATATGCTTCATTCACTATATTAGATTTTTAATACAGTGTATCTCTGCAATACTGTCTTGTTGTCACCTGTGACGGACTGTCACACTGTTATGTCATGTTACAGGCAAAAGGCTACATGACCAAGAGTCAGCTGGTGAAGGAATTGAAGTGGGAAGAGGAACGAGCTCGGAGGGCGCTAGTATGTGGAGGGGATTATGTCATGGGAGGGCAACAATCGGGGGTGGGGAGACCAGGATATAATAGGCCGGTCTGTTCCATGTGTTCACTCATGCTGGATAATGAGGAACAAATAGATCTGACCTACTTGTTTCCTCCTTGTACAACTTAAAATACTCAAAATGAAAGAGAGAATATTTCCCATAATAGAATGTGATAGTAATAAATGATTTGGGTATATGTTATAACTGAATCATGACAGTAGATATGACCTGAGATATTCTTAAAGGTCAAATGCAACCAAAAAATCAAACATAATCAAATCACCGTTATCACTTGTTCATGATATATAAAATGCATTGGTGATTGTGAAAAACAAATAAACAGAATTATAAGCGTATAATTGCAAATCAAAAGTTCAATATTTTGTACTTGGGTTTACCTCCCTCGAAATGAAACAGCCACGATACTCAGCCCTGTCAGTGGTGGCTGACGTGGGTGTGCACTCATGTGTAACAATGTCTTGTCATTGGCCACTGGTCGATTTGCGGTTACTCTTAGCCTGCTCTTTGTTTATGGCTTGTAAGCCCTATAGGTGTTAATTGTTGAAGTAACAGTAAACTACTACAATCTGACAGTAGTGAAAGTAAAGTGAACTAGAATTTTCCTCAGATGCCAGTCCAGAAGAGTTTTGATACAACCCCTATTTTGTCAAGTGTAGTTTGTAGTAGCTGAAGCAGTTTTGTGTGTGGTACAGTGGACAGACGTTCACGTCCCAGGTACTCACTTGCCTGCATATCTCGAATCACACAAACATAACATTATATTCTAACTGATCTGAGTATTCCTTCTGTGTCTTTGTGACAGGACTTCATGGTGAAGGAGGGGTTGGCGTGGATCGATGACGTCCCGGGTGGTGATCGCCAGTTCTGGTTCCCTAGTCTCTTTCCAGCATGCACTGCCACATGATCTTGGACTGATGAAGAGGTGCAGTAATGAGCTGTGTAACTTACACCCCACATCTCCTGGCTATACAGGAGGCTGTGGTTTGTTCAGTACCACTGGGGTACAATCAAGGTGTAACTTGCTTACACCTCAATTTAGGGACTGTGCATAATTTATAGCGTGATGATGATGATGATTTTAAAAGGGGGTGTCACCCATTTTGTTCCAGGTAGGTAGCGGGCATCATCAATTTTGTACACATGTACTTAGGGGTGGGATGGGTGGGTGTTGCAGTGTCAGCAATTTTGTACAGATGAATAATTAAATGTAATGCTTAAACATTATAAGGGGGGTGGGTCAGTCATTGATTTTGTTCATAACATGCAGGGGTGGGATGGCGGCTCACTTATTTGTACAGAAATTTTTAGGGAGGGAGCGTTCACATTGCACATGCTTTTCCATAAAAGTCATCACCACCCTAGCCAAACTTTATGATCATTACCTTAGGTAAACAAGTATCTTTTATGATGCAATCACATGGATAGTTAATGATTTTATCTGTCATGATCAGCTCAAGAAATTGAGACCAGCTCGTATGCCTCATGCAGGGGGGTTCCCACTTTGCCGGATGCTTTTGTTCGGAATAAAAAATCACTGATGCGCGATAATCCCTATAACAATAGGGGATTAACTTATAGTCTGTTTCGATCTAACAAACGATTTAACACACTACATTTTGATTTTTTTTATTTCAGCAATTCAGTTTGGTATATATAAATTTGGTACAATTCCAAAAATTGATTTGCTTTCATAAATAAAATATACAGACATATACATAATCATTCAAACACGGGGACACCAAGCAGAAACATAAAAAAATATACAAATATACAGAAATATACACAATCACTCCGGACTTTGGTCTTCAACGCTGCAAGGATAGTGTCAATGTGCAAGACATTTGTGTGGTATTTGTCTAACACAGACTTTAATATATAATCACAGATCAAAGATCATTTTGTCAAAATATGGTACAGATGTACACACGTTTTGTATTTTGAGCTCTATTGACTATTTTAGGACTTGCAGTTGTAGTGCAGAACTTTATGTTAAATTTGTTACAAAGAGCTTATTTTCCAACTACGTGCAATGTAATGCAGTGCTTTCTACCAGGGACTAATAACAATGAACAAGTTTGAGATGATGTCTAAAACATGAAGCGTCTGTAAAATATGCCTCATGCATACTGTGGTTCAACCACATTTGAGGGTTTTGCACCTTGTTTGAGTGGTTGTGGGTGACATTTTGAGAGTAAACGCTACCAAATGAAGACGTGGAATATGTCTTTGGAAGTACTTCCAACAAAATAATTTTCGTTGACATCATACCTTTTTTCCGTTTTATGTTGTTAGAGTATATTTTGAGTTATTTTCCAAGTCCAAGATCAGTAAAGTTAATTAGTAGGAAACTTCCCTACCCGGAAACCTACATTACCTACTGCTTCAGTAGAACTGCCTTCACCTATACAACTTCTAAAATGCCACTCAAAGTAATTGTTACCAGCTACCAGTTTTGTCAAACGTAGGATTCAAAGAGTGACAGAGGGATGTTTATAAGTACCTCGCAGTGTAGAGTAATCTAGTCAGTCGCTAAATCTTGTTATGTGCTACGCCTTACATAGGTTTCCCTCCAAGTTATGTAATAAATTATAGTGTGCACCTTGCGAAGATGTGTTGTGTCATCGTGTCCATAGTGTGGGGTTTACCAAGGTGACAGGTTCCATGTGAAGTGAACAGTCTACAAGTGTGAATGTGTACGTGTATGGGCTTGTGTGGTGAGGACCCCATCTGGTCACTTGTCTCGGGAATGTGACGAAGGGGTGGTAGGGACAGACCACAGAGAGGTTAAATCAGACCCCACGGGATCCTGTCATGATAAGGAAAACAACTCCGACTCCCCACTGGGTAATGAGTTCAAGTCTTGGCTGCAGGGTCCGTGAACAAGGAAACTTCGCGTTATAGACACTTATGTATAGCTTGCAGTATGAGATGTTACTTGTGATTGGCCGTGACAGTGGTGTAACGGTTAGAACGTCCAACTGGACAGCAGAAGATCGTGGGTTAGATGCCTCAGCGAGGCATACCAAAAGACCTTTAAAATAAGGTACTTGTTGATCCGTGCCTGGCGCTCGGATTTAATGGTTAGAACACAGTATAATTTGTCTGATTGGGGTATTCATACTTGGTGCGGCCTGGTATCTCAGTGAGCTGGGATTATGAAAACAACTTAAGTCTTGGCTGCTTCAAGCAGTTACATACACACGCACGCTGCTTGTCGTAAGAGGCGACTAAAGGGGTCGGGTGGTCAGGCTCGCTGACTTGGTTGACACATGTCATCGTTTCACAATTGCGCAGATCGATGCTCCTGCTGATCACTGGATTGTCTGGTCCAGACTCGATTATGTACAGACCGCCGCCATATTGCTGGAACATTGCTGAGTGCGGCCTAAAACTAAACGCACGCACGCAGCTTGTCATATGAGCGAAACATTCTTACGTACGATATTTGATGTCGGCAGTTTTCCAGGAGCTGCATCAACCACCTCCCCGTGAGGTCGCTGGGATATAGCTTACAGCGGCGTAAAACTAAACTCACTCACTCACTCCACGAGCTGCAGAGACAACGGGGATCACGCTGCTTGACTTGGTTGACTAAAATTGGGGCATCTTGCAGTGACCGGTTTATTGCTCAAGATGCAGGTTACATTTGTGCAGCTCAGTTCTTTGAAACGACCAAAATATACACCAGTATTTCATTCCATTTTAGTATCAAAGGATAACATATCTTATTTCCAGATATAATGATACACTTGACATTATAAGAATCAACTTTATGTAACAAGGACACAGTAAATATGTTCCGAGTAAGAGTCCAATTGTTTAATATCAATTGGCTGCTACATGAAGAGGAAATCGGCGTTTGAACATTTCTCTTCACATAAGGACAGCGATACCATTGATAATGAGGGGCAGGCCAGCAGAAGAGGCACTGTACAGGCAATGACACGAGCGCCTGTGACTGTGCCTCCTCCAGTCTGGGGAATCCACGGGTAGTAGCCCCCAATTCAAGGCTTATCACCCGTGAAGATCCGGGCAAGAATTGATCCTCAGCAACCCATGCTTGTCGCAAGAGGCGACTAACGGGATCGGGTGGTCAGGCTCGCCGGCTGGGTTGACGCATGTCCTTGTATCCCAGTGGAGTAGATCGATACTCGCGATATTGATATCTGGATTGTCAGGTCCAGACTCGAGCATGGGTTCCCGACAAGCGGATCCTGCAGCTCCAGACATCTGGATCACTGGATCCCATGTTAACGGATCCATTATGTGGTCGGGTATCAGTGTTAATTAAGTATTAACCGTGTATGGTCGTTTATGCGTTTTGCAGGTTTTAGTCTTGTGCTGCCTCAAAACCGTAATTAGGTTTCCGCTGGAAGTTCTAAACATTGTAACTGGTCATCTTCATCCGTTTTAACCATATTTATGTATTCCAGCGCTTGAAAATAAAAGGCGCATAGCAAGTCAGTCTTTTCGTGTAAGCACGATAGGCTGCAAAACTTTATTTTCAGACCGTATTGAGGGCTTGGCCAGTCTTTTTAGCAAAAATCGTGTAAGCCCGGGTTTTTTTATACTGGCAGCGACGCCGCCTCTGCGAAAGAATTTGAATGTCTGATACGTTCCAATACCAATTTCGTTTTCTCTTTTGTGAAAAGTCTGTTGATCTACCTTGCCTGTTGGAAATAAAAATAAAATAGGTGAGGTAAGAACTAAGTGGCTCCAGTTTGTGTAGAAAAAGCCCGTCTATGAAATATATGTTGTGAAAAGGGGGAAATGGTTCAATATGTTGACATCAACGCACGACTGCCCTCAAATTTATACGTTTACTCCACTCTTTCCCAAATACTAGCTGTGAATGAGTGGTGAGTCTTTAGGGCGCTTTTAGCAATATTCCAGCAATATAACGGCGGGGACATCACGGTGGGTATAGTTGCACAAAGCGGTCTCAGCCCAACAATGATTGTAACCTCCCACTCTCCTACACAGGTTTAATGTAATCGTAAGATCGCTTTGTGTAGTTGGGCTCTGAAATGGGTTTTGCACATTGTGCCCATGTAGGGAATGGGACTAGGGTCTTCGGCACGACGTGCAAACGCTCTAACCACGAGGCTACCCCACCACCCAGGTAATGAATAGTACGGCATGGAACACTGAACATGCAAATTGTGTCAGCATGTTGATAATAGCTTTGAAGTCCCATCTGTTGTTGGCCGTGACAAAACAATACTTTGTCATTCCTACCTTGGCCAATTGCAGAAGTGACTGGTAATCTCATTATCAACTTCAGGATCCCAAGAGAAACATCCAAGCGATCTTTAAACGCTGGTGAACCCAGGAGACACAATTCTGCACTGTCTGTGTAAGACTCGTGTAACGTGTTAATATGGTGCACCGTTCGCCCTTAAACATAACTGGGTTCTAAGACAATACCAAGAGCATGTAATAGCAATGTGCTTGTTTTGCTTTTTGTACTTTTTTTCTTGCGTCAATAAGCGAACATATAATCTGTCGATAGTCAACAACGCATGTTTACACTTAGCTTGCGTGTACACAGTAACCCAAGGGAAAAAAGAAATTATACCGAGCTTGTATTTGTTGGAAACTGTAAATTGGGAAAAAAATCTAAAACTGATTTTGTGTATTTCGCCATGGCACGTTCATGCAGCAGTTTGCGAATAGTAATCTGTGGCTGAGTGATTGTGTGTACAAGTGAACTGCTTTCAGTGACTACATGGGGATTCACATGAAATGGATTCACAACCACTTGACCCCTGTCGTGTTTTGAATTTTGTAAATTGTAACCGAGAAAAAGAGAATACACTGATTTCCAAAGACTATCCATAAAAAGTTGTGGATAATGCGGACCTTTTCAGAATATTGTTGAGTTAAATCAAGTTCTATTTTCAAAACATAGCAATGATAGAGAAATTAACTGAGTTCACTGAAACGACAGAGCGGGTACTGTTCATTTTGTATAGGTCGCTAATTTAAGATATTTTCAAATGAGAAAGAAATCAAACAGATGAGCAACTTAAAAGATGCAGTGTCTTCTCTCCTTATGATTAAGGCCTCAGTTTGCGTTTGTGTGCCATCTCTTAAACAGATTTGAGTGAAACTAACTTGAGACAACTCCGCCGAGCAACACATAGTTGACATGATTAGTGATCGAAAGTGGGGCATGAAACTGATCAAAATTTGGGGCATAACCCAGTTAACGCTGGTTCATGAAACTGATCATCAATGGGACATGAAACTGATCAACATTGGGACGTAAAACCGGTCATCGTTGGCACATGAAACATATCAACATTTAAACATGAAACCGTTGAACACCGGGGCGTAAACCCCATCAACAATGGGGCATCACACCGATCATCATTGGGACATGACAAGCCTGAAACTACCTGGGTCGCCTAAGCCAACTCCATGGCTGTTTGGGCATGAGACAAGTTCACCGACCTCATGACGGAGATAGGATTGACTGTCATGTGTCTGTTCCCACAAAACCCTGTGAACGCTGTCGGTATCTTTTAAAAATGTTGTCCCAACCAGTGTTCAAAGTACCTTGACGAAAACCCGTGATCTAATTAGCTAGAGTACAGAACTATGGGTTTACTAAAGATTAGTTTATGTCAACACTGGACCTTTCATAAAAGTCTCGGCTCACTAGATGGTGTTCTTGCGCAATGTTCAGAATGGAATGCTCGATATTGAGTAAACATCGAACGAACTTTGATTTCTTACATGAAATTCCCAATCTCTGCTCCAGTTTCAACCAGAGGCAACAAACTGAATGCCCGAATGCCCATGCAGGCGTGGGCCATGATGTTATCGATTTTATAACGCTGAATGTTTTTTTTAGATGATATGGCGAGAGAGGAAACAGTTTTTCTTTTCAGTAAATTTCACGTAGTTTCCGTTTTTTAAAAATTCATCATGAACTACCTCTGGCGTACGTACATCCATTCTCGAAAGTGTGATAACGCTATTCTCCTTTTCTAACTAGTATCATAAAAATGATATTTGCCAAGTATTGCTGAAAGAGGCGTATATCCATTACTGCCACTCACTCATTCAGTGAAGCATGACATGGAATGCACAATGTCCACATTATCAGAGTTCTATAAACGTAGGGGCAGCAGCACTGCAATACACCTGTATGCGTCAAGTGAATAGTTTTAACATTGTTATATAAAATGCAGGGAACTATTAAGCATTTGTGAGTGAGTTGCAGACAGCATTTGATATATGTGCAAAGGTAAACCATAGAATTCCTCGCTTTGTATGTTATACAGCTTGTCAATGAACGCGGCATTGTTCAACACTCGTCTATGTTAATCACGGCTTTGTTTTATAATGATGTGTGGGTCCTAGACGACCTGGAGGGAGGGAATAAGATGCTGGTGGAGCGGGGTGGTGGAGTTGTTAAGGTAAGGAGCACCTCAATCAGGGTTCACGAAATCCTGTAATCTATCTTCGTCCAGCTTGGCAGTAGACCTTGGGCATAGGCCCACAATTCCTACTTCAAGACAGCAGTGGTAACGGGGCCTTGGAGTCGGGGGACCATGTACACGCTACTCCTCGATCTAACAGTCCAGCATCATTGTACGTCTACAGCGACGAAATCACTGGCTTCTCTCTTCAACACGTTAACACACTGTCTAGCTGCAAGCGCCTTTCAGAAAAATAATTATGTCATGTTATCGCTGCGACATTCGTAAACGATGCCAGACACACTGCAGAATGTTCAGATGAAGACTATAATAGTGTGAGGAACTGATCGAATCTATGCTTTTCTGACCCCAAGTTGTGTAAAATAAGAGGGAGGGACATCTTTGGTTACACAAAACTAGTATTTTGGGGTGAAAAACATCCCCATTTAATATCCAGCCTGACCTGTTGAACCTTTTCGATTGTTATCCAAAAACACCGTGACCACCCAATCCACGTTTTATTGGCCTTTTAGGATGGTAATTGACCTTCAGTCAGGGAGTACCATCTGTCTCTCATCAGCCGACGGATGTGCCAAGTCACCGAAGTTGTGTGAAGCTGTGCAGGTGCTAGTATTAATGTGAAGGCGCGGTAAGTAGATGATGCATTGGGCGGGAAGGAGTCAGTTGGTTATCGAGGCAGGATATAGCAGCATCCATAGCATACCCGCATCATATCCAGATCCAAGACAACTCAGAGTCCCCCTTCAGTGACAGGGTCTGTGATGAAGACCAGTGGTTAAAGTAGGTTCCATTCCCCACACGGGTACACAATATGAAGTACATGATATTGCTGGAATGTTGATAAAAGCGGAGTAAAACCATTCTCACTCACTCAGTTTTCTGACAGCAAAGCGAATTGAGAGAAACTGATTTTGTTACGAACCAGCGGTCTTTGTAGTCAGTGCAAAGAACGAGGTGGTCACAAGATGTGGTCCACCTACAAAGGCGGTGCTGAGGAAGCAATACGAAGACACCAAGTTGCGTACCTAAGTTTATCGGTGACAGTCATTGCTGGGTGCCATCAACGTGGTTTGATCAGTGTATACAGTCAACGGTTAGTACACTGCCGATGAGAGTCAAGTCCCTGTGTGCTCGTCAAACCACTGATTGTTCTCGTGGAAAAGTCTGACTTGCCGAGCAGAACAGTAATGGCCCTTGGGGTTATTGCAGTGAGAAAATACTCGGATCACTTGCAGATGCTGTACCCATGACAAATTATATGGGTCTCTTCTCTAGGAGAAAGTTGGGTGATATCCGTACTCTGTATCCGTGACAAGCTATGCGTGTATCCCCTCTAGGGACAAGTTGGGTCACATCTGTACTCTGTATCCATGACAAACTATGCGTGTCTCATCTCTAGGAGAAAGTTGGGTGATATCCGTACTCTGTATCCATGACAAACTATGCGTGTCTCACCTCTAGGGACAAGTTGGGTCACATCTGTACTCTGTATCCGTGACAAGCTATGCGTGTATCCCCTCTAGGGACAAGTTGGGTCACATCTGTACTCTGTATCCATGACAAACTATGCGTGTCTCACCTCTAGGGACAAGTTTGGTCACATCTGTACTCTGTATCCATGACAAACTATGCGTGTCTCACCTCTAGGGATGAGTTTGGTCACATATGTACTCTGTATCCATGACAAACTATGCGTGTCTCACCTCTAGGGACAAGTTGGGTCACATCTGTACTCTGTATTCATGACAAACTATGCGTGTCTCACCTCTAGGGACAAGTTGGGTCACATCTGTACTCTGTATCCGTGACAAGCTATGCGTGTATCCCCTCTAGGGACAAGTTGGGTCACATCTGTACTCTGTATCCATGACAAACTATGCGTGTCTCACCTCTAGGGACAAGTTTGGTCACATCTGTACTCTGTATCCATGACAAACTATGCGTGTCTCACCTCTAGGGATGAGTTTGGTCACATATGTACTCTGTATCCATGACAAACTATGCGTGTCTCACCTCTAGGGACAAGTTGGGTCACATCTGTACTCAGTATTCATGACGAACTATGCGTGTCTCACCTCTGGGGATGAGTTTGGTCACATCTGTACTCTGTATCCATGACAAACTATGCATGTCTCCCCTGCAGTTGGAATTGTGCTGTACTGGTTTATGTGAGTAAGCGTGTGGTAATCCGATGTTCTTGGACTATTTGGGGCGGTGGTCTAGCATAGTGGTTAAAGCGTCACGCCGAAGGCCTGGGTTCGATTTCCAACATAGGCACAATGTGTGAAGTCCACTTCTGGTGTCCCCGCCGTGATATTGTTGAAACATTGCTAAAACCCAACTCACTCAATCACTCTTTGACTATTTTCTGTGGTTCGGAGAGACATGTCTGGAAAGTGAAGGTGTTTGTTTGTTTCCGTCTCGATGGTGAACAGGATTCACTGGCACTGGGGATTTGAGGCGTTTAAGTATTCTTTGGGCACGTTCTGGGGGCAATGTGTCGTCGATTTTCAGTATCAACAGGGTAGGTTGAATGGCGCTGTGGAGAGGACTTATTCTTCGAAAGCTGTCATAACTATACAGTTATGAGTGGAGATAAAGGGGAACACATAGACACTCCGTGTATTTGCTTGCAGATCCTGTCGTTGAAGATGAAGTATGAGGTGTCAAGGAAACCGGAGATGAGGTTGATGATAATCAGTTATGGTTTGGAGCTTGTTGGGTAGAATGTCTGTTGCTTCTAGTAGCGGAATCACATCATAGCCGAATAGCTGACTTTAGTGCCTGTAAGTTTAACTTCCTTTAGCAGGTTAACACCCTTGGAAGAATGGCTAATTTAGGATTTGCCATCTTTGCTTCAATTGCTAAGAGGCGGGAAAAGAACAGGGTGGTGTTACTGACAACAGATCCTATGGAGCAGAATAGTGATATTTCTTGACTGTAGCTCTGGAATATGGGGGCTAGCGAATTGATGGGGTTCATCTGGTTGAAGATAGTGTCGTTTGTTCCTCTTCTCTGGTGAAGGCCTTTGGGAGTCTTCCTATGCAGCAGTCTTACTTTGGCAGTAGGTTTTATTTCTGAACAGTTAGGGGGTTGATCTTGGAGAGGGACTTGATGACAAGATGGTGGACATCTGGGGTGGTCATGACACCTTGCCTTTGACATCTTCTGTGCTGGTGATGTTGATGTATTTTCGAAGTTTGGCCATTACTTGTTTCTCTTTGATGGTGAGGTTTTGGGTATTACATGACCATTTCCTTAATCTGATGGCGGGGGTAGTCAACATACCCGTTTGTTATAGCTACCAGCTATTGAAGGGCGCTCTCCATGCTGGCGATTAAGAGTTGGCAACATCAGAGTTGATTTGACCACTAACTGGGACATTCTTCTTTGTGAAGAGGGGTGTTTTTGCAAAAGTGAGGCTCTAGTTGCTTAAGTTGATTAACTTGTTAATATAATTATCAATGCTGGCTTTCAAGACCCTGTATCCATCACTAATTAGGCTTGGATTGACTCCTAGGTGCCATTTGTTTATTATCATTTCCCTTGGTAAATGCCACCATTGTTATCTCATCATTCATGCCTGGCTTAATAAACCCTGGCTTCATGGTGTCCATCCACCTTACAAAGTCACCGTTAATTAACAGCTGTCCCCATTAACCCTTACCACTGTCGTTGTTCGTTGTACTTATGTAGCTATCTGTATCCTCGCTCATTCACCTGATGGCGGCATCGAGACAACATGCAACGGAAGGTCGTATTCCATAAGAAGTTGTCATCCTTAGATTTTCGCCTGAAGAAGAATATATGTTTACTATGAGTGAAACTGACATTTTACAGACAGTTATATTCTCATGGGACACGTATGCGCCTTTCCTTTTAAACGGGCTGTAAACAATCTGGCCAGTTAGTTTACGCTTGCGACAAGCATGATCTTTTCTATTTGGACATAAATGTTTGCGGGTAATCCTACTGGTGCTCTTTGTCATTAAAGCGGGGGTGATAATGAAGGATGTGTCCATCTGGTCACGCGCTCGGCCAATTATGAAGGATTGTTGATGTAAATGTGTCCATGGCTCAGGCTTATGTCTCCTCTGGGTTTGACGTTAACGACAACGAACACTTTCCTCAAGGCTACTATTAAATGCGTGGTAGGTGAACCCTGAGTATCTGCCATATTGATGATTTCGAGGTCACTGCATATGATTGTCTGTATGGTGTTTCTTTACGCAAAGGGACTCCACTGCCCCAGCTTTACGACCTAGCGACGTCCATGGCGAGAGAGTGCATGAGTGAGTGTTGGATGGTTACCTCAAGGAAGCACATTGTAGCTATTCCCACACACCCACCTCCACACCCACTCTCAGTGAGTGAGTGAGTGAGTGTTGTTTGGTTACCTCAAGGGAACACATGGTAACTATTCCCTCCACACCCACCTCTAAACCCAATTTCAGTGAGTGAGCGAGTGGGTCAGTGTGTGTTGGATGGTTACCTCAAGGGAGCACTTGGTGGCTGTTCCCACACACCCACCTCTACACCCAATCTCAGTGAGTGAGTGAGTGTTTGTTGGTTACCTCAAGAGAGCACATGGTAACTATACCCACACCCCACCCCCACCCTCGGTGAATGAATAAGTGAGTGTTGGTTGGTTACCTCGAGCACATGGCAGCTATTCCCCCCACACCCACCTCCAGCCCCATCCTCGGTAAGTGTTGGTTGGTTGCCTCAAGGTGCACATGGTAGCTATTACCCAAAACACCCACGTCCACCCCTATCCTCGGTGAGTGAGAGAGTGTTGGTTACCCCGATGAAGCATCATGGTAGCTACTCACCTTCAAGCACGTTCCTGCCACTGAGTGAGTGAGTCTTTTTAGGTAACATACGATAACTATTCTCCTCCGAAGCATGTACCTGTCATTGTAAGTTGGATGGTTTAGCAGAGGCACACAATTACATTATTCTCATCACCCATTCCCTAGAGACGGGTTTTGTCCAACTCACTCATTCTCTTGTCAAGGTATTTTCTGTACAATCTACAGCAGAGTTATGTCTTGCTCTTATGAGGATATCATCTGTACTATTTAGAGGCGGGTTTTATCCTCCTCATCCTCTCATACGGGTACTATCTGTACCATTTAGCTCCGGGTTTTATCCTTCTCATTTTCTTATGAAAGTATTATCTGTACCATTTAGAGGCAGGTTTTATCCTTCTCATTCTCTTGTGATGTTGCTATTTTTGTGGTACTCATCACTTCTGTAGACATGGGGTGATTGTGATTGGAGAGTCATGTAATTGGAGAGTTTTACAATACCTTTTAGATTTCACATTAATATCTCTCTTTGAATGTTTACAATTTACATTCAAATAGGAAGTGATGTTCATTTTCACAAGCATTGCCACAGTTACAAGAAGGAGAATCTGTCAACGATACAGTTCATAATTTAGCGACTTGAGACTTTGCAATGAAGGTCGATTTCTTTCGGTATCAGGAATATTATTCCACATTCTTGTATGCATGTATGTATGGATGGATGGATGTGTGCGTGCGTGCATATGGATGCATGCATGCATGTTTGTGTGTATGGGATTGGTGGATGGATGCACGCATGTATGTATGTATGTACGTACGTGTGTGTGTGTATGTGTGTGTGTGTGTGTGTGTGTGTGTGTGTGTGTGTGTGTGTGTGTGTGTGTGTGATAGGCTAACATGTGTGTTCTACTGTATTATGAAGGATACTGGAAGTATGATAATGATTAAACACACAAATACTATTAATGATGCTGTTTACAGGATGCCAAGATCATTTTCTCAATGAAAAACCATTAATGAAAGGGTAGTGGAGAATACAATGAAATTGAATGGGAAATTGCTAATATAAGAAGCACAACTAATCCTATTATCCCCACAACTGATATTAGCCAGAGCGGTTTTACAGTCGTGAGGTGGCCAACTGACAGTATAATTTTTCACTGGCGTTATCACATCAAGCAGAAGTTGTTGACGGCTGAAATAAACCAGGGATGACCCATCAAACTCCACAGACAGGGGCTTGACATTTTTGTTTGATAATTGAGATTTTTAATTAAAGTGTAGGGAAGCGTTTCAAGGCGGCATGTGTGATGCAAGAGAGTTGATATAATTGAATCATCTGTAAGTTCGATCACGGCATCTTCAAATCAGTATGATTTTGATTTTGAGGAAATTGGGTTGAAACGCATGGGGAATATAGGATTGTGCTTTATCCGAGTGTGAACTGTTTCTATACGGAGAGCGTTAGAATCTCTTTATACGGACTGTCAGGTTGAATGATGGTGAACATGGTGGCTGAACCGTGGGGTAATCAATGGCACGTGTGAATACACCGGTGAACGCTCCCCTTACGTCAGAGTGTGCTTCCTTCCTTCCTTCTTGTAACCTAAACAAATCACATCTTCCCCAATGATTTGTCCACTTAGTATCTCAAACTTTATGTATAACTCATGATGCCTTATTTACATTTTAACATTCGGATCAGTTTGTATCAGTTATAATTCCACGAGGTACTATTATTATATTGTCAGACATGCGATGTCATTTATTTACGATCCTTCTCATTCTCTTGCGAGGGTATTCTCCATCTGTACTATCTAGAGGAGGTGTTTTATATTGTCAGGTAGGAGACGTCAGTTATTAAGATGATGTCTTATGCACACTGCTGGAATACGAAAGAAACGTTTCAACTTCATTAATCACGATCCCTCGAATCCATGTTGTTATGTTGTTCCATCCCCGATCCATGGGCTGACGTCATACTGCCGGAGTCGACAGAGAATTGTTATAATGAATTCTAAATATACAAGAAATAGGATGGATGTCAATTTTATGCTATACCAACAATTAAAGAAATTGGTATCACAACATATATGGAGGTTGTATGGGTATATGGCTGATGTCACACGCGTAATCATATCAGGAATATGGCGGATATCACAATCATTGGCCAAGGGATATCATCGACATCACATTTAATGGGACTGATATCATACACATAGAGTACGCCAATGAATAAGCTATTTACTTACACACGTAACCAGTAGCAGGAATGTAACGAGTATCATACGCATATGCTCTTCAAACAATTTGACTGGTTTACTTGCACAAGATCCGCGTTAGAATTAATCTTCTGCAGCCCACGCAGAGGCGACTAACGGGATCGGGTGATCAGGCTCGCTGACTTAACTGACACGTGACATCGTATCGAAATTGCGTAGATTGATGCTCATACTGTGATCACTAGATAGTCTGGTCCGATTATGTAAAGGACCTCATATAGCTGGAATTTTGCTGAGTGTGGGGTTGAACAAGAAACAATCAACAAAAACAATCACACTTATACAAGGAATGCGACTGATATGAGATATGACACAAAGCCCATTTTGGGTGTCCCCTGTTGTGATATTTCGGAACAAGAACCCCACCTTTAGCTCACTATGACCATTTCCACACCATCTCAGGACTTTCCACTGACAAGCAGTTAGTAGTATACCCAGTTTCGGAATGTATATATGGCTTCAGTGGCTTGTAGACGTAGATTTGATTTAGACAATTTGAAGGAATTTCTATGAAATATATCTATGCCCAATATCAGTTTTCCTGAGGTTCAGTTAACTGGTTGAAATATCCAATTGGGGTGTTATCGTTAATGGATGACTGTTGAGTAATTAATCCCTGGTCCAGTGTCGGACAATTGGGATGTCTTGCTTTTGGGATGTCTAACTAATGGGAGTAAACCGTCCAATCAAATCTGAGGGATGCCTATACATGGAAATCTCTTCTCCCTGCTTTATGCATTTACCATCATTTACTAAACTGAGGAGTTTAAACCGATGCGAGCCGACTTGAGCCAGCAAGAACACGTAAAGTGCAAACGAAAGGTTTAAATTTTATAATTGAAATCGGAATGTGTCCAAACGGAGTAACCTTTACTGCCCACGTGAGACCCGTCGTCATATTCGTTTTCTTAATGGTGATCCGTGTTACAAGTCGTGTTAGACTTTCAACAGTCAAAGCCCCGTTAGACAATTAGAAGAGAAGTGTTCGTGCTCCGGGATGAACCCAAGCTACTGACGGCGCAGTCTCATCCTACTGATCGCATCACCATGGGCGGACGCAACCCTTCATCACTATGGGAGGATACACCGAGCTTAGATTCAGATGAGAACTGCAGTAATCCCTATAACTAGGTATGAAAATACCATTATAGACGATGACTGTCACAGAACCAGTTTTACTGCTTGCCCTGTTCCTTGGGGCAAACTGCTAGTTTTGAAGGGTCATGTTGAAGAAGGTTGGTATCTGTTCTGAGATCACTCCTAAATGTCTTGCTTCTGCACCAAGAGGTGCTTTGTGACAGTAATGTCTGGGATCAAAGATAACTACCGAGTGGAGTTTACCAATGTGGGCATGGTTTCCTTTATTGTAGATTCTCCGGCCCTAATATGTCTCTGTGAAGGTTCCGGCAGCGCCCTTGTTCGGCAATTATCGGCCATGAAGACCACCCACAGTCATATTATTGCAATTACTTTCAAAGCAAATTTCGATACTGGTAGGCCAGGCGAGCGTAGCGTTTAATTCTTTCGAATTCAATTTATTTTGTCAAAACACCGAGATCATTGCGTGCAAAGTTGTGAAGAAAATTGTTTGGGTCTGCTTTCAGCAGATGATAGAGAGCCAATGAAGCTTGTGTAAATGTAAAAGCACGTGGACAACGAGGTATGCTTTCACATTGGCAGTTCGTTCACGAGTGAAATGGTCCAAGTTTTTACGTTTGTGATTGTTTCTTTCCCAAGATCTTGAAAATGACTGATTTAAGGTGCACTTTAATCCATTCAAGGCTCAATCAAACTGGCGATATAATCCTTCTTTGTGCCTGTACTAAAATCGAAGGGACGACCACAGATGGCTTTTCGAGCCAAAAACACGAAGATCTTAATTACAACAGCAAAAAAACCGAACTCGATCACTGATCTGACGTTTAAGGCTATCATCACCATTAAAAATTCGAATGACAAATAACTAAAACACGTATGTTGGTTCAAATTACGTTCTCTGTAAAGTGAAAAGCTGATATTTCTGTCCAATGCCCCTGAGGTCATCAACTAGTACTTTTACCCCATACCAATTCAGTCACCTCGTGTTGCACATTCCGTGTGAAATACCACACATACGTATCTTTCCGCCCCATACCTCATTCAGTTACCGTGTAATGCACATTCCCCGTGAAGTTATCAACTAATACTTTATCGCCATGCCTTCTTCACCACCATCCACTGCTCTATGCAAGTTATGCAAGTACCGCTTACCTCACGGTGTTGTTACCTAAAATGCTCAAAATATTAATTATGCTGAAATCGTCAAAAATATATATACCATTGTTTCAAGGTGTGTGCCTTTTAAATAAAATCGGTTGATAGTCGTACCTTTTCAGTAGATATAAGAAGATTTTCAATAGTTTCGATTTATCCAAATCACTGTTAACAGACCATCGATATGAACGATCGACATAAAGAGAGTGAATGGGCCAGATGATTTTAGTTTTACTCGGCACTCAGCAATATTCAAGCTGTATGGTGGCGATTTGTAAATAGTCGAGTCCTAACTAGACAATGCAGTGATCGACACCATGAGCATTGATCTGAGCAGCTCGGATACGATGACTTGTGTCCACCAAGTCAGCGAGCCTGACCACCCGATCTCGTTAGTCGCCTCTCACGACTTGTATCCCTTACAGAACATCAGTTCTAATCCGGATCTTCACCTGTACTGAAAGAAAATACGTAATGTTTTAAAACAAAAAACAATACATTTGTACAATCATTCTTGGAGCAGGGAGGGCAAAATGAACGGGGCACTGTCCTTTACATTGTACAGTGCGTGAGTATGGTTTTACGCCGCTTTTAGCAATATTTCCGCAATATCATGGCGAGGGGACACCAGAAATGGCCACTCGACACAGATTCGACCTGACTGGGATCCTTTGTTTCTTTGCACAATCATGGTGCTCTTGGATTTCTGCACAGCTATGAACACCTTCGACCCAGCTCGTCATCGTGTCCTCCCACGCAAACACAGCACGCCATTTTCTCTCCAAAGTACGGTTCAAAGCAGCTCGATCAGCAATCTGTCCTATGTTTTTTGTCTGTGTTTTTTCCCGAAATGGACAAATGTAATGAAAGATTGGTTAGTTTCGTTCGATAATTATAACTCGACCTTGTAGCCTTTGACATCTCCTTAATTGATATCCACCAGGATCGGTCCTCTGCACTCTATACTCCATATTTTTATACTATCAAGGGATGAAAAAGGTGAGTCATTTCAATTCCGACATCTCAGCAAATATTGTAATGAAATTTTGAGATAACATCTTTCCCCTGGGATGCGTCCCAAGTATTGAGGACAGTTACATCATCAGCGCCTTCGGCCACTATATCAACCTACAGCACTGCACCATCACAAGACGTGACTGGGCAATATTAGTTAATACACACGATTGATGGCTGGAGGCAAGGACGGCAGCTGATGTCACGCAACAGTAACGGTAAAACATGGATCCCGTGACCTTCCGTGACATCGCTTCTCACCTCCATCTCCCCATTAATGACTACCTCACTTCATAAATGTGGCACGGACCATCAAGGGGACCTTCCGTGCAGCATTAGCCGAGAGATCAGCCTACGGCTGTGCGTGTACATGCCACATGCTGTATATTTATACAAAATTAATGTGTCGTTTAGTTCGCTGCGAATACCTTCAACATTGCTAGTTGATACGTTGTTAAACAAAATCCACCTCTCTCTCTCTGACGTTTAGATGCAAAATCAAGTGTATTACGGGTGTTGTTGAAGATAACTTGATAGTGCTGACAGCACACCACTGACGATTTAAAAAAACAACAAAAAAACAAAACAAAAACAAAACAAAGAATAAAAAAAATCAACTAATGGGACAGACTTGCTGTCTTGATTGACACGTGTCAACATTTCCCGATTGCTCATGATGTTGACCACTAGATTGTCTGGTCCAGACTCGATTTTTACATACTTTCGCCACATAACTAGATTTTCTCTGTTTTCTATGTGAAGCAAACAACCAACCAACAAACCAACCAAAAGCAAGGTGTACAACGGGATTTGGTTGAAACACCTTCTCTTGGCATCTCACTGGCGGCTTCTTTGTCCACCTGCACGGAGCAGAACCTGTTCTCAAGTACACCGAATTTGTTGCAAGCGTTGTTTGCTTCAAACTGACAATGGTAGTCTGATTAAGTTACCCGTATAATCCTCTGTCTTGTCTGAAAGGTTGATTACTGGATTATTTGCTTGCTACTTCGAACTGAAGAGCCAGTCGCTGGTCTAACCTGGACAGTCAGACCGTCTGACATGACGCATGATCGCGACAATAGTTCCAGGACAGAATGTTGAGAAGGATTTCTCATTTAATTTCTTTTTTATTTTAAAATTTATACCGCATCGCCTGACTAAGTGAGTGAAATGACTTTTAGCAAGTGAGTAGGTTTAGTTTTAGATATATTTCAGTAACAGCACGGAGGGGACACCAGACACTGGGCTTCAGACATTGCTCCGGCGTGATGAGCGAACGCTTTAACCACCCAGCTACCACGTCGTCCCCTCAGCACTTCAGCACTTTCATCAGCCATGCTCTCACAGTCTTCGGCTTCACATTTGGAGTGTGTGTGTGTGAGTATGGTTTCACATCGCTTTCAGCAATATTCCAACAATATAAAAAACAAAAAAGGATAAATAAGAATAAATACTATTAACCACTCCCTCAACACTGTACATAGAGATAGACATACAAAATAAATCACTTCCTCAATCGTGAAGGCGAGATAGGTGCATTATTTGACTGTAAAGAACTCTTTCTGTATGAAATTGCGCAAATTGGACATTACGAACGCGTGAAGTCTTCCTGGTCTATACACAGGATGAAAGGCAAAACTGATGCGAGGGATATTGGAAATTAAGTCAGTTTATGGACAAAGAGCAGTTGGTGTTAAGCTCTAACAACGGTCACTGTAGGACTCCTACACAGACAAGTCAAATTGCCAGATAACACGGCCCGAGGCTTTAATCACCTGGGAAATACATGATGCCCGCTGTGATAGATATGAAACAAACTCCTAACTCTTTTAGGTGGAGTCCCGCGTGTGAGTTCGTTGTCTCACTCTAAGTGTACGAAAGATGTACTACTAGGGCCATTTCTGCATCTGCGACTGGAACTGCCGCTGAGTTTTCCTCCTTTTCTATTCCGGAAATGACCAAATTAAACTTTTCTCCATCGTGTAACCATCTCCCTACCTCATCGTTTCCACCTTCAGAAACGAATCCGATTCATATTCACACCATCATTTGGGGAGATTTAATGTTATATTAAACAGAAGCCTTTTATAAGAAATGCATTTACAAGATTTCGCGGCAATTTATTAGCTAAGCGAGACACGTGCCGTGCTTAATCCATAAAAGAAATGGAATTCCATGTTCTAAATAATTAGAGTTAAGGCACTGTAAGGTGAGCTTCCGTACCTACCGTGTCACAAAAGAAACTGTTACATCTGCTGCAGTCCTCATCATTCCACACGGCTGCATATTGGCAATTAATGCTGCTCATTCTCCAATAGTACAGTAGTACTATTATAACTATAATATACAGCCCAAGGCAAACGTAACTACATCAATATGTTCACAATAATTTTAACATAGACAGAGGACAGTCGTAGCTCTACGATGGCTTTGTGAAGCCGAGCCCGAGACCATATTTCTCAGACAAGGCAGATAACTCAATCTTAAAGTTCTGTTTCAAGCCCATTTGTGACCAACTCCTGATACTGGCGAACAAGCCGAATAGCAAATCAACAAGAATATTGGCTTCCGAACACAGGAATTACTTCAAATAAGAACGGTAACTCTATTGCTGTTCAATTTCATAGTAATATACTTTACAGAAGCACTCGTACATCGCTTGGACGTCACCTAATCGGAGAAACCTTTCCTACGGGGAACACGTCTGAGACATGATAGAGAGACGTTTGCGTCAACGTTAAGGCCACAAACCACTTCAAGGTTGTTGGAGATCACAGCAGCAACTGACATACTTCACTACTGGTTGTATGTTTCCATTTCATCCCTGAGTTTCATGCAGCTATTAACACATTATTAACATTTGGGAAGTTCTACCTCTGTTTTAAATATCCTCTACATTTTGCTAACAGTATAGTTGAAATGATATTTGTAGAACCACCAGTTATACAATAATCTCTTGACTGTGAGACATTAAGCTAGAAAGATGACCCAGAGTAGAAGTTGCCGTTTGTAGCAATGCATCTATTTTCAGTCCGTTCCAACCTCGAGAAGGAGCTTTGGTAGTCGTCAGCAGTTTCCCCCAAGGGCTTCAACTCGGGTAATGTATAAATGAAAATTAAACAGCCCGAGGAAAGAGTGAGTGTTGTTGATTACATTTATTATCTACTATCCCTGGAGATTTCAGGTCTGTTCAGCTGACGGCTTTTGACAGTTGTGTCTGGGTCAGTCGTTGGGACAGTAGTACGGAAATCGCAATTTCTATGGAACGCCCTGGACGGGCGATGGAAACAGTATTTACCTTGAGAGTCATCAAATATTGATATCTCGCCAGACAGTTTCAATTATGAAATTGAGAATTCAGCGAGCATAAGGACACGAAAACAATTTTGAAAGTTTTTCATCATAAACTCAATTTGAAAAGTATGTCATTTTAATCACTTTGGCTTCAAAACGCTTTGAGAATATAACGCTGAGGTCGCTAGCATTCCATAAACAAAGAAATAAAACCCATTAGTAAACTCCGGCGAACCTGGACAGAAAGGACATTAGATCAGTGCAACAATATCACAAAAATGACGAGAGCCATTTTTTCAGTTGTCTCGGTATAAATATATCTCCACTTTTATGCGTAGGCCGAAAAAGTACACGTTTGGTACTCTTGCCATCATAGTATGGTAAACATATATGTTCTGTACACACCGTGCTTTCTTATTTGTGTGAATGCATGAAAGCATGTGTACTACATCCGGCAGACTCGCTCACTGGTGTCAGAGAACTGACTGAATGCGTCTATTGATATCAAGCAGCGACAGTAAAATCATATTGTATTCAAACAGGGCTCGACCGCAAACAATATCCCTCAGAGAACACATGATACGTATCATAGCAACCAAACATGTGACATCTACATTCAACCATTAAATGCAACGTGGTCAATATGCATTCGGGGAAGGAAAAACGGTTTCTGGAAACTGATGATGTCATCAAATTTTATCATCAACGCTGTGCACAATGAATGGAAATAAAAAGTTTTAGCTTAATCTATCTTAAGGAGATGTAGATTTGATTTTCAACACGACAATAATCTTCGCCAGCTTTCTCACCTATTTGTGTTCTCCGGCACATTAACACTTGAGTGTTTACTACGGAGGTAATTACATAGCGTTAGCGCCTCGAGGCCCGAGCATGCAATCAGCAGATTAACGCTACAGTATTAATCTAATCTCCTTGAGGGATGGATCGATTGCCTGATTATGTTGGTCAGCTGATTAAGAATATTCTGGTCAGACATAACTCCATGTTTATGAGTTTCGACTCTAAAATGTCGCTGTTTATCTTCCTCTACATGTAGAGCGACTTGTGTTCTTTATTAGGGGTGTTTGAAAACCTTTGCCGCTTTTGATCTTCAAGTATTGAGCCATTCCATGCGTTACCCTCCCACTCACCCACCCACCCACCCAGACAGGAAGCACCCAGGAATCAATATTTCCTATGTTCATCTTAATCCTACATTAACAAGCCCTATGACTATTTCGTGCTCGTATAATGCCAGAGGCCAGGTAAGCAAGTATAACGATCACATATCATTATTCTATGCTCTGCTAGGAGTATGACCGTGTGTATATGTATGTGTGTTCAACGGGAGTTGCATCTCAACCACTGCAGTCTCTTCACTACGAGGAAACGTCACTGCTATCTTCTCAATATTACCTCAGACAGTGAACACCCAATCTCGCATACCCAAAGAAAATATTCCATTGGTTGTAAAATGCAAAATTCCGAATCCAGTGATAACCATAGATTTTCGGAGTTTTACCTACACCCAGTAATATTCCAGCGGTATGGCGACGGTCTGTAAGTAATGTAGGCTAGACCAGACAATCCAGTGATCAACAGCATATGAATCGTTCTACGGAGGTGGGAAACGATCAAATGTGCCAACCAAGTAAGCGAGCATGACCACCTGATCCTTTTAGTGACCTCTTATGTGCCTTAATACGTACCTCACGTATTAACAAACTAAGCAAAGTTCTCAACACGAAATTTCGTATCGCACTTACACTTTTAAATATATAGCATTTAAATGTTTTATTTGAACGTTTTTTACATTGTAATGATCATGACCAATTGCACTTTATAGATGACCAAGAAACTACTGGCGTAAATGTTTCCAGGGATGCATGGAGGATTTAGGCTAGGGAACCACGATAGGTAGGACTGACTATTGAAGGAGAAACAACTGAATGAATGTATGGTGCTATATGTGAAATAAAAGTTCGTTGGAGTAGTTTCCGTCTCTTTTCATTACAAACAAGAAACTTGAACCTCAGATCAAGTAAACACTTAAAACATAAAGTCGGTGAACTTGTAAGTCTGCACCTAATCCTAAAACAATGCAAAACATCATAAATATTTGATAAAAATAAATAACCATCCAAATGCTCATTGATTGGATTCATCTTGAAAACTGAATGCATTTAGGATTTGCACTGGCATTCCCTGTATTTTGCCATGCGAATTTATCACAGGAAGTCTGTTACTAAACTGTTGATGGTCACACATACATCTTTCGATGCATGGATAGGTTTTTCCTTTCCATCATGGATTAACTGATATCGGAGACTCAACAACTGCAATCCGTGGATAGGTCGATGCATCGTTACACCCCTACCGATAGTTACATATCTGGGAGGGTGTATGCATTAACGGGCGCAGTACATGCACACAAAGGTGACCCAACTCGACACAACAAATGATATGTAAATTGCGAAGAAATGGACGTAACCATGGCGTACGTTCTTACACAACTCTCTCACAGCCCTTACATAAAAAAACAAATTACAATCGATCAGTTTTCTCTGCATGCACTACACATTCTGATTCAACTATAATAAGTTTAAAAGCTTGTATTTTCAGAGCTAACATGTTGCACAAAAGAAACGTGTTATCTAATTGTAAAAACTGATTGTAGTTTTCGAATTGCCATTCCCAAACTCTCAGTGTAAGTAGATTTCTGGAAGAGAATGTAAAGTTTTGCTTTAGAATTCTTAAATGTCTGCTGGATGCAGGGCAAGAAGCCGCGATGGCATGATGGCGACACCCACTACAGACTGCTCCGGGGATGATTGTGTCCACACTCTGTGGTTGTTTTCTAATCTGATTGTAAACATACATTTACACGGGGATGTTGCATACTGGCGTAAGGGGCTATTGTACCGTGTCAGTCTCAGGAAAGTCGCTTAATCCCTGGACGCAATTAATCTACTTTTTAACAGAAGAGGTGACGGACATAGGTGTTGCATGTGTTCTATAAAGATTAGTCAAAATGAACATAGAGGTATATTATTTGAAGTGTCTTGAATCTTCAGTAACTCGATGATTCAGTATTGGAAAAACAGTACTGATATCCACTGAAAACGCTACTTAATATGATATACTATTTTTTTCTGTGATATATTTCCATATAATTTGTCTTCATGTTTAAAGCAGAAAATCATCTGTAGCGCTTGAGACGTTCAGACTGGCCTCTGGATGAGTGTTCAGAAGGTATGCTTCAGACGAACCTCTCGATGAGAGCTCAAAATCAACAGTTGAGACTAACCTCTGGATGAGTATGCGGTAAGATTCAGACGGACGTCTGGGTGAGTCTTGACAAGGAATGGTTCAGACTAACCTGTGGATGAGTATGCAGGTGGTACGGTTCAGACTAACCTCTAGAGCGTTTAGAAGATACGATTCAGACTGACCAGTGGGTGAATTCGGGAGTACGGTTCAGACTAAGCTCTCGATGAGTGTGTTGTTAAAATAGGTTCAGACTGATCAGCGTTCAATGTAGATTGGTCAGGGTAAAATCTGCCTGTTCAGGTTGACCTGGGGAATTACACAATCGCAGTGCAGGTCAACTTGACCCAGGGATAAAAAATGCAAGATCTATACGTGATCCAGAGCAAGTTGCCGTTTGATGTATTTTGTGGCATTATTTCCCTGCCTTTGTCGAGCTGACTTTCCTTAAAGAGTGTTTAATATTGGTAAGAACTGCTCCCTGGCAACCTATCTGACTCTCGTGATCGGTAATAGCAGCATGTCTTCTGGACACCCCGGATTGTCATATGCTTTGATTTGAAACTCCCATTCTGTCAGGTCATGACTTTCACCAACGGGTTTTACATAACACAGTTCAAAGCTCGGATATTTTTGCGTAAACCTTTTAAAATCTATCAGCTGTCAGTGCTCAAACGGGATGTCAGTGTACAGGCACTTGGGTTACTTAGCTACTTGATATCAAAGCTAAAGAGATTTTAACCAGAACAAAAAGAAAGTGAAGACATAAAACAAAATTCTGCCAGTCCTATCAAAGGTATCATCATTTCTTTTACGACATTGATTGTGCCATCAGCACTTCACAACTCAGCCTATTGTAGGTTATGTAGTGTTTTGCTTCTAATTCCCCCTCGCCCTAATCCCTCTGTCACATTTGAAGGAATAAATAGTGTTTCATCAGCGTGAGCATCTTCAGTAGCTCACGTCACTATACCTGATCTTGTTGCATTTCTCACAACAGCCTTACCTTCAGACATTTGAAGTCAGTTGTGTTTAACATAATATTTTTAAAACTCTTTACCAAAACCTTTACTTACTGCAAAGAATCGTACAAGAACTTCCCATTGAGAATGACATGTAGCCTTGGTGTGATCTAAGATCATGAGTATATCGCTGATAGGTGTGACCTAGGAACATGGGTATATCGCTGATAGGTGTGATCTAAGATCATGGGTATATTGCTGATAGGTGTGAACTAAGATCATGGGTATATCGTGATAGTTGTGATCTAAGATCATGTATATATATCGCTGAGAGGTGTGATCTAAGATCATGAGTATATCGCTGATAGGTGTGAAGTAAGATCATGGGTATATCGCTGATAGGTGTGATCTAAGATCATCTATATATATCGCTGATAGGTGTGATCTAAGATCATGAGTATATCGCTGATAGGTGTGAAGTAAGATCATGGGTATATCGCTGATAGGTGTGATCTAAGATCATCTATATATATCGCTGATAGGTGTGATCTAAGATCATGAGTATATCGCTGATAGGTGTGAAGTAAGATCATGTATATATATCGCTGATAGGTGTGATCTAAGATCATCTATATATATCGCTGATAGGTGTGAAGTAAGATCATAGGTATATCGCTGATAGGTGTGATCTAAGATCATGGGTATATCGCTGATAGGTGTGATCTAAGATCATGGGTATATCGCTGATAGGTGTGATCTAAGATCATGTATATATATCGCTGAGAGGTGTGATCTAAGATCATGAGTATATCGCTGATAGGTGTGAAGTAAGATCATGGGTATATCGCTGATAGGTGTGATCTAAGATCATCTATATATATCGCTGATAGGTGTGATCTAAGATCATCTATATATATCGCTGATAGGTGTGATCTAAGATCATGAGTATATCGCTGATAGGTGTGAAGTAAGATCATGGGTATATCGCTGATAGGTGCGATCTAAGATCATGGGTATATCGCTGATAGGTGTGATCTAAGATCATGGGTATATCGCTGATAGGTGTGATCTAAGATCATGTATATATATCGCTGATAGGTGCGATCTAAGATCATGGGTATATCGCTGATAGGTGTGATCTAAGATCATCTATATATATCGCTGATAGGTGTGAAGTAAGATCATGGGTATATCGCTGATAGGTGCGATCTAAGATCATGGGTATATCGCTGATAGATGTGATCTAAGATCATGGGTATATCGCTGATAGGTGTGATCTAAGATCATGGGTATATCGCTGATAGGTGCGATCTAAGATCATGGGTGTATCGCTGATAGGTGCGATCTAAGATCATGCGTATATCGCTGATAGGTGTGATCTAAGATCATCTATATATATATATCGCTGATAGGTGTGAAGTTAGATCATGGGTATATCACTGATAGGTGTGAAGTAAGATCATGGGTATATCGCTGATAGGTGCTATCTAAGATCATGTATATATCGCTGATAGTTGTGATCTAAGATCATAGGTATATCGCTGATAGGTGTGATCTAATATCGTGGGTGAGGAACTGCCATCATCTTGGACAGGGCATCATTCTTTCATTAACTGCTGGTCCAGAAACCCAGGTAAACTGGTTCCACTGCTGATTAAGGTCATGGTGTATGATTTTACCTAGGGACTTTTCACATTACGGCCTACAGTCAAATCAAAGAGTGCAAGTCTATACCATGCGGTGCGCCGTTAATTACGGATTAGAAAAAGAGAGAATGCTTTCATGGGCGATGAAAACATATATGTACTCTGAAATCTGAACCTAGTCCATAATCGAAGGCGCCGTATGGAGACGCAGGATCCGGTGGCCGTGACGCCATGACCGGTCTTTCTCCTGAAGCAAATATATCAATGGCCTGCAAATATCATCAACACCTCACGTTGTTATACCATTACGCAGAGACTGCCATATATCATGTATTCAGACATATCGCCACCGGCTTCCCGGCAAAGAAAAAACACTGATGTCAACATCCTATCATTAACCTACCACAAAATGTAAACAATACAATCCAAGATATATCCGGATAATATTATTCACAAATATGCTTAGAACCGCTCCGTTCAGTCACAAAGATGGACTTGGAAATTTCCAAAACAAATATGGAAATCGATTCATCACATAGGTGGCAGATAGTCGATGAAATCCTTTGCTGGCAGATTTGAAGCTGACCTCCATGCACCTCTTTAATAAACACGTGTTGGGGTGTATGACAGTGTTAATATGTTAGTATGTATCAAAATGAACTCCATCAGTTGGTGCAGGGGCTCTGAGATCACTAATAAAGTGGAACCACATCCAAAGTTTGTCCTGTTTAGCGCGATACAAGCAGCAATATTTTTATTAATAGTGGTGTTCTCACGATTGTATTGTTCTTGTTATTGTATTGCACTGGAGGTCTGACGTGCACGGGTAAACAACAACAAATTGTACTGACCAGATGCTACAGAATTACTGTGTTACTCATCAGTGATCTGTAGGGCAGTGAACTGGTTTGTGTGACATTCTCACAAGCATCCACAGCTATAATCACTTCTCAACGTTCGGCAACATGGCAATGTAGAAACATAGCGAAGCGTGCATGCGTGCATGCGTGCATGCGTGCATGCGTGCATGCGTGCATGCGTGCATGCGTGCAGGTGTGCTACTTCATTTTATTGAATTACAAATAACATGTATGAGAATGGTAGTTTGATGACAAAACATAACACCAATATCAACACCAGCATCAACAACAACACCAACACTAACACAACATCAAAACAACATCAACACAACATGAATATCAAAACTGTAAATTCAATTCCAGGCCCCTGGAAACCTGGGCACAAATTCTCGCATCCATTGACGGCATCAGAACGTCGAATTCATAATCGGCTGAAAACCACAAAACAAGATCGGCGCGTTTGTTCTTTATATATGTTTACAATTACTTGTGATTCTCGTTATACAAGAACGCATCATTTCTCTCATTACTTGTACTGTAAAGTCAGCCATTGTTTAGTTCCCCCATCCAACCATGTAACGCTCAACGTGAACAGAAACTCCCCATCAACTCCCGACAGCTGGAGCAGACACTACCGGGTTTATGATTGATTGATATATACAATCGATACTGTTTGTTTGAAGTCAATACTTGATATGGCTGGTAGGAATTAACAAGGAACTAAATATTTGCGAAATTCCGTGAGTCAACCCTACCCTTCGACTTAAAATCTTTGGCTGAAAAATACCTTTAGGTTTGAGGCTTGTTTCAACATCCGCGATCTTGAGCTACAGCAATCTAGTAGAACCGAGCAGTAAATGTCACAAGACATTAATCTCAGGAACAGTCCTCGGTGATATTTAACAATATATTTACATTAATTTCAAGAAGATATTTTTTAAAAACTGTACAACCTGACATTTATGTCGGTATCCAGTTCGCCTTGGTGTTTATATAAGCATGTATGTGTGCGCTGCGTATTGTCATAGTAATCGATATCTTCTCCACTCAATTACGAAAACGGCAACTTCCAGGCCAATGTAAAAACTGCTGTATCTTTCCAATTTAACCTCTTCAAAGTTTTCCGGAAGAAAAAAGAGATCAAAGCTACGGAGAATGCCCGTTCGTCGACGTTTGTACAAATTAAGTTTGTATGTGAATCTACGGGACGCTTTCATAGGGCGATCAGTCGCTTAACAGATATAGCTTTAGCGCTTTCAAGGGGGATAGCAGACGTTCGGCAGGGGGTTATTTGCCGATGTTGCCAAGAGACACAGCCATACCTTTCATCACATAATGGTCTCAACGTAGCGATAACCAAAATGCCTTCCGACGTGTATGGATGAAGGGCTATATCTTCTACTTGGGAAACTGTTACCAATACGTTTATCGGGTCGTGATCTCAAGACAGTAAATATCCGGGAAATATCGATGTATGGACTTGTAAATTGAACCGAGGTATTTACTACAGCAAGTGTAAAAGTCACGAAGTCTAAATCTTGATAAAAGCCTTAAACAGTGACACGCGGGTGCAGGTTTATCATTATTTAATGGAATTTAAATAAACCATCATTTACAAAAGACACTTGAAAGGTTCTTAGGGAGTGAAAAAGACACAAAATCTTAAGTTACACTGGCAACGTGCAAAGCGGAAACAGAGTGGTTTGTCTTGCTTGTTAAAAACAGCATATTAACTCTCATTGCACACAACCTTTGGTCCCCTCTAGCTGAACTTTGTTGACGTCATACCTGGTGTATGATAGAAGCCTGAAAATAATCCAGTGATCGATATCGTGAAGTCTCCCGAACATTCGGGGTACGCTGACACGCAAGCACTGAATATAAATCATCAAAGTTTTGCGTTTTTGGCGATAGACTCTGAGGGGAGGTCTAACGGTTGACCGAAATGCGACTCTTCACTGTATGCGTAAGTACTGCATACAGATACGTGTTTTATTGTACGTACTGTATGTAAATTCAGTACTTCAATGTACGTAACTGTATGTAAATACTGTACTTTATTGTAGTTACTGTATGTAAATATAATTCTTTGTGGTACGTACAGTATGTAAATACAGTTATTCACTGTAGGTACTGTCGTACTGTATGTAAATGCTGTACTTCACTGTGCGTACTGTATGCAAATACAGTTATTTTCTGTACGTACTGTATGCAGATACGCTAATATTTTGTACTTCATATTTGTATTTACTGCAGTCCACTGTACATTAAGTATGACAGTTGTGGTACTAGAGTACTATACGTTCAGCATGCGGAGTGGTCATACTTTCATATGGGTGTGGTAATGGCCACTCTCAACTGTACCTGTACATACTTATAGAAATATCGTGACTATGGTATAATTTTCAATAAATTACTTACTCAATATAGCATGTAGCTTTGTGTCAGAGCCTATGGTAACTAGCGCGTTGTTCTCGTGCCATGACTGCTTCTTAAAAATATTCTTTGTTCGAAACGACTTGAAAGACATGGTATTGATTCCTTGGGCATATGACCGCTTTCAGTTAGTAACCTACTAAATCATAGTGGACTTTCTGCTGCAGCAACTTAGCTAAATCCAGGGTAACAATATCTCGGTGGAGGATGCCAATCATTGACCTCTTAAACACCATATTATCAGCACTGTGTCATTTCAGGAGATAGTAAACTTTGCAGATAAAAAACACCATATTCCTGCTGTCTTCAAAAAGTGCTCTTAATCTCTACGTTTGGTGACTCTGGCGACAAATAATGAAGTCAGCTTTGTCTACCACATTGTGCCATTATTCTGGATCTGTTGCTTGGTGATGTCAGCTGTACTCCTACAGTTACACAGGAATATTTATTATTCGCATTTTTATCAAGATCATGAAAGAAGGTTACTTTTGTTTATCTTGTCTTTCATTTTAATGTGCATTTGTAAGGGCTACATTGATAACACTCGTAAGAAATGTGCTACATGCATATTCATAGTTTTCAGGAGGTTTCTTACAAGCCTTGCTGGATACGTGTGTTAGTTAGATATGTCACTAGCATAGTGGTGACATGCTTCAGGTCCACACCATAGCTGAATGTCTGCATTAAAGACATTGACAGAAGGCGTTTAATTAGAAGAGTGAGTGAATGAGTTAAATTTAACGCCAAACTCAGCAATATTCCAGCTATGTCGTCAGTAAATAATGTTCGAGTCTAGACCAGGACTTCACCCCTTATCACCGTCCCTCTTGCTTAAGACCCGTGAAGGTCCGTCAAAGAATTGATCTTCAGCAACCCATTCTTGTCGTAAGCGACGACTAACGGGATCGGGTGGCCAGGCTCGCTGACGTGGTTGATCTCATTTGCGTAGATCGATAGTCATGTTGTTGATCAAGTTTATTTTTATGGAGTTCTTCATTTTAACCACTACCCAGATTCCAGCACGCTTTTCACTGGACCCCAGACGGTTTGTTTGGTCTAATTAACTAAAGTGTTCCGAAAGTGAAAAGTATTCCCATTCGTTTTAATAAGTTTAAAAGTGGTAACTTCCAAATTGCGTCAAATATCTATTTCAATTACGGAACTGCATGCTATCCAAATACTGCAAACTGCACAGTGTGTATACATATCCCGACAAGCGTGTACGGATGAATGACTTAATGATTCACAGTCGTAGCGTCTACACCGTGATGTGTGCTCGGTTGATCAATGATTCACAGTCGTTGTAGTGGTGTCGTCTACACCGTAATGCCGTTCATGATATGTCGCTTAGCTTTACAAGGTAATTCTTCCATTTGTTTCGAAATCAATAGTTCATTTAATGATATTACAAAATGAATTATTTATACAATTAGATCAAAATGTTATGATGTCATAAAACTGTAATTGGTACCACAACTGTTGACATTTTGATGTCAATAAATGAATATATGACGTTTTAAATTGTTTGATATAAAATCAATATATTATTTCACTTCAAAGCAACATGTTAATATAGCTAAATATCTTATTTTTTATGTTTCTTTGATTAATTTTGAATTTTCTTGTATCACTGATTTCCTCTTTTACAATAATTGTTCCTTTGAATGTGTTCCCGCGGGAGTGTGGGGCGGTTAAGTTAAATGTCATGTTGATCATATTAAAAGACATAAAGCCTTGAAAGCGGTCAATAATAATTCACACACAACCACAAAGCAATATGACATGACATGAATTTAAAGGAGTGAAATGCATGAGAGCCAATATGGTTTAGCTAATTTACATGCATTGATGTTTAATTTCAGACCCAGGACGTGAATAATCATTGATTTAATAAATTGAATTTTTAGATGTGAATTGCGAAATGTAATGATTCATATCAACAAATCATGTTTTAATGTTACGTATTCGATTTACTGATACCAAGATATACAAATGCATTAATTACAATGACGAAATAATGTGTGTGATAAAAAGCAGGATAATTACTGGAACAGCAACTCGCGAATCATTTCGGCATAGTATTACCCTAATCAAACGTTTCAGATATTTCTGGCTTCAGTCTCAGACTTGGTTATCTTCAGATTTGGAAACTCAAGTCAGTTTATCTTGTTTAATAACTATGTATTTCTCATGCTAATGTGGACGATGGAAATGACGTTAGGCAAGACAGATCACGAGTGACGTTCATTAAGAGCAATGCTGATTGCTAATGTGCCCCTTAGGCGCAAGGATCCGCTTGTTGTGGGTTCGAATCCTACATCGACTTGTCAGATAATTTGTTTATAATAACCGACGGAGGTAGTGAATTGAGGGAGTTAAAACCTGTCTTCATAACACTGTGTTGGGACGTGTAACATGCAGTGGGAAACAAGGCGCGCGGTTATTATGTGATCATTGCTTATGGCATGGCTCAGAGTAGTAGATCAGGCCCCGATTTCTCAAAACAAACTTAAGTTTTCACTCAAATCTCAAACTGGGTTTGACAATTTGAAACAATGGATTTATTTTTTCGAATGAAAAAGTCCAAACACCTAAAGAAATCTGTCCACCAAACTCAGATTGTCTACTAAGTTTGAGTTTGATACCGATTTCCGTTCATTCTGGAAAATGCATGTTCCTGCGTTTTCTCAGATTTGAGCAAAACCTTTTGAGTCAAAACTCAGATTTAAGTTTGTTTCGAGAAATCGGGGCCAGAAGATCATCAGGCACCATAGGATCGTCCCAGTCCAGACTTTCAACACCACAGTGCTGTAGACTTGACGTAATGTGAGTATTATGCGCCTGTGGGAATGGATGAAACACAACCTTGAAGCATGGCGGTTTGGACAGTCTGGTAGATATTGTCTGGCTTAGCTCGCTGAATAGAGAATGGGTACTCTGAATGGATTCGACTGACCCGTCACGCCAAAGACCCGGGTTTGATTCATCACATGGATACAATATGCGTAAAGCCCATATCTGGTGTCCCTCTCTGTGATGTTGCTTTAAATATTGCTAAAAAGCGGCATAAACCCCGACCAAAGTCACTCGTTCAGCCATTCACTTAATGGATTTATGACACATTCACCACAGGCGATGCAATTCTTTCTGCAGATTTAGGTACCTTGGTGTCCAGTTGTGTGAGCACCATACCTGTGGCCGTTGTTTAACCAAAGTAGTAACCGTCAGAGGCCAGCATCACCTCCAACTATCCTCACGTATGTACCACTAGATAGCTAGAATACAGTTCAACAGAGTGTCAAACCACGAGTTGCACACTTCTACACACTTCAGTCCTCTTAAACCTTCTGTTATTTGACAATGGTCCAGAACATAACGCATAAATAGTGACGCAAAACAATGCTTTATTAACAATGACAAACTCTCAATGAGGCGTTTTAATACAGAGGCTTAAGGAGAGCGACAGGTCAAAGTGGGTCAAGTTCATGGTCATCCGATGTTGTTATGACGCCTGCTGTAACACACTCCGTTCTGGTCTTTCCTCTTTAGATGCAGCTTTTTGTTAATCCTACTGTTGTAGATAAATATGTATGTGAAATATTTAATGAATCAATGGGGTTATTGCGGTAGTCCTTTACTTCAGTCAGATGTACTTTCATGACAGTTGGAGAAAGATGGCGAAATATACACACGAGACAGGAAGTGACGTAATAGAGAACTGATATGTCATTAATTTGGTGCAGCCACTACCTCATTTGCGGCCTGAAATAGATAAAATACACATGTTATGATTATCTGTATTTTGTCATGATATGCTAACACACTCATGGTAAAAATACAAACTCTACGTAAATGGGAGCGAGTCTTTAATGTAACGTGTGAATTGAAAACTCATTAGCAGCAGAGACAAATCAAGCTGTGTAAGTTCATCGTTAAACCAAGTTTCAGCGTGAGGATAATATTATACATTGTACTCCTATGATGTATTATGGTAAGTATTCACGATGTTTTCTAAATTATTTAGTTCTTAAAGTTGTTCCAATTCGATGCCCACAGCTGTCTTTATCTACAGAACGCGTCTATTAACATTCATCCCCAAAGACTCCTATTTCGTCAATGTCCACCCTGCCGACACGTGAAAAACTGGGTTAGGCTTGCTGACTTGGTGGACAAATGTCATCGTATCCCAACTGCGTAAATCAAAACGCATGCTGTTGATCACTGGATTATCAGGTTCAGACTCGATTATTTAGAGTCCGCCACCACATAGCTGAAATATTGCCGAGTGCAGTATTTAACAACAAACAAAGCACTCTACTGACCGCTCCTCATGCAGGGGTATGGGATGAAGTGGTTGTGTGACTGCCGCATGCAGATTCCCATGTACATTCTCTTCTCAACGGGCTTGCCCTGTCCTACGGCAAGCACACTGGGGTTCAACTTGCCTTCCTGAACCAGCTGGAACACAAGAAACCTTCACATACACAACTGATAACCACATCCCAGGCAATATTACTGACGACCACCTCATAGATCATATTACTGACAACCACACAGACCATATCATTCAACCCTACACCACAAACAAGCCAAAGCACCCGGTAGTTTATCGTTGGATTACCGGGGTGCCATAGGAATTGTTCCAGCTACCATCTTTCTGCCAAACAAAGATGTTTCCTGGTAAACATAGGAGTTATCAAATATACTGAGAGAAACAGATATAGGATCACAAGAAAACTTTGAATAACGCTGCGGTGATGAAAACTGGAAACATATTTGTTTCTCTTCGTATATGTAAAACTCATGTATATCTCAAATAAAGTTATTTGTAATTTACATGCATCAAAACCAAAATGTTTTATTGAGACTACAAAGTAACGCTGGCGGTAACATATTGTCCAATGATGTGGCTATCGACATGATTTGTTTATTGTAGGATTTAGAATAAGAATAAGAATAATATAATAATTTTCTAAATATACTACCGACAATAAATAAGGGAACTAATGAAATAATAGCGAATTTGAAACTGCTTTAAATATCCACTAAATCAATTTTAGGCGTCAATTTCAATATCTGGTGTGTCCACCATGTTGGGCAACACATTCACGGCACCTTGATGACATGCTGTTAATCAGTTTCCGGAGGGTTGCCCGTGGTATTGCCCGCCATTCCTCTTGGAGAGCTGCACCAAGCTGGGCCAGGTTGGCGGGTCCTGGGTCCCTGGCGTACACCCTTCGACCAAGAACGTCCCAGAGATGTTCAATTGGGGACAGGTCTGGGGACTTAGAGGGCCAGTCCAATGTCTGGATACCTTCTTGTCGGAGATAAGCGGAGACAATTCGGGCCCGATGTGGTCTGGCATTATCATCTTGGAATACAAAATTGCGGCCGATAACTCTAGCCAATGGAGCCACAACAGGACGCAATATTTGGTCAACGTATCGCTGACCAGTCATGGCTCCGTTAATGATGACCAAATCTGATCGTCTGTCATGTGTAATCCCACCTCATACCATGACACTATACCTCCATATCGATCATGGTCAAGAATTGCTGCTCTGGCATATCGCTCCCCGCTCCGACGCCAACAACGTTTTCTGCCATCTGTGAATCGTAGGCAAAACCTTGACTCATCAGAGAACATGGTGAAACGCCAGTGGCGCATAGCCCGTCCCTGATGCTGCCTAGCCCATGCCAATCTTTGGCGCTTATGGTGAGCTGAAAGGGTGATACCCGTAAAAGGCCGTCTTGCTTTCAGACGAGCTTGATAGAGTCGGTTTTTAACGGTTGAGGTTGAAATGCGTCTTCCAGTGAGTGTGCGGAATTCTCTATTGATGGCAGGGGCTGATTTAAACCTATCGCGTAGAGTAATTAACGTAATGAGACGATCCTGTCGTGGTGTCGTTGATTTTGGTCTACCACGCCCAGGTCTCGTTGCAACCCCACCCGTTTGACGGTACTTATTCCACAGGCGTGACATTACACTTTTTGATTTACCCATCTGCCGGGCAACTTCACATAATGATGTCCCCCCTCTATCATCCCCACAATTCTCCATTTTGTTGCTTCACCGAGATACTGCCTCGGAGGCATTTCTGTCAGTAAGTGTCAATCTCTATTGCATTAGTGATTGCGACTTCTCCAGTACATTTACAGGAGTTAACTTCTGTATGCACGTGTAGCACGTGCTGGGCATGCATTATGCGCAATTCCATTGTCATTGGATGTTGCGTTTGGGAGATACTCCACGATAACGGACCCTGTCACAGTCAAAGTCATTTACATTCAATTTCTTGGTTCCCTTATTTTCTGTCGGTAGTATATATACTGAGAGAAACAAATAAGAGAACACCACTTCATCGCAGTATTCCTGTCTCTATTCTCTGTAGACGTTCAACTACAGAGAAATACGAAGCTTGTGAAGAAACCTGGAAAACAATGAAGGAACAGTCTTACTTACCTGCGTTCCTTTATTTGTTTCCCTCAGTATATAAACTAGTGTAACACTCTCGGTTTATAAGGAAGTTTTTTTTGCTAATATAAATGTTAATTAAAATAATTTTTGCAGATTATAATTTATATGAGTTAGGAAGCGTACATGAACTGTGTATTTTAAATAAAAAAGAAATTGTACGTGAGAACTGGAAGCGCAGATAGCAAGGGATTTAGGTAATTAATTGATTGTCCGAACTTGGCTGACATCGGACAGTATCACTAGCCTTGGGGTGATGTCTGTATCAGAAAAGGTAAAGAACGTCATCATGGTCAGAGGGGAATACAAGCGGAGGATCGTTATAATAAACGGAGGGTGATGTAGTGAGGGATTAATAGGACCAATTGACATTTGCAACGAGGTACGATGTAAGGAGGACTGGGTATACGGGGTTCGGGGAGACGGTTTGCGGGGCCAAGAGAGTCGGTCAGAGGTCGCTGCCCTCCCGATTATTCAGGATTGCTTACAGTACGTTTGTAAAGCATCTGAATAGTTTCACTTTATTATAACTGTTGATGCAAACTTAAATAAACCACTATACGATCCACGAAGACTTGGCTGTGCTTGTTCCTGGTTTACAACCACCTGAGCACGAAGTCCCAAAGAACAGGGTTACACTAGCTTCAAAACACCTACGATCGTGATGTTAGTTTTGCAATATCCGTCTACCACCATTAATTATAGGCTGAAAACAAAGATGTTCTTTATCTTCGTTTGAGTGATATGTTACAATCACTGACTGTTAGGTCTGACTATGTAGGTGCAAGCGATAGCTGTACTATGAAGTGTTACAGGGTCTTCGTCTGTCTGCAACACTGACAGCATGTCACGAAAATGAAACAGTCATGTATTATTATGCACCAGTTCTGCGTTTTCCCATTTTACAACTAGTTCTATTCCCCTGAAAGTAATCAAAAGCTTTTCAAATTAAATCTAGTGGAGCGACAAGACAAACTCGGCGTATGTGCAATAGCTACGATGAAATGGAGTGCAGTGCTAACACCACGTTGCTTTATGGCATATTATAACATGGGATGTTGATTCTATATCCCCCCGCTACAATATTAATTGACATTGCAGGCCGATACACGTTAAAAGGGCACCGGTCGGGATACTAGACATTAACGTGATGAAGTCGCATAAAAATGCGGATGTTTTCTCACATCGGAGTGGAATTACTTGCTCGTCGAATACAGTTAGCCTTCATATTCGTCTCGTAATTTCTGCGAGAATACTTCGGAGTCAATAGTATCATCAGGTGGCGTGTTCGTTCTGACAACTCAAACAGTTCGGCGTCAATCGTTTCATGAGGCTCCGTGTTCAGTGTGGTAACTTATCACCCAAGGTTCTACAGCTCTATTGTATAAAAGTGATTTGGGACCTGCTGTTTCGGGCTTTTGTTGTTTACGTCACGGGTTTATCTTTGACGTATGTGACGTTTGCACATAAAACAGATCACGTGAGCAATAGTCGTTCTCCCCATGGGTATTTCGTCATTGATTTATGTTCCTGTGCACACTTGTTTGATTACAATGGTGAAAACGTCCCCCGTATCGTGTTGACATGATTCTCACGGGACTTCCATTATCAGCGATAGCTCTATCGAGCCGAGCAGACGACATCAAAAGCAGGAGGTTTGGTCAGCTCATCGAACTTATTCATCGCCATCCGATAACACTTTGCCAGTTAAGATATTGTTGATTGTTTTATCGGCACCACACTCACAGTTTCCACTGGAGAATCCTTGCAACGATATGGATAAGTCGGGCAAGGGAAACCAAAGGATCAACAGAGAACATATGATTTCTTTGTTGTCAGATTACTTCTGTGAGCTGGTATAAGGGATACCGTTTGATGACACTGCTTCAGCTCTATCCTAGCTTCTGTGGGAGGGAGCAGTATTATCGTATTATATCACATTTAAACCTTGTTACTTCCTAACTTGTCTCCAGAGCAACGGGGTCACAATGACACGATTCCGTATTGAATAAATAGTTTATAAGGTCATAAATGAGTTCTGTAAAATATCTATTTCTAATAGATCCATGCATTCTCATCAACACCCATTGGCATTGGTTCCATTGGCATTGGTTCCATTGGCATTGGTTCCATTGGCATTGGTTCCATTGGCAGAATGCGATAATTCCATTCCGTGATTCATTATGTTTCTTTCAATGTTTCCCTTTTCAACAGACTAGTGCAGCTCGTTGTCGATAATCATTGCCACCAGTGCCACGGGCTTTCTCCTAATAACTGAGGTGAATACGACCGACAGAATACAACATCATTCACATGCTAATCTGACCGTTGTCAGTCAACACGGCTACAAGAGTATTTGGCTGATTCCATGTTTATACCCACAACAGCAATAAACCATTGCTCTAATTGGATTTGTATAGCATTTCTCATTGCTTGACACACGCAAGCGTTTGTGTATATGAAAACGTACACTGTGTGTGGGTGAATGTATATCATAACCTACCCCAGATACGTCACTATGTGAACGTTGAGTCTTTGCTTCAGCTACCAAACCTGCACCAGTATTTTCTTTCGCGACAGAAACAAACAAAGATATACACAAACTACACTATCAACTATACAGAAAAGAAAGAAAGAAACGCATGTTGTAGTTTCAAACACGTATAACTCGTCCACAAAGACTTTAGGACATGAAATTTTACACCAGTTTAGAAGAAGCTAATGTCTATACAATATATCGGATACATGGAGATAACGGAGACGTTGATCGTGACGTTGACGTCGGGTTTCCCGGCTCTCAGAACAGTGTCTTTCAACCTGTTCCGTACAGTTTAACCCGATATCCTCCGAAGTCAAGGCACTCCGGCTGCACTGCTCTCACCTGTGGCAGTATGGTCACGCTAATATAGTACCCGGATGCACTGATCTTGGGCTGCAGTGTTAACTCGAGGTCTGCCTGTACGTGGACGCTCATTTGTTATACCTGTTTGGTTGAAACGAGCTGCAAGTCGTGATATCTTGCTCAAACCAACATTTAGACGCATGGCAACAGATGATTGGTAATCTCAGGCGTGCATTCTTTCAAAGGCGATGTTCCGTGTTGGAGAGTCAAGAGGTGACGGACGTAGTGACTGGGCTGGATCAGCATCAACTATGTCAGCTTTCACATCAGGATCAGCTACTTCTACTTTAAAGTCAGGATCAGCCATTTCTACTTTCACATCAGTATCAACTATTTCTACATTCACATCAGTATCAAACATTATTTTCTCGTCAGTACTACTAGTATTTCTACTTTCACATCAGCATTGAGGATTTCTACTTTCACGTCAGTATAAACTGTTTCTACTTTCACGCCAGTATCCACTATGCCTACTTTCACATCAGTATCAACTATTTCTACATTCACACCAGTATCAACCACTACTTTCTCGTCAGTATCAACTATCAGTATTTCTACTTTCACATCAGCATTGAGGATTTCTACTTTCACGCCAGTATAAACTGTTTCTACTTTCACGCCAGTATCAACTATTTCTATGTTCACCCCAGTAGCAATTATTTCTACTTTTACGTCAGTGTCAACTATTTCTACTTTCACATCAATATTGATTATTCCCATGTTCACACAGGTATCGGCTATTTGTACTTTCACATCAGCATCGAATATTTCTCCTTCCACATCAACTATTTCTCAACTGAATGCAAACAAATCAAGTCAGGTCCACTTTTTCCCTCTTAGATTCAAGTGACATCCTTCTAAACTTTCACGATCTTAACAGCAAATCAATCTATAAAAATTAACGACCTTAACTTCGAGTAAAGGACAAGACATCAGTCACTTGAGACAACCATGGCATCAAGACTGCGAGTGTGTGTCACAGGTTTGGTGGAGATTTATTCGCTTTAAGCATACAAATTGGTCCTTAATTTAAGAAACATTTGAGATGGCATTCTCGAGACGTGAATCGAATGTATTGGTGAAGGATCCGTAATAAAGGATATTAAGCTGTGTTCATTATTTATGTTTAGTCATAATGTACTCATTAATATATTTATCACAGACAAATGATTTTGTTCAAGAAACTCTTTATGTTTTTGTTTATATTTCGGCTAAATATGAAGGAACGATAACCACTATATTGAAACATTGTTATGTAAGTTGCCAGTTACTTAAATGTGTTACGAATGTGTATTTTCTGTATATTTTGTTATTGATTCAGTAATAATTATTATTGGGTCACAATGTTTAGTGTTTAGAATAATAAAATATGATGGGTCACATTTCGTGTAATAGATGATCCGCATTTTTAGGATTCTCGCAGCAAGCTTGTCCGGGAATTATCTGCGCTTGACTTCCTGTTTGTTTATCTCCGGGAGACATTGTTTCGAGGGCATTCTACAGTGTTGGCATGTCAGTAAGTGCTCGTACTTTCGAGAAACGACTGAAAATGTATATAAAAAGGCTGGTTGCCGTGTTGTGAGCGACACAGATACACACATTCATATGCATTCGCTGGAGTTTATCATTCTGCCTCTGCCAACGCTTCATCTACTGCTGTCAGACCGCTCGCCGTGTTACATTCTGCACGACTGTTTCTCTCTCACACCAAGACTTTGGTGAGTTTGCTATACTATATATTTTGTGACCCTTTCCCTTAGATTTTTTCTCACTTGTATGGTATTTGAAATAGATATTGTTATAATGACTTGTGACTTGAATATATTAAACTTGTCTTTGCTCTGTTTTGCTGTTTCAGAGGGTTTTTTCTTACATTGTTTGTCACGGTAAATTCTTAACCGTAACAAATGAATTATTGAAAATTCCGTGAAGTTTAAAAATAAGTATATGCATAGCATATTTCTTTTCACACTTCACTGAATTTCACTATGATAAATCACATTATGCACATACCCAATGGTTTATGGGCACAGTAAAGAAATAGTCAGAATGGAAACATGGGTTGTCTTACACCTTCTTCGGTTTATTCATTTTCAGAAGCTGATCATGCGATTAGGTCGAAGAGAAATCACCAAGAACTACTAAAAACATTAGATGAAGAAAAAGCCACTTGCCATTCAACCAAGTATAACAAACACTGTGTGATGCATTAAAAGAAAACACAACCTGCAATTAAGCGCGTTAAGGAGGCATTTATCTTCCAATTGATACCCCGAGACGTATAGTAACGCAAACACAACTTAAGGTGCTTAAGCCATGGAGAACCGACCCATCGATAAGTTGACAGTCAAAGACGTGAACATGTCTAAAACAGTGACAAGGGATTGTTGGTAGTTGTATCCGATATCGGTTGTGTCTCAGGGGGACTTAAGGAAACACGTTTAGTAGGGATAAGGCGATTTGCGTACCATTAAAAGATTGGGAGGCAAAGTTTAGGCCAGTAAGTGGTGGATGAGAAATCTTCGGTTTCAGAGACTGATGTGAAGTTTTGAACGCGGGCTCCGAGGAGTTGTTGAGGGTGTGAAATCTCAGGTTTCAGAGAACGTTGGGAAGTCGTGATGCCGCGCGCGGGCTCCGAGGGGTTGTTGAGGGTGTGAAATTGGTCGATGTTATGGAACATTGGTGGCTAAACATACAAGTCTAATTTACAGTCGATGTTATGGAACATTGGTGGCTAAACATACAAGTCTAATTTACAGTCGATGTTATGGAACATTGGTGGCTAAACATACAAGTCTAATTTACAGTCGATGTTATGGAACATTGGTGGCTAAACACACAAGTCTAAGTTACAGTCGATGTAATGGAACATTATGGGCTAAACACACAAGTCTAATTTACAGTCGATGTTATGGAACATTATGGGCTAAACACACAAGTCTAATTTACAGTCGATGTTATGGAACATTATGGGCTAAACACACAAGTCTAATTTACAGTCGATGTTATGGAACATTATGGGCTAAACACACAAGTCTAATTTACAGTCGATGTTATGGAACATTATGGGCTAAACACACAAGTCTAATTTACAGTCGATGTTACGGAACATTATGGGCTAAACACACAAGTCTAATTTACAGTCGATGTTATGGAACATTACTGGCTAAACACACAAGTCTAATTTACAGTCGATGTTATGGAACATTATGGGCTAAACATACAAGTCTAATTTACAGTCGATGTTATGGAACATTATGGGCTAAACACACAAGTCTAATTTACAGTCGATGTTATGGAACATTATGGGCTAAACATACAAGTCTAATTTACAGTCGATGTTATGGAACATTATGGGCTAAACATACAAGTCTAATTTACAGTCGATGTTATGGAACATTATGGGCTAAACACACAAGTCTAATTTACAGTCGATGTTATGGAACATTACTGGCTAAACATACAAGTCTAATTTACAGTCGATGTTATGGAACATTACTGGCTAAACATACAAGTCTAATTTACAGTCGATGTTATGGAACATTATGGGCTAAACATACAAGTCTAATTTACAGTCGATGTTATGGAACATTACTGGCTAAACATACAAGTCTAATTTACAGTCGATGTTATGGAACATTACTGGCTAAACACACCAGTCTAATTTACAGTCGATGTAACGTAACATTATGGGCTAAACACACAAGTCTAATTTACAGTCGATGTTATGGAACATTGGTGGCTAAACACACAAGTCTAATTTACAGTCGATGTTACGGAACATTATGGGCTAAACACACAAGTCTAATTTACAGTCGATGTTACGGAACATTATGGGCTAAACACACAAGTCTAATTTACAGTCGATGTTATGGAACATTACTGGCTAAACACACAAGTCTAATTTACAGTCGATGTTATGGAACATTATGGGCTAAACACACAAGTCTAATTTACAGTCGATGTTATGGAACATTATGGGCTAAACACACAAGTCTAATTTACAGTCGATGTTATGGAACATTATGGGCTAAACACACAAGTCTAATTTACAGTCGATGTTATGGAACATTATGGGCTAAACACACAAGTCTAATTTACAGTCGATGTTACGGAACATTACTGGCTAAACACACAAGTCTAATTTACAGTCGATGTTACCGAACACATTATTTTCTAAACACACAAGTCTAATTTACAGTCGATGTTACGGAACACATTACTTTACAGTCGATGTTACGGAACACATTATTGGCTAAACACGTACTTATGTGAGAATGTTAAGTCTACGACACAATCGATGTAACGTAACATTATTGGCTAAACACGAATCTATGTGAGAAAGTCTACCTTACAGTCGGTGTAACGGATCATCTGATTATATCTGAAACACATTCCAGCTTCTCGGTTGACTCCCTCTTCCCTTGAGAGTATTTGCTGACCCGATTTCAAATGTCTAATTCATCTAATGCACAAAGCAAGTCTAAACATAGGTGACACGGGACTCGCGCATCCCGAACACTACCGCTGTACGTGAATTATTGACGACGTGACATATAATACGCATCATTGATGGATGTGGCATTGTGTGTACAGAGTGGCTGTCTGATGAGACGCGAAGAACGCATGGCTAGACTTCCCATGACCAAGAGAATCCGTGAGCGATCGTGACACACAGACACTGAATGCCACAATGGGGCATTCGGAACAGTTGTATGAGTCATTATGATCTATTAATATACGGACATCAGTTACCATACGATTCGTTATTGTGGCAGTCTAGAGCAGCAGGATAACATAATGAAGACACAGTGGAGTTGATGATTGTTGTTTTACGCCGAAGTCTATATTTAAACCATGTCACGGTGGCCACAAAAGATTGCTTGATGACGCGCAGTCTGCCAAGGCCCACTGCACAGAGTGATCTTAGCTCTACGGTTGTTGTAAGTCTGTGTTCAGGTATGAGAGTTACAGGCACTTTAGCACTAAGAACGCTCTGTGAAGAGTTGCATACCCAAAATATATTTCATAGCGGGGTTTTACCATAACTCTCTGATGGACTTTACAGTCTAGGAGTCCAACACTAGGCGAAGTTACTTCACAAGGTCTTCAGAATTATAGATTTATGTGTTGGAAATCGAAATAAATTGCATTTGGTGTGACAAGGCATCGATTTATCAGCTGTATTCGCTCAGATATCACGTTCCCGTGTAAGAATAAGACCCGTATGCAGGTCACGGCACTTCGTGTGACCTTATGCTGTTTAGCACTTCCGGTGACAAACAATGTCGTATACTTGGTCTAATGGTCCCATGGTGACCGGTTAATTGTATGGAACCAATAATCCTTGCAGGAATACCTGTTACTGATCCAACCATTTCCAAATTAGCCAACTATTACAACTGTTAACAGCTGTGACAGCCAAGCATGGCTGTGCACTTGGTCCGGTCTAGTTGCGTCATATTTGGCGGTCCAGAACCAGAACTTGTTCTTGAATACACGCTTGTCACCGGAAATATGGTACAAGAAGGTGGGCCCCGTCGAGCATATCGCAAGTAGGGGCGCGCAAAGGGAGACGGGAATAAGCTGAGTACTGGAAGTATCTCCTACCGAGACTTACACGTCCTGTTCGGAAGCCATTCATCACCTTGTGTGATCACTTCTAACACTGTGCCAACACTGCACGTACACCTGTCTGTCTTGAAGAGGTCTTCCGGTAAAGATTACGCCTTCAAGATAAACTTACGAATATCCTGGGCCTAGATTTTTAAAGCTCTCTTAGCGGTAAGATAGTCGTAAGTGTCATACATTAACATCAACATAACATTAACACACAACACGTAAATATTACTATCGCAGAGGAATGTATCTGTAGATAGTAATTGACTTTGTCAGCTTACATCTGTGTCAGCTCTCAAAACTGTCTTCTTGACCATCTCTAAGTCCCGTGTCAACTCACCTCTTCCATGGCTATCAAAACTGTCTGCTTGACCATCTCAAAGTCCTCTTGGCGTGTGTCCATGTACTTTGGTCGCTTTTCTGCTGCAAGGCTAGCCTGTGGAGAAAACAAAGCAAACTGCATATACGAAACGATATATGACACAACAGAAAGGCAGCAAACCCTATGTATAACACTGCCCTTGCTCTATAGTCGACCCTCTGTTACTATCGCCTGGGTCACTACTGCCTCTAATACACTGAACAGCAAAAGAACCGCAACATGTCTATTTGTCAAGTTTTTAAACAGCGACACAAACAAGAACGCTTACTTTTATGAGATTTCATTTTCACTATGTTTTGCTGTTCCGCATATTTGCTCGAGTTGGTTTGTTGTTTATTGTCGCACTCAGCAATATTCCAGCTGTACATAATTGTGTCTAAACCATACAAGCCAGTAATCAACAATATGAGCATCGAGCTACGGAACTGTGATACGGTGATGTGTCAACCAATTCAGTCTTTGGGAAGTCTACCCAAAGCAACAGATGTTGACAAAATTACTTGATATCGGCACATTTCAATTCAATTACTACAAAACACTTTACCTATTTACAGGTACGGGTATTTGAAGCAATCTACTTTGTAACTACACGTGTTTCAAACATGGACGTCGAGTAAAAGTACGTCATTCTCAGCAGTGGATGCGACACATGCTTGGTGCAGAAGTTCTGCGAGAAGGATTTACGGATCTTTAGTAGGCAGTGACGAATGATTCCGCTGAAATCCCAACATCATTCGATAACAAGAAACGATCTATCTATTTTTGTAAATACGATGACACGACACTTCTATAGACCTTTGATGAATGAGCACGTAACAACAGTGGAACAACATGGATTTGGAAAAAACTTTTTTAACGTTGCCGAGGTGCGATGTAAAGAGTGTTGAATACCTTCTTAACAGGAAGTAAAACCGTTCGTGTGCTCATCTGTCGATTTACATAAATCTTTAATTGCTTGTAAAAATACGGCGTTTGTCACATGAAATCCTAGCGACAGAGGCACCATCACATACGGCCATGGTGTGATTAATACAGAGTGCAAGGTAACAATAAAACTGTCCAGTTCTGTACTACAGGAAGCAATGCCGTCTTTAGGCCAGGGATGCGGATCTGTCTCCGTGTTGACATGCCTGGTGGTATGTGGTCCTGTGCAAGTCACAAATCAGGTGCAGTCAAGCAGCACTGATCACGGAATGTTCTTGGATGGTGACCGTGTTTGTTCCACAACAACACCGATGTGGTCTCACTCTAGACAATTGTGTTTGTTCAAAATTGTCCCTGTTTACCCTGTAGAAAATGGGTACCCAGTAGAATATGGCATATCGCTATTACACAGGCACCTGTGTTATAATGTTATAATGTACGTCTTTAGAGCATTACCAAATAACGTGGAGTTTGGCCATGATTATCATTTCTGCAACGTAATAATTTACTAAAGCATTTAATTGAACTATTCCTTATTTCTTCTTTTTAAAATTCTTTCTATGACCTGATAATATAAGTAAAATTATATAACATCGGAAGGGACTCAAATACACAAAGCCAGGAACACACAAGTTCCAATTGGCAAACTTATATCCGGTAAGTTTTTAAAAGGTGTTAGTGACATTTATATTTTGCGATGCAAGAATTCTATTCCACATAAGAACCGTGCACACTGTGACACTGACAACATATGGTGTTTGTGACAGCCTCATCTATTTTGAATGATTGGCGTGAGTCCCTGTCAGCCACTCACCTCGCCCTAGAGGATTGTGTCTGTGTGCAAGGAAATTGGGATAGGCAGCAAAACATTATGTGTTCACAATAAACCACTTCTCAGCAAATAATGCACAAGCGTATCGGTTGACTCTAAGCTAGTAACTGCACATCCGGTCGTAAATATTCAATTTCAAGTGTTTTTTGGTATGAATTATTCAGTGCTTGCTTTGTGCCTTTGTGACTTGTGAATACAGTACCTAGAATATCCACGTATGTCATGATCATATACCGTTCATCTCTTCTTATCCTTGACATCAATTGTCACTTCGTCACATATTGGAATATAAGCCAGATCGATGAGATTATTGCTTTATGTCCGTGCATCATGGGCAGGTATACATTACTACTTTGAAATTCACATGCATTGATTTTTACAACTACACAATGACGTCTATCGACTGTTAACCTGCATGTGTTCTACTGAATGATCCATCAAGAGAAAATAGCGAAAAGGTTTGGGCAGGAAGACCAACACTGCAGGTATAACATCACGCAGAGAGGGACGTGGAGAGGGAGGGGGTGGAGGGTATTGGAGAGAGCGAGCGAGAGAGAGAGACAGAGACAGAGAGACAGAGAGAGAGAGAGAGAGAGTCGTTGTTTAATCGGATTCGAACCCGCTACAACTAATCTTGCCAAGTTGCTGCCAACTGTGACCTAATGTTGTCGACGTGGTCAAAAGATTCAGTTTATGTTAAACATTAACTTACGTACCTCATCCAGTCTGCCTTCGTCTGCTGGGAGCCCGCTAGATGTCGCCACTGCTAACAAAGCGAGGAGAAGTGAGCCGAGGACGGTGGTTGTAGTCACATCCATGTTTCTGTAAGTGTAGAAAATATGACATTATTAACGGTTTTATCACATACTATGCACCAGTGTATCAAAAAGCCTAGATGGGCAGATCCGAATTCAGACCTTGGGAATGTTGCATCTCCTTGAGAGCAACTTGCAATCATCTTTGACAAATTTGCAATCTTAAATTCAATCAACAAACATGGCATATATCGGCATGGTCGTGGTAATGAGATACAAACAAAAGAGAAATCTCTTCTATCAGTGGATCAGATCTTCGATATGGATAAAACCTTCGTTTTAACCGAATTACCAAAATGAAATTACGGCTCGTATGCACAAAGAAATGGTTTGACAAATGAAGACAGCAACGGGCGCCCGTGTTAATGCCTTCCACTGGGCTGAATCTGTTATCTCCACATTGCAGCCTAGCACCTTAACCCTACTGTTTTCCCATTAAACTGAAATGACATTTCCTTTCCTTTTCAACAAACTGTCTTGAACCTCTGCAGACAGATAGTATTCATATGCCTGTAATGCGTTTTAATAGCAATTGACGCAAGGGTTGAGGCGTAGTTTCATATGGGTTAGGTGGGTACAGTAGAAATACCATACTTGAAACTTGCTTCATTTCTCAAACTATAACATCCAAGCAAATACCTCTTGTAGGTTTTCAGATTTCACATAATATTCATTCTATATGTCTCAAATTCAAGCTAATGTTGTTGGAAAGACTATGGTTGCGAAAACTAAGCGGTCAAGCTTCGTGTGGCAATGTCTCGTAACTCTCTCTGATATGAGACACATAGCAGAAAGACACAGATTAAAGGTCTATTCATTACTTTTCCCGAAAGTAGGGATGATACTAAATCACAATACATTGTCACATAAACAATTTTTTCCTGAATACCATATAGAAAGAATATTGCTGGTATTATAACATGTGTTATCTAAGTAGTCAGCTTTTGAGAAATACTCTCAATCATCCCTTAACAAGAAAAAGCAGGTACCAAGTCTTTCAAACTTTCCAATATCTTGTTTCTCGTTCTAGAAACCTTCTTTAAATGTGTCGGCTAAGGTCATAAAGAGAGAATGGTTATTTCTGGGCATATTTTCCCGCATAATTGTTGAGATTTAGTTATCAGTGAAATACAGGTGCTTGCACGCAACATTCTACAGCATAGAATCCAGCAGGCTTAAACAATAAAGTCGCTACACATTTATAACAACCAGAAGCATTAATCAGTGCATCCCACCAACTTCGCCCTTCAAGATGAAAGACATTCACTTGGCTCATTAGACCAAAAGCCCGTAATAAATCCAGACTTCATTTCCTGCTCCTAACATTTATTTACAAAATTTCAGATTATTATCTTAGACTCCATGTTCTAATAACAGCCTCTGGCCGCTCTTCATTTCCTGCTATCACCGTACGACCTTTCTCTTACCATCTATAGGTAAACGAGGATGTTTTCAGAGCGGTCGGCGACATGCACCGGTGCTTATTTATCTGCCCTTTAAAGACCCCCCTGGGACTACGGGAGGTCACTCCGCCAAGGTGGGCGATCCCCAGTTGGTTTCAAAGAATGTATATTTGGACTGCTGTCGATTTGGACTTGACGTTAGCGTGAATGGCTAACGTATGTGTCATCACAGGAATTAGCTATATTGCTCATTAGGTAGATTGAGTGAGCTGCTGGTGTCTACACGGCGGAACTCCTGGGACACTTCAGCCTGTGTTTAATCTGGCACAGTACTTTATGATTGTTGTTGTTGATAGTGATGGGTAATCAGACACTACTTTATTTCCCTCGGATGTCTGACTGGTTAAAGATGACAGATGTGTATTATGCCCACATAAGGTTGTGAGGAGTTGACGTGTTTAAATGATTTGATGATTTACAATGTATATGATTGTAAACCCAAGGTAACTATCTGTGTACCATGCAACATTGAAAGTAAAACTATGCTCTTAGTGAACAAAGTTAGAAATGCTCATTCCAGTTAAAGTAACGCATTTAAATGATATGTATGTAAACATCGATCACTAGTTACGTGTATACAGGCTGAAAGCAGATAAGATGTCTTCATAATTAATTCAAAGTCATATGTTCTCAAGCCAGGCGTGTCTTAAATCCTTGGGAAATCATTTCCCTTGTGTATCCATGGATTGTCTTGAGAAAGATACCTTATAGTCCTTGCAATTCATTGTTATGTTTAGAAGAAAAGGGTTTGTTTTAGGACACGTGAACTGGGATTGGGTTTGTATATATGCCTTTCCCAGTTATACCAAGATGTCCTTCTTGCGTCATTTCCCGGCGAATCTCTTTCAGCTTGCTTCCAATGCGTACGAGACCCATCTCTCCAATTGGAGATCAGGGGGCGGATCCAGGACGCTGGGGGTAGGAGTGGTGGATGGTGGGATGGGGGAATGGTCATAAATCTTAGGGAAAGATCCACCCCTCCAGGCCCCCAAAACGTTTTAAGTTTCCCAAACTCTTGGAAAGTTATAAATCACAGTAACTTGACTCATGTAACCCGAAGGCTGAGCTAAGATGCTGGACTGTATTGTCGGTGGCTGGCTTTGCTTCTTAGCAGCCAATTCCGTTAAGAAGTTCTCCATGATAACGCTACACAGCCCTTCTATTTTAGTCACACATGCACACACTCTTGTCATCTGCAGGATACCATCTATTCCAGATACATGGTTTGGCAAGATATGATTGCATCAAGCTCATCATAAATTAGTTTATAACATTTCCGAATCGCAGATGTCTTAATTAATCAACATGCAGTGCTGAATGTCTTCGTTGTATAAGGTGTTAATGTTATGTTGGGATCCTGCTAGCCAGACGAGCATGGTTTGTGTCTCTGCTGCGGACTACTCACCCATTTGATCTAATGACGTGATCCCTACCACGTTGCTATAGCCGGCGTCGAAACAAAACAAGTGCTGGCACAGAACGTCGGCGGACTTACAGTAAAACAATTACTTTGCTCCACTGATTGGAGTGGATGTGAGTCTCTGGCCCTTCATACAAATCAGTATCTTATCGTGTATGTTACACCTGACAAGGGGTATAGTACCTAGATACATATATCTCTGTCGTCGTTACACTGCAGTGACATTCAGAAGTGATCGGCAGTATCACAATCATCTGACGACACAACCATACCTGTATCTATCAGTATGTTTGCATATACATTACGGGTGTATATGTATGTTCTAACTCGCTTGTAAGTATGTATCAAACTAGCCAGAGCTTGTATACCAATTCGGGTTGGGTTGGGTGTAAATTTTCTACCCGTGCATTTAAAGCTATTCTAGTTTAAAGTAACACTTGATTTACGGTATAAGTTTGTCCATATGTAAACGATTCTCGCTCTCCTGGTATCTCGTTTTCCACGTGCGAGAGATGACTCGAAATTACCTTTGCACCAATTTTCAAATATGACAATATGTCGCATATGACAGTAGTTTGCTTATTATCTCAGTCGAGCTTGTATGCATGATGACAAGTCACGCCTACAGCACCAGGGTTCCTCATGTGTATGTCAGCCATATAGCTTTTATCAGATTATACTGACCGTTAGAGAAATAACAACCTTTGAGCAGATAAATATGCTATGTATTGGTATGGAATGATTGATAAGTTATACAACATCTTATACACATTCAGACACGCCAATATTTTATTATGGTAGACGATACAGCAACGGTTAACAATACAGCAACGGTAGACGATACAGCAACGGTTGACAATACAGCAACGGTAGACGATACAGCAACGGTAGACAATACAGCAACGGTTGACAATACAGCAACGGTAGACGATACAGCAACGGTTGATAATACAGCAACGGTAGACGATACAGCAACGGTTGACAATACAGCAACGGTAGACAATACAGCAACGGTAGACGATACAGCAACGGTTGACAATACAGCAACGGTAGACGATACAGCAACGGTTGACAATACAGCAACGGTAGACGATACAGCAACGGTAGACGATACAGCAACGGTAGACGATACAGCAACGGTAGACGATACAGCAATAACAGTTCTGTGTAGGCATCCGTAAAGATCCGGGTTAGAACTTAGAATTGGTCTTTAGTAGCATTGGCTTATCGTAACAAACGACTTGAGGGATCAGGTGGTTAGGCTCGTTGTGTTGGTTGACACGTCATCGCATCCCAGTTGCGTAGATCGGTGCTCCTGTTGTTGATCACTGGACTGTCTGATCCTGACTCGATTATTAGAGACTGCCGCCAAATAGCCAGGTAATTGCTGAGTGCGGCGTAAAACTAACCTCAGTGACCTATAGGCAGCTTCTACATTCAGCAGCCATGGAACATGCAGCTTCCCAGGCAGAAAGAGAACGCAGGACATGTGAAATATTACGTTCGTTGTTTTAGACCCATGTTTAAGAATGTATTTAATGAATGTGCGTCAGAAAGAGGTGTAATTATTTGTTGATACCCACGGGACTACTCGTCTGTTTGGCTGAGTTGCTTCAGAGCGACTCGACCAACACAGCGATGTATCCTGTTACACGTGATTTCTCCATGATCAGCTGTGAATGACCAGACGAGATTTGAATACCACATTAACGATAAAACTTTGACGTTTGGATGAATTCAGATATATTTTATGATCAACTTCCTGATGGTAAAATGTTTTTATGGGTTAATGTGCTCGTTTCAGCTGTTGAAGTTGGTGGAGGATACATCATGTGCGTGCTCAGTATGCAGTGCTGGGCTTAATTCACAAGGTCGATATGTGATAACGTGTTGTCTCATTAACGTGAATACAACAGCTAATGGAACTAAATCTTCCGTTAAATGGATTGTTCTTGGGAACCTGGTATTAAAGATGTAACATAACGTTATGAGTTGTTTAACGAATCCGCAATTTAAGAAGAAAGAATTGCGTATTACATCTAAAACAGGGCTGGAAACTTGTGTGCTGGCTGCGTAACAGAGCTCTAAGAATTCTGCGTTGGATACATATCGGAACTGGAAAATTACGTATTGTATCCGTCACAAAGCTGAAACATTGTATCCTGGCTACGTAACAGAGCTCTAAGAATTGTGTGTTAGATACATAACAATGCTGAAGAATTGTGTATTGGCTCCGCATCAGAGTTCTAAGAATTGTGTTTTGAATCCATAATGAAACTTTATTATTAAGAATTGTGCGTTGTATCCGTAACACAGCTGTAAATATTGTGTATTGAATCCGTTACAGGGTTGTAAGAATTCTGTAATGCTGACTTTATACAAACAGACTTTATACTTTGTACAAGAACAGTATGTAGCTGAGGTTATATAGAACAGAAACCGTGTACAGCAGTCTTTATATGAGAGTAACTGAGTGCTTCAGACTTTAATGTGTGATATTCCTAAGAGGAGTAAATATTGTTTGATATTTATTGGTTATATGTAAGATGTATCTTTAATCTTAAGGATAATATCAAGCAACAGAGACGTATAATACCCGAACTGAAGGGAGCTACATTCAAAACCCAGACGTGATCGCATTCTGATCATTGTGTACACAACATCATTATATGTGACCTTTTCACAAAGCCAGAACACCGAGGAAATCTCGCCGACTTTGAAAATATATATCGTTCAAAATGGATGTATACTCAGCCCAAAAATTGCGGTACTTTTCCCCCATGTAAACAAGAATAAAAAGATCTAATATTGGTGCAGGTCTCTTGTGTGTAACACCGCAATATTCCAGCTGTATGACAACGGTCAATAAAATAACCCCCCTCAACCGGTTCTAAACAATGCAGTGGTTGAAATCATGAGAATTGATATGCACAACTAGCAATACCGAGCCTGACCACCCGATCCCCCCAACAGCCATACCTTTACGCCAAACATGGAATGCTGGTGATTAAAGGTCACTATATTATACCACACTTCTCTATAACAAATATTGATCTCAATACTGTCAGCCTTCAGGGAAGCTAGCATATAATTTATTTTTTTTAAAATATATATTCACATTTCGGAAAACATTGCATTAAATCGACTCTAGCGCCCTTTACCCGAGAAACATTATTTTAAGCGAACACCATAGAGTTATGTCCCTTGGAGCGCTCTTTACGAATATCCTAAGCACAACTTGTGATTGAAACCAGTTCGCCAAACACCGACAATCCCGCCGGCAACAGTTTTCGATGTATGGATCTATTGTTCACATTTTGTTTAAGGCACGCGTCCTCTGTTGGGAAGCTGTTAGCCCCGAAATTTCAATTATCATTTTCAGGCAACTCTTGAAGAAGAATTAACTCTTTTATTGCATCAATAGGAAGCTGAAGTTATTATTCTTACCATTTTTATATTAATATTAAACTAAAGTGAGTGCATATCACCCAATATATATAATATATAATATAGGTTAACATATTGTCGAAAATGTCTGACATTGTGCCTTTAATAAAGCTATTGTATTCTTTAATGTTTAATAACTACCAATGACATGTACAACTAAAATACATTTTTCAACGATTAAGAGGTAGCTGCCCAGCTCTGTAAAGTGCAAATATTTGATTTAATGTCATCATGATGTCATGTAGCTGAAGCCATACTAAGATGCCTGCTGTCACATCATGTATGCACGGTGTATCGCACCTCACACATTGATCTATGTACAGGACCCAGCATTTCCACATCGTTGGCAGGCAAAGTGGACGTGACATTTCTCCCTACTTTAGACGTGATGCCCAATGCAGCTGATTGATGAGCATTTATTTACTTGATCTCAAGCTCCTTTTTCACAACAATTCGCCCAATACACATTTAAGTTGATCCGACATTTCTATTTCCTGCTGCTATTCACTGTACGACTTGTATATCCCCGCCAGTGTCTGAGAATCACGTACACCACACACGTCACAGCCAGTCGTCAGTCTCGCGGACAGTGTTATCTCAAATCCCATTACCGCCTCTCTGGTTAGCGAGAATAAGCTGACTCTACATGTTTGCCGTTCTATCCAAAATGTCGAGTTTATTGTGTGCATTAGCCTATGATGTGACCTAATCACTTATCGTTATCTTCTCTGTGGTGGGTGATTAGTCATGATTAGCATACCAGGAGGATGCTCCGCTGTAATAGTATTACAGCGTTAAACTATTGCAGTTGCAAAAATACAGAGCTGTATAATATTTGAAAACAGTTTCAGTTATTTCTCGGCGTATGGGCTGACGGTTACCTGGCCAAAGGGAGGGTTGCCGATCGACTGCTCCCAATGAGAACGGGTTCGGGCCTACCTTACAAACAACGAGCAAATGCCCAAAACTGAACTTAAATACACCAAGACAGAAAAAAACGAAACAACGCATCTCTAACAGAAAACTAACAGTTTAGAATGGAATAGAAAGTCGCATATCAACTGCAAGGGCGGCCAAGGAAATTGTTTCAGTTTTGAAAGATTATTTTCCGATTTTTGTGAGTTTTGTTCTGTTTTGGTTTATTCCAATTCAGTTTTGAGGATTTATTCACCGTTGGTCTGGTAGGTCTGGGGTATGGTGTCGGCTAAATGAGAATGACAAATCAGGGAGTACGTCATATGATAACAGGTTTCTGACACCAAGGCGGAATCCAAATGAGAATGGCGAATTGTGGTGCCCAGACGACCCGACCTCCTGTAGAATTTTGGGCTATTTTGTACCTTCATTATTTTGTTAAAAGTTTTATAGCCTGTGTAATGGTAGATACAACATTCTGCACATGAGAATGTTTACTTTTGAGCCTGTTAAATCTGCTGTTTTTATGATTTGAAAGGCGATGAAAATATCACAGTGACGTCACTTCCGGAAAAAATAGTAGCAGAAAATTTCAAACGTTCTATCTGGCAGAATGATCCATTATAATGGCAGAATTTCGAAAGATGAAGATGTATCATTAACATTTCTTGATGCTAGTTACGTAAGTAATGTAAAAGATGCCATTCTTCTTAGTGGATTTAAACTCTTGAACAATTTGTCGTGAAGCAAGCAGCAGCATATTGAGAGGAAATTTAGGCTTGCTATAACTGTTAAATATTATTATGAAACTGAATAGCCCATGCATCATAATGAACGAATGTTTGAACGCAAGCTAATCTTTAAAAACAAGTGTGATATTGGTTTTGTTTCCACTGACAGTTGCATGTAGCACACACTACCAGAAATTGGCTAGTTTCCTTCGAGTCAAGCGGGAATAGTGTCAACAGACCCCATAGTAACACTTCTACATAGCTGTTATTATGTTGATACCCGTTGGAACTCTAAGTAAATCGTACTGGTTGTGAAATGCGAACAAGTGAATCTACAGCCCGACTGTCTGGCTTCGTTAAATGCACATCGCCTGCTCACTATATTTATCAGTGGATCTGTTTAGGCTCAGTCACTGACCCCCCTCCGCCACGTGGAACGTTCTTAAGTGCAGCGATAAACAACAATAAGCAAAAATTGTTGCCTGGGCTAATCAATAACGGCTATCATGGTGGTGTTTCGTGTTTGCGTTGCTTTTTTCGACAGAAATGAATATGTGCGTTATTCTATACCGTGTATCTGCACACACAAAGGTTTTCGCGTCTGGTTGTCAAGGTAACTGTTTCAATAATGTATGCGGTTGACATTTAGTAACATTATAGATATTTCTAGAGATATACCTATGCCGTCCTTTGTCAAACAGTTTAATGACATGTACCTTTCTTTAAAATGGCCTTGCAATCATATGGGTATACATTTATGAATGTTACCTTTCGTGTAAATGAAATATGTGATCAAGTTAAGTATATAAAATATACATGTTTATTCATATTCCATGACAACTTTATACAAGCGAGAGTCAAGTATGGGGACTTTCAGCAACAAACTGAATCGGCAGTTTCGGTATGAGCGAATGAATTAAACGTACGAATTGTATGGGGGTTAATTTTTATGCAGAATTTTGACAATTCCAGTTGGTCTGCTGGCGTTCATGCAATTGCTTGTAGACCATAGGCTAAAGTGATTCGGTAACCAATGACAATCTCTTAGTATCTATTGTCAGCTTGTGTTAAGGTTTGGGAGACATGATAGTCACAGTGCTTGGTTAGTTTTGATAGTTGCTCCTCTCATCTGAAATTAAATGACTTGTTAAAATATTCAGATAGATTTCTTCACAACCTGTCCAGACCTGCAGTCAGTTTAGTACTTCTGTTTTCATCTCCAGGCCTCGATCCGTTTTCCTTCACACACCACCGACTCCGATAAAAAAAACCCTTCGAAGCAGCTATATTTTCAAATAACATGGTTACCCGGCTTCATATTAACAAACACGGAGGCATTGCTCAGAAAGAAGAGAAAACGATTCTCTAAAATTCCGGACAATCGCGAATGTCGTACAGCATGGGTTTCCGTACCCTAAAATTATTGATTGTCGTTAGAATTGTCCTTGAACAGTAGTCTTTTTAATATTGCCAGATTTAATCAATAACCGTGTTTTCATTTTTCAAATACTTGTATCTAAATAATACAGAGCGTAGCTATCGGTGTTATTACTCATGGACAAGGGGCATTGGGGACGCTGGCAACGCTAGGCGCAATTCCCCAAGGTTTTCTGTGAAAGAGTAGTACTGTGTGCCTCTAAAGGCGGGCAACAACCGAGATGAGATGCTCAGTGCAAATGAATGTTTATGTAAGTGGTTACACTGATGACTTACAGCAACGTAGACATTAGGTAACGGTGAATAATCGAATACCACCAGAACATATCGGGTCCATATGTTTGTATGCGATGTGCGTGTACTGTGACGAGACGTTCTAGAACAGTGTTAAATGTCACGTCATGCTCTGAGAGACGAGTAATAATAGATTACAATGACAGAATCCTGTAAAACAGTTAGCACAACGAGGACACTGTAACGGTAACACGCAAATCACACCTTTTGTACTAACTGCAGGGTGTTTGTAAGCCCTATATCTTGACTCTAGATGGAACATGGCAAAGCTCTTCTGCTGCTTAATATACTCAGTTGATGTTGATGATTGAAACCTCAATACAACTCTCTAACTGCAATATGCTGAGGCGATGTGATTTAACCTCAATGCAAATCTGCAACTCAAATATAGATAACCTCAATACACATCTTCAACTCTGATATGGAACATCTTCAATGCTGATATGGAACATCTTCAATGCTGATATGGACAGTTGATGCCACTTTAACCCCAATGCACATATTCAATTGTAACAGAGACAGTTGATGTAATTTAAACCTCAGTGCACATCTTCAACAGTAATACACACAGTTGATGTCATTTTAACCTCAATGCAAATCTTCAACTGCAGTACTCACAGTTGATGTCATTTTGACCTCAGTGCACATCTACATGAAACCCTGGCTATATGCCTCAATTTCCAATAGGGAGACAATCCTATTGTGAATGCGCCTGAACAGTACGACCATCTTCCCCAGACTAATGAGTCATCGTAAACTTCTCGCAGAGGTGTCAAGTAGGCAACTTGCAGACCGAAATTTAAACCTAATAAAAACTGTGTGGGTTCCGACTGAGCGTGCCGCGGTTATTAAATCCTATATTCCCCGCTACAAGGCAATGCGTCCGGAAGAATAAGTTTGCTACAAATGGATTATTTGTGGCTGGAAGGAAGCAGCGTCTCAGACTTGATGAAACCACAATCCGTTTAGGTTGTGGAAAAGTAAATAAAGTATACCTTCTTCTTTCCTTCCAAATATCTTTGTTTGGCTTCTATGGAAACTAGTTCTTAAGAGATTTAGCCTCAGCGGTTCGGAAAGGTAATGTTGCATTACGATATCACACAGCTCGAGTTGTTATTCTTATCTGTCTGTTATAATACGATCAAACCTACTTCACCCCGACAAGGACGCTAGAGGGCAGTACTGATATATAGCAAAACTTCAGGCGCCGTGACATAGTAGCTACTTTTTGTAGATCATTTCAGTTGGGAGATCTTTTGCTGAAACAATAATATCCCATCAGTAGTGTCAGCCAGTCCAGTGTATGTTTAGATAGGTATAAGAAAGTTCAAGTTTATTCTGTGTTATTTTTCGCCCCATGCGCAGCTAATTTAGCCTTGTGTCTAGTCTGTCCCACAGTCCCTGGACCACATTATTTCCCCAAATGTCTCCCTGCAATGCCAAAGCCACTAAATGAAATAAGTCTAGATTTCCCCAAGTTCAGGATTTCCCAACTTAACTGCTCTTCTTTTTAGTTTAAATGGGTGTATTTGTTACTCTCAAAATCATTTATCTTCAAGGTCTAAGTGTTAGTCTACGTTGTGTCAGTCCCGTGTTTCTGTCTACAGACAGCTGAACTGATATTACTTAACGCCAGAGATTCCCAGATTATTTTACTACAGCTATATGGATGTATGACTATATATGATGAATGGTGTCGTTCGACCTTCAGCAGTACTCCTGGCATATCATGACATTAGACACCTTACACCGTACTCACCCGGGAAATCAAACCCGTCCCTCCAGGTGACGAGTGAACGTGTTAACAACTTGACTACCTTACCTCTCTGTGCATTCAGCGTTACTAGTGCAAATTCTTTCTTTCACTGGAATTAATAGTCTCCAGCTCATTAATGGTGACTGGTTCAATACAGCATTGTGATTAATTTTTAATTCCAATTAGTATACCCTGTTCCATATTGATGACAAGGCGACTCCAAGCATGCCGTCTTATTGTCACTTCATGCACAATGTGTCTCATTCTAAGTGGCAGAGTTTTTATAAAGTTATGTACACAGGATTGTTAATGTTTTCATTATTCAGTAAGTTCATTCCTTTATTGTATTTGTGACGGTCAAGTAATGTGAAGTTATACATTATATGTTGCATAACGTGGGATAACAGGAAACAGGAAACGATGTCACTTATTTGTTGTATAACCATTATATTATCATTTGGTTCTATGGCATGCATTATGTAGCTCATAATAAATACCTTGTACAAGCAGATATGTGTTGTACATATAAGATACTAAATGGCGGAGTTTGTCGTGTTTCTCTCACCACGTATTCAATCTACTTTTAGAGTGCATTCAATGTCACTTTTACCAAGTTTGTAATGTTATTGTTACTTTTAACAAGGATTCAATGTCACTTTTACCAAGTTTTCAATGTTACTCTTACCAAGTATTCCTTACCAGGTATTCAGTGTTTTTGTGACTCTTCCCAAGGGATCAGTGTCACTCCTATCCAAGTATTCAATGTTACCCTTGCCAAGTATTCAATGTTACTCTTACTAATTATCCATGATACTCTGACTAAGTATTCAATGTTTCTCTTACCAATTATTCAACGTTACTCTGACCCAGTGTTCAATGTTACTCTTGCCAAGTATTCAAAGTTTCTATTACCAGGTATTCAATGTTTTCTTTGCAAATTATTCAATGTTACTATTACCAAGGATTCAACGTCACTCCAAGTATTCAATGCATTTTTACCAAGTATTCCATGTATCTTTTATAAGTATTTCATATTTCTTTCACCAAGTATTCCGTGTATCTTTTATAAGTATTTCGTATTTCTTTCACCAAGTATTCCGTGTTTCTTTTATAAGTATTTCATATTGCTTTCACCAAGTATTCCGTGTATCTTTTATAAGTATTTCATATTTCTTTCACCAAGTATTCCGTGTTTCTCTTTCCAAGTATTTAATATTGCTCTTACCAAATAAACAATGTTTCTGTTACTACGTACTCGGGGTTTCTCTTTCCAAGGATGGGATATGATAACTACGGAAGCCTGCTGAAGCCACGCTACGCTATTATTAGACTTCTTTCACCATGAAAATTCAACTTGCTGTGTTGAAAATTCATCATCCTTTTTTCAAATTCAACTTAGTATTTTGAAAATTCAACATCGTCTCTGGCATTTACTGCGTCGTGTCGGGTGTGCAAGTTCAGTGCGAGGATATTTCACGGTGTGACACACGTGCTATGACGTCATGACTATGAGATCAACTAGAACTGCGTCGTGTGGGGCCAGCAATTTGACAGCGATGATATTTCACGGTGTGACACACGTGCTATGACGTCATGGCCATGAGATCACCTGAAACTGCGTGGGCGAATCCGTCCATGCCGTGCAGGGAGACAACCTTGTTGAATAAACCATGAAAGTAATACATGTACAATGACAATCAATTCAAACGTGTTTTTGTCAGTGAAACTGTTGTCGTTCACATGATTAAGTTTGGCACTTCCAATGAATCAAATCAAACACATGATTTTGGAAGCACTGCAGAGCGGGCTTGAGTGTACTCAGACACAAAGACGATTGATACGGGACTATCTAGACCCGTAGGACAAAGGCAAGGCTTTGATGTAGGACCAATTAATACCTACTTCGTATCTGGCTTGAATGCCGGGGGACTAGTCCATTGCACCCCTCATCTGGAGATGCAGACTAGAGCCAACCTAGGCAAGATATTGAAGTTTGACACTGTAATTTTTTAAAAACTCAAATATCGATGTCATGGCATGTCTGAGAATGAACTCAATAACTGTTGGTTTTCATTATCAATACTCAGAACCGGGGTGCCATCAGTCTGACCGTGGGGCCTTGCTCAAGACTCATGAGATCTCGGAAATGAAAGTGAAAGGGTTCTTGGTTTTCTCCCCCTGGATAGAGGGTCGTCCGCCTGAAGAAAAATGGCGTCAATTAGAGGACCTTTGGCACAACACACCCGTGAGCAATAGGACGGGGTCGGAATCATTGACAAAATAACAAGATAAAAATAATGATATTTCATTATTCCAAATCAGGGTGTGAGAGCCTAATTATATTATAACCAATGGTTCTAAACATTCTCTGCGTGTTTCTGAATCTATTAATTCAGTGAGAATTTCTATGGCTCTTGTGGGTGTTACATGTTCATGGCCGAGCGGTACTGTCATTGCAAAACTAAACTTCAAGGAAATGTTTCATTGTATTACTGAGACGTGTATGTAAAACAATCGCATATTTCAGTTACACTTCTACACTAGAGAATTCCAGGGCTCCAGGGCTTAGGAAGTCAACATGTTAGCATCACGTGTCACCATGTAACTTTAATCGATCAAGGTCATTGGTATATCAGCCGTGCATCTTTCTTGAACAGATGACAGTAAAATATGCCAACATTGCTTGTTTGGTTGGTTGGGTTTTATTATTTTATTTTTTTTCTTGGTTTAATGAGAAATAATCTGTTTGACCTGGACCCCTGCTCTCTCTAACCGCAGCCAAAACAGCTAAGGTGAACCCACTACGTTCAGCTAACGTGAACCCACGACGTTCAGCTAACGTTACGGAGAATTCGAAGACTCCCTCCTCAGCACTGCTTCCGTGTGCACTACCAAGGGTTTTAGGCGACATTATTCCTTGCAACCATCCTGGGTTCTCTCCTGATGTTAGTCAAAAGATTGGTAGGTATAAACCCTCCGCTGGCAACAAGTACAACTCTGTACTTGGGACGCACGAGTGGCATTCCATAAGTGGACTTCGCATGTTTGTCTTGATTTTACTGAATCTTGAGAATCACATCAGTTGTGAATAAGGGCAGAAAATTCAGGTTTATTCACCTGTACGTGACTGAGAGCCCATTTCAAATAATGTGAAAATTGTCGCATTCAGTAGTATCTTCTACATATTCTTCTTCTTCATGTGATAATATTAATATAACTATTAGTTTTGCAGAAGGATAGGAAGACAATGAGTTCAGTCAGTCATGAAGACATCTGATTAAAACATCCCTCATTGTCACCATATCCCTGGTGCCTAAAAAGAATGCAGCAACGATATAGAGCTTCGCACTAACACACGTCGTCATCGTCATTATCTGTGAACCATAACCAGGTTTGGTATTACTAAAGTATAACTAGCTAAGAGCACAGAATAACAACATGTTTATAAGAAGTAAAGCTTCTGCTTTCAATCTAGCTCTGCCTGGAAGACACTGAGAGATTTTTGATAAGATTAGACCTTCTTTAGAAGTCAGCAATGCGGCTGTTGTTTCTTTCCTTTTCGAGACTCCCGGGAGCATTGACGTGACATAGATCGTTGTCCACTACAATCAGTGTCTGTGTTTACTGGCTCTGTCGTCAATCGAATGGCTAATATGCCTAATAGGTCCCAGCAATATCTTTTTGTGACTACTGCTTCTGGTAATTGGGCAAAACCAGAGAAGAAAGAACTTTTATACGTCTATCTATGTACCTAAAGTAATTAGTTCTCAGTGTATGTACAATAACCTGTACAACTCCATGATTTAATTTCCATTCATTTTCTCGATGGATTCAGTTCCATATGGAAGTTCCTATTTCTATAATAGAGTCATAGAATCCAGACTTCCTTTTGATTGGATCGCAGGACGGATCTTGTTTGAATGCCTCCATATTATACTGACACATCGACTAATATTCATAACATCGTGCTGAACTGATTATGTCTCTGGTTTAAAATGACCTGACAGAGGTTACCGTGTGATGATGGAATGACGTTTTCATGGCGTGATACTTAAGTCAGTTTCTAATATCAATATTACCTGAAGAAAAGCCGCGCACTCACTCACTCTAATATCTGGCAAGGTCACTTCCACCAAGAATAAGTGAAATTTCTATATTGGTCCAGTAAGCAATATTCCACCTATATCGGAGGTGGGGTGGGGTGGGGGGTGGGGGGGGGGGGGGGGGGGGCGTTCCGTGTACCAGTTTTTGCAGTGAATGAGCAAGATAGATAGAGCAAATTTTGCTCACATATATCAGTTTCCACACTATCCAAGTCTATGCAGACCAGTGTCCAAGACTAATGTGTCTGTACTGTCTGCGCATGACCAGTACAAATCCTGCTTTCAGTATATGCATTATATTTGAGTATTTCATCTCAACAACCAGCGTTTGAGTAGTATGGACATGTTTGAATTGTGGGGAAAAACCCTACGTATCAAGAGGTTTGCAATGATTCCTACTATATCCATGCTGTCTTGTGTACTCCTGGGTAGTAAGCCGAGACTCCATTATTATTATTCAACACGTCGACACCCCGACACATCAAGATACATTCTTTGGATTGAGAACAGGGAATAGACTTCAACATACCAACGTCTACAACAGTCATGAAAAAACACAAGAAGATTGCAATCGTTCCGACTTGTTCATGCTGTCTTGTATACTCCTGGGCAGTAAGACTGAGACTCCAAATTATTCAAGTCGTCGATAAACTGTTCTTTTCAGCCTGACTACAAAACAGTTAAACCGTTTCACGAACACTACCAACTAAAACGACTAAAGGAAAAAAATCGATGAATAATTTAGTTTCAAAACCGCAAACGTGTACTCCGGATTCGGTTGACTGATGAACACAGATGAAGTCAAAACCCTTACCTTCTGAAGTTGTTATGTCAGAAACTAGGCCAACTGTTCAACAACACAAACATTCTAACAATACCGTAATCTTCCAAATGGCCTGTGGTTTTGTATTCTTTGGTGCCAACGTGTGTAATTATGACTCTGCATGATGACGAAGATACCATCCCAATGGTTCTTAATGCTGATGCTGGTGGTGATGACGTCAGAGTGTGTCACCCCACAATGTAATCCGAGTCGACAGGTGTGTTGTAGGGTTTAGAAACGGAACAGCATCATGCATTATTCAGTACTTTTATGGCTTTTGGTCGTGTGTTCGTCTTAAAGATGTAGATGTAACAATGTTGTACAGCGGTATGGTGCCGGGATGTGCTAGTTCATAGTTGCACCCATGAGATTACTAACAAGCTGTCACTGACTCCAGAGACCTACAGCACTTGATGTCATGGCAACACAGACTGATAAGTGATGGTTCCTTGTTTCATAATCATAGATTTATGAGATTTGTAGTAGAAGTGAAATATTCAAAATAAAATGACTTTTATGCGTTATGTTTATATAGCCTAGAGGTATTTCTCGAGGTAAGTGGCACCCCGTGAACATGTCCAAACAGGACGTTCTCGTACTACGTAATCAAGGCAAACAATTGCGCACCTGTACATGAACGGGGTACCCAAGAATCTCCCTCGTAAATGACTCGTAACACCTGTGTAAGGCCATTCGTGTTGGAATGTTACAGGAGTACATCATACTAATATTTGTATAGCGCCAATATCCAGCTAGGCTGCTCAAAGGCGCTTTGTTTCCCTCGATCACTGGATGTCGACCTGAACAGCACATAGTGTTTTCAATGTTACGTCCATGAGGATCATTCTGCTGCAGCTACTGGGCGCACCACGTTAATGTGGCTTTCCCATTATTATAATACCCACTTCACATCTGGGCGGAATGGGACACTCAGTCACTGTACTTTGTCCTAGCTTACTATATGTTGTTGTACCCACAACTAGGTGTTCGCACGTATCCATGTGGCCACCAACAAATTCGTGCTTCGTTTACGTGTACAGGGTTGTGAACTATCCACTAGGGGTTGTGACAGCACTGGAAGTGTGCACACAAAACGGACGTTAAGGGTATTGTTACACCCGTTCACAGCTGGACTCGATCTCGGCGACTTAAACTCGCTGGATCTCTAGTCTAGGGACTTAGACAGCTCGCCCATCACGCCCCACTATAACTATGCTCGCTCACTCAAGACACACAAAGTTGAGAACGGTACCTTTGTGAATGGAATAATTTCTCATTGTTTGTCTCCATTCATTCACTGTATATGTCACCTACAGTGGGCTGTAATCTAGCTGAAGGAAATGACGGAGCGCAGAAAAAATACCAAATTGTTGGATTTGTTTGGAGAAGTAGAACTCTGTAACTAACTAATTTCGAGGAGCGAGGAAACATGCACCTGGGTTTGGGTTTCCTACCACTTCGTGCTACATCATGTCCGCCCCCGTCTTGTAACTAGTTGAAGCATTTACTACAAAGATGTGTAGTGTTGTCCCCTGTTCTATTTACCATTATATATTACGTTCCGCTAACCCAAGATATTACAAGAATACATTTAAATACGTCAGTTAGTATAGTCTTAGGGCCATTAATGACAGTTACCGTTCACTGACATAAGGATAACGTGATTATTACTACAACAGATTTTGTGTTTCTCACAAATTAAATAAGCTGCACTGTAATTCACGTGACAAATGCCGAATAAAAAAGCCCCTCATTCAATCTGCTACTATTTTCCAGTATTTGAATCCAATTTTATAAATTGCTTTCAAAAGCGATTGTATGCTCTCATGTATGCATACACGAACAGAGAAACCAATCTTCATCCCGCTTTCCGCTTTTTGTCAATAACCCTTAGAAATACCATTTAACTGCACTAACCCTGCCTGTCCTTGTGACGTGTGGGATATAACCGAGTGCCTGCTTGTACGAAGGTTTCATACATGTAAATGAAACACTATTTAGATATTTTTTCCTGAAATAACCCTACAGCGATTACAACATAAATGAATTATGATTACAATACCAGCAATTGCAACATGCGAAATCAGATATACCATTTGTAGCATAGAGTATTATACAGATAAATACCATTAACAACCCAATACCAGTAGGACCGCCTACGCCCAAACCATTAAGCACTATAAACACTGGATCAGCTGAAATAGTCCAACTGCATCAAAACAAGTACTGGAAAAATACGGACGAAGAATGCGTCTGTCCTAAAACATGTCAAGTGCGGTGGAAGTCATGTGTATACATACCTATATACAGATCGGTGGCGTGATGGCAGACCTCCACACAGTATCATCACATTTGCCACAGTCATTTAGGTGTTCTCTGTGAAATCTTTATGCGTTCTTGCTGTAGAAGGCAGTCAATAATTAATGCTGTGAGTAGGAAAAGTAACTTGACATCCGAGTAGCGGAAGTATTCGTATAAGTTGTTACAATACAGGACGGAAGCTTGCCTGGAGATGGCTTTAATTAAGTCTCGAGACACCGACAGCCAATGGCCACCCTTGGAGAAGAATCGTATTTACAAAGTATCCGAGACCTTCTTATGTTACCGGGGCTAAAGATGCACCCACTCACTCGCACTTTCATCTAAAACTTACATGTATTCCGGATGTATTCCGGCATTTAATGAAGCTTATTAATCATTCGTTAATAAGGTTGCTGTTCAACAAATCGGACGGTGTGAGCTGGACCGATCGTTCTCACACCTTTTTGCAACGTTGACCATAGTCATGGAGGGCGATTTATTAGCCATTTTCAGCCGTTTGTAATGCTGGCGTTTACGGAATCCAATGGCAAAACCTCAGCTTTACATGACAAAGCCTTATCTTCACAACTGCCTGAAAATCCCCAAACACCTAGTGGCAGACATTCCAAACACCTGGTGTCAGACATCCCAAACACCAGACTCTTGTCTGACTCATCTCTCTTGTCTCTCACTTCACCTTGTGCCCAAATTCCACTCTTCATCAGTAGCAAATAATCCCTATCAGGATTGTGGCTAGACATCTTAATTTTTGTTTGAGATGAAGCTACTTTATGTGACGGTCTTGCTTAAGGCAGTGTTTGAAAACTTTCGTCAACACTTAGTGACTGTGCTAGTTAGGTGCTACATTTGACTAACTTCAACCTTTGCCGATACCAACTGGTAATTATATGTGTTGTGCAAAAGGAAGCGTTCACGTGATCAGTGTTACAAAGGTACATGCAGTTGTTTTGTCCTCAGAATAAACATCATTAACATGACACCCGTGTGAACATAAGACCTAGGTCCCATGTAGCGAAGACGTTTGCCCGCCTTTCACCCTAACAGACGTACGTATTATTCAATCGTTTTAAATCTACGACTTAACACTATCGGCCCAAAGCTGTAGAAAATGGCAGACAAAGTGTATGTGGAATTTTCTAGTGCGGCCAGAGCAACTGATTCCTAAAGATGTCACAATTCTACTCAAACGTCAAAAAATATCAAATGATTAATTTGGACTGCCACATCGTTCTTCCCACAGGGATTCCACAAGTTCCAGGCCCCGTCTAAATTTCCAGGCATTCCCGCTTCAAAGAAATTCAGCCAAAAAGTGTAGTTTCAAATTCAATTGAGTGATTGAGTTGACAGTACCAAGAATCCTCATCAGATCTGATCAACAGTGGTCGGGGTTGAAGGGTAAGTTCCTGATGTTGACAAAAGTGAGAGTAAGAACAGCGATGGTTGGAGTTGGCAGTCAGTGCTGGTCCTAGGGCCACAGGGGTAAGAAGCATTCATGATCTCCAGACAGTTTATGGCAGACGAGGACTTGTCTAGTATAGGAGCGAATTTTGAAAGATTAATGAATTTATTGTGTAAAATTTATTACGAGTTTAGGGTTCCTCGATAATATGCATCAACATGGAAGAGGAACACAGCATAGTGCGTCTGACCACAGGCTGTACATACATCCAGCTGATTGCTGGTCAGAGGAACCTGAATCACCCTTTGGTTAGTATGAGCGTAGCTTCAGAAAACATGCAGTCTAAAATTGTTAGGTGAACAAAAGATAAATCACGAACCATAAAACGGACATCGGAGTTCTGCCCGTTTAACTCTGTAAAGAAGTAAATCCACAAAAAAGATATTTACATGTAATCTGTTTCATCGTGGAAAAATAAACTCCCTCACTCATCCATGTCTCACACTCTTGACAGGAATATAAGATGTTAACATTTTTCATTTCCCGCGGGTAATGACAAACTAGACATCAATTAGCAATTAGCTCGACTCCTCAGAAATTACATTCGTCATACGTCGATATGCGTTCAGATCACATGAAAACTGGTTTCAGATTTTGTTTTAACGCTAATGTGCTCACGTAATTTTGACGCTGGTTAATACACAATTTATGCAACAATATTTACTTCAATATGGGTTTGAATGTCACTACAATATTGATATATCGATGACAGATGTGTTGCCATGGCATCAGCAAATGTTAAACTAGACTATCTTCCTCTCAGGCTGGAAATGCCAAGACACTGAAAGTCGAACCTACGCATAATTCAAACATATATAATTTAGAGAGTCGCAGTATAAGAACGTGGAACGGCTTCAGTTGTCTGTGGCACTGTTGTCAGTATTGATTCGCCGTCTTAATCACTAGTTGTATACCTGTGTTTGTAAGGACAATTCAACCAACAAATTTGCAAATCTCCTTTCGAACATAATCAGTGGGTTTATATATGTTTTTACTTTAAGAATTCTGTATCTACATATACTGGACTAAAACAGTTAGGGATATATGCAAATTTTGGAATTACTAATAATGATATATTTATTCATTGACACACTGATGAAATATCAATCATAAAAATATCAATATTAAAAAATACTATACTTATTTTGCCTAGTATATATGAGAAATGGCATACATGAAATGCAGATTTACAACTCTTCGACTCAATATTTTGATTCCATTTTTGTTACACATCTTACGAAAGTAATACCCTTTTCGACAGAGTAAGTAGAAAATATAATAAAGTTTAACCACCATAACAAATTAAAGGAACTTACCGTTATTCGCCCCATCCCACAATCAAATAATATTAAAATATCTTAAATATCAACATATGAGAGTGCAAACAATTGCAGAGGTTTACACACAAAATGCTATTAAGTCTTGCTTGTTACTTGATTGTCCAAAACATTTAGAGTTGAAAAAAATAAATAGTTTACTTCAATACCACAAGTGACTCTTTAAAAGTGCCTTGTTTCAAAAGTCTTCCTGCTCCCATTATCAATACACTTGGCTGATCGCCACAGTTCTTGAAACAATTGTTTCGAATATCCCTTTACGTTAACAAGTTACAGGGTACAATCTGTGGAAACGAGGAAAGTTAACTTACCTATCACTGTTAGACCAGGTACTCCTTGCTGGACGCGGAAGCTATGCTGGGGGCCTCTAGTCGCTTCAAGCGCTCGCTCTTTGCTCAACACAAATGAACGCAGCACAATCAGGCGTTGCTTTTGTAGATCGGAGTGGAGACGCATAAATATGTAATCAGTCTATCTACTTACTACTGCACGTGCAGGCCCTGTATACAAGGCAAGGGGCGGAGCATGCGTGCGCACGCAGCTCTCCGACCAACACCGGAGAATTCTCTTCACTCTAGGTGTATTGATTTGACGAGGAACCGTACACCGGGAGTGTGGTGAGAGCGCAACGGAAGTCAACGACGAAACACATTCAAGGGAAGGGACGTTGCGGGGGCGGAATGCGAATTTAGCATATTTGGATACATTAATATATGTGATGGTTGGTTTAGTTTAGCCTGTAAGATTACAAGGAAAGCTTCTGACATATTGAGTAGTTCATGAGCCCAAGTTGTGTGGGCCTGACTATTTGACAAAAACCTTTCCCAAATTAGCACCATAAAAGAAGTAAAACATGGGTTAAGGTTTGCCGAGGAAAGCAGCTTGACGACTGTATCAACACTGTTTGAAATATTGTCCGCTTAACGAGGTCTGGTGTTTATTCCTGCAGCTCACACTGTAGGTATTAGTGTCCCATCTGGCAGACTTAGTCTTGTGATACACAAGCACTTCTGACCTTTTAACCTTTTCACGTCCGAATCAGAGACACTTCAACAAAACATTGGATTTTACAATCAGTAGCAGATACCCAAAACAAACAAACTGAAAATTGGCAGCGAAAAGGAAATAGAAGCTAAGCCCAATATTAAAGATGTTTTTTTATTTAAAAAAATGGCTCCACACACAGGGCGATTGGAAGTGGGAAAACGGACACCGGAATCGAAGCCATTCTGCAGGGAACAGGAGACAGTCATTACTCTATATTTCCTCTTCTTAGTTTCTTAACGCCAAAAGACCATCTAATGGGCTCCCTGGGAGACCAAGAAACGAGTGTAAGCATAACCAACCAATCATAGGGCATGTGTTCAAGTGTCAGATTAACACGTTCTGTCCTTGGAGGAAAATGTACCTTCAGCTTGTCACGTATCTAATTTGTGTCCTCAGAAAGAGACGTCGATAAACACACTCCTCTTCAGAGAACATCGAAGTTCATCATTAAAATTCATTTAAAGTAGTGTTTTTATTCCTTATGATGCATTGGTGTCTGGTAACTGAGGATTTCTACGTTTCAGCTTCAAAGAGACTGACACGTGCATGATGGAAATCAGTTCTAATTCACTTATAAGTTCTGCTGATATTTTGCTTGAGATGGAGTTTGTGTTCACCCGAGTGGACACTGTTCCAGATGTAACACCCCGTGCCATCTTAACATAATGTAATGTACGTCTTAGAGGTTGACCACGCCAACATGTATTACGGACAATCTAAAGCAGTACGTCAAGTGCCTTCCCCAAACAGTTCTACATGAATCTATGCAATTTATTTAAAAAGAAGTATACTACTCAAAAAAAAAAAAAAAAAAAAAAAAAGAAAGAAACGCATAGCTGAAAATTGTTATGAATTTATACAGTTAAGGGCCAGTAATACAGGGCAGTCATAAAGAAAACCTGAATGAACATTATCGGTCCAATGCCGCAAGAAACTGTACGTCACAAATGACAAGTGTTCCAAGGTCAAGGTCGCAGAGCAGTCAGTATCTTGTTTGGCCACCATTAGCATCAATGGTTGCTTGGCACCGGCGTCCTGGTAGACTGGACCAGAATACGGATGAAGTGAATGGGAATGATTTGGTTCTCTACCCTCAAGGCCACACACAGAGCAGGTAACCTCTGTGGCTGAGGGTCACGCTGTCGCACACTAAGATCCAATTCGTAGCACAAATGTTCAATAGGGTTAAGATCCAGTGATCGTGAGCTCCAATCAAGAAGCAGAACGTTGTTCTGGGCAAGGAAATCCCTGGGTATTCTTGCTGTATGCGGCCGAGCGTTATCATGCTGAAAAATGGCGTACTGGCGGTTCATGAAAGGAAGGGCATGAAGCCTGATGATTTCATCACGTTAACGTCGAGCTGTCAAATTGTCCTTGGCCTGAATGAGATCTGTCCTGCCACTGTATGAGATGCCAGTTCAAACCATGACAGTGCGACCACCAAATCTGTCCACTTCCTGTACATAATGTGCAGCGTAGCGTTCGTTGCGACGTCGATATACACGTGTTCTTCCGTCGGGACGTCGCAGCTTGTAACGTGACTCATCACTGTAGATAACAGTTCTCCACCTTTGCAATGACCATGGGAGATGTTGGCAAGTAAGGACAGGTCCTCGCAAAGGTCTTCTGGAACGAATGCCAGCCTCACGTAAGCGGTTCCTCACAGTCTGATCAGAAATTGTCCTGAATCCTGGCACTACCGATGTTGTGGAGGATGCTGTGGTGAACCTGTTCCGCAAATGTCGAAACCGAATAAACCTGCCCTGAGCGGGCATGGTCATACGGGGCCAACCTGACCTGGGGCGATCACGTGTTGACCCTTGCTGCTGGTAGCGATGTCTAAGTCTTGCTACGGCACTCAGTCACACATTCAATTGCCTTGCAATCGCACACTTAGACTCCCCAGCCTCCAAATGACCAATCGCATTGTTGCACTGAGCCTCAGTAAGCCTAAGCATGACTTTAACTCCAAATTTTAGATTGTCAACTGTCGCAAGAGCATTGAAACCTCCCGAAATGCATTGGAAATGATACATGGAATGTGCGTGCAAAATGAAAAGCATGGATTTCCTCCCGTTCACAATGTATTGTGCCCACTGACACTCACCATCTAGAACCTGCCCATCAGAACCTGCCCTCTAGAACCTATCCACCAGAACCTGCCCTCTAGAACCTATCCACCAGAACCTGCCCTCTAGAACCTATCCACCAGAACCTGACCTCTAGAACCTATCCATCAGAACCTGCCCTCTAGAACCTATCCACCAGAACCTGCCCTCTAGAACCTATCCACCAGAACCTGCCCTCTAACATCTGACCACCGAAACCTGCTCTCTAGCACCTGTCCACCAGAACCTGCCCTGTAGAACCTGTCCACCAGAACATGCCCTGTAGAACCTGTCCACCAGAACATACCCTTTAGAACCTGTCCTATAGCACCTGACCACCAGAACCTGCTCTCTAGACCTTGCCCACCAGAACCTGCCCTCTAGAACCTGTCCACTAGAACCTGCTCTCTAGAACTTGATCACCAGAACCTGCCCTCTAGAACCTGACCACCGGAACCTGCCCTCTAGCACCTGCCCACCAGAACTTGCCCACCGGAACCTGCTCTCAAGAACCACCAGTACCTGCCCACTGACACTCACCCTCTAGAACTTGCCTACCAGAACCTGTCCACTTACACTCACCCTCTAGAACCTGCCCTCTAGAACCTGCCCACCAGAACCTGCCCAACAAACACTATCACCACAATCTCACCTCTAAAAGACCTGCCCAATGAAACCTGCACTCTTGAACCAACCTGAACTTGACAACGTGCACTTGACCTCGTATCAGGTTTAATGGGTCTACTGGTGAATGCCTCCTAGCGGGATTTTGAGGCCTTGTGAGGAAGTATAAAAGAACACTTGTTTTTGGAAAGATATATTTTTTCATTGCGAGTTAGTAATCGAAAGGATGTTGCTGCTTATCAGGGAATATATATCTGCTTTTGTGTGAGTTGACACGTTTTAGGGAAAAGATCTACATACATTATTGAGCGCAGTCTAATTGAACTCGTGTTAAATTGGCCGTCTGTCGACTTCCATTTAACTTTCATATACTTGGTCCATGAACATCACTTAAACATATTTATCTTCAGTGGGGCCAGTCATAGCCCGGCATAGTCGTGCATTACTTAGACTGTTTTTGTCCAGTACAAATCCCGTTTGCTTTTGTGCTGTTGTCATGTTAGTTTGTGTTTGTTCCACTTGGTGAGGGAAAAACTGGGAAGCAGTCGGTCCAAGGGTCTTTATCAATGCGAGAGCTGTTTCTTCATGGGAAATTAGAGAAAGAAAGGTTTTTAAATGTTGCCGATTACGTTTTGATGTAAATGTCTTGTCCCATCAAGGTGACCTCCTCTAACACAGCCCTCGTGCAAACTACAGGGAAGGACTGGATCTTCGAAGTCGAGCATCTTGTTTCACCCGTATTTTTCGGTTTTCTGTTCACTGAACGACATCCTATGTCCACTGTTGGTACATACACCGGGTATCTAATATGTAATAGTGCTACAGACACCGGGTATCCCATGTCTTGTGGTACTAAAGACAACGGGTATCCCATATCTTCTGGTGCTTCAGACACCTGGCATCTCATGCCTTGTGGTTGTTCAGAAACCAGGTATCTCATATCTTTTAGAGCGAAAGACACCGGCTTTCTGATGTATATTCAGACACGTGGGGGTACAGACACCGGGTATCTGATATATTGTTATGGTACAGACACCGGGTACTCATATCTTTTGGAGCTAAAGATAGCGGGTATCTCATGTATTGTGCTGGAACAGGAACTGGGTAGATAATGTTTCTGGTGCTACAGACACCGGGTATCTCATGTCTGGTGTTCGTACATACACCGGGTATCTCATTTCTTGTGGTGGTGCGGACACCGTCATAGTGAGTGGGACATCTGGCCTTGAAGACTGTACCCAGCTAGATGACACCGGTTTTCAGCGTATTAGTGGTTTTCTGCTGCATGTCTGATCTTTTTATCCGAGTCTACCAAATATTCAAATTGAATGCAAGATTTGATTGTCGTTGTCTTACAGTTATGTCTTTATAATTATTGCGTCGTAATTTAATACAAATTAGGTTACTAACAACATTAATATCTGATTGTTTCCTGTAATGATCATTATCTTTGGTCGGAAATCGTCCAGTCTGGATCAATTTCCGGACAAGTGACCTCATCATCGACATTTACTAAGTATTTAGTAGATGGAACTAGCTTATCCTAGGGCACTTGTTAATGTGCTTAATCGTATGATGCTGATCCAAATAATTACTTGGCTTGACAAGCATCCATGTTAGTGGTAAGGTCGGTACAATATCAATGCGTTTTACAATTTACATTTTGATCAGTTTGGCTGTAATTTCAAATTGTTTGAAATGCAATAATACTGTCTATATACTCTTCCCAAACCCAATACTGGACTATTTGTATCAGGTGTTCTACTCAGTAAAGGCTGATCTGGTTGAAAATCTACGAGATGTGTACAGATAAAAATTGTCTCCATCGTTACACTTCACATTACAGAAATACAATGACCTGCAGTTGTTACAATCAGCAACCTCAATGTGGACACTAGTCATAGGTTCCATGTGACCTGATACCACATATTAGTGAGTGAGTCATATGACCCTCTCTCCCACATATATGTAGACGACTTTGTCGGTTAAGGCAGATTTTAAAATGGAACTGTGTTATAATATTGGTTGCATGCTTCTCTCGTGGGCATTAGGCTGCAGTCTGATGTACACCTGTATGTATTAGCGTCGCCCGGGCCGGTAGGAACATCAGAGCGTAATACCCGAGGTAGAAACATACAGCTTATTTATCTCATCTTATGTTAAACGTACAAAATATCATATTTTCATTTTATTTCAAAGATCGTTGTCGACTATATGAAAATCTAAACAAAGTAGCGTCTACCTCTTCAGTTAATATTTGAAATCAGTGAAACATATTCTGACAAGTTTAAAAATGCTATAAAAATGGTTAATTGTGTTTAAGTTGAGTGTGCAAACGACTCTATGTATAAGATAGTTTACATAATTCAGAGGAAGTCGCTAAAATATATCCGTACATAGGGAACTCAAAGACTGCTGTTCGAAAGGTTTTCGAACTTCGTGCACTACATGCGACATATTACGTCATGCAATTATTCGCGATACAGCTTCTCTGTAGAGTGTTTGGTGCTTCCTGTCGCAGCTGATGATAAATCCTTCCTGGGCGGGGTGACACGGAAACTTGCGGAAGCGTCACCGACCAATAAAATTAAATTATTTCAGATGAAGGCAAGATAATACCAGATATTTTCATCCATGAATACGTGTCCTTCATATTATTCGCAAAACAGTCCAAAATGCGTGTTGTAAGTGTCTCCGCTAACTTTTTTCATTGGCCATCTGACTGCCCTTTATTACAGCAAATGATACTCTCGGTCATAAGCATGTGCTGAAGTTCAGAAACAGAAGGTGGCGGATGACGAACTTGTACAGGTACAATTGGTTGTTGTTTAATGCCCCAGTCAGCAATATTCCAGTTATATGGCGGCGGTCTATAAATACTCGAATCTGGAACAGACAAACCAGTGATCAACAGTAGGAGCATCCATCTATACAACTTGGATACGATGACATGTGTCAACCAAGCCAGCGAGTCTGATCACCGATCTCGTTAGTCGCCACTTACGACAAGCATGAGTTGCTGAAGATCAATTCTGTCCCAGATACTCACTGGCTGTTTAGGTATCCCGTTATCGCATATTGGGAATATATAATGTTATTCGTAAGATTTGATATGCACTATACACATCGTAAATATGATACTCGTACCTACTCTCATTTGGTATAAACTTTCATGACTATAAGTAAACTATACGTATCTCTTCTTTCACTATAGTAGGTTTAGAAAAGCTCATATCACACAAGGGAAACGACTCCCAAACGACTTTCGCTTTTGTTTATTACTGTTGCTTGTATTTCCTGTAGGCATATATTGATATTAAAGCATTTTTCTGCCAATTTCATTGCTGAATGCCCTTCTGGAACCGCGATTACGAGTAGCTTGAAAATGTAACGTAAGCTCATAATCTTGACAGAAATACAATGCTAGATGCTTAACAAATAACAGATGATGTAAATGAAAGTTTTACTCACGTGTATGAATGTTCTCCCATTGGCAGTTTATTATTTCCTGACATACAGTAAATCTAAGACATACAGTGTGCGTGACATACAATTTGTTGTATACATTCTGAACTACTAGCTGGCTAAAACTAGCTCGCCTGTTTTGTGAATAAAGCGGATATTTTACCAGACAAAACAATAGTTTATTGATAGCTCTGATAATGATGAGAATATTTTAGCCTTTTAGTCATAACAACATTCCCCAAGTTTTCGAACCGTTTGCAGTAAAAGTGTTCATAAACAACAAACTGTACGTTATGACAACTGATCTGCCGTTATTATAGTCAGTGTTTGTCTGACGTTTACATGTACAGAATGATCTACAGGGCTGTCACCAGATGGAAACAAGATCTATTCAATTCATCAACCTTTTATCGACTAGTCTATGTCCTAACACTGACCTGTACAGTCTGACCCAGCATTGACCACTCCCATGGATTCACTCGGCCCCAAGGCGGGTCCTGTGCATAGAGATAAGGTCACTAGACAGATGAAGTTGAAGTTAAGACTGGGCGCGGACAGTCCCTGGATGGGTGACCATGTTTGATAGCTTGAGACTTCAGTCATGCCCCGCAACGAAGCATATGTGCTACATGAAGGTGTTTTCACGGTAGGCAACTGAGTTGGTACACGGTGGGATAAATCATATGACAATTAACCCTCTAGCGGCTCACAGACAGCATGGGTTATCCGGGAAAATAATGTGTAGCGCTTTGAGAATGCTTACGAAAGTCCATATGTGCCCGTTATAAATATGCACTATTATCATAAACCGATATTCGCATTAATAGAATTCCACCGCAGAGTCACTTGTTTTTCTTTTCTTGTGTGTTCTTTGTGTGCGTTTGTGTGCTTGTGTGCGTGTGTGTGTGCGTGCGTGCGTGCGCGTGTGTGTGTGTGCACAATATATAAAGGTAAAGGTATGCCTAATGAACACGGGACAAAAGAATAATTAACTCGGATGACAAATTAACTTTATAACTTTTACAGTCAGTCATTGTTCAAGAATAACATTGACACAACTGTACACTGGACTCATATTGAAGACAAGGGCCCAGCTGGCCTGGCTATAGAAGATAGAAAACTAATACAAGCCAGAAATACAGCACTCATTCACTCACTCAGTCTGGTAATAGACAATGAAAATCATATACTCCTTAATATCCGACACATTCCGTTAGAAATCACTGGAAGCCACAATCAGAGACAGTCAGACAAAGACAATATACGAAACCTAGACATCAAGCAAGACGTGCTTTCTGTCTTTTTGATGTCAGACGAAAACTCAAGTAATAACTAAAACCAATATTCTGCTAGGATATAAGACTGAGCACTGTGTATTTCCCTATCCTTTTCACATTAATAAAGTAAGGAAGAAACGAAACTGGCACGCAATACTTCCTTCAGATTCAGTGAAATTACACAGAATCATTAAGAACAAGTTTACAAGATTACAAGAAACCAAAGAAGAGCATGCAACGAACAATTGCCATCTTGGACTTGATTTAGAACATTAATCCACTATCAGAGACATGATATTTCTTAAAACATTTTGAATTAAGGTTACATGTAAAACATACCATTTTCATCAAATCTTCAAAAAAATATAAATATAATAAAGACAAAGTTATACGGGAAAACCCTTAAGTCTCGAAATGGAAGATAATTTGGACATATTGTTTGGACTGTAGGTGGATATCAGTTGACGGAATTAACGGAACAAAAGCAGCTGGAACAGATCAGAGAATCGGGAATATGAGAAATGTAGATACGTATAAGAAATACATGCTATGACGAGAGGAAAAAGCAATCTAATTACTATTGTAATTTAGAAAGAGGAATTAACCTTAAAAACAATGTAATCTCAAAAAGGCGTAAAGAAATTTCAGACAAAATTTGATATGAACAAACCTAGATCGTTGGATATGAAACTGTATTCAGAAGATTTGGGATCAACCAGGCTTAATCAGGTAATTACTGCAAAGATAAATAGCCATAAAAATCATAAGGCAGAACTGAGTGTGGGGAAATTGCAAAGGCAGTAAAATGACAAAAAACCCTCAAACAAACAAAACAATAAAGTGCCTGGAATCGGTGGATTGTCTTGGAACATCGTGGCCTTTTCGGAAAGACTTGAAATGTTTGATAGTGAGATATCAAATATGCTGTTTCGATAAAGATAAAGGAATATAACAGCTAAGAGCGGACAGATCGCATGCGGACGAAAGGTTTAAACTCTTGAAACTTCTGAAATATCGGGGACCAATTTCCTTGCCATATTTGTACAAGAGCATTAGCCTACTCATAAGAAATCGTCTCAAGTTTGACTAGACAGGTTTCATCCCAAATGAAATTACATTTTTTTTCACAAGAGATTGCCCGAAACAAATAGCTCCGACAAAGGGCATCTGTCTTGCAGATTCTGAAAACAATACCCAACATTTAACATTTCAAAATACCCCTGAAATAAGCTTCAAAACAATTTGTTGATAAAGTTTGTAAATGGATAAGTATTTCAACATATGATAATACAACTTAATTCAAAACGAACTAAATACGCACGCGGGTATATGTTATTACCGTACCTAGCAGATTTGATTTAGCAATATTCCAGCGGGGGACATCACAAATGGGCTTCATACATTGTACCCATTTGGGGATTCGAACCGGGTCTTAGGCGTCACGAGCCAACGCTTTAACCACGAGGCTACCCCTCCACCCCTCATAGTATCTCTTCCTTCTTGAAGCTCAGGTACCATGACTCATGTTGAAAAGCAAAACAATAATATGTAATAATTTGTGTTGAAAACAGAAGAACATAATCTTTATCAATCGAGGACCCTCAACTCTTCCTAAATGGTTCAAATGAAACTCTCTATGTGACAGTTATACTTTGAAGGGTAAGTCATGTAAATATACACAAACAAAACGAAAGCAGTTTTTATAGCTCTGATAAAATATGTGACGATTTGAAAATGATTTGAATTGATTTGATAACGATGATCAACAAGGAATAGCGTTTCACACAAGATCTATAGTAATGAAGATAAACACAGACTATAATCTTCAATAAAGAAACGCATAAACCAAATAAGAAGAATGTATTGCATTATTTTATAAGCAAATGGTTTATGTAATTTCAATGGTACAAAGGTGAAAATTCACACGTCTATGGACAAAAAGTTCCCCGGGTTTTGCTTACTATTATGGTGTGTTTACTGTTTACTTGAGTAGACAAGATGGCGTCAAAGCCAGTTCTTTGTATGGCCACCATTAGCGGCAATTACAGCTCGGCATAAACTAGATATGTAGACGAAGTCGCTCTTGCGGCATTCTTCCTGCACTGCGATGACAAGCTCGTAGAAATGTCTGACGCTTGTTTTGACGTTGACGTACACGTTGATTGAGTTAATCCCATAGGTGTTCTATCGGGTTTAGATCTGGTGATGGCATCGCTTCAAGAAGTAAAGTCCACGACGCTCGACCTTTACTGTTTCTCTACGAGTCATCTTTTGCACTCCAGCAGTGACCTGTTGGTAAACCCCTGCCCCTCTTTCTGAAGACGAAGGACCAATAACCCATCTCCACTGATTAGAAATCAGATGAAATCAACCATTTTCACCGAGGGATTATCTTAAACCGGACACACATTCGAGAGAAACCAGAGCAATTATAGATTACTGATTTCCGGTCAACTATCCCATCTCCTCCTCTGAATCAACGTAAATAGTAACCGTGACATTCACAAATAACATTAATACTTATGAAACTGAACGCGTATTGCGATGTTCTAGTAATGTCACTATCGACGAGTGTACATAATTAATAACAATGCCTTTGTCGGAGGTATCCTCAACTTCAGGCATTGCCTGTCACAAATATAAATCATTCTACCATTGTCGGAGGTATCCTCAACCTCAGATATTGCATGTCACAGATATACATCATTCTACCATTGTCGGAGGTATCCTCAACCTCAGATATTGCATGTCACAGATATACATCATTCTACCTTTGTCGGAGGTATCCTCAACAACAGGTATTGTCTATCACAGATATACATCATTCTACCATTGTCGGAGGTATCCTCAACAACAGGTATTGTCTATCACAGATATACATCATTCTACCATTGTCGGAGGTATCCTCAACAACAGGTATTGTCTATCACAGATATACATCATTCTACCATTGTCGGAGGTATCCTCAACCTCAGATATTGCATGTCACAGATATACATCATTCTACCTTTGTCGGAGGTATCCTCAACCTAAGGTATTGTCTATCACAGATATACATCATTCTACCATTGTCGGAGGTATCCTCAACAACAGGTATTGTCTATCACAGATATACATCATTCTACCATTGTCGGAGGTATCCTCAACCTCAGATATTGCATGTCACAGATATACATCATTCTACCTTTGTCGGAGGTATCCTCAACCTAAGGTATTGTCTATCACAGATATACATCATTCTACCATTGTCGGAGGTATCCTCAACAACAGGTATTGTCTATCACAGATATACATCATTCTACCATTGTCGGAGGTATCCTCAGCCTCAAGTATTGCATGTCACAGATATACATCATTCTACCTTTGTCGGAGGTATCCTCAATCTCAGGGATTGTCTATCACAGATATACATCATTCTACCTTTGTCGGAGGTATCCTCAGCCTCAAGTATTGCCTGTCACAGATATACATCATTCTACCTTTGTCGGAGGTATCCTCAACAACAGGTATTGCCTATCACAGATATACACCACTGTACCTTTGTCGGAGGTATCCTCACCCTCAGGTATTGCCAATCAAATACATCATTCTACCTTTGTCGGAGGTATCCTCAACAACAGGTATTGCCTGTCACAAAAATAAATCATTCTACCTTTGTCAGGCTATATATCATTCATGGCCTGATGAAGTTACCCACGACTGGTTTGAGATGGACTAATACTGGATTTAATTACTGACACTTAAATGTGTCACAGGTAGAGGTGTTTTAATTCAGACAAACTTGGCGCACAAAAATGTACACAAGACATCTGACTTACAATCTAAATTCAGTTTCAATTCAATTCAACATTTCATTTCGACATATTTGTATAGTGTTATTGATAATTCTCATAATTATTGAAATATTCCTAACAATTGAATAATCAACTAAGGTAAACAATAGCTTCAATATTGCGAGATTCGTCCATGAACAAAGTTCATGTTAGTGAACGTCATATATCTTAGCTACCATTTTCTGTAATTAATTTGGGTATATTTTGCATGTTATGTTATCAAAAAAAATCCCGAACATGTTAACAGATAATGAGACGTTTTCGGCTATCGCCGGTTAATTACAAAAAATACGATTTCTTGGTATATTCCCACCGACCAGTTTCTACTTTTAAATGGTGATTCGACGTCCAAAATGGCATAATGGACCGAGACATAGGCAGGTAACAGCAGGTTACATGTATCATGATAATATTATATCTCATACAATAAATTAACATCATACAAAACCCAAACCAGATGCGTCCACACTGCAACATTAAACTAGATCTAAACCCAATGCGCGTTCATCAAAGGTGCATATCTTGATCACAAAATGAGAACAGTCTTAAGTTAAAACACCAACCTCAAACTTAAGAAAGTGTCATTCAACTTGAGTCGACTAACAGTTAGGGCACGACGAAGACTTTAGCGACAATCGCAAGGCACCGAGGGAAATTAATGTTTCTAACGACGCAAGTCATTAGATGGTCGGAAGTTTCTTTTGCGGCTGTCTTCACTAGAGAGTTCTCAAGGGGCCGATTACTCTCAATGTGCGACTTCTCATTTCCCTTATATCAATAATCGGGGGCCTCCGTCGCTCTGTTTTGTAGGCGACCTATGGGCTTATCGAAGTGACCTTTCAATCAATGAAATAATTATGTCTTACGGCCAGCTAACAAATAAGTGTCTGTGATTGTCTAAGTTAAAATAGTCAGGTATCTAGGGGATTACATCCGAGCGGGCAGTAGACGGCGTCTTCAGCTGACAAGGGACACATACTCGTGTTTTTACTGGGTTGAAGTACACTGTACAGCGCGTCTCAGTGTTGAATATAGATGAGGAATAAGAACTCATCAAATTGTTAGTCATTGGATCAGGACTTGTAGACACTGTAATTATCCAATACGGAGATACGGACAGTTTTATCTACAGTACTGAAGAAGGACCTTAGAATTCCATTTGGACTTGACAATGCGTTCCGTTACAATTTATTTGAATAATTTCTAAATTATCATAATTTGTTTTTATCCAGGTTCTGGCAAATATTAAATTACCGTATAAGAAATACAAATCTAGCAATGATTAATGATTATTGTTTCTGGGGCTAAGTCGGTACTAATGTGTGTTTTGGAAAGGTCTGTGCCAATGAAACCATACTTTTTGCCCTCTGTGTCGACACGACATACTTCGATGTAACGTGATCATCTCGGACATCTAACATTGTCGTACACTCGATGGAAAGCTCATCAATCAAAAGTGTTCCCTACCCAGCGAATGGACGCTTCTGTGAGTGACGGTGCAATCAATCACTAAAACTGTTTATCTTATTTCCCGTTCTTAACATTGCGATTGATGGTTTGGGTCCCCTATGAATCTCTCGATATTGCCGGAATGTGACAGCGTGACAGTCTTCACTCAGCGCGGGCACTGGACTCGACTTCACCATCTGAAACTAAAAACCAAGGTCACGTGTTACGGTTAAAAATTGCCGTGACAAAAGGTGGAAGAAATCCCTTCAGAACCAACAAAATATAAAACTGATATTTTGAATAATCTGTGTTCAGCAAAAACAAAGACAAGATACAACAGATTCGCAAAATATGTTGTATGTACAATGCAACTGAGTCAAGTCTAAAGTAATGGGCCACAAATTTAAATATAATGTCAGCTCACCAAAGTCTTGGTGTTAGAGTGAGAAACAGTTTTACTGAATGCAACACAGCGAGCGGTCAGGCAGCGGTTATGTAGGTCAAGCGTTGACGAAGGAACTTTGATAATACTCCAGTTAATCAGTGTGTGTGTCAGTGTCAACATGACAACCAGCTTTTATATACAAAGACACCAGTCCTTGAATATTCAAGCACATACGACCATCGCCATCTATGTAGAATTCTCTAGTAGTCTCCCGGAAGTACGCACAATGAATCAAAACATTTAGTCATGAGGAGGTAACTCTAAAGCGCTACATCAAAGCCTGCTGCCAAAATACAGAAATTACTAAATATTTATGCTACGAAATGTGACCCATAACAACAATCACTGAAAAGTCTAAACAATGTGACCCAATTATAATTACTACTTAATCAATAATACAATTTACACAAAATGTACTCTCGTAACACACGGAGCAGTTGTATCGCGTTTGTTCAGTTGTTCTTATGTTCTCCACACATCTCCAAGTTGTTTCTGACAGGGAAACCGTAGCTAATGTACAAACCCTTAGGGTTTTTTCAAGATATCTTTTAAAAACTGACGATGAGAAATGCAAAAAATATTTATCACATCTGTGGTCCAAGCGGAATGACGGTTGTTAACAGAAGTCACAAGGGTACCCTGGATTCTACGGGTATTAGTCTTGCAATATGTTGTGACATAAATTGTTCAAGTTTACTGTCGTTGGTGAATAGATGAATATTGATTCGCCTCACAGTCCGCAGTTTTGCAGGTCCGCCCACAAAAGTCATGTACTCCTTGTGACCAGCAATATCAATATCTATCTTGATTCTACCATTTTAACAGAGTTGTTAGAGGTTTTAGCCAATGATTTATTCAGTATACGTGTTAGAGTTTAGCTAGTGATTTCTTTAGTGTAGGAGCTAGAGGTTGTAGTCAGTGATTTCTTTAGTGTAGGAGCTAGAGGTTGTAGTCAGTGACTTCTTTAGTGTAGGAGCTAGAGGTTGTAGCCAGTGATTTCTTTAGTGTAGGAGCTAGAGGTTGTAGCCAGTGATTTCTTTAGTGTAGGAGCTAGAGGTTGTAGCCAGTGATTTCTTTAGTGTAGGAGCTAGAGGTTGTAGTCAGTGATTTCTTTAGTGTAGGAGCTAGAGGTTGTAGTCAGTGATTTCTTTAGTGTAGGAGCTAGAGGTTGTAGTCAGTGATTTCTTTAGTGTAGGAGCTAGAGGTTGTAGCCAGTGATTTCTTTAGTGTAGGAGCTAGAGGTTGTAGCCAGTGATTTCTTTAGTGTAGGAGCTAGAGGTTGTAGTCAGTGATTTCTTTAGTGTAGGAGCTAGAGGTTGTAGTCAGTGATTTCTTTAGTGTAGGAGCTAGAGGTTGTAGCCAGTGATTTCTTTAGTGTAGGAGCTAGAGGTTGTAGTCAGTGATTTCTTTAGTGTAGGAGCTAGAGGTTGTAGTCAGTGATTTCTTTAGTGTAGGAGCTAGAGGTTGTAGCCAGTGATTTCTTTTGTACAGGTGCTAGAGGTTGTAGCGAGTGATATCTCTAGTATAAGTGCTACAGGTTGTAGCCAGCGATTTCGTTAGTATAGGTGCTAGAAGTTGTAGCCGATGCTTCCTCTAACAAATATTCTCATCTAACGAAAACCGGAAAAAAACAACGGACCCCCCCCCCCCCCACACACACACACACACACACACAAACACACCAAAATAACCAAACAAAAAAAACCAAAAAAAAAACAATATCAGGTCCACAGTGGCCGTTTTGGGTCGCCGGAGAGTGCTTGCATATGTGACCGACATTTCGTTCACTCGGGAGATTTTCGTTTTGAGGTAAGTTTGATTGGAAAGTTTACCATTTAACAAACTGTGTATAGATCCAGATCATACGTATTTCAAAGATATGTTTTGTCTTCTCAATAAACACATATTGCAGGTTCATTTGGGGAGGGAGATTTTATGATATTCGGCGACTGAATGGGTTTACCTGCATCATGAAGGGCTTTAATAACGTACAGTTGTTGCATGCATTGATCTCTTCACCGATGATCTATTAGTATTAGCTGTCTTTACTGAAGAAGAAGGAGGAACACTGAAGAAGTACTGCATGTAGATAACCAGCAGTAGTGACATGATGTTGGTTCCTGCAGGTAACACCCCGCACCCAAGTGTGTTCACTGACGTCAGTAACATCCCTTAGAGAATGTTCACTGACGTTATTACATCCCTTAGAGAGTGTTCACTGACATTAGTAACATTCCATAGAGAGTTTTCACTGACGTTAGTAACATCCCTTAGAGAGTGTTCACTGACATTAGTAACATTCCATAGAGAGTGTTCACTGACGTTAGTAAGATTCCACAGAGAGTGTTCACTGACATTAGTAACATTCCATAGAGAGTTTTCACTGACGTTAGTACATCCCTTAGAGAGTGTTCACTGACATTAGTAACATTCCATAGAGAGTGTTCACTGACGTTAGTAAGATTCCACAGAGAGTGTTCACTGACGTAAGTAACACATCACAGAGAGTGTTCACTGACTTTAGTAACACATCACAGAGAGTGTTCACTCACGTTAGAAAACATCTCACAGAGTGTTCACTGACCCCGAAACATTGAAACACTCTATAGAGTATTTATTGACGATAGTACACCCGACAGTGTTCCCTGCCGATACTACAACCCTAGTGTTCACTGACGTTAGTATACCCGAGGCTATAATAATCAAGCGTCATTCCACCATTATCAATCCTACATTACACCTTAGACTGTAAATAGACAATCCACGATAACTGATATCTCCCTCATTTCGACATTTTAGAGAACAGCGTGGTCGAAACGAGAAACTATTCACCTTCAGTTGAAACTGCGAGTAGTTCTGTACGCTGAATTCGTATCTTGCATTTCCTTGCACAGTGAGAGTGTATCGTGGGTTTCCTTGCACGATGAGAGTGAATTGTGGGTTTCCTTGCACAGTGAGAGTGTATCGTGGGTTTCCTTGCACGATGAGAGTGTATTGTGGGTTTCCTTGCACAGTGAGAGTGTATCGTGGGTTTCCTTGCACGATGAGAGTGTATTGTGGGTTTCCTTGCACGATGAGAGTGTATTGTGGGTTTCCTTGCACGATGAGAGTGTATTGTGGGTTTCCTTGCACAGTGAGAGTGTATCGTGGGTTTCCTTGCACGATGAGAGTGTATCGTGGGTTTCCTTGCACAGTGAGAGTGTATTGTGGGTTTCCTTGCACGATGAGAGTGTATTGTGGGTTTCCTTGCACAGTGAGAGCGTATCGTGGGTTTCCTTGCACAGTCAGAGCGTATCGTGGGTTTCCTTGGGCAGTGAGGGTGTATTGTGTGTTTCCTTGCACAGCGAGAATGTGCCGCACGTTTCCTTGCAGAATGAACGTTGTCGAGGGTTTCCTTTCACAATGAGCATGTATTTGTGAGTTTCCATTCACAAGGAGCGTTTGTTGTGGGTTTCCTTGGGCAGTGAGAGTATGTCATGGGTTTCCTTGCATAATGAACTTGTATCCTGAAAGCGGTATGGCACTGGGTACAACAGACTCAGGGATAAAGTACAATACTTGCCTTTCAATATTTGACATATATTTATTCAATTGATATCAAGAAGCGAGCGGTGTTATTATTATCATATAACAAACAGGTTCATAGGAGGAGGGTCCTGAAGGAAAATGACCAGGTATAGAAACACAGATATATCAGCATTGCATTTTGATAAGCATCCACAAAAATACCTACAACAATAATATTAATAATTCATGCTGATGTAAACGTTCGATGTATTACAAGGTTTCTGAGTAGTTAAGGGACTCGTCAACCACAGATAAAGACATGAGTTGATCATAACAATTAAACACGCAATCCTTGTATATTTGCATACTATATCTCCAGGTAAGTGGGGACGCTACATGGATCAAATACTGCCGGTGCGACGTTAGATATTAACCTGCTCACTCTAGGTAAGTTGGGTAGCCCTAGTCGTCAAAACGTTTGGTGGTCACGCTGTCACCCGCCCTTGATTCCAGGTACGGTTGTAATAAGTCTATTTCTGGTATGATAACCTGGATATTGCTTATAACGGCGTAAACTTAAACTCACTCACATGGTACTGAAGAAGGTGTTGGGGACGCTCAAACAATGGACACTTATTCATGTGCGGATATCATTGATACTGATGTTCCATGGGACTGGTGGGGTACATTAGTTGTTACAACTGACCATTTCTGGTGTCATCCGTTGTGATATTGCTGACAGTGCTCATGGCAGCGTACACACTCACTCAGTTGAACGTTCATTTTTAGTGAACGTAAGTCGTTAATGAATGACTGATGGTTACACCAAGTACTTGGACAAATGATGCATTCCAATAATCAGGTGGTCAAACAGTTTCAAAAAAGGCTCTTCAAAGTAAAAGACATTTAAAAGTTCTTTTAACAAACATAGAACTTTCAGGCACTAATTGTGAAATGTTTCTTCTCATTGTGCTAGTATTTCTGTGCGATCATTAACCTCTGCTTACAGGGGGTTTTGGCCCGTCGTAATAAAAGTGTCACGATCGGCCATCCATATAATCCAACAGTTATCTTTTCTTGAGATTTTTTGCTTGTCCTATTTTCCTCGCTACTTGGACCAACGTTCTTATTTTCCCTGTGTTGGAATTATGTTCGAAAAACATTCAAGTCATAAATTGATTATACATGCTATTTTAGCCATTACGCAGAGATAACGTCCCACGCGTAACCATAGGGCGAGGCAAAGCTCCTCTACAACACCAGAATGCCTATCTGTATAAGTATTATGACGATGCAGGGAGTTAGTGTGCATTCAGTACTGTCGTCCGAGGTTTTTTCCCCGAAGTAGAGACTCTTTGTCTCGTTGATCAACACCCACGTACATGGAGAGTCGGTGTAGAGTTGCTTACCTTGCATTTTCTACACTACCCCTTGAACGACGCCTTGGAGGCCTACTCTGTCTCCTAATAGATGCGTCTCAGATAGGCGTGCTGCTTGTCAGACACAGGACTCTTGGTCGATTCTGTTAATAAATAAAGGCCTGTTGATGTGTATTGTAAAGTACATCACTTCAAGTAAGTGAAAGCATGCAGTGTGAAGAATGTTTTTATGACGTTCATTTGTTCTAGTTGTATGTGGTACAAAGGCCGAAGTTAATGTCATCAGTGTAGAGAAGAATCACCATTTTAGCATATAATCAGGGATGCTCTATGTTGGGTCTTTTGTTTGACACTGTAGTCTTTAATACTGGATCTGCCTGGACGAGAGCAAATCTATACCGCACGATCGAGTGATTGACATCGTGACCATCCACCCACATATATTCATTGAACTGAACGAGTTTAGCCACATTAACATTGATCTATTTAGCTGGATCTCACGAGAAATTAGGGAACTAAAGTCTTCATCCGTATCAGTCTCAGATCTCAGGCTTAGCATCATCGCAAAGCTGCAAAGGAAATTAATCATTGTCGTATCCTGTTTGAAATTTGACAATTCGAGACTATTGTTAAGTGATAACGTCACACAGACTGTGGTTTGACTTTGCCAGCTCAGTGTCACTGATTGTTACGTGACACTGTCATACGGTCAGACGGACTGTGGTTTGACACTACTAGCTCAGTCTCAGCAATGGTTACCTGACACTGCGATAACGTCACACAGACTATGGTTTGAGACTACTAGCTCAGCCTCAGCAATGGTTACCTGACACTGTGATAACGTCACACAGACTGTGGTTTGAGACTACTAGCTCAGTCTCAGCAGTTGTTACCTGACACTGTGGTAACGTCACACAGACTGTAGTTTGACACTACCAGCACTCTCAGTGATTGTTACGTGACACTGTGATAACGTCACACAGACTGTAGTTTGACACTACCAGCACTCTCAGTGATTGTTACGTGACACTGTGATAACGTCACACAGACTGTAGTTTGACACTACCAGCACTGTCTCAGCGATTGTTACGTGACACTGCGATAACGTCACACAGACTGTAGTTTGACACTCCTAGCACTGTCTCAGTGATTGTCACGTGACACTGTGATAACGTCACACAGACTGTAGTTTGACACTGCTAGCACTGTCCCAGCTATTGTTACGTGACACTGTGATAACGTCACACAGACTGTAGTTTGACACTACCAGCACTGTCCCAGCGATTGTTACGTGACACTGCGATAACGTCACACAGACTGTAGTTTGACACTGCTAGCACTGTCTCGGCGATTGTTACGTGACACTGTGATAACGTCACACAGACTGTAGTTTGACACTACTAGCACTGTCCCAGCGATTGTTACGTGACACTGTGATAACGTCACACAGACTGTAGTTTGACACTACTAGCACTGTCCCAGCGATTGTTACGTGACACTGTGATAACGTCACACAGACTGTAGTTTGACACTACTAGCACTGTCCCAGCGATTGTTACGTGACACTGTGATAACGTCACACAGACTGTAGTTTGACACTACTAGCACTGTCCCAGCGATTGTTACGTGACACTGTGATAACGTCACACAGACTGTAGTTTGACACTTTGAGCACTGTCTCAGTGATTGTCACGTGACACTGTGATAACGCCACACACTGTAGTTTGACACTACTAGCACTGTCTCAGCGATTGTTACGTGACACTGTGATAACGTCACACAGACTGTAGTTTGAAACTACTAGCACTGTCTCAGCGATTGTTACGTGACACTGTGATAACGCCACACAGACTCTAGTTTGACACTGCCCGCAATGTCTCAGTTATTGTCACGTGACACTGTGATAACGTCACACAGACTGTAGTTTGACACTACCAGCACTGTCTCAGTTATTGTCACGTGACACTGTGATAACGTCACACAGACTGTAGTTTGACACTACCAACACTGTCCCAGCGATTGTTACGTGACACTGTGAAAGCGTCACACAGACTGTAGTTTGACACTACCAACACTGTCCCAGCGATTGTTACGTGACACTGTGATAACGTCACATAGACTGTAGTTTGACACTACAAGGTCATATATATCATATCTGCACCTGTGCACATATGACTTTTGTCCAGCAACCAGTGTTTCTGTATTTCATCGTCTGTGACGTCAGTAAACAGTGGAACGTGATGTCAGTCAAGAGGGATGTCACACTTGCTTAGCATGTTTTTGTTCCCAAATGTGCATGAATCAAAATGGAGAATAAAGAAACCAGTGCACTCCATCGTGTCATGCGATATATACGAAACTCGTGCGAAACTTGCCTGACAGTCGTTTTGTATGACACACTGGCTCGTGTAATAATCTCTGTGTATGCCACCGGGATCTTAGGTGGTCACCGAGTCTTACATTTGGAAATAACTGGGACCGAATACTGGATACTGTTGCTGAATGATTGCTTTTTACAATAAAACATTTAATGTTACCATGTTTTGCTTAAGTTTTGCTTTAGACCAGAAAAACATTTATGGTGGTGTTTCTTTTGGACTCAAGTTGATTGAAGACACTTTTGTCTGTCCGTCTGTCTGCAGTGTTGTGGTCAAATGGAAAATTCTACGTTTTTCACTTTCCAGTTTTATATTTAGTACACTCGGGTCATTTTCCAAAACAGAACGTTGACATTTGTTTGTTGTTGAGACATAAAGTCACAAACATATTGTACGTGTTGCTAAAACACCACAGATGTCGTACCCAGATGCGAGTGTCACAATTAAAACACTTTCCACGATATTTACTTTTGTCCCAAAACACCTGAAGTGTGGTTTCTTTTGTGTGTCAGTGCAGTAGCAAATTGATACATTAGAACTCTGTTGATACATTGTACATCCCTAAAGATTGGACTATTTAGAAAATGATTGCTGGTCTAATCTCTATAGTATAGCGTCTCGGACACTTGACATTTTCACTTTTCCGCAAATACTCGTTTTCTTCCCTCGTGGAATCATCCTCCAAGAAGAGTCCCGGATACATCGATTGAGTCAGTATTTCAGTGCGGGGTTTGTTTGTGAGCAGACGACACCCACCTCATGCTCTGGCATGGACCGACACTTAATTAGGTGAACTTCATTAACGAAATACAATCTAGGATTTTACAGCCGTTTGAACTACAGGCTGTTTTATTCCGATATTCTTTATTCACAGTAAACAGCTTGCAAACCGTTTGGAATTTGAAACCCGACCTTTCCCAATCGATTTCGTGTTCATTAAAGTTGGAAAAGGTGTCTGTCGTTAATTGCACGGAAGACAACAGATATTCACGGAAAGTCTGCATTTCCTAATCAGTTTGTGAGTCCACCAATGAGGTCGGTTCTTAATTGATTCAAACCCGATCTAAATTAAATGTAAATGTCGAGGCAACGGTCGACAGGTGCCCCGTGCATGAGATCTATCATCTATTTAGGCTGAAGGTGAGATTACACGTACTGAATTTTCATGAGTGGGACTACTTTGTGCCGCGGAAGTAATAAGTGATTGCCTGAGGCGGTGCACTGATATGAATATGGAATAGTGTTGTTCTAGGGTACCGGTGTAGGAGTATCTCCATTCAGACCCTCCCTGCTGACACGGTGAAAACACTCCCCAACATGAAACTACTAATCTTATATCTTCTATCGAATATTATACACATAATAGTAAAACATGCTTTGAAATATACACATAATAGTAAAACATGCTTTGAAATATGTTTTTTGATTAAAGGTCTTGGGCCGTTATCTTCCCCAAAGGATGAACTGTATACTTTTGTTCCAGGGAATTCCAGCTTTGTAAAGAATTACTGTGTACAATTAAATGTGTAACTTACAATAATGAATCTAGCATGGTCATGTGTTCTGAAGACATGATAACTGTGCTGACTGCCCTATGACAGGATGTGTACGTCTGCTGGGGGGACGGATGGATCAGCATCTCGTGTTGTTGATGCTAATCGACTGTTTAAATCATATTCTGTTCTGTGGTATTCCCGTTCATGCCGGTTGCAATATGTAGGTTGGTCAGCATATATAATAGGAACACATATATGCAGGAACACAGCTCTGTGGCGTATGGCCGTTGACGTACACGCTTGTCGAGGTCGTCCCATGGACGTTCTGTTGCCGGGTTCAGATCCGTGGACCAGAAAGACAATGTCAACATATTGATTGAGTAATAAAGGAAGTCTGTAGTGACAGGAGGTGTGTGTGGTCCGACGTTGTCTTGCTGAAACTACTTCCGTTGTCGAGTTATACTCAGAAGAAGATGACGTTAAAGATGCTGCAGATTTGTTGTTACATTTCCCAGGACCAAGTCCGATCTCAGGACGTAACATAATTATGGCTCCCACACTTCCCAGGACCAAGTCCGATCTCAGGACGTAACATAATTATGGCTCCCACATTTCCCAGGACCAAGTCCGATCTCAGGACGTAACATAATTATGGCTCCCACATTTCCCAGGACCAAGTCCGATCTCAGGACGTAACATAATTATGGCTCCCACATTTCCCAGGACCAAGTCCGATCTCAGGACGTAACATAATTATGGCTCCCACACTTCCCAGGACCAAGTCCGATCTCAGGACGTAACATAATTATGGCTCCCACATTTCCGCTACCAGATCTCCGTTTTATCCATGTCTGCAGTTAGCCTTTACGATTTGCAGAAAAAGTCTTCATAGCAAAAATGATTTCAGTAGTTTTTGATGTATTTGAGCCGAAAGACCCGTATCGTCAGCATACGAACTACGAAACGGTCAAGTCTATATGAATCAATTTGCAATCCTGTGCAGTCAAGTGTAAAATATGATTCTATAGTATTCACACATACGGAAAAATGAATTATCGATAAACTGTGCCCCCGTCACACTCCAATATTGCATTCAAATCTCTTTTTACTTTAAACCATTCACAGACAAATGTGTTACGCCAGCATTTTCCTTTAATCTCCTTGGTTATTACTTAGCACCGACCCCATTACTATAAAATCCATTTTTTCAAATCTGCAACATAGCTATCAAAATTAGTTTTTAAAATCTGTACCATTTCAGACATGGTTTTCTGTACTTTGAACAAATCGATTATGCTATGGAGAGTGAAGATGCGATCAGCGGCAAATCTAAATGCATGTCTAAATCCTGCTTATGATTCTGAATGAATGTTTCATGTTATTAGAAAGTGTTTAATCTAGACTTTAGAATACCATTGAATAATGCATGTATTAGACGAGAAGGACGACCAGTTTCAGGGACCCGTGAATATCCGGGTTAGAACTGGTCTCCAGTAACCCATGCTTGCCGGAAGAGGCGACTAACAGTATCGGGTGGTCAGGCTCGCTGACTTGGTTGACATATGTCATCGTATCTGTGTAGACCGGTACTCATGCTATTAATCACTGGATTGTCTAATCCAGACTTGATTATTTACAGACCGTCGCCATATAGCTAGGTTAATGAGGAGTGAGGCGTAAAACTAAACTCACTCACCTATAGACAGCTCCCGAACTATATTCAGCAGACACGGAAACATGCAGCTTCCCAGGGCGGAAAAAGAACACAGGACATGTGAAATATTACTTTCATTGTTTTGGACCCATGTTTAAGTATGTATTTCACGAATGTTCGTCAGAAATAAATGTAATATATAATAATTATTTGCTGATACCAATGGGACTACCCGTCTGTTTGACTAACGGGATCAGGGGTCAGGCTCGATGACTTGGTTGACATATGTAATCGTATCCCAGAACGGTACTCATGCTTTTAATTAGTGGATTGTCTAGTCCAGACTCTATTATTTACAGACAGCTGTCATAGAGCTGGAATACTGCTGAGTGCAGCGTTAAACAACATCTAATCTAACCAAACCAATTTTCCGGTTTGTTGGATCTCTTTTTTTCTATATCAATTGGTCTAGTGATAATTGTAAGCCACTGGTCGGGGCAACACCTGTATCTAGAACTGCAATAAAAACTTAAACTTTACAGCTGCATCAGTACCTTAATTAGGTTTGATATTTTTAATTTGAATTTCCATTGTTGTAAGTGGTGTAGCAAATGATCAATAAATTAATAAATCAATAAATACATAAGGCGAGGCGTCAGTATCACCTTTATCCTCAAATTATGTTCAATAGCCAAGGGAGGTAAATGCTTCTCATTGGGGTTTTCATGGAGTACTTTACTCAAAGATTTTGTATCATTCATCTAAAATACTATATTTTAGTTTCTACAGTATTTGTATCGATTGTAAAGTTTAAGGCGAACGTTTTATTTACAAGATCTACTTTAATTTATTACAAGCCGGATATTTTCGCTCGTTATATCGCTATGAAACTTAGTCTTGGATTTAAGATGCCTCCCTCGACTAACTTTATAGTCCTGCTGAACCGTACATTGAGGCGTGGTTTCAAGTCGGGGAAGTGCTGGAACCAAATCCAACACATGTAGCACTAGCAAAAGCCTATAGTATCTACAATGTCTTATGAATATTTCTTGTTAACATTGAATTACAAGTTCAGTATATCAAGTATTGTATCCACATTGTTAGTAGATGACGTCATGAAACTGACATGTTGTTCTGCTGCTAGAGACGTAACATTAGTGTCTAGTGTGTGCGTCTGTCAATAGCAAGGCGTGGACTGACAGTAACCCCGTGTGTGCGTCTGTCAATAGCAAGGTGTGGACTGACAGTAACCCTGTGTGTGCGTCTGTCAATAGCAAGGTGTGGACTGAAAGTAACCCTGTGTGTGCTTCTGTCAATAACAAGGCGTGGACTGACAGTAACCCTGTGTGTGCTTCTGTCAATAACAAGGCGTGGACTGACAGTAACCCTGTGTGTGCGTCTGTCAATAGCAAGGCGTGGACTGACAGTAACCCCGTGTGTGCATCTGTCAATAGCAAGGTGTGGACTGACAGTAACCCTGTGTGTGCTTCTGTTAATAGCAAGGTGTGGACTGACAGTAACTCTGTGTGTGCTTCTGTCAATAGCAAGGTGTGGACTGACAGTAACCCCGTGAGTGCTTGTGCAGATGTATTGCCCTATGAGTGAGTGAATAAAACTTTAAAGTCACAACGGCAGTATTTTAGCCATATCGTGACTAAAACAAGATCTAAATGCGTGATAAATACATTCAAATTACAAAAACAGTAAAACACGTGTACATCACAGAACCGGAATATAAAACTAGCATCTACCCCTAAAAGTGGATTTTTAATCAGAACAGTGCAATATAAAAACGAACTGTAGATCACCAGCAGCTGAAGATAGATCACAATAGGGACCATAGGAATTACAGTATTTTCGCTACCTCTAACCGGATTTATACCATCCTTTCAGCTGTTGGGGATCGTAGTCAAATTTAGCTATAAATAATAGATGTCAACACTTTTAGGATTTTGGCAGGAGGCTTTCCGGAAGTTGGAGTTATCCGCCCTTGACTTTGTATATATATGTGTGTGTGTGTGTGTGTGTGTGTGTGTGTGTGTGTGTGTGTGTGTGTGTGTGTGTGTGTGTGTCTGTCTGTCTGTGTGTGTGTGTGTGTAAGGCTATATATATATATAAGGCTAGTTGCCGTGTTGGAGACGAAAACACATTTACATTCACTGGAGTATACATAGTTGCCAATAAATCCGTCAACGCCTGAATCTACATAGCCGCCGTCAGACCGCTCACTGTTCTACATTCTGCATAACTGTTTCTCTCTCGCACTAAGACTTTGGTGAGTTTGCTATATTATATTTTGTGACCCATTGCCTTAGATTTTATCTCACTTGTATTGTATTGTGAAATTGACTTGTGACTTTGTTCTGTTTTGCTGGTTCACAGGGGATTTCTTACACCTTTTGTCATGGCAAATTCTTAACCGTAACAATGCTCATATGTTTAAGTGTACCTGCAGTTATTATAGCGAGTGTTTCACTTTCTCAAAATATTCCATTCATGATGAATAGGATATTGTTTCTAAATAATTCTTTAGAAACTATTGCGATATCATTATTAGCTCGTATACTGTCATCTGAGTGACTAACTCGGGTGTCTGAACCCCGTAATGAAATATCAGTATTATCACATGTTACGTCTTTCACTGCATTATAGACAAAGCGTCCCTAAAGTAATCAGAGAATTAATGGATGACAGTTTCTTTATTATGATGAACACGTCGTATAAAGACGTTTACTCTTTCAAGAGGTGAATAGTAAAACAGCCGGGAGTATATATGATTAGTAACATGGAATGGGCAAAAGGAAGGATGGGGGTAATTAGCACTGACAGGAAATAACACAGAACAAATGGATACCAGCTGTATTAATTAGCTTTGACACTTAGATGCACCACCATGTATTTTTCGCACCAGTTCCTCCGCAATGTGAATACATTGTATTTTCTTTAGAACTGCTGGGAACCCATGGTGTTCCGAATAACTTTTGTTCTCAAAGGATATATTACGTCAGTGTTATCAGGACCGATGTTTTACACGAGCTGTCAAACTAATGTAGCGTCCTCTCGTACCATAGCTTTGGTGTATTCGTCTGAAAGTCTACTCTCGACAGTTTGTTTCATTCAATTGTTTAGTGTGACTGAATTTCTTGTCTGCGTAATTTCGTTGTGGTTGTTGTTGTTGACATAGTGTTGACCTTGGACTGATACTGTGCTATGAAAAGTGGAGTATACTTAACTGCTTTAGAGGACTAAATGTGCACTTATTTTGTAGAATTAAATACAAATTCCCTTGTGTAGGACACATGCTTCCAGGGATCGTGTGCCGCCATATCTGTCTCAGTGGCCATCGGTGTCCCTGGGCGACGTGCCAGCAGCCAAAACTTGTTTGGTCAAGACTTTGCACCTAGACTGACCGATATAATCAGGCTGAAGTGAGGGCAGGACACTCCCTTGATGAATGACGATGTCGTTTGTGTCAACAGCCGCAGCCCTACAAGTCTTGCAGCTCGTCAGCTGTACACTGGGGAGGGCCTGACTTGCTCACTCAGTCACACACCAACATGTACACACACACACACGCACACACACAGAGACGCACACACATACAAACGCGCACACACGCACACGCACACGCACACGCACACACAATGACGTACGTGGTGGTGATGATGTGTTATGAAGACGATTGTACAAAAGTTAAATTAAGTTAAGTTAAACATATTTTTATTCATGAAAAGGAATTTGGATTGGTAGACAAGCTTCACAGCTCATGTCAACACGGCCCCCATGCAATATACAATACAAAATGACAGGAAGAATGTGACGTCATCGATGCTGACATTTATATAGATAATGTATTTGTACATATTGTTTCAATATACAAGTACCAGTTTCCTAGATCGATGTTCATACTCATGATCCGTGGACTAGCTTATGTGCAGGCCGCCGCCATATAGCCAGAATTTTACCGAGAGCAGAATACAACTAAACCCACTCACCCACCAACGAACTCGAATACAAATTATTCAAACTATTCTTTAAGTAAACGCAAATAGAGAATTTTGTATGTCTCTAGAGAATACACGGCAGACCCTCAAGCCGTTTGAAAAACAGAAATATGACGTAATATGTATAGATCAGTAGTTGTAACACTGTTCATCGGCTACTGCTTTGCTATCAACAGATTCATGCATGTTTCTGGTGAAGCGCGGCAAACAGGACTCCTGTCATCCAAGATGGTAGCTGTCAGAGATAAAAATCTGCCAGCGACAAACACTTTGGAGGGGTAAATAACTGACCCCATGGGCCCAACAACATGGCTAGCGGAACATTAAAACCGCGATTACTTTAAGTCACCTATTTCAGATGGCTGACCTTCATGTTTTTATTTCGTACTATCGGTATCTGGGCTTAATCATTCGGAGTGCTCGTGTCTAGGAACTCCTTCCGAGAAGTGCTGACAGCCCGGTCTTTATCGCCACTCAGCCAACCACAAGATCGCGATGTAGGAAAAACAGGTCCTCTTCACATTATAACGACAGGCTTAAGCCAGCTTAAGGAGTTCGTGTTACTGGAGGTATATTATACTTCTTCAATTGGCAGATGTGGGACATGTCTTAGAGGACATGTCTATCAGCCAGATCATGAAGAGATATTAACAAAGCTTCTCACCAGAAGGTGATTTTCAAAATCATGAAGTTGCTCAGGGTGACCACTGCATGGGCAACGGAAAGTAGCTTTCCAGTTTAAACCTTTACAACCTTTACTTTCATAGAACTAATATCTATTTGAAAAAAATACAAACAAAATACAAAAACAACATAAATTCATATTTTATATTTTTTCATATTAACGCAACTTCACAATCCTCTCGCACTGATTTCAGCAAGGCTAGGGAGTGTATCATCATCTGGTATGTTCCCACGGACTGCATCACTGTACTTCAACATATTCTTTACTTAGAGTCATATACGTTTAAAAACAAACATAAAAAAACCAACAAAAAAACAACAAAAACTCACAAAAAACAAAACAAAAAACAAAAGACAAACAAAACAACTAAAAACAAAACAAAAAGACCAAAACAAAACAATAAATATTACCAGAATTGAATATCTTGTAAATGATGGCTGTATTCGCATATATATTCGGACTGGCGGTACTACAACTTGTTTCAATGTGTGGGATTTTAATCAGTATTAAATATTTGAAGTAAATATGTAGGAAATCATTTCAGAAGATAAATAAAACGTGTTTGTTTACTAGCTGACAAGAGTGAAGATGTACGCATGAATGCTACATTACCCTGGGGATTCCCTCAGAGTGAACCAGGAATATCTCACAGTCATAAGGGCACCCGAACACCGAACGTTCAACAAGAGAAAAGAGAACAGCTACCGAAAAACTGCTATAGTTTCATTTATATGTAGATCATAATGTTGCTCGCGTTAATCGATAAAATATGAATTAAAATTCGATTGTAATCTTTGTAAGAAACGTGTTAAAATATTGGGAGTGAAAATATGCAATTTAAACCTTTAACTTTAGTTTGGACAAGGGCTAATCGTTTTTTAATTGTACATTTAGGAAACGGTCTATCTAGAAGTCATCTCGAAATAGGTATGCACATTCATCAACATATTTCAGTGGTATTGGTATGAAGACATAAACGGCTCAAAGTGTTATAAGTGAAGTGAAGCACCTCTTTCCAGGATAACCTAGTGAGTTCGTCTTGCTATTGTTTTCTGACAAGTTATATAAAGGTGGTTTAATAATTGTCCTCCGAAAGTCCTGTAACGGTGGCTTAATGACTGTCTTCCGGCGAAAACCATTAAAGGGTGGGTAAATAACATGTTCCGAAAGCCGTATGTGGGTAAATAATTGTATTGATGTACCGGTATCTGTCCATAACGCATTTATGTTAACGTATGACGTGTATGTGGCTGATATATACATAACGTCATTAATAAAGGGTCAAATGATATATCGTACACGTAAAGAACAGTTTTTCTCATAAGTAATAGAACGTAGTGTTTTATCTTAATTTTCTATGTGTTGACAAACGTGACACATGCTCCTTATTAAGTTCATAAAGAAAGCTTCCGGCGCATTCCATCCCTCTGCTAGAACTCTGCGGAGGCCAAGTATTGTCGTCTTGCAGTAAAGAGGGTGAACCATTACAGCCACCGCATTGCTCGCAGCAATGGTACTGGTCTAAGACCCCGATTCTTGTCCCGATAACGATGTCCGGTAAAGTAACGTGGAGCACGCCCAGTAGGAGTTATTCTCACCCAAACCTTTACCGACCGAAACGAAGATTTTACAACTTTCAAGAAATTTTGATAACTATTCATATCGTGTATTTAATATAGAAGTTATTATTCACATGTGTGGTGGATATAGAAGTAACTATTCACATCATGTGACCTTGATATAGAAGTAACTATTTACACAACGCATGGCTGGTACAGAAGTAACCATTCACGTCATGTGATCTTGATTTAGAAGTAACTATTCACATCATGTGACCTTGATTTAGAAGTAACTATTCACATCATGTATGGTTGATACAGAAGTAACTATTCACATAATGTATGACTGATACAGAAGTAACTAAATTATTCAGATCATTTCTGGTTGACACAGAAGGAACTATTTTCACCATGTGTGGTGATATAGAAGTAACTATTCGCATCATGTGTTGTTGATTTATTGGTAACTGTTGTTTATAGATGCCTGATGCCGACCAGTAGTCCATTTGGACACGTCTGGACCACCAATACCTATCTCTATTCTGTGGAAATGTCTCAAATCAGCACACCCTTTATATGAGACAGGGATGTATCTGTGGAAAAAAACATTGGGGTGCTCAAACCTGTCCCAAGAAGAGTACATATTTACCCTCACTAGTTCCATCTGCTCAGTAACGTAAAAACCACGACGAGTAGGGTTTACTAGAGACTGTCAACCCTGTGAGGAGGGTTCTTCGGGTCCACGGTATGTTCCCTCCTCACACGGTTCACAATCTGTAGTAAACCCGAGCAGGAGTGATTACTTCGACTCATCAACCGTTTTTGCGTAAAACATGTTTTAAAAATAATATATTGTTACGGTTAAAAATTTTGCCGTAACAAAAGGTGTAGGAAATCCCCCGTGAACCAGCAGCACAGAACAAAGACAAATCCAAAACGTTCAGATATTGTATTATTAAGCAAAGAGAGCGAGTTGTACAAAGTCACAAGTCAATTTCACAATACCGATTTCAAATACAATACAAATGAGACAATGGGTCACAAAATATATAGCAAACTCACCAAAGTCTTGATTTACACAGAGAGTGAGAAACAGTTCTGCAGAATGAACACAGCGAACAGTCAGGCAGTGGCTATGTAGATCAGGCGTTGACGGATATTGTTGATGTATACTCCAGTAAATGTGTCCGTGTCCGTTGACAACACGACAACTAGCATTTATACATACATTCAGTCATTTCCTGAAAGTTCGAGCTCATACAACCATCGCCACTAACGTAGAATGCTCTAGAACAGTAATGTTTATATTTTCCAAAGGGAAGCAACTCCAACGTACTGCCTTAGAGGCGTGCCACTTACATAATTCTCTGTAGGAAATGTGACCCATAATAACTAACGCTAAAACCTTTAATACTGTGACCCAATTACAACTACCACAGTAAAATTAATAACAACTCAAATCACGGAAAATACACTGCCATAACAATATAACGATCGACATCAATACGGCCGGAACAGAACAGCATTGATGGGACAGTCCGGACATGATGGAACAGCCGTTGCCAACTAAGAAGCGACTGGCAGCCAGTAGTTTGCCTTGCACGCGCAATACACGTTCTACCCGTGTGCTGCACGTGCGCTGCCCGCAGTACACGTGTTGTGATGTTTCATACTAACAAACAGTCTCTCTCTTCACAGCGATCCTTCGTAGCCAAGTGGATAAAACCACAATGTTAGAAAGCCAAGGGATGCAGGTTCGAATGTGGTACAGTATGGTTCAAAATTATTGAGAATAGCTAAAGCATTTCATATTATTAAACGAGAACAAATCAGATAAAATTGAATGTATTGTGAAAATGAACTGACCTTTTCATGTTGTGTAGGTAACAATTTAATATTTTATCAAGTCTCCTTGAGCTTCACGGCACAGTCTAAGACGGGTAGGCATACTTCCTATCAGAGAGGTTAGTGTCTCGTGAGTTATGCTGTCCCAGTATCGGACCACTTCTCTCTTCTTGTCTTCAATTTTTGTCAACCCCTTTTGATTCACACATTCCTTCATCATCCCCCAAATGTTCTCAATGGGATTTAAGTCAGGACTATATGCAGGAAATGGTAATGCAGTCACATTTTTCTCCTGAAACCACTGCTTGGCATGTTTTGCGGTGGGTTTAGGATCATTATCTTGCTGCAAAATTCAGTCATTTCCATAAAACACATGTGCACTTGGAAGGAGAAAATTATCTAATATGTTAGTGTAGCGTTGACTTGTCAGATTTCCCTCAAACACACACAGCGGGGTCGTTCCTAATAAGGATATCCCTCCCCATACATGAAACTTTGGGCTGTATTTAGGTCGTCGATACAACGGTGCTGACGCAGACTTTGTCCATATTTTCACATTATTGGGATATACCCATATTGAGCTTTCATCAGTAAAAATCCCATTTTCCCAGTCAAAGTTTTCATGTGCCAAACACCACTCAACACGCCTGTCTTTATGTTCTTGTTTCATGAGAGGAGAAGGAATTCCAGTCTTTTTCTCCCATCCAAGATCAATCAAATTTCTTCTAACTGTAGATTTTGATACCACTGTTGATCCCCTTTCTATCATTTCATACCTGATGTTGGAGATGCTTGCCCTTTGCTTTTTAGACGCTAAAATTCCCAGCCGGACGCGATCTGAGAAGTCCAATTTTCTGGGTCTCCCTGCTCCTTTCTGGTGCCCCAAATCCTTTCCCTCTCTAAAATTCTTCCTAATCCTATACACAGTAGAAAGAGGAGTTCCTGTTCTCTCTGCCAATGTATTTACATCATCAATTCCTTGATTACACAACTCAAAAATCAACCTTCTTTTATCTTCAGCAGACATTGTTGACAGTGCTGAGGAAAATGACGTCTGCTACAAATTCAGGGGAGGTAACTCTAATTGTACTATACTCAGTAGGCCAAGATGAGTTACCTCCCTTATACCATTACTTAGTTTTCAGTATCAGTGAATCAGTTGAGGTGTTAGGATAGCTCAAAGTAAGAAGAAACATTCTCAATAATTATGAACCAGACTATACATGTACTTTACGATAACTGACAGCAAGACAAAGGTGTATCAATTATGAACAATGCCTTAGGTGTAGAAAAAGATCAGTGCAAACTCACAGCAGAGGTCTATCTGATTCTCGAAGGAACACATTTTACAATTCACATGTCTGACTATATGGTGTAACCATATGATATGATCATGAAACACTGACATGACCCCTGATACGTGAGTCAGGTGGCGAGTACGCTATCTTCATTTTAAGCAAATGTTTTATCTCGTTCTTAGCTCGCAGTGAAAGTTTTAAACTGATAGGAAGATAACTGTGCTGAAAGGTCCCTCATATTTACATTGTGGATGTGTGTGTGCGTGCGTGCGTGTGTGTGTGTCAGTATGTGTGTACCTATATAGTGATGCCAGTCCGATGTCACAGCAATAGCTGTGTTCTCCAGATAGGTAACATGTGGATGTGCCTCAAGCTCTGTCACTGTTCTGTCCTTTTGTCTCTCTGCATCCGTCAGACAGTCCTCCTGTCCTTTTGTCTCTCTGCATCCGTCAAACAGTCCGCCTGTCCTTTTGTCCTATTCATCACACAGTCGAGATGTCCTTTTGTCCTATCCATCACACAGTCCTCCTGTCCTTTTGCCCTAATCATCACAGTCCTCCTGTCCTTTTGTCCTATCCATCACACAGTCCTACTGTCCTTTTGCCCCATCCGTCAAACAGTCCTCCTGTCCTTTTGTCCTATTCGTCACACAGTCCTACTGTTTTTGTCCCGTTCATCACAGTCCTCCTGTCCTTTTGTCCTATCCATCACACAGTCCTACTGTCCTTTTGCCCCATTCGTCAAACAGTCCTCCTGTCCTTTTGTCCTATTCGTCACACAGTCCTACTGTTTTTGTCCCATTCATCACAGTCCTCCTGTCCTTTTGTCCTATCCGTCACCCAATCCCACTGTCCATTTGTCCTATCCGTCCAACAGTCCTACTGTCCTTTTGCCCCATCCGTCAAACAGTCCTCCTGTCCTTTTGTCCTATTCGTCACACAGTCCTACTGTTTTTGTCCCATTCATCACAGTCCTCCTGTCCTTTTGTCCTATCCGTCACCCAATCCCACTGTCCATTTGTCCTATCCGTCCAACAGTCCTCCTGTCCTTTGGTCCTATCCGTCAAACAGTCCTCCTGTCCTTTGGTCCTATTCGTCACACAGTCCTGATGTCCTTTTGTCCTATCAGTCACACAATCCAGCTGTCCTTTTGTGCTATTCATCACACAGTCCTCCTGCCCTTTTGTCCTATCCATCACACAGTCCTCCTGTCCTTTTGTCCTATCCGTCACACTGTCCAGTTGTCTTGTCGTATACGCCAAACATTCGTTCTGTCCTATTCGTTACGCAGGCCTATTGTCCTTTTGTCGTACTCGTCACACAATCCAACTGTCATTTTGTCCTATCCGTCACACAGTCCTACAATCTTATAGCGCCTCAAGCTCTTTCCTTTCCTGACGTCTTTTTATCACCGTCCTCTTAAGCTTGTCCTTCTGACACTGCCTACTGTCACTGACTGTCAAACTGCGTCCTCCTATGACAAGAATAAAGTGATAATTGAAACGTGGGTAAAGTTCATAGCATATTAGTATCAGTTAATTTTATTCACAGGCGACAATATGATATTTCAAGAACTAGTCTGTCAAGAACGGTCACTTATCAGTGGAATCACACTAAACACACAAGCAGCTTTGATGAGTAACTGTATAATAGTAACAAAAGGAGAACAGCAACAACACGCGTGCCATATGTTGACAAGATGCGTGACACCAATATGATCGGCTGTGGCCAATTAACCCCCGAGCGTCGATTAACTCCACTCTTAACCGTGAAAAGTCTCGACTGGGTTAAACAGTGGGAATTAAAACGGAGGGTCTATCCCTAAATTTAGCCTCCAGGGAATGGATTTGACGAAAATAGACTGAATGGCAAACTTGTCACACTGACTAGGTATCAGTCACTTTTACACGGAGAAGAAAATTTAAATTTCCCAACAAACATTAACACCAGTTTGCAAAGAGTGTCGGATTATGGAGAGTTCGGGTAGAAGACACCCCTTGCATTGTTTGTATCTGCGGAGCGTACGTTACAGACACACTGTTAACGGTACTACTATTACACCAGGGACTCTCAACATGTACAAAGAGCTCCTTCTGGCCACATCTGGGGAAGTTTAAAAGAGAGCATCGATTCTGAAGAAATGCTGTCACTATACTGCTAAGTCTTCCCTAGTTATTTAATTACGCTAAAAGGCTTTTGCTCTAGAAACAATGTAACTCTGAATATAGCTCCGACGGACATACAACATGTCTAGAACACTTACAGACAGAATAAAAACAGGACTTGCCAGGCTCGAAAAATCTAAAACCTGGCAGTAGAGAATATGAATATATGAAATACCAAACCAATCTAGTGATAAGTTAGCATTTCCAGTTTTCAGATCACCCTCGTCAAACAAGTCAACAAAGTCGGATATTAGAAAAAATGACCCCTCTTTGTTATAAAATACTATTCCTGCATACTGAAATATACTAAAATACATCGTAAAGGAAAACTAAACCTAAAACAGAAATTAGTTAGCCGCAGGAAAATACAATGACTATTGTCGAGTTTTTTGTCGCTGTATACGGACAGAAAGGTAAAATTTTGAACCCTAACTATAGCCTATGACAATACAAAGAAAAAATCATTTCCAAATATATCTTCTGGGAATTATTTATACTGAAGAAACCATAAGAACGGGAGTGTCTATCATGTACCCACCCATAATATGTATATACCTTCTGCCGGCCTCCGGAAGCTTCAGAAAACTCTCTGAAGAAAGCATCTCTGCCTTGAAAACCCTCCATTGCTACTGGTGATGGTTTTATCTTTAAACACGGTAAACTGGATTACTTTAGAACCACTTATTGAGTTTTATTGGGAAGCCATGTTGGCTGTCAAGCTGAAAAAATCGTTGAACTGACGACAAACGAAGAAAAACAACATTGCACGTTTTCCACATATTAATCACGTTCTTACCGGTTGAACCTAGGCGAGATTTGAACGTGCGAAAACGTAATCATGAATCGCGTGCTTTTCCCCAATCTGACAAGACATTGGGATGAGAACAGTTATCGCCAGCGCCAAGCTAAACGCGGGGCTTTCAATCTTATTGCTAATGACACTCACCATTATGAAGCTCACACAACGTCTGCAGTTTCGCTGACACCGACAACAATGAAGTCTCTTTCTTGTGACGTCAGTCGCATGTCGTCCGTCTTACTCATTCCCGCTGAACATGTCTGCGAGGTGGCTCTGTGGATAGAAAAATGGCCTCACCCTCTCTACGACGTTGCAACGACTGTGTGTCGTTTATTGTTCACTTGGATATTTATGTCACTTCCTTCATTGAAATGGTTCAAGAGTGAAATCAAGATGGCCGCCCGTGGTGACGCATGTACAGTTGGTCAAAAGACGATGAACGAAAGGACACAGAGAGAAAGAGAGAGAGAGAGAGAGAGAGAGAGAGAGAGGGGGGGGGGGGGGGGGGGGGAGGGAGAGGGATTTATATATCCGACTTTCGGTAACATTAATGGATTTTAAGAATTTCTTTTCCAAAGCTCATAGATGAACAGTCGTAGATGCACCTAGTTGCCGTTCAGGGTTCGAATCCCAGATGTTATTTTAGGTGCTTTTCCCCAGTAGAAAATTCAAACTTACCTGTGTGAAAAAATCATGCACACGTTGAGTCAAAAGCTGCCTTTTCTCTTGTGTGAAAAACCAAATAAATAAATAAATAAATAAATAAATAAATAAATAAATAAAATAGATAAAATAAATAAATAAAAACATCTTAGGCTCGGATTCGAAGGTTTGGGTGAGACGGTAATGAGAAACAGGAATATTTTCTACATGGCCAAAGGTTCGGCTGGCACACTCACTCTCATGATTATATGCTATGTGTGACACCCTCTACAATCGGATACCCATACTTATTCCACATTAAATCTCCCAAAACCTGTACATGCCAAAATGTCAAGGCCGAATTCTAGAGGTATCAATGGGTATAACGGAAAAGCCCGGTTAAGATTATAGAGGGAGTAGTTGGGAGTATAGGATTACAGCAGTAGAATATTAAAACGGGTTCTTTAGCAACTTATTTCTTGTTGAAAAAGATGAAAGAGCAGTATGTGTATATAGTAACAGTCACTGTATAATAGACTAAAACTGTAACATAAAACCTGTGTCATCCTGTCACGGTCTACAACCATGTTGCGATTCGTCAGCAACTTAAGAAGAGAGCCATTGAAGTACAGGCAAACTGTAGCTGGATGGGGTAATGAAGGCCAAGAGTTGCGCTTAAAATGTTGAATAAAACATATTTCACGTGAGTAATTGTTCAACATGGGGTTGAAAATGTGACAGCACAACCCAATGAAGTAATGGGTGTATACCTTTGATGGTGGCGACATTTTATTTTGACATGAACAATACTTTTCGAACCGAAGGGAGGGAAGTACGTTGCCAACCTTTGCTCGCTTCTCACGCATGTAAGAAGACTGGTCATTTTCTCTATGCTGCGCAGCCCATTTGCGCTACTGTTTACCTGTGATTGAAGAGACTCTCCAGATGTCTCCCCTTGTGTAGGGATGAGGTTGCCAAACACGAAGACGTTCGATTCTTACTATCTTTCCCCTTCTGAGCATTCTCCTCTTGCCCTGAACCAAGTGCATGTCATACATTCCAGGTCTAGATATTCAACTTAGCCGCTAGTGTTTGCCCTTGTCCATGGCCGCCAGTCAACAACTTACACTTGACTGTTCAAACTTCTGCTTGTGACTGCAGACAAGTGGAGCAGCCCCACCCTCAAGATAACGTTTCTTCAGGGAGACGGAGAATCCATTGATGTGACTGAAGGACTAGCTGCTCACCACGGCAGAAAACACCACTGGAATTTCTACATGATTTCGGCCACCTCCGACAACTTGCCTAATGACATTGGAACTATCAGATATTATTTTGTGACATTTCAAATTGCTGACGTTGATATGAGACACTTAAGACAATACCAAGTATTTTTGAAAAAATCATGATATGTTATGATATTTATATGTCAATAAACAGGTCATCATTACCAGATAGTATACGGTACCTGACGACAGGTCTCATGGTCTGTCGTGGTTTGCACTGTGTGCTGCCTACTATGTGATTTCACGTCATGACTTTCTGGATATTTATGCTGGTCATGCGGCGTACTGCTTTGTGTCAAATAATGGGAAAATGTCACTTCAGGGTAATATTTCTTCAATCGCGACGTTTTGTGGAATAAAATATGTACATAAAATCGACCAAGGGTTTTTCACAACCGAGGCATTGTGTCTTCCAATGGAGAAATTAGTTGTGGTTACAAACTGTTTGAAGTTATCTTTGCGTAACGGCGAGGAAAAATATGTCCTTTGTAGATTTGTAACCTCATCAAGCAAATTAATGTCCTGTGCGCAAAGCCTTGTCAGTTTGATTCTAGCATCTTTTATTTGCATCGATTCCTGGTTCATATACAATAATTCATCACTTTAATTCAGCCTTTGAAGTTTTCAGTGCGTGTAAAGATATATTTAGACATTTCCAAGGGATAAAACACGGTTAACGTTTCGATGAACAAGTATTTCTAAACCATTGCTCGATACTCATTTGGCCCGTCATTCATCATATCAAATAACATAAGCCCCCAACTCCCCTAAAACATGTAGCCCTGTTGTAGTGAACGACATGGTTTTACATGACTTTAAGCAATCTTCAAGGACTGTCACGAGACACCAGAAAAGTGTCTGCACACACTGTACCCAAGACTAACCTATAGTCTCTGAAATCATTTCTTAATTGATTTTTAAGAGAACCTATTGACCTCTGATGTTTTCATGTTTGGAATGAACGGAACGAGATATGGTGTGATTTAGGCGTGCCTAGGTTTTTGGTAAATAACATTTCTTAATTCATACAAATTCCCCAGGACGTAAAGTACATAATCTGGGGGTAATCTAAAATCGGCCATACTGTGCAAGTAAACGCTTCAACCACTAGACGGATGTCTGCCTCAGCCAAAGTATACAATACTGGGTGAGACCACGTGAGCAAGTGAGAACAGTCACCTAAATACTCGGTCTTGAAACACTGCGGTAGAGGGTAATGTCCGAGTAACTCTCCGTTGCTGAAAAATAATAGAGCCGAGGCACATTCTTTTTAACGAATGGAGATTTACGAGGATATTACACAGCTTAAATTACATTCAAAGTATTTCTAATGTGATAAGCAATTTAATTAATGCAAAGAGTACGAACTACAGGGTATTACAAAATTGAAACTGGCACACATCGCTCCAATCCTGAAAATAATGGATTCAGCAGACAATGGAATGACGTCACAAATGTAATTTAATAGCACTCCATCAGACTTGTGGCGGTTTGTGTGGAAATTGTCAATGTGTGTACATTGTTGTTATACATAAACAACGTCAAGTATTCCGTATGTGTCGGCGATGTTATGACCAGCAACTGTGGCGAATTGTAGACTGATCCCACGACATGCGGATAGAGGGGGGAAATCTGAAAAAGAGTTGTTGCGCCTTAGACAACTGGTCTACCCAAACCCCAACCCTGCACGGAACAACTCAAGTTAACAAGTATCCTATAGATTGTGTGAGGTAAGGCTAACTAACGTTACAGGCACAGATGAAAAAGAATAATACGACAGGCACCATTAATAACTTAATAACAAAAAAATACAGAAGTATTGTTTCTGACACTGCTTCTTAATTAGGCCAAGTTATGGTCCCTCTGTCATCTCTGGTTACATGTAAATATTGCTCACAGACAACTTAACGTGTTTCAAGATGACAAGTCTCCTGCTTCCTGCCTCCAAATGAAGTACCAAGCTGCCACCACGGAGCACTTTCTACGCCCGCCTACGGATATTACCGGAGAAGAGGTTGGAGAAGACACAGACTGATCATTACCAATGTCATCGCCTCACCCGAAAACATCGGAGAGCTCTGGAAGAAGATAATTTGTTCCTAAGTGACGACAAGAAGACGAGATTTTAATTATTGAGAGGAAAAGTCGAGATTTATGTTTGTGAATGTCAGCAATTACCACACGCACGACATTCAGAGTTAATTGTTGCTATGCAACTGACAATGGGTACTTTTCACTACACACCTTGCTCTGTCACTTGATTTGGTAGGATGTTGGCATAGCTTCTAATACCTCTATAACTTATCGTACATTGTAGGGTTAAACATTTCATGAACTGCATAACATACATTATTTGCAAATACTGGACTGGATGATATATATAATACACACACTGGTTTAGCGAAATTATCCGAATATAAAACGGTTCTTTGGTGCACTTAGTTCAGACATTTTTATGTTTGCTGCGGGGCAGTTCAATTTGCAGTATTGCGTCCCTTTCCCTTTTCAGGATTTACTTGTTCCCGGCTCCAAATCCCAGATTAATAGTGATCGTGATCGTAGATCTGTTCCCTTAAGAGGTCTTTGGCTTGCGCGATTTATTTCAGGGTTTTGTGTAACGAAAAGTTGACCTGCCGTGCAGTAGCTAGAATAAAGCTAGGACCCTAATCTCTCATCCCTGCAATAACAGACACGCTCGACATCTCTTGAACACCTGGCGTAAGAATTGGCATTGCCTGGTCAGATGACAGCTGATTTGACGCCGTGAAGATAAAAAAAGCGATTGGCAAAACGACCCACAAGACAATCATAACTCCCATACTTTAACAGAGACTTACGACTGCCGTCGCTTTGAGGGATGCATTTAAATATGTTTCAACAACCTATACTTTTACTGTGGTGACTAACGGCCTTTGGTAGCTCGCATACTTGGACACTACATGCCATCTTGTCCAAATAATGTCAGTTGCTTTTGTGTGTGGTCACATAACCGTACAAGTGCGACGTTCAACAACAAACGAATGATGTATGATTTGTCCAGCAGAACATGGCGGTTTACAGTCGGCATCGACGTTACAGAGGGAGAGGCAAGCCATGGACGCATGCTGTATGAATGTAATATAATTACTATTGATTTGAACGCTCGCGTCATTGCCAACTTCAAAGCAATAGAAAACATGATATAACTGATATTCATGTTACATTTCTACGCCAATTCATGCAGAGGTACAAAAACCTCAATCACAGGAAATAAATATCATTGTAAAAGACGATATGAAATGTCTCTGTATGTTCTCCATTATTTGCCGAACTTGTCTTGCATTTATCATAAATGTTTCAAACCATGACTATCCCCATTAAGGAATAACATATGATAGAGATATACATGTCACACCGACCGACAGTTATAAATGTCGGTTAACAGTTCGGTAAATGTCAAGTGATGGTGAATGTCGACAACACAGTACAGGTATCTGCCATGATGTTAGACTGGATACAATCTGCATCAAAAGTGACAGTTGTAGAACAAGCAGCAATCACCTGCAACCGTTCAAGAGAAACATACAGTCTAAAACACAAGGACCTCAGATGCAGAGACAACAACGGTTACCGTCACACATATAGCTTCACACTGACATGAACTGCCTAAAACACAGCCATCAACTCTTGACACCGTCACACATACAGCTTCACACTGACATGAACCTGTCCAATGAACATTGGGATCATAACAATCTGAAGATCAACATTTTTAGTGTTACGTGCATCAGTTGATATAGCCAAGTGAGCCCCCACCACCAACCCCCCACCCTCTTTCTCAGACAGGCTATGTGGTATTCTCTTGGTATGACTTTCAGATTAACAATACATAATGTCAAATGATATCTCATTTCTTCTTGCTTGAAGTAGGTAGCTCCAGTGTTTTCGATCGTGACCTCACGTTCATGATTGCTTCCGCCCCTGAACCACTGTATAAATTTCTTATTTATATCACATCATATCCCGTACCGCCCACCAGTGACGTGCAGTGTGCAGGATCTCTAGGCTCTGCATATGCTAGGATCTGTTGGATGGGGGCAAGACAACTGACAAGCTGTTTCCATGCATATTTGAAGCATGACATTCAACAGTTCACATCAAAGGCAAGGACTATTTGTCCTTGTGTTACGCTATAACATGGACAACAAATGTTTCATGTGCTGGCACTGTCTTTTAAGTAGTACGTGGAAATATGGCTAATGTTAAACACACATATCAGGTAATGAGAAACACAACAGATGCTAACAAAATCGAAAATCGCAACTGGTATTTTACTGAACTGACATCATCATTGACAATACAGTTAAGCCCACTGAATGCTAGTTCAGTTAGAGTTGAACATTTCTGCCTATGGTTCACAGCGGTGTGTGCCATGTTGGAAACAACAACGATAACATCAGGACATCCAGTCGCGTTAACAATTCCTTATTTTTGTGCAATGAGGTCAAAAGGTTTTTCCATCAATTTCTTGAATAAATTATTTACGTCACTTCTGTGAATCCCGTTAGCATGCGTACTAGCATCCAACCACTCTATGTCCCATCAGAGCAATTATTACCCCAGCTGATGACCATGATGTTAAGCAGATTATGATGTTGTACTTCAAGTTTGGTCTAAAAAGCAGGAATATTTGACGTGAAATAGGACATGAGATTAGATCAGCTTTAAACAGAGACCAAGGTTTCGGTTTTATTCAAAAACATATTTTAAAGTGCAAAACTTCAAACTATTCTGAAAACGAATCTCCCAGCGGATGACACTTCCATCACGAGCACGGGTCCTTCCACTACTTCGTTACCCGCTGCTGACGTCTTTGTCCACTCACAACACTGGATGTTGTCGTACAAAACCTCTACTAAAAGCACTGAAAATGATACTAAAAAAACTTCCAAAAGAGTGTGTTTTGTAAAGCCCATTGGAAACATTATTTCAGGGGTCCCTCAGGTCTACTTGTGATTAAGCACAACATGCTTAACGTTAACTGCAATGATTCAGCTCGGAATTGATCGAACTCAGAATCAACACACATATTTCATGTTCTCGCCTCTTCTCGCTAAATAACGAGGTATCTGTGATAGTTGCGGCAGAGGAGGCACTATGCCCCGTGGCCTTGTGCTCCATTTAAACGTTCAGAACATTTGGCGCAGGTTTATTTGGATACGGGTGATCGGTGGTGTCAGGGGTCCAACATTGGGTGATGAGAAACTTGGAGAATTATATATGAGCCACGCATTCGCAAAAGAATATGGAAATATGTAAATAGTAGTTTTCAGTGTTTCAAAAACATAAGCTAGATCATATTCCGCGCAGAGAGTGCATAGAGTGCGGTAAGTTACAATAACGGGTGCTCACCATTCACCAGGGACGCGTTCAAAACCGCGGGCGTTCGTGAACGCTCGATCCTGAACGCCTGTGCCCGCGAACGGCGACCATGCATAATGTCATTCGAAAAATACAAATAAGAAAAGCAGGGTTTATGAATGGCAACTTCTTTACTATGAATAAGACAATTCTGGGCGCATGCTTGCTCCTCCATCAGGTGCTATATGTCGATTGTCACCACTCACCCATTTCCGTAACCGCCAACAAGAAGAAAAGGAAGAAGCTATTCGGCTTGTCCCAGAATAGGTCACGAATGGTCTAATGCAACCAGGGAGATTCTACTCTGTTGTAGAGTATCCCTGCTCTAACCAAGCGCTCGCCTCCGCGGGCGCTCGCGGTTTTGAACACGCCTCGGGAAATACAAAGCACTAACGTTAGCACTTCCGGCCGCCACCACTGAAAATATACAAACGAAAAAGAACCAGTCCATCGGCTAGACAAGTAATCCTGACCCCACCAGAGATGTTGAGTGACCACAGTGCGGAGGTGGTGGTGGTGGTGGTTCGGATGCTGTACAGATGAAAGGTTTATTGTCGTGATCGCGAGGAACGTATAGAAAAATCTTCTTTGACTTATTGAAAATGGGCTTCAAATATCGAACCCATGTGAGTAATCGAACCTGGGTCTTTGACGAGACGAGAAACCGCTACAACCACTCGGCTACCTCACCACCTCACACGCTCTTTCACTGCCGATCTAACCCAAACAACTTTGACCAACTCGTGCTGGTGCAGGATGAAGTTGGCGAACAATGATGGTAATGCGCACTTCTCAGAATAATGACAAAACAACATTCAAGTCGTGGTATGCATTAACCTACATTTACAAATTGGATCATCTGCCTATATTTTTTTATTTTATAAAAAAAATAGATCCTACTTTTCCTAAAACTGAATACGCTTGTAAATAACTGGATGTGTGTACTGTTACGGAGTTCTGTCACATACATGTTCTATACCTATTCTCACCGCTGTAATTACCGAGATACCGCAGGGGACGCCCGTTCTGTGTGATCTGATTACCTTTTTTTCAGCAACGGATCTAGCTTGCTCCGTCCTACATCTGATTATTGAAACAAAACATTAAATATGACCAAAAAGAAAAACAGTTTAAAAATCGACTTATAGAACCAACAACTTAAACAGAAAAGAGCTCAACTTTCGTTGTTTCGGACAGACACATTAAGACTTATTTGTGCGCCAAATGTAGAACCTGGCACCAAATCCAAACTTCCACCTCTACACATATCCCCGACACATGAACATCCGGGTTACCATTCGTCTTCAGCAGCCCATGCTTTTCGTAAGTGGCTCCGCGGTCGCTGACTTGATTGACGTTTTGATCCAGCCCCGGTATGTACAGACCGAGGTCATATTCCACTCCGAAAGTAGCATAATGAAGTCTGAATCAGCCGAACCACTGGTCGACAACATGCACACCGTTCCCACGCTACGGGTATGATGAAGGTATAATATATGGTGTCCCACAAAATGCTTGGATATGAGTATTACGCTTCAGGCTTAAATACATTAACATGTGGTTCTGCAGCTCAAGTCTCAATGCAAGTGAAATAATCTCTTAAGCGACGAATAACTTCTTTTGACCTCACCTTTTATCTTTCTCTTTCATGACAGAATTAGTAGAATAACAATACCTTGTCTCTGAAATGAACATACGTTACAGAAAAAAAGCCAGTTCTTAAGGAAAAACAGAACATAAAGAAAAGGAGCCCTCGGACTTTCTTAATTTTCAGAACCTGACTTGCCACATATGGGTTTTCTTGGATACATATTTGTTTCAGGTGACTGTGTGACTACAGATTTGGCCATGGTTGAAACCATTAGCAGCAAACAGACAACCAGAGCAATCCTACATGGAAATGGTGGCAACTGGGAGGTCACTGCTACTGCTGCTGATGCTAATGTTCTCCTGAAGTAGCCAATAATAATATGTTCGTCTACATATCAAGATTCGTTTTTGTTTCAGACATAATAATAGAACTCTGTTTTAAGAAATGATAAATTATTTGCTTTTTCATTTCATATTTCACGACAAGTATCAGGAAGATGATATACCAGTAGGCTTTCTCATCAAACACAGAGCAAGATTTTGACATTTGAATGTCAGCAGAGTACGGTCTTTAAATCACTTTTGCTTCAGCTGTTCCTGCAAATCACCAGTCCTCTGTGGGGATAAGGAATCCATGTCCCTCGGATCCAGTGGGGAAGGATCCAAGAGATCCACATATATATCACAGCGTGTCAAGCCTTGGAAAAACAAAACGTGATGCCGGTTCTAGCTTGATGGGACCATCGAGAATGTCGAACATATTCAGGATATCGGGATTCGGGGGCTCGATTGTATGTATCCGGCATGTTTAGTGACACAACAGATGACATAGGTATGTGACGTGTTTAGTGACACAACCACAAACGACATAGATATGTGGCATGTTTAGTGACGTAACGTTTGGTTATGGTCATGTGTCCTCAACAAGAACTTTCTAAACAGAAAGGACAGGGAAACGAACCATAGAGGATGATTATATATGAGTGAGAGTGAGTGAGTGAGTTTAGTTTACGCCCCATTCAGCAATACTCCATCTATATGGCTGTTGTCTATAAATAATCGAGTGTGGGCCCGACAATTCAGTGATCAACAGCATGAGCATCGATTTACAAAAATGGGGCACGACATGTATCAGCGAAGCTGACCGTCCCATCCCGTTAGTCGCCTCTTACGACAAGCATAGGGTGGTGAGGATACCTGATAATAGGAGGCTGACTCAGTCACACACGTTGTCTTTTACACAACAAGGATGCGGAAGGTCTTGGGTGACTGAGGATTGAAGATTATAATATCAAAAAGAAACTGCCTACAAAAACATAATAATGATGATAATCTATTCCCTAAGCACTTAGTACCCATCGACAGGTGTTCACTGGAGCTTAGAGTATTGCATGACCTTCTTGTAGTACACTCACGTAAACATCAGAGCGGAAATGCACCTCTCGTGGTAAAAACTAAACAAAATCTTCACCAAATCAAATTCTTGAAAATATTCTGAGGAAATCTGGGTTGATACCGATGGACCTCTTCTGAAATATTCAACAGAAAACCACAGGAAAACATTGATCTATACGTTTCCGATACATCTTACTTCCCTCATTTCGCACAGCAGGAACAACTCGGTTACATACGCACACGCACGCACGCACGCACGCATGCACACATGCACACATACATACATATATGGGCATGTCGAGTCATATAGTAACGAGGAAGGAATCTCACACAGTGTGTTATATTCACATCTCGGGAAGGTGACACTGAGTCACTCATTTAATTAATGTACTCACAGTGTCATGTAAGTATGTATATACGGTGCTGTGTCTACTGATGCCTATTTGTGCTGGACCTATGTTCGAACACGTGCCCTTCGGTTTACCATGCGGCATGGATACCAGGCTCAAGCAAATATCATAGCAATCTTTGATCGACCCAGATGAACATGTAATTCCAGTAGTCGTGGCATGTATCATCCCCATCAGTTAACTGCTGTTACCTGCATGACCCTCATCCCACTGTTAATCCCTGATACATTCCACACTGACGGTCAGCCGCTCTGGGCGATGTCCAGCATTAATTAGCATTGTGTATATTTATGACTTAATCCCTGGCAGGTGACAGTGATTGCTTAAACCTTGGGCCAGAATCGCAAATAGAAAAGTGCAAACCTTTAGTAGATTTGACGTGGTGCTCCCTGGCACAACACATTAAGTACTAAGCATTGTGATTCATATATATCGTACATATCTCCCAGTATAAAACTTACATTACTTCTCTTTTAGTATTTTTAAAAATATTTTAACATATTATACAAACGTATATATACCGCAGATCATGGTGTGCATGGTGCTACTTCCTTCCGAAAACCACACATCGACCGTGTGCATATTTTAAAATATGCAGGTCTCTCTTGTCTTCAACATATTGGTATCCTTGTTAATATCATATTGGCCACTTACATCCTGGATTAATGCCTTTAATGTGAGCCAGGGCAGCATCAAGTATCGCTAACCTATTTGGGTTAATTATTCCCGGGTAGATAACGGGTTGAACTTGGAGAGTCAACACGCTACATGCATGTGTAGGTGAGGAGTGCTCCAAACAGGGTTCTACCACTGCGTGGTCTTTAATGAGGTCATGATAATACAGGGTCAAGTGAGTTGGGGGAACCCCTTTTAAAGCTTAACGCTTGTATACGATACAAAAGAAACTTTACATGTGTTACTTTGTGTCTCATATACGCCAATATAGAACAAAATCTGTTACTAGCGGATAGGTCTGGTTTGTGGACGGAATGAGTGTAAAACAGGACTCGGTATTTGGGTACGGCTGGTGCACCCTCCACCAGCACAAACAGAATGATGGAAACACTTCTTCATTAACCACTGACGTGCCATCTGTGTTGGGGCTTGTTTGGTACAGCAGATGCATCTTCCTCGCATTTGTTTCATTGACAGAAGAGCATTAGCCAACCTGCGTCTTTGCTGTTCCAAAATGGCGTTCATCTCTTCAACATTCAGGAATAAACATCATGTGTTGGCCAATTTCCGGGTGTTATTGAGTATTTGAAGAGCGGGATTTCCTTTGGAAGCAACGGCATCAGATGAAATATTCCCGTGTTTCAAATACTCAATGACACCCGGAAATTGGCCAACACATGATCTTTATCGACATGATTAACACAAAAGTAATCCAAAAACCCCATACTGCAGTATGGGTTTTTTCTCTCCGCACTCTCTGACATCGAGTACGGGTACAGCAGTGAAGTGTCATCATCATGCCCTATCAGCTGGTTCCTAAGTTAGCATTTGGTACTGCTCACTGGTACAATGCCAAAAAAGTACCGACTATTTCATTGTAATAAAACGAAGCGAATAGTCCTGCAAATTTAGAGAGCCACATACCATTCGATTATCTTTTTCAACCAATCAGATTAAAGAGTTTCGAGTTATAATCTGGCGTTGACGTTTCGGGATATTCGTTTTAAGAGGGGAGGGGCAGATATAGGAATTTATATGTATCGTGTAGGTAAGCGAAAAGCTAATGATGTTGGCTATTGGAGGTGCGCCATTGAAAACTGCAAGGGGACGGGGACTACAAGACTGGACATTCCTCTGAGAGGCGATTCGACGCACAATCACCTCAGGTCACAATGGTATTAGGGTATGGGTCTAAAACACAAAATACAAAACATTATTCAACACTCACTGCTCACATACTCATATATCGTCTCATTTCAATATCAGCATGTTAATGTCATATTTTTATGTCAGCTCTATGACACTTACATTCGTTAAAGACCAAGGCCGCGACATCCTTGGAACCTCTGCCAGCGATGTACGAAGAGGAGATTCGGGCTCATCGTGATGGACCTTGGAACCTCTGCCAGCGATGTACGAAGAGGAGATTCGGGCTCATCATGATGGACCTTGGAACCTCTGCCAGCGATGTACGAAGAGGAGATTCGGGCTCATCGTGATGGACCTTGGAACCTCTGCCAGCGATGTACGAAGAGGAGATTCGGGCTCATCATGATGGACCTTGGAACCTCTGCCAGCGATGTACGAAGAGGAGATTCGGGCTCATCGTGATGGACCTTGGAACCTCTGCCAGCGATGTACGAAGAGGAGATTCGGGCTCATCGTGATGGACCTTGGAACCTCTGCCAGCGATGTACGAAGAGGAGATTCGGGCTCATCGTGATGGACCTTGGAACCTCTGCCAGCGATGTACGAAGAGGAGATTCGGGCTCATCGTGATGGACCTTGGAACCTCTGCCAGCGATGTACGAAGAGGAGATTCGGGCTCATCGTGATGGACCTTGGAACCTCTGCCAGCGATGTACGAAGAGGAGATTCGGGCTCATCATGATGGACCTTGGAACCTCTGCCAGCGATGTACGAAGAGGAGATTCGGGCTCATCGTGATGGACCTTGGAACCTCTGCCAGCGATGTACGAAGAGGAGATTCGGGCTCATCGTGATGGACCTTGGAACCTCTGCCAGCGATGTACGAAGAGGAGATTCGGGCTCATCGTGATGGACCTTGGAACCTCTGCCAGCGATGTACGAAGAGGAGATTCGGGCTCATCGTGATGGACCTTGGAACCTCTGCCAGCGATGTACGAAGAGGAGATTCGGGCTCATCATGATGGACCTTGGAACCTCTGCCAGCGATGTACGAAGAGGAGATTCGGGCTCATCGTGATGGACCTTGGAATGATGCCAACCGTTCCTTGGTCGAATCGATGCCGACTTTCCACTCAAAGAAAGACAGGCTATATCTAGCTCGTGGGTCTACCGTATCTCCCCTGCCTACCCACTGGTGATACCTTGTTATTCACGATCAGTTGTGCACGACAGCCGCTGGTGAGAGCTTCCTTGTCATCGACGACGGGGACGACGACAACATCCTGGGCTTCTCACACTGATCTAGTATTGAACATGTTTGTGCCGCCCAGACCATCTACGGAGATGGAACATACATATACATTATTCTATTTAATTTCTGTTTTAGGTTGGAGATGTGTGGCTACACGCCCTTGGTGTTTCATATGGGAAGATGCGTCACAGCTTGCCAATAAACCTGTCATTTTTGGTCAGAAAAAAAGTAACAATTTGTCTTCTTACATTTAATAATATCTAAATGTTGTGGTTGTTTTGTTGTCGACATCGCCTGTTCTTGCATGGAAGGGACTTGAACAAACATTCGCTCGCCCATCGTTTTTGTTAATTGGGATGGCAACAGGATTCGTGGGAAGGCGAAAACGAAATTCACTCAATATTTGAAGGCACGAAGGCTTCCTCCATGAGCATCCCATTAGCGTGTTAGATGGGATTGAGGTCAGTCAGGTGATCTCGACACCCACATGAGGTGAATACCCGCATTTTGCAGGGTTTTTAGCCATCTGCTGTAGGCGAAGATGGGCAGCGCGCAAGCGGGTTCGTATGGTCTGGACAGTTACTCCACCCCAATACAGTACGTTACTGGCTGACTTGCCGAATGAATTTGTTTCCGGCAAGTGACGTTACAACTGACCTGGGGCGATCGGATGCCGCACCCGTTTGATGCACATGTGTCCTCAGGTTGAGAACTGTCTACTGTATAACATACATCAACGGGGCGGTGTGGTAACCTGGTGGGTAGAACGTTTGCTCGTCACGCCAAAGAAACGGGTTCGATTCCCTGTGTGGGTACAATATGTGAAACCCATTTCTGGTGTCACCCTCCGTAATACTGCTGCAGGATTGCTAAAACTGGCATAAAGCCCAGTTCACTCACTCACTCATGCCCGTGAATGTCGTGATGAAGAACTGGCACCTGAAGCTGGGCTGCCACGCGGAACTAACAGTCAATCTCAGCCTTGGGAACTGGGGTGATCACGTGTCATCGTACTGGTGCAATATACCATCCCCTCAAAGTCACATATACCACAATGATCGGATAAATATGATAACTGAAGACGATAATTGTGGGTGAACATGTGATTGTTTTTAACGGGAGGTGTTTTATTGCTTTGAATGTATTCATAAACGTGTCTTGTATAACATTGCCCATCTCCACCCACAGAGAAATATTTCAACTCGAGCTGAACGCGTACACGCTCGTGTTATGAGGTTATCGATTGTATCACACTTCAGGATTCTCAGACGGACCTTGCAAAATATTAGAGGTTATTATTTATCCTTTCAATAAATTGAAGTTCGTTCGCTTTCCATTTGTCATGAAATGCATGTAATGTTTTCCGCAAAACGAATATATCGTTAGGTAACACAGTTTAATAGCGTTCTTTAAAAGTTATGACTCAGGGGCGCATACAGCTTTTTTGCTTTTTGAGAAAGTGTGTGTGGGGGTGGGGTGTTGGGGGGTGGGTTGGGGTGGGGTTGTGCACAGTCTTGAAAAATGAGGGATGCTAATTGAATAAACTTTCAGGGCAAAAGTGGGGTTGTACACAGCCTCCCCCTCTCCCTGGACCCGCCTACTGTGACTATATATCAGCGTTGCCAGATGTAGCACTGTATAGCTGCTTGTCGCTGAAGTTAGCAATCACAACGTCTTGTAAATAATAGAATCTGAACCAGACAGAAGACTGATTGAAAACATGGGAAACATTCCACGCCTTTGGGTTACGACCGAAGTCACTCGGTCGATCAGCCGCTGTCTGTCAAGGCCAAGGGGTATGGATATAATCTGAGGTACACGATGTGTACATTTCTGAGATAATCTCAACGTAAAGATAATGATAACACTTAAACACTACCTTAGCTTTCATTCCAACAGTGCCTGAATGACTAAATTCCTGTTATCAGTTGAAACATTCGACAACCTTCCTATTTCAAAATTTATTTACTCATGTATCAATTTGAGTATGTGTATTCATTTTTCTTTGTGTGTTGTTGTTGTTAAACGGCACCATCCGATTCTGTTTGTCGCTCCTGTCGACCCACATAGGTCAGTGACGAGTTCGATTCCCCACATTGGCACAATGTGTGAAGCCCCCCTCGGGTGTTCCCTGAGGTGATGCTGCTGGAATATTGGTGAAAGCCTCGTAAAACCGTACTCAAATAAAAAAAAAACCACAAAATTGTTTCTTCCGAAAATATACAATATGTACAAATTAAGATTTTCTACTACTTCATGTGAACTCTTACGGTAAATGTATACGGTAATGTTCACATGTCGTAGGTTTCACAAACACTTGAATAAAATAAGCCGGTTGACAAATTTATGTCCATGGCCCAACCCCCAATAAACCCACGCGGTAAACAAAAAGGTGCGGGTGGGAGAAATACCATTGCAGCAATACCAGGTGAAGTGACGTTTTTCTTTATAGAATTACTGACAGCGGATTAAAGGTTACTTTTGCAAAGACGCATTTTATCTCGAACTTTTACGTTATAAATGCATTTACTGATATGATCGCCTTTGAGAACTGAGCACCATTAACTTCAAACAAACCTTCTTCCGTTAATCGCTGGCATCCGGAGGAAATAGCGTGCGTTTGTGAAGAACTGATGGCATTTTACCTGCTGCATCTCTCAATAATCAGCACAGAGCGTGCAGGCAGCAAGAGGGGACGTCATCAACACGTGTGGTCCGACAAAGCACGGACGACGACCGTTTCCCATGGATAATAACGACCAAATGTTGCTATTTTAGTGTTGTTACATGAGACCTGATTTCGGTAATGTAGACAGTAAATGATATTTCGACCAGAAGCGAGCACATTATGTGCTATGTATATGTGTTGGCTAACACATCCGGGGTGGCTTCTCAGGAGTTTAGACCTGCATTAGAGACAGACGTTTGTTGGTTTGTTGGTTTGGCGTTGGGCGCGATACTCAGCAATATTCCCCATTTATGACGCCACTCTGTTGATACTCGACCAGAAAATCCAGTCTCCTATATAATGCGATTGATATACGAAATTCCAATTCGATGACGTGCATCAACCAAGTAAACAAGCCCGATCACTCGAGCCCATCAGCTGCCGCTTCCAACATGCATGGGTTGTTTTAAGACCAGTTCTTCATCGGATCTTCATGGGTCATGTTTGAAGTCGGATCTTCATGGATCATATTTGAAGTATGAATTAATTAAGGTTTCTCGTGTACTTTATTTTTCATATTTGAAGTATGAATGAAATTAGGCATCCCGTGTAGATTATTTATGTAAATGCCAATAAATATATCAAAATCATACACATATCTTAGAAGCAAATATTGGTCAACGTCAGTGATGGCCAGTGATAGCCACTCACCAGGTAGCCCTCCGCTTCTGTCAAATATCAGTGTATAAAAATACACAGCGCTGCCCATGGTCTACAGGAGCTGAAGATTCCTGAACATCTTAATGACGTTGATCTGCTACACGTGCGCGAAATTCCCATGCAGGTAACTGTATTACAGTCTGCCGGCAATAGAAACAGTGAAACAGACCAGCCTACAGAGTACCACAATTGCATTAGTTACCTCCGTATAGATACCAAGACACTGGGCAGACTGTCCGCCATGCTACATTTTGGATTGATGCATGGCATGCAATGTTGAGACGTAGTCTTATTTGCTTTGGAGATTTTCGTCTATTTGTTCAGGGGAACATCCAGCAGCCCATCATTTATTTAAGATGCGCCATCAGATTTGCATTTGCTCTTAGCAGTTAAGTTGGTTTTTTAAGCATTTTCTGATGGGAATATTTCATTTTTACGCTTCAAGATGTGTTGGCGATTTCAGAACCAGTTAATTTGAGGTTTCACACTCAGATCCTTAATTCAATTCCACACACACACCACTAAATGATCGTGAGACTGTCTTGAAACTGCGCAGATTTCCTACTTCTTTCTGTGTTTATGTGTTGTGATAAGCGAATCAAAATGGATTTTGCAAATTCATAATATCACGGTCCTTTCGGAAATTGCCAGAATACTGTGATGACCATTAATGTTGGCATATTGCATGTCTGGTATTTGTGTATGTCTGAGACCACAAACACCCATGTTTGAGGTCTGAGTGTCTGGCCGATTTATAACATGGCTGTCTTTAGACAATGTGAAGTCCATCATTAACATTCCAATGTGAAAGTGGCAAGAGCTGACTCTTACTGTGAGTAGATATGAGTAATGTGATGGTTGCAAATAGACTCCAGGTGATGATACAGCCAGGCATAACTGCAACTGCATGTATTGCACATTCATTAACATCATATTACAACCTGAAAGTAACTGTTCTGTTTGGGGAAATCATTGATAATGTTTAACCTCGACATTGAAAGTACCCGTGAGCACTGGCAAACTGTAGTGCAAATAGGGTTGCGCAACAGAGGGAAAATGACCAGTCTGCTTGCATGCACCGGGAAGTGAGCAGTCTAAGTAAACTTATCCTCAGTACTTTTCGTTACACTCCACTACTGAGTCTAACAAAACCTTATGGGAGGTCGCGTCGGGTAACTTTTGAGATTGTCCAATCAGAACACAGCTTACCAAATCGCGAAAGTGCACATTCACACATACCTTTTGAACTTTTTATCTCGAAAAGGTTCGTATCCAAACGATTCCGAATGCTATTTAGCGTACGCTCGCTTCCGGGTAATGCCCACGGCGTACGTACAGCCATGACAACGGCGAGTAAACAATCGCTGAAAATAGTGTTTTTGGCAATATTCAAAGATGTTATCTTTCGGAAATAATAGCTAATGGTAAGCATGTCAACAGAAACCCAAAAGCGTATATACTGCAATCTGTGTTATACGCGGATTTTGGTTTGTGGGGAGATCTGGGTCGGTGACGTGAATATTTTGAAAATCCCTCCGATCCCAAAATAGTAGCCGTTGTCTGATTGGTTAAATCTGTTTAACCGTCTCGCGTTTGATTGGAAGGTCATTGGTCGCTAAAAGATTACCTGACGCTACCTCCTACTAGGTTTTGTTAGACTCAGTGGTGGAGTGTAACGAAATACACTGAGACTAAGTTTACTTATACTGGGGAAGTGAACAAAGGTTGATAAGGCAATTCTCTCGCTTCTCTCGAACAACATTTTTCAGATCAAAATAAAATATCGCCACCATCAAAGGTATATACCAATTTCTTCACCGGGTTGTGCTGTCAGATTTCCAACCCCATACTTAATCATTACTCAAGTAAAATATATTTTATTCAACATTTTAAGAACCACTCGTGGTATATCAGACCGTTCTTGGTCTCCATTCCCGCCAGCTTCCTGTTCAACGAGGCAAAAGTTTAAAGGTATGTGTGAATGTCAACTTGGTAAGATGCATTCTGATTGGTCAGTTAAAAAGGCTGCCTGCCACGACCTTCTACTAATGTTTGTTAGGCTCAGCATAAGCAGTGTGACAAATAATACTGAACCTAACTTTACTTAGACTGACTAATATATTTTACCCATGAATGCCTGCAACACTTTAATTGCTACCACAGTTGTTACCCTAGTCTGTTTAGAAAAATAACCTTTTGAGTTTTTACATGCGAAGAAATATTAGTAGTTCAATATATATTGGGCACATTGATGAAACCAGATCTGTGCTTACATCTCCCTATCTAGAAAACATTGGCACAGCTGAATCTCTTCTTAAACCAATATCACTACTGCACAGTAGCTTATCTCATCAAATATTCAACAAACCTGGGTGTAACAAAAAGCAGTCACTGAAGACAAAGCTTCCCAAAAGGCTAAAATCAGGTTTCAAATGTACATCTATCTCCATAAAGACAGATAGTTTTTTATACTTTATGAAGTAGTAGTTTCATATCAGATCCAAAAAGATAGTTGGATATAAGCTATAAGCACAAAAACCAACAAAGTTCCTATCTTACAATACTGTAGGTCAAATTTCACATACATTCTTTTATATATATAAATACATAGGTGAGGCCATGTAGGGGAGACCATGTAGGTGACACCACATAGGTGAGACCATGGAGGTGACACCACATAGGTGAGACCATGTAGGTGAGGTCACGTAGGTAACACCACATAGGTGAGGCCATGGAGGAGAGGCCATGTAGTTGACACCACATAAGTGAGGCCTTGGAGGTGAGACCATGTAGGTGAGGTCACATAGGTAACACCACATAGGTAAGGCCATGGAGGTGAGACCATGTAGGTGAGGTCACATAAGTGACACCATGTAGGTGACACCACATAGGTGAGACCATGTAGTTGACACCACATAAGCGAGGCCATGTAGGTGAGACCATTTAAGTCACATCACATAGTTGAGACCATGTAGGTGACACCACATAGGTGACACCATGTAGGTGAGGCCATGTAGGTGAGACCATGTTGGTGAGGCATATAGCTGCTTCATCAGTGCTCTTCAAGATGTCTCCAGATACTGAACATGAGCAAGACGAAAACAAGAGTTCAGCTGGGTGTGATGGAAGACACTGCACCATTACAAGGTCAACAAGTACATAACAAAAACACAATGATGATTAGAATGTTTTTTTTATTATCTATTGTACAGAGAACACAGAAATGAAGGATGGTGAAATGATAGCAAAGTGCCATGAGAGTTCAAGTTCACACTACAAAATTAATGACGCCCTTATCTTGATACTACAGGGAAGGAAATCAAATACAACTAAATGTCAATCCCAAACATAGTATATCCTTCACTGCTGTTGGTACAGCTTCAGTTCTGCACGCACATATGGCAAAAAGTCTTCACAAATAATGTGATGATGTGCTGACATAACAGCCATATTGGTGTCAGCAGTTCACACATCAACCTTTCAAAAATCAGTCGATCCACCATGTTCCGCCAGCTTACAGAATTTTACCGTTGCTTGTTCGGAGACTTCAATCATCGCTCCCCTCTTTTCTTATCAAACCATTAAAATTAATCAACTTTTCAAACTTGTGTTCCTCGATGAGTCATCTTTGAAGACTGTAATGTCCATTCACCGTCTGTTTAATGCTAGTCTATGTAGCCTGTCAGCATGTCCACATATAAACCCGAAGCCAGTCAGCAGGCTGAGACCATGTGCTGTAGTTTATAAGTCACTCTCCAGTTGCTGCAGTAACAACCTCCTCCTTTTCTCTAACTCTCCTTCACTCAACTCACTCTCTGTGCTGTCGTAGTCATCATCTCTCTGAAACAAACAACGTTTTATTAATAGGATCACTATGCATTAGTATGTGTTGGAATAATGTCTAGTCTACTTCCAGCTATCTTGGCAAACATTATCTAATGGTTGATATCATGAGCAATGACAATAAGCTACACCATGAATCAAATTCAACAAATCCACAGTTGCCTCTGTACTAGGAGGTAAGGCCATGGGGGTACTAGGACCACACTGCCTGCTAGCAATGAGGATTCAGACTTTTCAGGACGCTACAAAGGCATATTGCTTCCAATTCAAATCACAAAAACTGCTTAACATGTTGTATAGAGTTTGTAAGATAAGAACTGTTATCTCATTGTCATGGTAACTACCACTGTAAATAGGTAACCAGAATTATCTTTACTGTACAGAATGCATGAAGAAGCCCCATGTACTCAAACACACCACTCACTGCAAAAGCATTTATTAATAATGCATACACTATCTTTAAACTGTTCAGAAAACATATTCCGGGATCATTAGCCATGTTAAACTAGGAGACTAAATAGTTCAATTTTTTTTGCTTCTGTTAGACCACTGTCAGCCATATTGCAGGTACATCACTATGGCCTGATAGTACTGTATTCTCGGACTGAACATGATCTGTGACACTCCCTCCCACTCCAACATGTTGTTGATATCTCCAGATATGCCAAGTCTTCAAGAAAGCAGGGAGGGGACATGCTACCCAACGTTTAAGACTGGTTAGGTCAGATTCTCACATTCAACACTACAACATTTATTGTATCATTGATCATTTATCATACTTGGGGATCATATTTACAAAAGCACTAAATTCAGATGATATATTAAGCCAAAGTATTTTGCTTAATTATATGTTTAATATAGGTACAATTGTACAATGCAGGAATACACTTTCTCTATGATCTAATGAACCCTGTTACCGGGGGTCCTATACTTATGAAGACCTTCCAATGATAAATCAGGATAGAACAAGTATTGTAAGATATCTTAGTACCAAACCTCCATAACTGCTTGAGAAGACAAATCACTCTTCCCAAAACAATACTTTTTTCTCCAGTACTACCATTCAATGTATTCAAACTTAGTCGGAAGGTTAAAGGCTCTAGAATGTCATATTTTTCCTTTCTTGACCCCAGCTACAGTAAATCATATGCACATAAAATGTGGAAAGTCTTTCAAACACAGTATAACACAATGTTATGAAACATATACAAGATGACAAATCGATGTACAAAATGTAGTAATTTGAAATGGCTACAGACGAAGATATTATACCCACAAACACTTTCTTAAATAGAATCAGTCTAAAGGACACACCTATATGTACATTCTGTTCAAAGGAATTAGAAATAATTGTCCATCTACTTTATGACTGTTGTCATGTTAAAAAGATGGGAGAGTTTGAAATGAGGCTTAGGACTGTAACTGAAGGCTACATTGACTTCACCCCAGAAAACATTTTACTTGGATTTAAAGGGGAAGATAACAACTCTTTGAATGCAGTATGTCTTCTTGTGAAACAGGTAATATACACACAACAAAATAAAACAAGTTCCAAATTTCAGGAATGTAGTAAGGATGATATCAAAATACCGTGAAATCACAAAATACAATGTTTACCCTGCATGCAGCACCAGTGAGTTCATTACCTTCTGGTCATCTTTCCATAATCTATTTATAGGAAATACTACATCAGAAAACATACTGTAAGTTGATTTAATTACAATCATTGTAATTGGAAAGACAGATAAAGTATGCTAAACATATTCAAAGATGTTTATTCACTTTGGGACAGGGATTTGTGAAAGTGTATGAGGAGTGTATTAAGTACCTACACACTTATACTCATTTGAATATACCACACATGTACCATGTAAATTAAAATTGGTACATAACACCCTCCACCAAATCATTTATCAGTGCTACGTTTCAGGAACAGGTCCCCCCACCCACCCCATTTTCTTCTGCAATCTTCAACTTTCTCAGCAATACAGCTGTTTCTACCCAGAGTAATTACACATGCTTGTTGAACCCTTGTGCAACGAATTCCAATCTGTTTTTCTATGACAATCAACAAGGAATGATACATGAGGTAGCCTTTGTCAGACTTTCTTACATGAAATGAATTGTAGTCAACACAAATTGAATCAGCAAGTACTATGTCATCTCAGAAAATGTCATCATCAAGAACAACAAAATATCAACAATGAAATTTGTGTGAAATTTGAAATTGTCCACAGAGAAATAACAGGAAAAATCTGAACATATCTGAATCTTCTTACATATCTCCTGCTAAATGAAATTCTGAAATGATGAATGAACTTGTCGCTTACTTACTGGTCTTAAAATATTCAATCAATCAGGAATGGACCTTGTGTTATCAATACCCAATTAATGATCACATGAATATCTATACGCTCAGGCAAGAATAGAAAATATCAGAAAAAATCCCAAAAACCTGAAGGGTACAAATTTATCTTGAATTGCTTAAAATCAAAATCTATTAAAATCTAATGTCAGGGCTGACATATTAAAGAATACAGCAATGCAATAAAAGACAGACAGACAGAAACACAGACATATACATATTCTGAGAGCTTGAATATTATCCAGTGGTAATTTCCCCTGACAGTGTTACATTCTGGCTACATATAATGTAAGACATGCAACAAAGTGACTGTGTGGAATCATGCAGTCAATAGACCTGCTGTCCCTCTGCTGGCCACATACAGGCTATAAGGGCACAGAGTATCCAACAGTGACAGTACTGTGATACTATGCTGCAGGTTAACAATGCCACCCCATAATGACTTCTTGTCAGTCAATTCTGATTTTACACTCTTAATGGAAAAGGAGTACAGAGCAGACTAACAATAGCATCTTATAACATCTTTGGTATGAAGTTGATCTGAAACCCCCCTTTCCCCTGAGTCAGCTCTCTACCCACTGGACCACTGTATCACGTGATAGATGGGATGTGTTGAGTGAGTGTGTTTAGTTTTACACACACTCAGCAATATTTCAGCTATATGGCAGCGGTCTGTAAATAATCAAGTTTGGACCAGACTATCCAGTGATCAATAGCATGAACATCAACCTACACAAATGGTATATAATGACATATATGACATCAACCAAGTCAGCGAGCCTGACCACTCAATCCCATTAGTTGCCTATTACGCCAAGCATAAGCTACTGATGACCAATTTTGATATACTCTTCATGGCTGGATGTGATATGAACACTACACATGAAACAGCCAGCTGGAAGTTGGAACAATACAGCAATGGGTGTGAGAAGCTGGTGAAGGTTGTAAAGGACTAATGAATGTGGTTAGTAGGGTTAATGGTGGCTGAGGATTGAACTAACCTTCTTGGAAGCATGCTGAAAAGGGAAAAAACCATGGGATGTAATGCATGTCAGTCAGAAAGCAGGTCCTGTAGAAAGCATTTCATAGTATACATGATGCCAATCTCATTCCAGGCAACCTAACCTTGAATATATGAGGCCAAAACAACTTATAAGTACAAGAACAAGAAGAAGATATCATCTTAAAATACACTGCTTGTTGCCAAAGATCACAATGCATTGTACATAAGACACTGTTAGATTCATTAATTCCTCACATGCTGCATGCACAAACAAACACAATTTGGATTTCCACATGATAGCATTTCACATATTTTAAACACTGTTGTCTGTTCTCTAATGTGCTTAGTGGAAGTACCGGTAATTGACATTTGGTAATCTCAAGTGCCCAAACTTGGAAGGCAACTCTTTATCCCACTGCTATCTTTGTGGCAATACATGGATCCTATTTTTCCATTCAATTTAGAAAAATGTTCCACAGATCAATTCCTGTAAAACAGAAAATAACACTCAGATTGGATTCAGATGTCTTTACATTCAATGTCGAAGTATCTGTCTTGAATGTTGATGTAAGACAGTGATTACTCCCGAGACATTCTGTCTCCCTAAACAACTTAGCCCTCCCTACATGCTACTGTTTTCAACAGAGACTTTCTAGATTCCTGACAGTTTCGTCAGACCCCAACACAAAGGGAAAATCAAGCACAACTCACCTTATCATGCTTGTCTTTCCTGGAGGAGGGTGTTGGGGATTTCTTCCGACGAGAAGATTTACTATCCCTCTCTCTGTCTCGGTCCCTGTCTCTGTCCCGGTCCCGCTCACGTTCCCGATCACGGTCCCTGTCTCGATCTCGATCTCTTTCTCTTTCTCGATCATGATCATGTTTCTCGTCACTTGAATAGCCAGAACGTGATGGCTGAAAAAAAACTCACTAGTTTCAGGAATGAAGAGATAAAACACCTTTGTGTTTGAAAGTAAGAAACAAGCATGGCCACTATGGGGACATATGCCACACTGCAAATTATGAAACTTAAAAAGTAATGAAGATCATAGTTTAATATGCCAGCAAACACACGACCAGTCAACCTCCCTTAATATCTTGCTCTGTTGTTGTTCAAACACACAAGATCTGAGAAAGTCTGGGATAGAATAGGCTTTCAGCAAACCATGCTTGCCATAAAAGGCAACTATAATTGTTGTAAGAGGTGACTAACAGGATCTGGGGTCAGGGTTGTTGACTTGGTTGACACGTCATAGCTGGAATATTGCTGAGTGCAGCGAAAACTAAACTCACTCACTCAAACACACAAACATGCAAAAATAATAATAAAGAAATTGTCTTGAAAGTCTATGACGAAAATCCAATGAACAGTTCATGAGATATCTTGCTGACAATCCTAGCAGGTTAACATGCTGAAATCTTCAGTGTTGCTATGACCTTGAAAATTATGTGAAGGTCACCAAAATCCACTTGGTCATGCGCCTTCTCTAGATGAAGCTTGGTGTCACATATGAAAAAAATCTACAGAATGGTTCTTGAGATATCTCGTTGACAAGCATAACATGCAGGTTAACGTGAAGGTCACCAAAATAGACTAGGCCCTGCACCTACCCTAGTTGAAGCTTGGTGTCAAATATGAATAAAATCTAGTGAATGGTTCTTAAGGTATCTTGCTCACAAGCTTAAGATGCAGGTAAAAACTATCTTCAAAGTATCACATACTGATGATCCTTGGTAACAAATATGTAAAGAATCTGGTCAATGATTCTTAAGATATTCCAATCTGTATTTACATATGGCCACACAGACAAATGGAGCTTAATACTATATGCCCCACTTGGTGCTAAACTTGCAGCGGGAGATAATTAGGTTACTCAATTTTAGGATACTCAATTTTAGGCAGATATCTATGTCAAGTGTGGGAACTTACAGATCTAGAAATGTGCTTCTTCTTTTTCTTTTTCTTGTGTTTCTTGGATGTCCTCTCAGGCTCATACTCTACAAGAACAAAATGCAACTGAGGAAGAAGGACAGGATATATTATTTCCATGCACAGGTACCAGTTGTTTTCTTCAAATTCATTTATCCACATTAACATAGGAACCAAGGATGGTCAACTCTGTTCGTATTAACTTGCAAATGTCCACATAATTTGACAGCTATGAGTCTGCAGGGAGTTCAACAACTAGGCAGCAGTTCTTTTTCAGCAAAATGAATGACAGATGAAACAGAAGTCTCTAGACAATGAGATTCTAACTGCTAACATCTTTCATTCCATTGGGACTGGACTGGTTCCCAGCAGCCTATGTTTGTCATGAGGCAGGACATGTGGTTAGACATGCTGACTTGGTTGATACCTTGGGTCATCTGATCTCTCAGCCTGGATTGTCTCTGATAATCTCAATCACTGGATTGTTAGTGTTGGACTTTATTATTCACAGAGAGTATCAAATTAATTGGAATATTGGTGACTGACAATTTTATAAAACATTACCTCTATCTGAAGGTGTTCCAGGACTGGGAGACCTTGACTCAGACCGTGATTTCTTCTTCTTTTTAGCTTTGTGTCTTCTTTCTTCTTCTTCTGAATCACTCTGAATAAACAAAACACATTTATTCATAAATGAAGTCATGAACCAAAGATGAATTGAATGTCATTTAATAATCATAACAAACTTACAGAGTGTGATCTTGACCTTGACCTCTTGACCTTGTGTTTCTTTGATTTCTTCCTCTTTGCATGGTGGTGCCCACATGTCTCCTCATAAGCAATCACATACTCCCTAAAGAGTCGCATTCGTTCAGACTCGAGAGTGATTGCCTCAAACGCTGCCTCATGTTCTAGCTTTGATCTTATCTGGAACAAAGACATTTCCCTCTGCCATGAATCAATACAATTTCTTTGATTAGCATGTGAGGGATTTTGAGATCCATAATGTGAAATCCCTATCCAGTCCTAATGTTTACCTTAGGTTCATGCTGAATCGATGAATCGGACACACGTCCCCTTTATCAAGTAATGGACATATGATACTGAGGTAAATAACTAGTGTAGGTAGTTTGCCAGCTAAACACAGGTGTGGGTTGTGTTGTCTGCACACACAGGTGTTGGTAGAATTGCAAGTACACACAGGTAAAGGGCAGTATTATTGCAGGCTGAAGGCAGTTGTGTGAGGACATGGCAGAAGGTACTTACATCATCCCACTTGGTGTCCAGGTCTATGGGAGGAGACAGTTGCTTCAACAGAGTCTTGAAGGATCCCTCCAGTCGCTTCAGCTGTAGACACAGGATGTATGGTGTCAGACTTACTCACACACCTGTCACACAATGCTTTGCAGAAAGAAAATCCCACTGATGTTACAAGTGTGTAAAGTTGTGATCAGTATTAGCTAACCCATGTTGGGAAACCAGTCAACCATTGGTTTACCTTATTGTGTGGGTAAAGTAGAACACTGCAGAAACTTAAGTCTGTGGTGTCTTTGGTGTGTATGGTTGAAGTATTTATTAATATATTTATATTATTTATATTAATAAACAATATGTGATGAATACATGAACCATCAGTTTCTTGAAAAGTATCCCATATGCCACATGCAGTAAATGTATGAGTGTAGGTGAGACATGTACCTTCCTGGCCTCATCCTTCAGTCTTTCCTTCTCCCGAGCTTCTGCCTTCTCAATCAGCTGCAACACACAAACAGGATCACTTTACCTGTAGTTCAATCAAACTATCTCAAATAATGCAAGGTTATTTTAACTTTCGAAAAGTATTTCCGAATTTCACAGCTTATCAACTTCATGAGGGACACCCTATATGTCATGTTAGTAGGTAATTGGCTGAGACAATCTATATATCTATTATACTGACAAGTCAACAAAGAGTATATATATCAAGTCAGTATTGGCACAGACCTGTGATTTGGACAATGTGAAGATGAAGTTTGCTCCTGAAACATGAACAGCCACTTGCTAAATGATTCTGCCAAAGATGCTCAAGATATAACATTACATTGAACATTCTGTGTCCTGTGATACATACACTGTTGTAGGTGAGCTTGATGTTGCCGGTGTCGAGGCTGATGGCCCTCCTGTCACTGCTGATGACAGATGCAAAGTCATCATATGTCGTGCTGACCTCCACCACAAAACCCTTCTCCTGTTTTCAAAAAAGCAAATTGTATGAAAATATATACAGTGGATTTTGTAAAAGATACATGTATAAAAACGTTTGTTTCAGGACATAAACTAAACAAAGTAGAACAAGTAATACTTCAACCATGATCTGAGAAATGATTTGGGGAAATCTCAAAACTAGAGACCTGACTGTATGTTTGACCCTGAACAGTAATTGTGTGTAAGTGTATCCGAGAAGTCCATGTTATTTCCCAGTCACCAACATAGTATAAATGGTAATTTTACCTCACTGAGTCTGGTAAATGTAAGCACAGCTGTGATGGCCACACTGATTGTTTGTTTGAAGTAACAGATAGACATGTGAGTTGTTTCTAGGCAGATGGTGTACCATTATTTCACAGACTATGTCATTAATCCCCATGGCATTGATCAAGGGACTGGCGCCTATCTTGCTGATTGCTTGTCTGACACATTATCTTCACATGTATAGCATGTGTTTGAGGTCAATAGCATTTTTTATAGTTATCCTGTGATTGACTCTTAGTAATTTACTTTAGAGCTATGCAATTTAGATAAGGTCCAATCTGGAAATGCTGTGATTTCATGATCACTGACTCATGATCCTAGAGGAAAAGTTTCATTCATGTTAGGTTGTTTTATTTACAAGTGAAACTTCTCCTCAAATATCCTCACTAGTCCCAAGGACTTCAAGACAAAAGATTGACTTCATATCTCTGCTGGTTTTGCGAGTATGTGCTTCTCTTACCCGGAGTATCTCCTTCACAATCTTCTTCTCGTCATGGAAGCGGGCCTTGAGGTCCTCAACATAGAACTTGAAGAGGTCAAGTGGCGTGGAACCTGGTTGCCCAAGCATCATGGTGAAGCGGAGGTCTTGACTAATGATGGGATACAGGTCCATCCACAGAGACATGGAGTTGAGCTTGCCCTGGTCATGCAGCTCATCCAGGAGAACCTGCATGTCAACACAGGTCATGTTAAATGTAACCACAGCAGGAGAACCTGCATGTCAACACAGGTCATGTTAAATGTAACCACAGCAGGAGAACCTGCATGTCAACACAGGTCATGTTAAATGTAACCACAGCAGGAGAACCTGCATGTCAACACAGGTCATGTTAAATGTAACCACAGCAGGAGAACCTGCATGTCAACACAGGTCATGTTAAATGTAAATGCTTGAAAGGATAACCTTCAGGTCGACACAGACACTCATTTCACTTTTATGACAGAGACCATTTTTTTTTTCACGTATTCTTAATAACAGAAGTGGTGCTGTCCACACATACAGTCGTGCCCCATCTGTCCGAAAACTTGTGTTTTTCTTGAAACTGTCCAGAAAAACGAATTTCCGGATATCTGAACCATGGACCATATGTACATGTACAAAGAAGTGTACAAATAACATTATAGGCCTCAGACATAACCTTTATTGATTGATAACATCAACTAGCACTTACTGCTTCAACTTCATATTTCCTGCTCGATACACTATGTCTAGACTTAAACTGTGTTAACGAGCCACGAGTATAAGCAAAGTCTGCGATACCCATGCTATCGCCAAAAGTATGTGCTTTTTCAGTCAATATTTCGTCATTGACAGCCAAATTGACACACCTCAAAATTAACTCAGTGTCACCTTGCTAATTACTTGTAGTTAATCTTCTCATGCTCCAAAGACTGCTGTCTTCTTCCAGGTTAAGGTACACAAGCCCAATTGATATTTGCGCGTGTAAACATACTGACAAGTACTCAGCCATCTGGATATACCAGACAAAAATGCATATATTTAGCATTTTGCATGTGAAAATGACAGTCCAGTTGCTAAAACTGGATTTCCGAATAAGTGAGTAATTTACAATGTTGTGAATTCATTTTAAGGAATTTTCGTTCAGAAAGCAAATTTTCCAGATATCTGCGGTTTGGATACACAGGGCAGGACTGTACTAAACAACAGATCCATCACATGAACCTTCTATCCACTGTCACTATACATGTTGAAAACAACTGAAATCTCAGAACTGCAAAATCTAAGACTGATTAAAGGCCACATGCAACCCAAAAATCAAACATAAATGAAAGACAATTATCACTTATTCATGACATATAATATATATTACTGCTTGTGAAAACAAATAAACAAAATTATAAGTGTACAATCGTGATTCAAGAGCATAATATTTTGTACTTGGGCTTACTTCCCTCGAAACGAAGCCCTCGGCAGACCGAACCCAGTCATTGTGGGTATGCTGAGGGCTCACTGTGTGTACAGAAAGATGATCTGTTTGATGGGCATTTTAGAAGTATGTCAAGTCACAAGAAAGTAAGATTCTTTATGGATAACAACTTCTTTTTTGTACTTGATGCGTCATTTAAGTATGGATTCATATACTGTTGTCAAACAAAATCATATACACTAGAAGAGGCTGTTATCCATGTAGGGTTTTGTAAATTCATCTTCTCTGAATTTGTGTTCGATCTAATCAAAAATCATCTCAGTAGAGATGGTGAACTACTGCGTGGCTGGAAACTGTCATTCATCCAAGTACAAAGCAGGACTTGAATCTGACGAGTTTGCACCAGTTTCAGTTAGATCCAGTCATCCGAGAAAAACGGATGTAACTTTTCTGCAACTCACAGACATAAAAACATGTCATGTGTTCAAGTATCACACCTGCCTAATTACATAATGTGGCAGAGACAGGACTTGGGTGCACAAGTCATAAATCAATGTATTTTGTTTATGGCGTATAGCCTGATAGGTGTTAAGTTCAAATTGCATGTGGTCAATGATTGAAGCTGTGTATTGCATATTATCTCTAGCAGACTGGCAATCAGACATATAGGTGTCAATTAACCAGACACTGAGCTTTCTCTGTGACAGAGGCTGCTTACCACAATCAACAATTTTTTTTTATATACCGAGTAGATTATTTACTTGTCTGTGTACACAACCAAGATTAGACTACCGCTCATGACCTCAGACGCTGGGCATGCATACTGTTTCAAGCTCTGCGAACCTATTCACTGCGCATGCGTTATGGACGCAGCGCAGCACAGCTGTTGAAACCAATTTTTCCGCCTGCACTAGGAGAATTTTGTGAATCATTTGAACTTGGCGGGCTTTTTTTCATCATGCCTTTTTCAACTTTATAGGTTGAATTGGCATTTTTTAAGATTTGTTCTCGTAAGAGCATAGCAAAAGGTATCAGAATCTGCAAAGTTGCGTTTTACGTTGCATGTGACTTTTAACTGTTTAAACTACAACAATAAGTTCTTTTCTTCTACCACAAAAAAGAGACCATATAAAGCCTCAGGTAAATAACCCACCAGATTATGTCAGTTTGGCTTATGTTTAGGGTATCATCAAGTTTAGAGGGTTTATCAAAGGTAGTCACTATTTGGTCATATATGTTTTTGGATGAATATCACCCTGTATGAGATGAACTCTAAACTGCCATGTTCATTTCAGGCAGTCTCTTGAGACCACTGGTTTGTACAAAATGGCACATATCAATAGAAATCATTTGTGGCTTAATTAAGAAATACAGTTCGCTTGACCACCATGTACAGTGTAATAAAGCACACTTTTGCCCTGAACAATTATAGTTCTGAATGCTTTATAATAGTTCAAGACAAAAGTTTGCTTTATTACACTATACTTTGTGGTAGAACGAAACGTATCTCTTTTCTAAAGATGCCAAATCTAAAATGTTCTAAGGATAATTTTGATTAATCTAAGGCAGAAAACAAACGACCTAAATTAAGAATTCTTGCCCAGGGATAACTGATGCACTGTTCTTTTGATATGTCTGCCCCCTATGTTAAGACAAACATTACCAGATAAACAACATGGGGCAATATGAACATCGCCCTTCTACTACCGACGTAAGTTGAGATCAGTACATCCAAATGAAGCTGACTTGTCAAGCGACATTCCAAGATTGCATTATGGGATTGTAAATATTGTGAACATTACTGTGTCGCTTTAAAATTGTGAGTCAAACTATGAGACATTTTATCCGTTGGAAAACATAAACGTAATGTTCCCACCAGGTGTTGGTAGCTGAGTGACACAACTGCAAACCAAGAAACGAGATGCAACTGATTATTTTACTGTAGGAGGATGTAAGAGGTGATGACAACTGACATGCATCGTGACATCGGTTTTAGTGTGACACAATGCAATTGTTCGATTACGAGGATGGTGCAGTGAGGCCACCACATTGTGATACAATGCAAAAAGTGCACACTATTATCTGATGAAGTACTGTCAGCATCTTTGAAGTTGTACCGAAGCATCTTACAATGCAAAATACAAAATCATTTCCTTATCAATAATTTGAAGATAAACAAAATGAAAGTGTTCAACAAAAATTATGTACCACACAACAATTCTGCCATACATTTTCTCTACAGTTTATATACCTCTTAAAGACAGACATCCCTTTATTCAGATTAAGACAGCTGTTTAATCTTGCAAGCCACAAAGTTTCAAATGGTGGCCAGACGGAAGCAGACAAAAAGAATGTGGCAGGTATCTATTCCACGTAGCAGAATGAGTGTCAGTGTGAACACTGGGGCACACTGAGGTGTGTGATGGAGGTGTATGAGCATGATGTATATCACTGGCAGTCTGCCTCCAACATGCTAGCATGATCTGGTACCACAGGACTGTGCAAGACAACGCCAGGACCTTATTCCTTTAATTACAAGAGCAGGTGCAGCTACAGATAATTTAATTCTGTCCTTCTTCTTTGTTCATGCACCACCGCATATTTAATCTGACGGCATCTACAGGCGCAGGAAGCGAGTGCAACTTTTGCAACAATTATAGTGATTACACACATAAAACTGTCATCAGTCCTGGCAGGCTTCAAATTTATATACGTTTTTCTCTCCTGAAAGGATGAGAACATTCTCCTCTTCTGTGACTTGAATGTGTCTATAAAGACGACAGAGTATTTTTTGGAATAATTAGAACTGTCTTTTGGACTTATTGATTTGTTGTACATGTGACTGAGTAACACCATTCTTGTACCAATCAATGGTAAAAAATGGCACTGCAACACTTCTGTACAAGAAAGGGTTCTGTTGCGTGATGGGTCTAATTCAACAGTCACTGACTGATGTAACGCAGAAGCAGAAGTTGCAGTGAGTGAGTTGGTTTCCAGTTGCTTTGAAAAGTATTTCATTTATATCATTGCATGTGAGCTTCATGTTTAAAGAAGGCCTAATGTGATCTTCCACACTTACACAAGATTGTGAAAAGTTGTATAATGCTTTTGAAAGTATGCAAGCATCATGGAGAATGAGCAGGTAAAATGTTTGAAATGGCTACAGACAGGGTGGGGCAGGGGAGACATCTAAGACTGCAGACATGGTGGGGCAGGTGGGACATCTAGGCCTACAGGTAGGTTGGGGCAGGTGGGACATTCAGGCCATAGGCAGGGTGAACAGGTGAGATATCTAGGCATACATGCAGTGTGGTGTAGGAATGCCATCTAGGCTTACAGACAGGGCAGATGGGGCATCAAGGCCTCAAGGTCGGGTAGGTGGGACATCCAGGTCTACAGACAGGGTGGGGCAGGTGAGACATCTAAGATTCTAACCTACAACAGGGTGGGGCAGGTGGGACATCAGAGCCTACAGACAGGGTGGGGCAGGTGGGACATCTTAGATTATAACCTACAACAGGGTGGGGCAGGTGGGACATCAGAGCCTACAGACATGGTAGGGCATGTGAGACATCTAAGATTCTAACCTACAACAGGGTGGGGCAGGTGGGACATCAGAGCCTACAGACAGGGTGGGGCAGGTGAGACATCTAAGATTCTAACCTACAACAGGGTGGGGCAGGTGGGACATCAGAGCCTACAGACAGGGTGGGGCAGGTGACATCTAAGATTCTAACCTACAACAGGGTGGGGCAGGTGGGACATCAGAGCCTATAGACAGGGTGGGGCAGGTGAGACATCTAAGATTCTAACCTACAACAGGGTGGGGCAGGTGGGACATCAGAGCCTATAGACAGGGTGGGGCAGGTGAGACATCTATGATTCTAACCTACAACAAGGTGTGGCAGGTGGGACATCAGAGCCTACAGACAGGGTGGGGCAGGTGGGACATCAGAGCCTACAGACAGGGTGGGGCAGGTGAGACATCTAAGATTCTAACCTACAACAGCTTGTGGCAGGTGGGACATCCTTAAGGCCACAATACTGTCTATTGCTTCTTTTAAATAAATGTTGCCATAACCTGCACATGAAGTTTTGTCTTCCACATGATGTGTTTGTGTGTTTGAATCAAACATGGTCCTGGTGTGTTTCAACACCCTTGTTTTTTTGTTTTTGACAATGTTTCCTATCAGTCAAAGTCAACAAATATTATTTCACTGCAATTTCTAAAGTGCCCTTTAAGCACACAAAAAGGTACATTTATCAAAAAGTATAAATGACCTCACCAAAATTCAGTTTATATATGACTATCTAATTTAGGGTGTTCCCATATATTTTTGTTTGTAGTATACATTCTATCTGGACTGATATGCAGACAGAAAGTGTGTCACTCTAACCCTATCATGACAAGGTAACTCTCAACATAACTCTGTTATATGGCTGTATGTATAAAGGTTCCATTTTACTACTGATGTTACTGATGATGTTATTGTTGATGTTGATGTTAAACTTCCACTCATATACGACTGATACTGAACTATTGATGTTACTACTCATGGTGTTAATCCTCAACCAATACATGGTTAAAACTGATCTATTGATGCTACTACTACTCCTGTTAATGTTAAACTTCCCCTGATCTTACTATTCAAATAATACAAGTATTCAACTGAAATAAGTTTATTCTAATGACAACGAAAGCTTACACATGCACAATGTCCTGATGTTGTGGAAGCCAACACTATAGTGATTTAACAAGCTCTCATCTATTTTTTAGATATTTTCATATAACTAAAAAACTGATATAAACAGTCACTTTTTTAATGATATGTTTGGTGCCCTATTTCTCGAAAACAGTGGCTCTCCACTTGGTAAAATGAGACAACAGTGAGAAATACCTCCATTTCTACATTGTGGAATACTTTCCCAGGATACGCTACCCATGAACTTCCAAAACAAAGCTTGTATGAGATATTTTTCTGACATCCTGTGACTGTCACATTGCTTCATGGTGACCAGCACACAGAGTTTCAAGTTTTCTTCTAAGACCACTGAATACTCGGCATGAGTCAGACATACTTGGTGAAAGTAACCTACCACAAAGCTCTCCCTGTTCTTGCGTTGCTGACGCTTCATCCTCCGTCTCTCCCGCTCCCGCTCGTCGTCATACTCCTGCTCCAGCATGCGGATGTGGTCCTCAAAACAGACCAGGGCATCTTCCTTGTCCATATCTGATACAGAAATATCCTCTACAGTCAGTCAGCCATTAGCATCTATCATCCATTAGAGTCACTCATCCATTAAAGCCAGTCATGCGCAAGTCAATCATCCATCAGAGTCACTCATCCATTAAAGCCAGTCATGCGGAAGTCAATCATCCATCAGTCATTCATCCATTAAAGCCAGCCATGCGCAAGTCAATCATCCATTTGAGTCACTCATCCATTAAAGCCAGTCATGCGCAAGTCAATCATCCATTTGAGTCACTCATCCATTAAAGCCAGTCATGCGCAAGTCAATCATCCATTTGAGTCATTCATCCATTAAAGCCAGTCATGTGGAAGTAAATCATCCATTTGAGTCACTCATCCATTAAAGCCAGTCATGTGGAAGTCAATCATCCATTTGAGTCACTCATCCATTAAAACCAGTCATGCGCAAGTCAATCATCCATTTGAATCACTCATCCATTAAAGCCAGTCATGCGGAAGTCAATCATCCATCAGATTCATTCATCCATTAAAGCCAGTCATGTGGAAGTCAATCATCCATTTGAGTCACTCATCCATTAAAGCCAGTCATGCGGAAGTCAATCATCGGTCAGAGTCAGTCATAATTAAGTCATCCATTAGTCAGTCCTACATTAGTCAGTCATCCATCAGTATCAGTCAATCATACATTAGCGTAGAGTGAGTCATACATTTGTCAGTCATCCATTAGAGTGAGTCACACATTAGAATCAGTCACATATTAGCATCAGTCATCCATTAGAGTCCGTCATCCATTAAAACCTGTCATCCAATAGTCAATCATATATTAGCATCAGAGTCAGTCATACGCTAGTCAGTCATCCATTAGAGTCATTCATTCATTAAAGTCTCCACAGCAATGTGGAGAGAGTCCCCAAGACTGTCATTATTTACTACTGTGTACATTAACCCAGTTGTTCCCCATAGCGAGGATCAGGCAACATGACCATACGAGACTGTCATTATTTACTGTACATTAACCCTGTTGTTCCCCACAGCATGGATCAGGTAACACAATGACCATACGAGACTGTCATTATTTACTGTACATTAACCCTGTTGTTCCCCACAGCAAGGATCAGGTAACACAATGACCATATGAGACTGTCATTATTTACTGTACATTAACCCTGTTGTTCCCCACAGCATGGATCAGGTAACACAATGACCATACGAGACTGTCATTATTTACTGTACATTAACCCTGTTGTTCCCCACAGCATGGATCAGGTAACACAATGACCATACGAGACTGTCATTATTTACTGTACATTAACCCTGTTGTTCCCCACAGCAAGGATCAGGTAACACAATGACCATATGAGACTGTCATTATTTACTGTACATTAACCCTGTTGTTCCCCACAGCATGGATCAGGTAACACAATGACCATACGAGACTGTCATTATTTACTGTACATTAACCCTGTTGTTCCCCACAGCATGGATCAGGTAACACAATGACCATACGAGACTGTCATTATTTACTGTACATTAACCCTGTTGTTCCCCACAGCAAGGATCAGGTAACACAATGACCATATGAGACTGTCATTATTTACTGTACATTAACCCTGTTGTTCCCCACAGCATGGATCAGGTAACATGATGACCATATGAGACTGTCATTATTTACTGTACATTAACCCTGTTGTTCCCCACAGCATGGATCAGGTAACACAATGACCATACGAGACTGTCATTATTTACTGTACATTAACCCTGTTGTTCCCCACAGCAAGGATCAGGTAACACAATGACCATATGAGACTGTCATTATTTACTGTACATTAACCCTGTTGTTCCCCACAGCAAGGATCAGGTAACACAATGACCATATGAGACTGTCATTATTTACTGTACATTAACCCTGTTGTTCCCCACAGCATGGATCAGGTAACACAATGACCATATGAGACTCTCATTATTTACTGTACATTAACCCTGTTGTTCCCCACAGCATGGATCAGGTAACACAATGACCATACGAGACTGTCATTATTTACTGTACATTAACCCTGTTGTTCCCCACAGCATGGATCAGGTAACACAATGACCATATGAGACTGTCATTATTTACTGTACATTAACCCTGTTGTTCCCCACAGCAAGGATCAGGTAACACAATGACCATATGAGACTGTCATTATTTACTGTACATTAACCCAGTCGTTCCCCACAGCATGGATCAGGTAACACAATGACCATACGAGACTGTCATTATTTACTGTACATTAACCCAGTCGTTCCCCACAGCAAGGATCAGGTAACATGATGACCATATAAAAGTACAACACACACCAAGGTCAGAGTGCTACCCAGATACCCAGGTTAACCTGGGCATGTGGTAACCCCCTTCCTCCTAACCACTGCTGGAAATGTACCAGTGCCCACAGCTGGCACAGTTCTCTTTCCAAATATAGACTGGATGATTAGAGTTATTGGCACTGATCTGCCATTAGAGTCTCTCATTTATATAACCTAATTCTAACTGCTTGTCACAATTGAAACAGTAATCAATATTAGTTCTTTACTTTTCAAAAAATATCCATTAACTCCTAACGTGATCCACTTTTGCATTTCTGATGAGAATACAATGCTTTTGGAACTCTTATCCATTTGTCTTACAAATCTGATTACAAATGAGTTTCACCAGGCACTTTCATTTCATTCCTTCTTCCATGTTGATTGCGTACAATGCATACAGAATGACAGCTCTCATATTCTAAGTCCAAAGTGACTTCTTTTTAACAGACCATGACTTCATGCACATCAGTGTGCAATGAAATATTACTACAAAGGGCACTTCTTACTTGCCCATTTTGAAATTAGACTTAGCTTCAATATAAACGACATACCTGACGTAAAATATGACTTTCATGCTGAAACTATTAAGCCTATAGCTACCATGGAGTCTCACTATCACTATGAAAAGAAGCAGGCAGGAGGAGTCGTCTTAAAAGCAAAATCAGGACAAGTGAAGCAGATGATGGTTGGCGTCAGGTAGGGGGATAGAGATATCAGCTAAGATATGATAATTCCACAGATGAATTAAAGTAGGGAAGTACATGATATATCCTAACACATATCCAGTCCTGTTGATCTTCAGGTGGTTATGCCACTATATATTTTGAGACATTTAATATGATGCGTTTCTGTGGGTAGCAGGTATCATGCTCTTTTACATATCTTGTCATAAACATCATGAAAAAAAGACACGTAAGATGAGACATATTCAACACACATGAAAAACCACAAAATATCTTTGAGATACCCCCTAGTGGCAGCACATGCATTTCATGCCAGGTGAGTTGATGATCCACTGTTAACCTGGCTGAGTGACCCAAGTGCCATCTATAGTCTTATCTATCTTTTTCAGCAGCTATTTATATTTTTTGTCTGATTTAATTTTAATGCGTGAACATGCTTTTCTGGATATCCTCTTATGCATCACACTGAATGCCCAGTTAGGCTAAAGTGAGTTATGTAGGATGACACATATCCTCTTTGCAGCTGTGTTAATTTGAGGAATAGAGAGTAACAGCCCCCAAACTGGGTTTTTTTTCCAACAGTTCTTTAGACTGGTCCTGCTATTTACCAGACAATGTCAATCAGATTACTCCCTTTCCTAACAGCAAGTATGTCCTACAGCTATTTTGGTGACAAGTCACAATATATGTGTACATTGTTTTGTTGATGGGATACCTATCCATTCCAATATACGATACTAAAGCCATGTTCCTTTAGATACCATTGCAAAGCACATGAAATAATAACATCATAATACATTGGAAATATTTTAATGGTGAAATGGAGTCCTTTAACTTGAGCGCACATCTCAGTTCACGTAACTTGTCTCATGTTACATCATAATTTATTAAGCATCAGTCTTATCAACAAACGTAATGAATTACAGAAAATTTGAACACATGGGTGATGTCATTGCTTGTTCTTTCTTTGTTGATGTTTGAGATAGATCACATTGGTATTTCTAAGATGTTCTACCAAAAGATCAAAGGTTAAGAAAACATAATTTGCTCTGATCAGTGAAGACCTTATGACACTTTAGAGCATGTTTTATTGCATGCTGTATTGCAGAAACTAAAATATATCTTTCCTCATCTACCAATGCTAAACTTGTTTTGATAGAGCTGGCTTCATAACTGAATCAGTAATAACTGGTGCAAAAGCAATACTTAATAACATCAAGCATGGGGGTAAGGCAGACTATGTATCGATAATTGAGTAATTTATATCACACATTTTTACTGTGAAAACCTGGACTTAACGAACAGAATATTACAGTAGACTTATTTCTGTATTAAAATAATGAGTTGATATATGACTTGGTTTGTTCATTTAGTGTTATATGACAAGACATACATCTGCTATTCACCACTATAATATAAACAAAATTTCAAAAGCAATTTGAAACAACAAACACCTGCTTGTGTTCCATCCTAATCTAGTTGATCTTCCATGTGTATTTCAGAAAAAATCATTTTTCAAAAAACAAAAGCTACATACAAAGTAAACACTTTTGAATTCACTTTTCGTGAGGACTTTTAAACATTCAGTTAACAGGACAAATTGTACAAGGTTAGCCTAACAGATCAGGGGTACATTTAAGTTTGGGATTTTAACCATTTTCACTCAAATAAAGGAAACATACCCTGCAAATTCCATGTCCATGTCAGTGAGAAACATGTGTTTGAATTACTACAAAACATAAAGATTTGTGAATAAACATGCACATCAACATTCTGTCAATCAAACAACCAATAATGATTTTACAATTACTTTCTCAGTCTACTCGTGTATGCATACAATTATTAAAAATATCATCTGTTTAATTATGGTACTACATTAAATTTCAGAAAACAAGAAACAGGCATTCTTTACGCTGCTATCATGAAATTATCCCAAATGCTATTACACAGCAAAGAAAATACTAAGGTATGGTGAAAAACAATCAAAACAACTTTAGATTATTAAAATTGAGTCCAATTTGGAGATTGTGACACATTTAACAGTAAATATATTTCTATGGCTTATTAACTGCATGAAAAATATATCTATGATATGTGCAAATTCTACATCATGATTACTGCAAGACAACATGATAGAATGTGATTATGTTATCTGAATCAATCTGTCAATCAGCATGTATTTATTTGTTCCTATTTTCTTAACTGTAACACTCTGCATACTTTTAAAACTTTTCCTGAGTAAGTGAGAGACTTGGTTATAATTAGTGCTGCCTTTGTGCATGCTGTATTGTCAGGCAACACAATTTGCAGTGAACTTACTGGCATTATGCAGTGTTCAGGAATGGTGTATCAAAGCAACAGGATGTTAGGTCCTGTCAGTTTCAGATGTCCTTCTGATCCACTGAAAATTCATTGGACCCACAGAATAAAAATAAACATTCATTTCAGATTTAAAGTTTCTTATCAGTAGCATTGAAATTATTACTATCTAATTTTATTAAAAGCGAACAGGTTTGACGTGTCACACATGACTACTTCAGTCAAAGTCACTGTGAAATATACAGGCAGCCACTGGGGCTGGCAGGTTGTAGACTTCCATCTGACCTAAACAAATCTATGTTATTCGTGAACACTGATAATGTGATGCTTTTGTAAAATCAGGCTGAGATACATGTACACAAAGTATGACTGTGAGTGGTAACTTAAGATGTTCATCATTAGTAATATGGTTTTAAGAGGTCATTATTAAGTTATCTTTCCTCAGCAAAATGACATCACAGACAAGGTAATTTCAATATGAATGTCCTTGTGACACTTCGACCAATATTTGCAGTAATGTTACACATCAACTGACTTTCATTGATATTGTGCTTAAACATTGGCAGATTTAATGCTCTGTCATTATTCTGCAGGTTTCTTTACATATGTACAACTGTGCACTGCTGAACTTCACCCATCGTGTCCATATGGATGATGTTTCACACTTGGCATGAAAGTGATTTGATGTATCTATGATGTGACATGGTAACTGCCTAGTTGGTTTTCCTTCACAGTTCTCTGCAAAGTCACTCCTCCTGGTAGGTAACATATTAATAATTCCCCATGTCACTCTTCCGAGTTGGTAATAACATAGTAATAACACCCCATGTCACTTTTCATGAGGGCAATATCACAGTAAGAACTCCCCATGTCACTCTTCATGTGGGTAATATCAAATAATCATTCCTCATGTCTCTTCATGTGGGCAATATTAAATAATATCTCCCTGTGTCACTCTTCATGAGGGTAATATATAAGATAACTTCCCATACCACTCTTCATTAGGGTGATATATAAGATAACTTCCCATACCACTCTTCATGTGGGTAATATCAAATAATAACTCCCCATGTCACTCTTCATGTGGGTAGTATCATAGTAATAACTCCCCATGTCACTCTTCATGTGGGTAGTATCATAGTAATTACTTCCCATGTCACACTTCATGTGGGTAGTATCTTAGTAATAACTCCCCATGTCACTCTTCATGTGGGTAGTATCATAGTAATAACTCCCCATGTCACTCTTCATGTGGGTAGTATCATAGTAATTACTTCCCATGTCACACTTCATGTGGGTAGTATCATAGTAATAACTCCCCATGTCACTCTTCATGTGGGTAGTATCATAGTAATAACTCCCCATGTCACTCTTCATGTGGGTAGTATCATAGTAATTACTTCCCATGTCACACTTCGTGTGGGTAGTATCTTAGTAATAACTCCCCATGTCACTCTCCATGTGGGTAGTATCATAGTAATAACTCCCCATGTCACTCTTCATGTGGGTAATATCAAATAATAACTCTCCATGTCACTCTGTATGTGGGTGATATCATATAACTTCAGATGTCACTCTTCATATGGGTAATATCATATAACTACCCCCCTCACTTTTCATGTGGGTAATACGACAATACTCCATGTAGGTAATACCTTATAATAAGTCCCATGTCATGTGGGTAGTATCATAGTAATAACTCCCCATGTCACACTTCATGTGGGTAGTATCATAGTAATAACTCCCCATGTCACACTTCATGTGGATAATATCAATAACTCCCCATGTCACACTTCATGTGGGTAGTATCATAGTAATAACTCTCCATGTCACTCTTCATGTGGGTAATATCAAATAATAACTCCCCATGTCACTCTTCACGTGGGAAGTATCATACAATAACTCCCCATTTCATGTCTACAGGTGAGTAATATCATGTGGTAGAGTTAAGGAATAATCCTATAAGAGACACATCTATCCAAAACTTTACCAATATCTTTTTAATATAACACTGTTAGCCCAATGCCTCTAAATGTAGTTGAAGTTGACACTAAACAATGTGTTCTAATATTGTCCATCTGTCATTTTACAGAACTTGCAGGAACTGCTGTATGGGTAAAGGGAGGTAATGCTATAGTAACAGAGGGTATTCACATGACAGTGTGTGAAGAAGGTTATGCAAGCAAACTCAATTGACTTTGTTCTCTGTATTACAAACTTAAGAAGACATATCAAATCTCATTCTGCCATTCCAAAATACCTATTTTTCCTCTTTACTAACTGGAATTGGTGATCAAAGAAAACATTACTCATGAAATCTGTGGGTTTAAACAGTAACTACTGCCCTACCTTATGGATTACATTAGAAAAGTAACATGAAATCAGTTTAGGAGCCAAACGCTAGGAAGGTTTCTGTGTTTCGGTTTCTGTTCAATATCCACTACAGCATGGAAGCAGTCGGTAGGGACAGTGTAGTCAATCTTTCAATCATGTTCACTTACAACAACTGTAAACCAACAAAGCAGTACACATGAAAGCCTGTCTTTAAAACAAACCCCGATCCCATATTCCATTCCTTTTAACACCTTACAGACCACAACTTTCAACCCAAGCTGCCAACGATTTTACAGATTCTACATCAATGTTAATGATAGATATTATTACATGAGTAAGTGTGTCATACACCAAATATGTAATGAGTTTCCCTCGGGCAGTACATACTTTTTCACGAGTTTCATAGAAGTCAACATACTTGCTCATTTGCGATAATTTCTTTATTATCAATTTCATGCATTTGTGCAGTAAACCACAGTAAGCAAATGTGACTGAAGTCTTCACTGACGTCACGTTCACTTGGTTTGACTTCACAGACGATGAAACACAGAAACAAAGGTTGCTAGGCAAAAGTGATATGTGTACATGATATACATGATATACATGATATACATGATATACATGATATACATGATACTGGATATGATTTACTGTATCGGTAATAAGACTGCTGGAACTCACTTTGTAGATCTGGGTCCTCCGTGAAGCGGGGATTATCAAGCAGCATGGCCTGAGCTTCTGACCATGTAGTGCAGTATGTCAGACTCGGCATGCTGTCAAGGATTTCATTGAATAGTTTAGTGTTGCGTTTTCGGAGTGTCTTGGCTTCCTCCTGAAGTATGAAGGAGGAATGACAGGATACAGATGTTCACAGTGAGTGTCACAACTAGAGTGTTTGGACTGTGGAATATCCATGCAAGTGAGTTGAGAACTGATACCACCTATGCTTCATAGAAAACTTACTACATCAAATTAAGGGCTTTGTTCAGACCTATACAGGACAATGATCAAGAACATTTTAGGTAATAGTAAGTCACACATTTACCTTCAATACATTAATGACATGAGCGAGTATGGTTTAACGCTGCTTTTAGCAATATTCCAGCAATATCACAGCATGGCACACCAGAAATGGGCTTCACACAGTGTACCCATGTGGGGAATCAACCCGGGGTCTACAGCTTGACAAGTTATTGCTTTAACCATTAGGCTACCCCACCACCCCAGATTAATGGAAACAAGCACAGACTTCATTCATTTCTTGGAAATGATCACAACAAAAGTGAACATCTTAGGTCCATGTTAAGCATGGGAGCAATGACTGTCTCAGCTATACCATTGGTTTGATGAACAGGTCTCTGGTGCTAACCCTCCAGCTGTCTAGACAGAGTGACCTACCTTTTCCCGCTTAGCAAGTAGATGCACCACATCATCAAAGAGATCCCGGCGGTCTCGCTCGTTGACAGCTCGCCACACCTCCAGGTCCCCAAACATATTGTCAGCCTTCCTGTAGTAACCACCAGTACCATCATTACAACAGATCGAACAAACTGGCCAAAATTACATACCAGCAATTTCAATGAGACAGTATTTAATTTTTAACTGAGGTTTCCAGTCTGAGACTGAGTGATCTAAGCAGAGTTAGATTTACTACAGCTGTATCAGATTAGGTGCAATCCAAGCAGGACAAAACAATCACTGATCATAATGTGTGTTGTAGCCTACCAGTATTTCACTGTAGAGTTCATCTTCTCATTGTTACAGAGGAAATGTTCCAAGTCTTCCTTGGCCTGTTTGGCCCGGAGTCGCTGCTCATCCTGCAAACAGAACAACACTCAGTAACTGAGTATGATAAATTAAGAATATGTACAAACCTACTACATACTGCTGAATTAACAACAAAAATAGAAAGAGTAAGGGAAAATGTTGAGTTTGATTAAAGAACAAGACATGACCATCAATATCCCTTGCCAGTATTCTGTTAATTATTGTTTCCTGTTTTTCTCCAACACAACATTCATGTCCCGAAAACACACACCACATCTGATTTGGTTTCCCTGTCTATAACACTCGGTGAGAAAGTCTGTCCCTATTGGAGACATTGTGCACTACATCAAGAAACAAGGGCCATAACACTGTAAGAAGTTGTAACACGGTTTCCGTTTTTAAACTCCATCAAGACATTCATACAAACCAAACTGTTTTTGTGTCTATAACAGTTTTTGAGAAAGTCTGTCCTCATCAACTTTGACGGATGGATAGAGCTCAAGCTAGTAGTATCCCCCAATCACTTTGTGGCATGGCATAATAATGTGTTTCATAATTTTTCTAAGAACTATTGGGAAATCAATTTCAAGGAGTATCTAAGGAAATCTTTACTATGCTATGATACATTACTGTATGTACAAACCCTTCATGGGAGGTTACGTTATATGAATCCTGAGCGACTCTGACCACCCACTCAAATGAATTAAATCTTGAGCCAGTCAGATGACAGCTCCAATAAGTGATTCTTTCATTACGACACAGGTTCAGAAATTTCAGGTGAAGCAAAAGTACAACATTGCCACATAACACAACCACATGTCTTACAGTTTTCCATTCATGATGCAGATGACATAAACACCACTCAGTGGAAGTTGCGGTGGCTGAGCGGGCTAGGCAGCTGACTTTGTGTGCTGGCGATTAGGTGCCTGACTCTGAGGGTGCGGGTTTGAAGCCCGGATGGGACTTAACCAAAAAAGTACTAGAATTTGTACTTTACTGAGAAAGTGAAATCCCAAATATGACATATGTAACACTGACAACAATGGTAACATAGTGTCTTATCTGGCACACTGTTCCTTGACATGAAGGGTCTGGTGGAGTAGCTTAGTGGTTAAAAGATTTGTTCATCAGGCTGAAGACTCGAGCTTGATTCCCCACACGGGTACTATGTGTGAGGCCTGTTTATGGTGTCCCCTGCCATGGCAGTGATGGAATATTGCTAAAAGCTGGGTGAAAACTCACACACTCACTCACATGATATGAAGGTGAAAACATGTCTCAGTAATACTGAAATAGCATCCTGGATGTAACTACAGTTTAAATGCAGTACAGCTGTATTCATACCTTCTCCTCTTTGGCCCTCTGTGTCTTGTATTCATTGAATGCTTGTTTTTTCTCATTCAGATGTTTGAGCGCTCCATAGCGTGGGTCATTGATGATCAGTTTCATGGCTTGTTCCCACGAACAGTTGGATGGTACCTCCTGTAACACAGATGTAATATGTATACCTGCATCACATTGCCTGTAACACAGGTGCACACATGAATACCTGTGTTGTACTGTCTGTACCACACGTGTAACACATGTATACCTGTGTCATATTGCCTGTAACACAGGTGTAACATATGTACACTTGCATCATACTGCCTGTAACACAGGTGCAACATACATACACCTGCATCATACTGCCTGTAACACAGGTGCAACATACATTCACCTGCATCATACTGCTTGTAACACAGGTGCAACATACATACACCTGCATCATACTGCATGTAACACAGGTGCAACATATGTACACCTGCATCATACTGCCTGTAACACAGGTGCAAAACATGTATACCTTCATTATACTGCCTGTAAGTGTAACAATGTATGAACTTAATGCAAGCAATAGTTACAGTGTGATTACTTTTACACCTTTTACACCATGGCAAAGGCCAAGGAACAAAGCTCTCATTTGCTCATCTCTCATCATTTAAAACAAGCAAGTAGCTCACAAGGTAACTAAATAAGTACATAAACTGTTACCTTCTCCTTCAGTAGAGCCTTAAATGCCTCAACAGCCTCCTTCTTGTTTTTGAAAACCAATGGGACTTCTTTCTTGGGCTGCTTTATCTCTTCCACATCCGAGCTGCAGAAGGAAAGGCTCGAGATTAGTCTCTAGTGTTACACTATCAACATTTATTCATAACAACATCACACACAAAAGTGTTGCTTGTCATTGACATACTTCTGTGGTTGTGGGCAAACAAGCATCCCAACGTGCCAGGTCCAGTACATCTGCATAATTAGAGACCATGGTCCTTTCACCATGCCAAACTGTTTACATGCTTAGAATGCATGTTTACTGATTACTTGTCTGGAAACAAGGGTAATATTTGAACAGCTCCACCTCACTCTGTACCTACCCACTGTCTGAGTCCTCTGGCTTGACTTCCTTGGCTGGGGGTGCTCCCCCCGGGGCTGCTGGAGGCAGCTCTATGGAGGCTAGGGTGGCCTGCATGGCCTGTTGGATGGCTGAGGATGGTGTGGATGACTGTTTCAGCAGAGACTGGGGCATCGGGGCAGACACTGCAGGCGCCAGTTCCTTCCTACATCCCAACCAGACGCAAAGTAATTTGACAAGGATTTTATCTAAACTATTTTATGCCATGATATCATTATATACATCACAGACATGTCTAGCTGGTCTATACTTATGATGAATACATTTCACTCTTGAGTTAATTTTAGTCAATCTGAACACACCATTCAATCCTGCCGAAAACTCACCTGGCTTTCTGGTCTGCTAGCTTTTCTGAAATCATAACATTACAAAGCTGTTAATGTCATAATATGGAATTCTCAAGGGTAAAGAGAAAAACAGTATGTCCTTATGTCTGAATAAAATCATACTTTCATTAGTTTTCAATCAGTTCTGAAAATATTTCTGCTGTGTACTCAGCTAATGGCCTTTGCTTAAAGCTTTAACTTTTGTTCGAAACACTATCACAGAACTGAGGAAATGGGAAGCAGTGCTAACTACTGTTCATCCTGGATGTCAGTCATTTTCCTCTAGTGTGTGAGACTTTCCATTTTACCTAGGTTACACATCAAGTCTTACTTTCCAATTCCTCCAGGTCCTTTGGCTTGGTCCACTTGCTCTCCTTTGTCTGAGAGTTATGGTAGTACACCTTGCCATTGTCCGACTTGTACTCCTTCCACGGACACTGTGACAACAACCGCTGCAACATAAACACACCAGGAGCTATGACATGAGAGAAAGGAACATTGGACATCTCATGTATACATCCTTTATGGTGATCACGTCTTATTAGTTGTATTTTACCAGATTTAAACAAATATCACAAATTTTCATGAAATTAGGCATGAATAATTATTGTCTAATTGGCTGCAAAATGCTCAAACTATCAAAAAGATGTTTGTAAATGCAAATTATTACCCTGGTTAATCCTAGCAGCCTGTGAGGCATTAGAAGGTTAACAGTCATGACTTATCCCACTGGGTACCAATTCACAACTGGGTTAGCACAGACAATTTTGAACAGTCACTTGCCTAAGGTGAAACCACACATGCTTCGGTGTGCTCCAAGAGATACCTGATCTCTGTATCTACAACCTAAATATATTCTGGGGCATCCGTTCATCTGTACAAAGTGACAATACTGAGACGCCTGTCTTGACCCAGGCCCAAAAACAGTTAGGTGCTAAATTATATCTACATGATGAATTCAACCAGCACTGAATCTAAAACCAGCTGGGAACATCTTCCTTACAAACTAAAATCCCACTATGTATCATTTGTGGCCATATCAGTACACAGGAAGGTACTGTATTGTTTTCCCACACACAGTCCTGTTATTGGTGTGAGTGTTACCTCTGTGTCAGACTTCAGGTCGTCTGGCTTCTCCCAGCTGGACTGCTTGGTGACATTGTTGTAGTAGTACGTCCTTCCATCAGGAGCTTTGTGTTCTGTCCACACACTCTGATAAAACAAGAGCAGTCTATGCTACTCACCACAATACTAGTTTCAATGTATACATGAGAGAAGGTCTTCAAATATGTCAGGTTTTTATTTTACCTATAGCACACACACTCAACATTCTGACTTAAACAATGCTGCCTATAGCCTTATGATTGAGCCCTTGGCAAAATAATAGAAATGATATAACTGCATGGCTTTGATATATTCTGTTTTTGGAACACTCTCATTCCAAGTAAAAATGCTCACATAAAACTGTTTGTAGATATTCGATTCTAGAGACAATGAGGAACTATTCGAATTGAACAGATATGGTTTGATTCACGAACTATGTAATGTGACGTTACTGTTCCTTTTCACCTGAAAGAGTGACTTACCTTGTCTCCACTGTCCCCTGCAGTAGTTGATGATGCAGATATGACTGGTGAAGATGTGGAAGTGCCTGCTCAATACACAAAACACTCATAGTACACCACATCATTCAAACATGTAAACAAGAAAGTCTAGGCTCTGTTTGGTTGTTGGGTTCCACACAATGGAGTCCTCATCAATGCTGGAAACACGATCCTATTGGAAGAAGTGTGTCTATGCTAGTTTAGGAAATAATTCTCGCCTGAATAGAAAATGCTGTAGCACACATTAGAACTCTCTGTGACTGAAACTGTAGAACATGTTCAACAATCTGAAATAATTTAATGAGTAACATCACAGGTTCTTAGTTCCAGAGGAAGGGGTAAATGGTGTTATATGGACAATTCACAACAACAATCTTATTAGGAAAATGTAATTTTCTGATTAAAATTGATATTTTAAACTTATCTCGACTCATGCTTATTATGCTTGTCTTCTCCTATTCGAGCATAGTGGAACACTTGAAGCCCTTGAAGTTCCCTTCATTGAAGGGAATCATTAGTAGCCCATGAGTAGCCTCCCTTTAGCCTGTACACTGGTGCGCAAATCGGTCACATGACCGGCCATGTTTGTCACAACTCTCTCTGAATCAAACAACTGAACACTCTACTTCAGAGTAAAATCCAGAATGCTATAAGAGGTAAGGATCTGAGGGCTGACCTCATGAGTCAGTATAAGTATAAAATATCAATTTTAATCAGAAATTACATATTTTTCCTTTTCCTGACTCATGCTTATTATGCTTGACAGAAATGTTTGACAGAATCCAAAGGAATTGGTGGTGGGTCAGGCCACTTCCTGAATTCTCCGGTTGTCTTTGTTTTACGTCCTATAACAGTCCCATTGGAATTTGAAAACGGCACTGTAGACTTGCAAACTTTCAATTTTCATTCTGTATCTTGGGGGGACCACACTTGACAAACTTGTCAATGAAACTGTCTTGTGACTTCATTGTTTGCTGCATGCATCAAGTGGAGATGCAATCCCTTCTTCACTTATTGCAAACAAGCATAGCATACAAGTACAGGGATACAATCACTCATGCTAGTCTCTTCTGAGACGGTGCATGAACTCTCAACCATTCTATTCCGCAGAGTGTTTGACATTGGCAAGTCATGTGATACAAAGGGTGAGATTTTTCTCGCCACCTTTGACGAACCATTAGTATTTGTGCTACAATTAGGGGACCGAATTAATGAATGCCAGTGATGTCTTCAGTGGCAATATCTCAGGAGTCGTTTTTGGCAAAAAAACTTGTATTGGATTATCAAAAGCAGCCCTTCATAACTGTTGCTATCGAGCAGTTTCCATGTACAGCAAAGTGTGGATGGTAGGGCTCTTACTTCATATGGATTGGAGGCTTGTGGCGGCACAAGGCCTGCTGCTTTGTATGCTCGAAGTATAATGGTTCTCATCCAGACTGATATAGTATTCCTTGAAACTTTTGTAGGCATCTCAGTTGATAAGGAAATAAACAGGCGCTTGAATTTCTGTCTTCTTGTCTTTGTCCGTTGGAGGTAGATTTTCAATGCTCTGATGGGGCACAAGGATAGTCTCTTGTGTCACTTGGACCGAGTACTGTAGACAGCGCTGGGATGTGAAATTGTCTGTCACTAGTGTTAGGCTATAAAATCTCATATGAGTCCAAGGTGTACACTGTCACGATGATCCGTTTTCTCAAGCAAAGTCTAGAGCATGTATCTTCGACATCCGGACAGATGTTGCTAGGGCAAGTAAAAACAGCATTTCAGGTGCATGGATGTCCCATCTAGTGGCTCTGAAGCATTGCTTGTAAAATGTTGTAGTGCTACTGTGAGATCCCATGTGGGAGCCTTGAAATTCTTTTGCTGATCTTCCAATTTGAATGAACATAGTATCGCTGGTAGTTCTGGTCTTTTAGGCAACTTTATGCCAGTTTTCATAGTGACAACTGTTCTATGCGCCACTAAGTAAGTCGATAACACACAGCCTTTTAAATGTCTTGTGTTATTATAAAGGACACAAGGAGTCAGCCACTTGAGGATGATATGCTTTACTTGTAGTAAAGCCCTTACCACTTTGCATATAGCTTGAATCTCTTTCACTTATCATAGAGTGATCGAGGAGATGTCTGATAGGGACAAAACTTTATGGATGAGCAACTTCTTTATTCGGGTGGAGCAATGTTTTGATACAGCTTCTTGTATCGTTGTCAAGCAAGTAAAAGGCAGATAAGACAAGATGGTACATATACACATACAGTAAATAATCAACAAAAACAACAGGAACTAACTGAGCAGCACAGCATTAACATGTGGAAGCCATAACAATAGACTGCATACAGAGGCCAATAGGGATGTGCAAGGCAGGAGAGTATGGATATGTTTATACAAGTTCTTAGTGTGGTCGAAAGGTAGTATGTAAGTACAGGAGCAATGTCATGACAAGGGATTACATGTAGAGGTCAGTGACAATAGGTGGCATACGTCTGTTAGTTCACTGATTGGGCGGAATATCCTCATTTAACAAGCTTAATACAGTCCATATGTGTAGCTGGAATGATAACGGATTTCCGTGAGCTTACTTGATGTGTGGACGAATTAGCAGATTCGGCCATTCTGGCAGTTCTAAGGCAGGATTTCTGAGGTCTTGTAGGAGGTCGGGAAAACCACACCCTCGCTGGCCAGTAGGGCGTGACCACTGTCAGTTGTAGTCGCTTTGTATGCTTGATTTTCTGTAATACTTGAGCCTGTAGTACTGGAGGCAGAAACATGTATGTGTTCAGTCCCTCCCATGGTACGCTGAGAGTGTCTGTAGCCCAGACTTGTGGATCTGATATTGGAGACGCAAATATCTCTAACAGTTTGTTGAACTTGGTTGCAAACAAGTCTGTTATCAGGGATCCTAATGTCTCTATTATGAGCCTCTGGATGGTTTACATCTGTAGATGACTTCCTGATATGTGAACTGTGACCGGGTTCTGTTAGTTACTTAGTAGCTGCAATCTTGCAAAGTTGACACCATTTTCATTATGCAGGATAACTTCATCTATTCTGTCTGCCATGTACAAGATTCAGACCAGTCTTTTGCAAGTGGGGAACGATGCAGAAAAAGTCAGTGTGATCCTCCTGTCAGTGTGTATCCCTGGCACGCCTGTCATTCATGAGTGTTCTCACACATGCATGCGTGAATCAGCATCCGATGAAGAAGACAAACGATAATGGTGTCTCTAACGAGGTATGCAGACAGTGAATGCATGCAGCTGTAGATCCATGAGTGCCAGCACTTGGAAGTTGATGGAAGGAGCCTTATCTTGACTGCGACGGGATGATACAGGCAATGGCGATGATTCCTGTGAACGGGAGCACGCATACAATACCTCCTCTTCATCCGATGGACCTACTGCAGCCAGTGAACTGTCATGTAGGGCGACTGTAGTTGTAGCTGCTGACTGGCATTTCCATTCCCCTTCAAAACAGCAATCCATCAGATTCAACATATGAGTGGTGAACTGTTGCATGAAGAGGCCGGAGTCCAGGTACTGTGGTGCATGCAGCAGTGATCGATTCCCAGAAGCATCTGACATGTTGACTGTAGACGTTGTAGATGTCTGCATAGAAGCAGACTCTCTGAAGGTTGCAGCGTTGTTGTTGATGTAGTTAATGACAGTCTAGTAGATGCTGAATGTTGATCAGGAGTGCTGACGATCTGCACCTCAGGCAGTAGTAATGGAGCTTCATCGTAGATGTGACGTTCGTCCCGAGGGACGATCTCATCGCTGAAGGACTTCGTAGTAGCCTTAGAGTGTACTTTCAGAGCTGATCTAGTAGTTGAAGACTTAGTCCTAGCTGTTGACGATGACGTCAACTTCTTAGGTTGAGATGATCCTGATTCTGACGACGTTCTCTTCCACAACCTAGATGACTTCTCGCTGTTATCTGAACTATGCCCTGGAGGGGTATGTCTGGCTAATCACTAAAATCATGAATGTCAGCTGTGATTAACACACAGTTACTAGACACAGAATCAAACGATTTATTAGACATGACTTGACACAGCCTACATTGTTTGTCTTTAGCACGCCTTTGCACAATATATAAATACAATGCAAATTCTGAATAAGAAATATTCTTACAAAGTTCACAGTGAACAGTGGAAGAACAAACAGGTTTGCATGAAGGACATTATATATGTGCATCAACCGCTGACAGCCATAACTTACACTGAGAACATAATTAGACCAAGTCTAAGTTTAAGAACACGTCCAAAACACATGAAAATTTATGTATTTCAACAATAATTTTACATCATGACAATAATAATTACAAACTAAAAACCAAATATGACACAATTTAGTTTACAGGACCAATATATAAGCAAAAAGTTATTGCCGTATTGGGACTCAAAATACCTCAAACCGTCCTCATCGTGGGATGAAGAACAGGGTGACAATCATGGCTGGTCATGTGACCATATTGGCAACAAAGGGAGGCTTTCACTTTCAGAGGGTGAGTGTATTGTATGTCCGCTTCAATTAGAAGGGAACTTTAAGGGATTTCAAGTGTTCCACTATCTTCGCATAGAGGGAGGTTATAAGCATAGAAAGCATGAGTCAGGATAATGAAAAATTAGTAAGTTTATGTTATGACAGAATCAGTCAGATCACACACTGTAATAATCTAAACTATTTCCATCTCTTTCAGCAGAGTGCAGTTTGCCTTGTTTTGGTCCTAACAAACCCAGAAACTTAGTCACGATAACAGGTTCCAACCTACAATTATAGGCGCCTGGCCTGCCAAGGGATACAACTCCGCAATACAAATTGTGGTGCTTTAGTCTATACATGGACCATTCAGTCTTATTCAGGGGTTCAAAAATATCTTGAAAAGCCACTTGGCACAGGGCACAATGTGTGATGTTAATGTTCACTGGACTATTTATCGAAGAGTGATAATTTCACATTTTCACTACCTCTACTTTATAATTATTGTGAACTTTAATAGCTACATTGTGAGCATTTATGAAATTAAATCCAAGATTATTTGCAGTTTCAAACCATAAAAGGAAATTATCTAGTAGTCCACAAAAAAGTAAGATGCCATTATTTGACTGCCCAAAATGAAAACTGACTTGTCTCAGGCGTCAGGCGATGGAATTTTTGAACCCCTGTTATTTGGCATTAACTTGTTAACATGTCCTAGACAACAATTTACCCAAACACTTACCTCCAGGGAATATGGGTGGGGGCATCCCCATCGGAGGCGGCATGCCAGGGGGGAAACCAGGAGGGGGCAGGCTGGGGGGCCCACTGTAGCCTGGTAACATAAACATAGCAGTGATAAAAACATGGCCGTGCTTTGTACTGTGGATTGAACGAGAGTGAATTTAGTTTTGTTTTATGCCACACTCTGCAATATTCCAGCTATATGATGGGGATTGAACAAGAACATATTTTGCATCTCTATATGGTTCATACAAGTTTCAATTACTGTTTTGTCACCTTGTTTTGCAAACTCACTGAACATGTGAGTTTGGTTTAATGCCACTTTGAACATTACTTACTAGAAAAGCCTACTAAATCAACATGTTGAATCTTAAGATTCAAACCCATGACCCACAGATCCAGGTATCTCCAAGAGACAAGAATCTGTGTTAGAAAGTCCAGGCCAACATGGCCGAGGCACCAACAATTTGACTTCTTCTTCTTTTACTAGCTTCATCAATCTAGACAAATAGCTTAGAAAGGCACAGAAGACACATGTCACTGATGTTGGCTGAAGACACTGATGCTTCGATCTAACTACTGACAAGACATGCACAGCATATGTTTCATCTAACTATTGACCACATGACAAAAATATCAAAAATGCTAAATGTTAACAGGGTTATTCTATTATCAGTACATGTAATTATCTGTACCCAGAAAGTGGATTTTCTGGTTGAAGTCCCAACCAAATCACAATAAATACTCTCAATCAGACTATAAAATTCCAAATTCATATTAAATGGGTTTTAATGCATCGTAACTGATATTACTCATTTCTGGCACGGACTTCCGAGTTCCTGATAGAAGGACAGTAAAGAAGAGTGTTTGATGAATAGTTTTGCATAACTGCAGTAAAATTGTTGAATGTGATGTTGAAATGCCTCTGCTATTGAAAATTCGAACAAACCTGCAGAGGTTGCAGATTCTTTGAATAGAGTCCTCCTTGGGGTACTTATAAGCATTTAAATGTTCTTTAAATTCTTGCGACAATTGTAACTATATTTTTTCAATAAAAATATGTACAAAACAAAAAACATCGTTTTTGTCTTGTGTGACCACCCCTACAGGGCCCCTGGCCCCGTGACAGCCAAGAGCAGGTAACTCTTCAGACTATAGCCTCCAGCAAAACACTTCTGTTCTGTAAGCAATACAGACAGAATGTGGGGAGGCAGGTGGCCGTACCCCAAGGAGGACTCTATTCAAAGAATCTGCAACCTCTACAGGTTTGTTCGATTCTTTTTCATAGAGATCCTCCTTGGGGTACTTATAAGCATAAGACAGACTCCTAAAGACTGATCTTAGGGAGAGGCATTCTGTCTGCTCATAAACCTGACATAAGATGATAACCTTTATTACAAACTGAAAGTAACAAGGAATTAAACTTATCTGGTCACGTGACCTTTTTGTGCCTTGCGGCGGGGGTGCGGACCAGGGCCAGGCTAGTACACGGTCTAACCCTACCATTCTACGAGAAAGCCGTAGGGTGCCTATAAAAAATTGGCTCCCCCCCTCTTTTTTTTTCAAAAAACGGGAGCCAGGACAGGCAACCGATATATTAAGTTCCATTCTCATGCACCGGCCAAGGTGCTAGGGAAGGACTCAGAGAGTCTAGACCGGTAAAGCAAAAATACCACCACCATAATAGAGCCCACCACCGGGATAAAAGATGGAAAGTATACAGCAAGACACCACCACCAGTCTACTTGTTGCAGCTACAATGTCAAATGATCGTTCATCAATTGTGAGGGTAGCTCAATCGGCTAGGGCACTCGTGCCATGCCCACTGGTGAGAACTTACTGGCCAAACCGAGCACGCTCGCTTGACAGTCTGTCTAACTGGTAATGACGGATGAACGTGCTCAGTTGGTTCCAAATAGCCGCAGAGCAGATCTCCTCAATGGGCAAGGCAGATACATATGCCTTAAACGTTGCCACAGCCCTGACCGAATGAGCTTTCAAACCCTCAGGGGGCGTACGACCTTTTGAGGTGTATCCCATACAAATGGCAGAGACAAGCCACCTAGATATGGTCTGCTTGTTCACTGGAAGGCCAGCCTTGCCGCCACCATAACAGCAGAACAATTGATCATTCTTCCTAATGTCTTTTGTTCGCTTGGTATAAGCCTTAAGGGTCTTACGGACATCTAAGACGTGAGCATGTCGAAAAGAGGTACCGGGCGGTGAAGGCTGCATGAAAGTAGGGAGGTCAATAGGCGCTGTTATGTGAAAGGTGCAATCTCTCTTAGGACGGTAAGTATCTGGCAATCGAATACTCACTCTGTCTTTGTGAAACCGCCACAAGAAAAGCAGTCTTCCATGTCAACAGCTGGAGGGACAGAGCCGACAGATTGTGAAAAAGAGGACAGGACAGCCAATCAAGAACGACTGGTAAGTCCCACGGGGGACTAATCTGCCGGACAGACGGACGGATTCTGTCTACGCCTGCAAGGAAGCGCTGAACTAGAGGGTGCTGCCCCAATAATGCACCATCGACAGGAATGTGGAAGGCAGAGATTGCAGTGGAGTTACCTCTAACTGTAGAAGCGGCCAGACCGGCTTCCAGTTCAGATTGTAAAAACTCCAACACAGATACTAGATCTGCAGAAAAGGGATCGAGAATCCCCCTGTCGACACACCCATCTATCCTCATATTGAACGTTCGTCGAATCCCTCTGTGAAGCCAGAATTGTGTCTGCAACTGGTGCAGGAATTCCTCTTGCATGGAGGCGACTCCGGACAGCGGCCAAGCCACCCACTGAATCCTGGGATTCGGGTGTGGCGCTCCGTTCTGGGATAGTAAGTACGGTCAAAAGGGTAATAGAACAGGAGGCTGAGCCAGAAACCTGAGAATTACCGGAAACCAGCTTTGAGCGGACCAAAGCGGTGCCAAAGGCACAAGTAGCCGAGCCATTCAACCAGGCACCTTAGACATACGTCGTGAAGGTCCTTGGCCAGGATAGAGGATTTGCATGTTGAGCAGGATTTAAACTGCAAAGCAACAAATAAGCCCTAGTGTTGTGTAATGTAACAATAAATGAAACAAAATACACATGGGCGCAAAGCTAAATAACTAAAACTACCCACGTAGTTAAGGTAAAAGCTAAGTGCCACTACACCATAATTTACGACAAATTTGTAGTAAATATGGAAATAATATGGAAACAGTATTAATAAAATACATGAAACAGTATAGCTGACAAACGCTTACTTTAAAAAGACCGCCCTAAAAACTTAAAAGTTTTGGCGGAAAAAAGGTTGCCTTCCACCATTATGCCAGCCACGTGGCTACCAACAGGGACAGCAAAAGTTACAACATTTTGACAAGTAAACTGTAAAAAATGATTCCTAAGGCGCCCATGCGTCTAATAAAGAAACCATACATACAGTTTGAGTCTCTGAGTTACTCATCTTAGTACTTGTCTTGTGTTTCTTAGAAGCAAGAATCTCTGAATCGCTGTAGCACGTCTCCACAGGGGGCGACAGAAAAGGAAGCGTTTTGCTGGAGGCTATAGTCTGAAGAGGTACCTGCTCTTGGCTGTCATGGGGCCAGGGGCCCTGTAGGGGTGGCCTCATGATGTTTTTTGTTTTGTACATATTTTTATTGAAAAAATATAGTTACAACTGTCGCAAGAATTTAAAGAACATTTAAATGCTTATAAGTACCCCAAGGAGGATCTCTATGAAAAAGAATTTTCACTTTTCACCAAAACAAAGTTGTGTATCTCCTCTAGATAATGTTGTGGTATCTGTTGCCAGTGCTACTCATTACCTGGTATTCCGGGAGGAGGTTGGTTCATGTCACCGTGACCTCCCATTCCAGGTGGGGGAATGAAACCTGGAGGCGGGGCATTCCCAGGAGGCATCTGTAAGAATCAACTACATGATGATTTTGTCATTTTGTGATCTCAACTTTCACATCCGTGTTACCATGTCAGTTTTAAGCATATAGAGTGAGTGATTGAAATGATGCCATTTTGTATCAATGCTGTAAAGCAAGTTTGAAAGATGGTATATTCATCATGTGTATTTATTAATACACAGGCATTCTTAGCTATTATGTAACATTATAGCTTACTTACCTTCAGAATTCAGCATCATAAAATCTGAAGGTAAGTAAGCTATAACCTTACAGGCATATCACAATACCCAATGATATAATTTGTGAACTTCCGTTGCAAAACACAAGAACTAGTTAATGAAATCCCTTTCTTAAATATATATTTTTATACTTTAGCTTGATTTATGGGGCCAAATTGAAAATGGCGATCAATCTCCATAAATTATTTTTCAGATTCGGTACTTTTCATGTTTAATATTTATGCACAACAATGAAGTTCATAAGTCTATTTTACTGTGATCCAAAAATAAAAAATAGCAAGTCCAAACACTATCTACCAAGGGAAATCATTGCGATAAATCAGCTAAGAGTTAATAATTTTTACTGGTTAATCAATACATACAAATTTAGGCTAAGAATGAATATTTTAGTTTGCATACAATTCATCCTTGTTTGCATTTACTTTGACAATTTTCCATGTTGACAAGTGGAGGATAAAGAGGATGATGGAGAATTGTCTTGGTACATTGAAGTTTTAATTGTTGAAGAACTTTAATCATTTAGAAACCTCAGGGTTCTCATAAACCTCTTTTGATTTCATATGTTTCTCACCCCAAATGGTGGTCTCATCATAGGGTTTGGGGGTCCTCCTTGATTAGAAGAGGCCTGAAAAACAAAATTGAGTGTGTATTCGCACCACACCATCTTCAACACATGAAACACCTTTTTACAGTAATGCTATTTCAGCCATTTCAAGAATTTCATCAACTTTTAGTGGGGAAAGAAAGCTCAAAAAGAGAGCTGTAAGTGTAGACTGTTATAAAATTTAGGTTGTAGGTTGTACTAGGCTCCTGAGATAAGATACTACCAATGGCCAGTAACATGGATACCTTCCAAACATGACATGGAATTGAATCAACAACCTGTCTGCTTTCTACCTTACACAAACATTCCATCTATTAGAACATGAACAAGATGTAGGCTGTCAAATACACCATGTGTACATAATCACAATTTGTAGTCCATCACTTACACTACAGTATGCCACAAAAGAGACCAACATTGCAGTGATGATGGGAAAACATTTAACATACTCAACAATATGATTATCACAATACAGACCATAGATGACATAAAATATGAAAATCTTAAAACTGGCCTCATCATCTAAACAGGGATAGAACAGGGATGTTTTTTCTGAATATATTTTTGACTGATTTGAGTGGTATGCTGTTTTCAAATTACACCTATAGCTACAATGAAAATGATTTGTCATGCTACAACATGTGCTAAACTGGCATGAGTGATTTGAAACTAATCAAATTTATTGAAAGAGTGACCAACCCACAGTGAACTCTTGTAAAGTAAAGTATACTCATCCCAACATTCTGCAACCATACAAAATGTGGTCCTGTTTCATCATGATAAAGAAAACTTAGACTGGTATTGGTATTACCTTTTTGTATACTGCAAACCGTTTTTCAAAGAATACATACTTTTTCTAAAAATATTTTCACAAAGAAGCAGTAAACTGTTTAAAACCTCATAACAGAAAGTATTCCTTCCCTTTTCTTCATATTACATTTGTCGCATTACTGTGCCCTGGATCCTTATCATGCAACGTGATTCAATCCTATATATTGTTATGTTCAATCCTATATATTTTTGTGGGAGTCCTGCACTTTACCGGAGCGCACTTTTTTCAGATAAATTAACACTCCCCAAAGATCGGAGTGGGTACCAAACCCTAACCCTGACAAAGAATGAAATTGAGATATCGTCACGCACGCTGCTGATTATTTGGCTGGTTTGCATAACGGTAAGAGTTCCTAACTCGGCACCCTTTACGATACTTGGGGTTAGGGTTTGGGGCTAGGATTTGGTACCTTCTCCGACCTTTAAGGAGCGCTAATTAATCTGAAAAGTGTGCGAGGTAAAGTGCTCCGTTCTTTGTATTATCTTTAAGTCAGTTTAAAACTGACTGGCTAATGAAACCGGTCAATCCACATGGCATTGTTCTAAAGTAGTAACCGGGCTATATCCTAAGGTTCCGACAATTAAAACATTGGAAAACATTTTCAAAAAAGTAACTGGCAGCATATAGCAATATCCTTTAAGACATCACTTCCAATTTCGCCGTAAAATGAACGCACAGGCCTTACTCACCGCCATGATGCCGGAAGTTCATAAGGGAGGCCACTCGTCCAACCGTTTCCGCGCCGGACTGCCGGAACCTCGGATTGTGACTGCCGAGCCTCCTCTCTCAAGGCTATCGTAGGAGTAACGACTGTCGTAGAGCAGTTTGTGTGCAGAGATGTGCTTTGGAATGCTCACGTGTGAAATAAAGATAATATACATGTTTGATGTTCCCACTTCGGGTTTGTGGTTCTTGCTAATTGCCGTTCTGACCTCATTCTGTTTGACTTGCAAACCGTTGGCAGTGGACTGATTGTCCATAATGTTTGGCAGTAAGTTACTCAGTACTGGTGGTCTGTCACTTTTGACCCATGATGTTTGTGGGTTGCTCAGCACTGATGGTCTATGTTGTTTGTAGGTTACTCAGCACTGATGGTCTATGTTGTGTGTGGGTTACTCAGCACTGATGACCCATGTTGTGTGTGGGCTACCCAGCACTGAGGGTCTATGTTGTTTGTGGGTTACTCAGCACTGATGGTCTATGTTTGTGGGTTACTTAGCACTGATGGTATATGTTTGTGGGTTTTTCAGCACTAATGGTCTTTGTTGTTTGTGGATTACTCAGCACTGATGGTGTATGTTGTTTGTGGGTTGCTCAGCACTGATGGTCTATGTTGTTTGTGGTTTACTCAGCACTGATGGTCTATGTTGTGTGTGGGTTACTCAGCACTGATGGTCTATGTTGTTTGTAGGTTGCTCAGCACCGATGGTCTATGTTGTTTGTGGGTTTCTCAGCACTAATGGTCTATGTTGTTTGTGGGTTACCTGGCACTGATGGTCTATGATGTTTGTAGGTTGCTCAGCACTGAGGGCCTATGTTGTTTGTGGGGTACTCAACACAGATGGTCTATGTTGTTAGTGGGTTTCTCAGCACTAATGGTCCATGTTGTTTGTGGGTTACTCAGCACTGAAAGTCTATGTTGTTTGTAGGTTACTCAGTATTGATGGTCTATATGTTGTTTGTGGGTTGCTCAAATCCAACAGCTTATGCTGTGTACCAGTAAGTTACTTAGTAGTGGTGGTCCATGTTGTTTGTTGATAACCCAGTACTAATGGTCAATGTTGTTTGTTAGTTACTCAGTACAGATGGTCTATGTTGTTTATGGGTTGCTCAGCACTGATGGTCCATGTCATTTGTGAGTTACTTAGCATTGATGGTCCATGTTGTTTTTGAGTTTCTCAGTACTGAAGGCCCATGTTTGTGGGTTGCTCAGTACTGATAGTCAATGTTGTTTGTTAGTTACGATCAGTGCTGATGGTCCATCTGATTTGTGAGTTACTCAGTACTGATGGTCCACGTTGTTTGTGGGTTACTCAGTACTGATGGTCAATGTTGTTTGTTAGTTACTCAGTACTGATGGTCCACGTTGTTTGTGAGTTACTCAGTACTGATGGTCCACGTTGTTTGTGGGTTACTCAGTACTGATGGTCCATGTTGTTTGTTGATAACCCTGTACTGATGGTCCATGTTGTTTGTTGATAACCCTGTACTGATGGTACATATCTGGGTTACTCAACACTGATGGTGCATGTTTTTTAGTTGCTCAGTACTGATAGTCAATGTTGTTTGTGTGTTTCTCAGTACTGATGGTCTATGTTGTGTGTTGGTTACTCAGTACTGATGGTCCACGTTGTTTGTGGGTTACTCAGCACTGATGGTCTCACCACACAAAACTGTATTGCCCAAATATATGTAAACAAAAGTGAAGGGTGATCAATCAGTGAATGTATAGTGTGCTACCAATAGACGGACAAACAGCAGCTGTCAGCCCAGTTTGAATTGAGTGCGCTTGGCAACTCACGTGACTTGGTCCTTTCAAATCGCCCGTTCTCTGCAGAGGGAAAGTCTTTTGTTAATCCCTTGTGAAGAAAATCGTTAAATATTAACCAGCTCTTTCCTGACTCGGAAGTTGTCTGAGTTTTCATGCTATGAACTGGATGACACTGAGTGAACACTAAAGATAGTGAGTGAACGCTCACCCAAGGCAAGATCTGTATCCAAGGTAGTGGATGACAGAGTGAACACTCACTCAAGATAATAGGGAAACAGGCTATAACTCAGAGCGTTAATCCTGTGTAGCAACACTGCTCCTTTGGGCTTGGGACCAAGTGGGAATAGGAAAAAATAGATTTGGAGCTAGGCGGGAATAGGGGAAATCTAATTTTGGGCTAGGCGAGAGCACACCCTATGAGGTCAATGCAAACCACAGGTGTCTTTGTGTGTATAGTGTGCTAGCATAAATAGACAGACATTACCCGTCAGCCCACTTTGAATTGAGCGCGCTTGACAACTCACGTGTTCCTGTCCTTTCAAATCCCCCGCGCTCGGCAGAACGAACGTCTTGAACCTGTTGATAACCATTTGTAAAGAATTATTCAGTCCTGTGCCGATTTGCACAGCTGAATCTGATGTTTATTTGATATTCCATGCTAGCATTTCCTTTAACATGTAACGTTATGACAAATAACGATTTGACTTTAACCGTCTCAACCAATATATGTATAAAGTTTTACTTTAAAGCGTGATATTTAAAAAATATGGTTTGAAACATAGCTATATCATTTAGAAAACTGATTAGTGCAACACCACGAAGGTAGATTTGTTGGGGAAGAGTTGGAAGCAATCTATCAGACGTCTTAGTGGCAAGCAACGTGTTTCATGTTTACAATCTTCACCCTTTATCACAGAGTGTACATAGTTTAGAAATTTCCACTTTGGGAAGATGCCCTTCCAACTCATCATTTCATATTGTGGTCAGCTCAAGGACAGAAAAGTTTTACTTCAACGCGATGAAAAAAAGCCCGCGAAATCGGAGTTCAAACGTTTCACTAAATTTCCCCCAGCGCTGGGGGAAAAAGTGGTTTCAACAACTATGCTGCGCTGCGCCCATAACGCATGCACAGTGAGGTTCGCGGAGCTTGAAAGAATATGCCCGCCAAGAGTATTAGGTCGTGAACACTAGTCGTAGCTTGGTTGTGTACATAAACGCGTAAATAATCCACTCGTTATATAATAAAAAAACCCAAAACATGTTGATTGTGATAAGCAGACTCTGTCACAGAGAAAACTCAATGTCTCGTTTAGTGACACCTATGTGTTTGCCTGCCTGTCTACTAATGACAATATGAAATGCACAACTTCAATCACTGACCACATGCAATTTGAAGCGTATCGTCAAATGAACGAGTGGCCAATGACGAGGCGTCGTTACACATGAAAGCACACCCATCGGCCCTGACTGGGTTCGGTATCGCGGCTGCTTCGTTTCGAGGAAGGTAAACCCAAGTACAAAATCTTGCACTTTTGATTTGCGACTACATTCTTCTAGTTTTGTTTATTTTCTTTTTCACAATCACCAGTGCATTTTATATATAATGAACAAGTGAAAACTGTGAACATGTGAACTTTAACCTTTCCTCAACCTCTCTCAACCAAAACTGCCTTCTGGCGACCCGTTATATACTACTGTTATCCGACTGATCATAACTGTACACATTTCATTATCTATGCTTTGAAAAAAGATGATTACATTGTACACATTGTACACATTGTACATGTATTAGTGATTCCAGGTGTAAATTACAGCTATAAATGTGTAAACCTGCATATACCTGGTATGACCTCTTTTTGAATCGGAATACAGATATTACCCCATACGGACGTTTTCTCAAAATTCAGTTACCCTGCGGAAAGTTGGTGTTTAAACGCTATATTATGCAAGGTTTTCACGTTAAATGTATCCAGTTTCACTTTTACTTCAGGACTTCAGTCAGAGTCTGATGTTTTAAAATCAAATGATTTGAAATACACATGGATAGAAGCATATCTACGTCACAGGGAGAGAGACAGCACCGAGTGTATGCAGGGGCCAGGAATCTGCTTACTGAAACAGTGTTGTCGTGCCCTGTTCAGATAGAGAACAGATTTTAGAAATGTAAGACTTACACCACTTAATTTCAAAATGCACAACCCATGTTAGCTCATATAAAATAAAGATAGAAATATAACAAAAGTGTACTCATATCAGTGTACATTTTGAAAATAACTAAATCCAGCTACAGTTGTAGATAGCACCACATCCAAGGCAACAGGAACACTTGTACTCTATGAGGGGTTCATGCCCGCCTAGCCCAAAACTGGCTGTAACTACTCTGTTGTACAAACAAACACATTGGGCTATGTGGGAATGGTTATAAGGTTTGGGGTCAGGGATTAGTCGTACTAAATAAACACAAACTTCTATACAGATTGATATGGTCTGTTTCAGATTCTCATGTGAACATACACTTTATAATTTATAAGTCGACATTTATTAAGTAGGAAGCAGCATCAGCAAACATGACATCAATTTCGCAACATTGGTATCTGGTCTTCAGAGTCTGGAGTTGAATCTGCAGATCTCGATACTTATTCTTCTTGTACTTCAGTCTACTGGTGACCTGGAAATGGATTATTGAAAATTTCATTCTTGGCGTGGTTTTGATGACATTGATAAACTTGTACAGGTTAGGATGGGGTGTCTTGATGGCGTTATTGGCGTTTGTGATTTTGAGTGAAGCTGTCTAAGTTGTCTGAGTTTTCATGCTATGAACTGGATGACACTGAGTGAACACTAAAGATAGTGAGTGAACGCTCACCCAAGGCAAGATCTGTATCCAAGGTAGTGGATGACAGAGTGAACACTCACTCAAGATAATAGGGAAACAGGCTATAACTCAGAGCGTTAATCCTGTGTAGCAACACTGCTCCTTTGGGCTTGGGACCAAGTGGGAATAGGAAAAAATAGATTTGGAGCTAGGCGGGAATAGGGGAAATCTAATTTTGGGCTAGGCGAGAGCACACCCTATGAGGTCAATGCAAACCACAGGTGTCTTTGTGTGTATAGTGTGCTAGCATAAATAGACAGACATTACCCGTCAGCCCACTTTGAATTGAGCGCGCTTGACAACTCACGTGTTCCTGTCCTTTCAAATCCCCCGCGCTCGGCAGAACGAACGTCTTGAACCTGTTGATAACCATTTGTAAAGAATTATTCAGTCCTGTGCCGATTTGCACAGCTGAATCTGATGTTTATTTGATATTCCATGCTAGCATTTCCTTTAACATGTAACGTTATGACAAATAACGATTTGACTTTAACCGTCTCAACCAATATATGTATAAAGTTTTACTTTAAAGCGTGATATTTAAAAAATATGGTTTGAAACATAGCTATATCATTTAGAAAACTGATTAGTGCAACACCACGAAGGTAGATTTGTTGGGGAAGAGTTGGAAGCAATCTATCAGACGTCTTAGTGGCAAGCAACGTGTTTCATGTTTACAATCTTCACCCTTTATCACAGAGTGTACATAGTTTAGAAATTTCCACTTTGGGAAGATGCCCTTCCAACTCATCATTTCATATTGTGGTCAGCTCAAGGACAGAAAAGTTTTACTTCAACGCGATGAAAAAAAGCCCGCGAAATCGGAGTTCAAACGTTTCACTAAATTTCCCCCAGCGCTGGGGGAAAAAGTGGTTTCAACAACTATGCTGCGCTGCGCCCATAACGCATGCACAGTGAGGTTCGCGGAGCTTGAAAGAATATGCCCGCCAAGAGTATTAGGTCGTGAACACTAGTCGTAGCTTGGTTGTGTACATAAACGCGTAAATAATCCACTCGTTATATAATAAAAAAACCCAAAACATGTTGATTGTGATAAGCAGACTCTGTCACAGAGAAAACTCAATGTCTCGTTTAGTGACACCTATGTGTTTGCCTGCCTGTCTACTAATGACAATATGAAATGCACAACTTCAATCACTGACCACATGCAATTTGAAGCGTATCGTCAAATGAACGAGTGGCCAATGACGAGGCGTCGTTACACATGAAAGCACACCCATCGGCCCTGACTGGGTTCGGTATCGCGGCTGCTTCGTTTCGAGGAAGGTAAACCCAAGTACAAAATCTTGCACTTTTGATTTGCGACTACATTCTTCTAGTTTTGTTTATTTTCTTTTTCACAATCACCAGTGCATTTTATATATAATGAACAAGTGAAAACTGTGAACATGTGAACTTTAACCTTTCCTCAACCTCTCTCAACCAAAACTGCCTTCTGGCGACCCGTTATATACTACTGTTATCCGACTGATCATAACTGTACACATTTCATTATCTATGCTTTGAAAAAAGATGATTACATTGTACACATTGTACACATTGTACATGTATTAGTGATTCCAGGTGTAAATTACAGCTATAAATGTGTAAACCTGCATATACCTGGTATGACCTCTTTTTGAATCGGAATACAGATATTACCCCATACGGACGTTTTCTCAAAATTCAGTTACCCTGCGGAATGTGCTGTAAACCTATTTTGATTCCATCTCTTGGGTAGATTACAGAAAATTTTAGTGATTACATTTAATTCATACACTTTGATAACTAAGCAGGTTCGACAATATTGAAAAACTTACTACCTGACATATTTATGTTGCTCAATACGTACCAAAGCGTACAATCTGTATGCCGTACTGTTAATGGGTGAAACTGTTAATCTACCTTCGTACCGGATTTCCTGGACATAGAAACTGAAAATTGTTAATTAAATGGGAAACGAAATTGGGTAGAGAATCTAAAGATTGCAAACAATTATTATGTTTATATCTGTTTTAAATTATCAGTGTGCAGATCATGTCACTAATATAAAACTGAAGGATATATGGTGACTAAACTGGGTTCAGTCTTGAACGTATAAAAATGTACTAATGTATATCTTGAACAACATGAAGGAATGATGGGGTACGCTCGTGGTTAAAGAATTCGCTTGTCAGACCAAAAGCCGGTATTTGATTCCCGACACAGGCACATTAAGACTGACGCTTAGTGTCTTGAAGATATATCATTTTGATCAAAGGCAAAGAACTTAAAACAAGGACACGTAGGTTTGAAGATGCACAGACTAACAGGATGTATCTTGGGGTACAGGTGCAGGAAGCATCTTCAGTTATGAAATTACACTCCACAAACATCAGATAAAGGTTTGAATGACATGCATATTTATTGGTATCTTGCCAAGCTCTGTCCTCTCTCGACACATTGTAGCGATAATGCTGCGATGACGACTTTATGGAGGCCAAATTCAGCCATCCCATTTACAGTACTTTCTTACAGACATATAGTCAGTGAAATACTAGTATTTCCCTAATACAATTTTAAACCAGCCTTTCTTCAAGTAGCGACTTAACGCCACACATCGCTAGACTTGCTTATATTATAGACTTCATATAAATCATCACAGATATTTCACAAGCATGGTACAAGACCCTTAGCCTCATTAACTTATTGCATCACCACTTTCGAGTTAAGCATTGGCAGATGTAGATGTTGCTGGAGATGTTGGTCTCGCCAGCCATCCTGTTATAGTGTCTACTTCAGGACAGCCATGTCCAAATATTTCTACAGACCAACAACTATGTAGCCAGGCTATATGAAATTTAGTTATTATTATTCAATTTACAATCTTGATCTTTATCACTACCGCAGAATACATTGTTTTGTCAGCTACCTTGTTCCTCTTTGTCACTTCCATTAATTATCCCCCTTGGCTGTGTCTGTCATCACATCAACTGTAGAAGGAAGTGCTATTGTTTCTCTATCTGTCCTTTGTTGAATCTTTGCTTGTCTTTTGTTGTTAAAAACTATATATATGTATGCTCACATCTATACTGTACGTGATATGTGTGTGTAGAGACCGACACTCCGACTGTCTTTGCAGGGACGACCGCTCGCAGGATTATGCCGCTAGCAGGAAAGGTCCTGGGGTTGAGCTCACCTCATTCATGTATACTTGTTTGTCATGTCTTGTGAAACCAACTAAAGACGTTTGAACAACTAAACCATGCCTTCGTCTTCATCAACGTATTCATTTGTCTTCATCAACGTAATGTTCATCAAAATCATGGGCTAATTCTCCAGTCATCCAATCCATGAGCCAATACCCAGTCGACGCACCAACCACATATGAACCCGTTGACAATACTATATTTACTGCGTAACCCGAACGCTGCACTGAGTTTTCCTGAAGGTAATAAGAGATGGTGATCCTGGGAATATCGAAGGCATTCTTCATTTAGGGAGTAAGTATTACAGTAAGGGCTAAGCGGAAGGGGAAATATTATTGTTCTGTGACTGGGATACAGACTGGGATAAGATATGGAAAACAAACAACTTGAACAACAGACTACTGGTTGGGTCTTTCGATTTGCTTCGAATGTACATCTTGTTCAAACTGGAAAGTATACATTTATCGAATGTTTGAATATGATTCAAAAGTATAACAGCACGAGTATCCATTTTGTCTTTTGTGTTCTACCTATCCCTACTAGATTAGGAACTAGTTTCTGAAATGAACATATTTTACAGAAAAAAGTTCATAGTAAAACATAAGAATAAAATATAATGTAAAGGAGCTCTGTGACTTTCTCCTGAAGCTGTGGAAATCTAGACTTGTCACATTTTCTAGGCTTGCGTGGACTTGAATATATTTGCTTCAGAGTCTGTATGACTGACTGCGTCCATGCATGCGCTAATCACATGTGTCTCCAGGTCATAGACAATCAGTGGTTTACGGGTCCGTATTGCAATTCTCGTGCATGTGTTAGTTACGCGGCATGGACGGTTCCTGACATCACTCTTTGATTATGATTCACAAACACATGCTTATGGTATGGTCGGAATCGTGCCACGGGTTAGCATGTATTTATCGTGAAAACAGTTTTTGGCATGTAGGTGGCCATGTCAAAACATTTGATTACAGAACAGTCTCGTTTTCGTTTACTCATTTCCGTTCTATTGCGCAACGTAGTGCGATAACCAGACCAAAATTTTTGGACTATGTCATTGACTAGAGTAACTGGATGCATTCACATTAATCAGTATGATTTCATAAGTCTAAGCACTTGTATATTGCAACTCTACGCTTCTTCCAATCTTAGCAAACACGTCGTACAGCATGCTTTGTCGTATATAGCGATATAACCTGAGTTGTTTGTGATGTCTATTTTCACCTTCACACGAGAAAATCCGGATCGGCTGAAAGGTAGGTCATTGTCTGTAAAGGTTAATGAGACTTATAGACTGTATGTTTCTGTATGTTGAGACTTGCTTTCATACAAAGGCCTAAATGTTCGATCACCAAGAGCGGTAAAGTGCCATTCTGTTGGGACGCTGAGGACACTTGCGAGGACAAAGGGGCAACGCATCACCACTGAACAATTTAATCCCTCGAAACATCCACCTCACAAGATGTTCCAACACCACAGATAACACGTAACTGATACTGGTAGCACGAGCGAGGGCAGCTTAATAAGACGTGCTAGCTAGCAGAATACTGCTGTCTTTATCGTGCTATTTTGGTGATAAGAAAGATGAGGTCACGTGAATGTTGATTTCAAAAGTACTAAAATAAAATTACATGAACCAAGTAATTCACATGATGATCTTGCTTGGGCACAGGAAACGTGAACATATACGAACCGTTCATATACATGTCCCTGAAATCAGGTATGAGACATAAATATCGAAGGTGAATAAACATTTTCAAATTTTCAAATTTACATTTGTTTTATTACAATTGTTACAATTTGTTTTCCCACCAAAGTAAATTCACGTGTTTCACAACTGTGTAAACGTGGAACGAAATCGGAATTTTCAGCACTCATTGAAATTCAAAGGAATGCACTGAAAATACTGTATTTACCTGGGTGTCTGTTTTGCAGTTCATGTTTGGAAATACCTGACAATCCGGTGGGGCATACATGAACGAGGTGCTTGAAATCTGTGCCAGAAGGTAGGAAATATCTGCAAACATACGTAAACCCGGTCATAGCGTATATTTCCTACTGTGTTTGCGTTTATTTCAATGGTGTACTATCCAGCTTTTGATTATGTTTGTACTGAAAGTGTACTAAATGACCACTGAAACTCTCGCGAAAATGGGTGACAATGAACTCCCCATACTGCGTGTCTTATTGGACGACTCAAGGACACCTGGTCAATACCGAGTGTAACCTCCATGAGTGCATGACATTGTCCTCCTCCTCATACCCCCTATCAGCCTTATCATGTGAAAGGCCAGTCAATGTCATTCCACGTGTGAAGCAGCTACAGGAGGATCACTTTGTTGTACACAGTACGACCAATCATGTCCCAAATAGGCCCCAAAGGGTTATGGTCGGGGCTCATTCAGCTTAGTTCTCAAGTCAAAACATTGATGACAGACCAGTCTCGTTTCCTGATACAGGGTTCCGTCCTGTTGCGCAACATAGTGCGATAACCATTCCAGAATTTCTAGACTTATTCATTTAATTGAATGCATAAAATTTAATCAATATGATTTGCAACACAACGCTCCTTCTAATCTTCGCAAACACGTCGTCAGATGGAAACCTGGAAATCTCAAAACGAGGCCCTGCCGAAAGAAAAGATCGGCGGTCTGATACGGACGTCATATTTTATAACAGAACTACACTGAAAAAACCCTGCAAAAAGCACATAACAGGTGTAACCAGTGAGCCATACGCATTGTGAATCATTTTGCGACCTCATCAAACGGGAATGCTGATAGGTCTGTGATTTCTTATGTCTAAACCTCAATAAAATATAGAAATACGGTGTTATTAAAGTTTAAAATTAAAATTCATTTTTAAATACCACGTCCTTATGAAACAATGACTTGGAATGCAGTGTATCCAGAGTTGTTGTTGGTGTTTATTTTCACTTTCACAGGAGAAAATTCGGATCGGCTGAAATGGAAGCCATCGTCTGAATGGGTTAATGAGACGCATGTTTCGGTATGTGTGTATAAATACTGGCATTGTATTTTCTATAGAATGTCGTTCTTTCTCACCTTGGCATCTGCAATGTTATCTCGTGTGCAAATAGTTTCCCATGGTCCTTTTTTTCTTCAACCATATTGGGCCTTACTATCTGGACAGTGTTTCTTGTTGAAACATGAGCACTACGTAGTGATATAAAAACACACGTTTCGTGTTCCCTTAAATCGATATATGCCAGTCCTGACCCGAAAGAATTCAAGCGAATGTTTCTTTTTGCTTTTGTAAGAGGAGCAGTATGACATCGTGCATGTCTGCTACTGTTACAAATGTGGGTTGCAGTTGACATTCCTTTAACTGTACTATTTGTTTTGTTGGTCATGATCCTTTAGTGTTATCGGAGACATTCTGAACAAGCGGTCCTTTCGTGTAGAGTGACGAATCGCCGACAGGGTTCAGCAAGTTAGCAGTGCTGTGTTCTCTCACCCACTATCAAGGAACGGCAGATACTATTGGAACCTCTCTACGCCCATGCATGCGACGCGCTGAAAGACGAGAGCTCCGACTGGTGCATGATCCGGTCCCAATATTCCCCTATCGTTCGCCATAACACCATGTCCTGTCCGTACAAGCCCGGCCTCCGCTGTATATTTAGACATTTTCGGCCAATGTGTGAAACAATGATATTGCACCAAATATATCACTGTCCGTTTCCTGCTCTAGTAATTTGTGGTTTCACATGTTTTAGGTCTCTTGGCCTTACAACACCTACATATGCTACAACATTAATAACTTGGGGCATTTCCTCCCTCGTCAACAAGACTTGCTGATTCGCGATAATTCACCCATGTCTCCAGTCACATGTACTGGTTGTTGTCCATGTGGGAATTCCAGGGCAAAATAGGTGGAGGCACAATGAGATAACCCATTATCCCTACAAGGTTACACGCAAGTAAAAACGCACACCATTCTGTTGTTTTGTGTTGAATGTTATGACTGCAGAGCTCCAGAAAATTTTCCAAGCAATTGGGTATTTACTCCCATGTCTGTTTATTTATGAGTAATTGCATTTTTTAGGAGTAATTAGCGTTTTATATACTCCCACTAGTTAAAAGAATTGAGTATTTTTACACAGAGTTTCCTATCCTTATTGGGTACTTAACTCTTCTACATATATAAATATATATGCATCTCAATAGACTGAAAGTTTTTACTAATTGTTATAGTACCAAACATTTGGCAACCACTTCTAAATACTCAACTTGTGACTTGTGAGTAAATCCCGGACAGTGGCTACGGGTATAATAGTATATGTATATATATAGGCATCGCCTACCATTAGCTAATGGTGTTGTAGAGTTTGGGCAAATTCTCAAACCAATTTAATTACTTGAGAAATGTACGCAAGGTATTATAGACCTATTGTGTTTCAAGTGATTCCTGTGTTGTTTTTTTGTACGCCCAGATTTGTAATGAACTGAGTAAGTGTGATTTTTATTGAGTAAAATACGCAAATACGCGCCTTATCTGGAGCTCTGCGGTGATATTGCCTATGGGCAGCGAAAACAGTCTTGGAATGAACCCAACCAGCCAAACAACAGGAAGTTTAGATAAACATCTAGTCTCTGAAGCTTAGACCAACACCTAGTCTCTGAAGCTTAGACCAACACCTAGTCTCTGAAGCTTAGACCAACACCTAGTCTCTGAAGCTTAGATCAACATCTAGTTTCTGAAACCTAGACCAACACCTGGTCTCTGAAGCTTAGACCAACACCTAGTTTCTGAAATGAAAAAAAGTTCCTAAATTATTTTCATAAAATATCACTGTCGCATTGAGAATAGGTCCTATTTGTTTAAGAAAAACAAAAATACAAAAGTCAGATTGTCAAACATTTTAATTAAACACGTAAACAAAAGACATCATGAACAAAAATAATGTAGTGTCCTTCACGATGACATATATCATCGTGTTCCTGTACATCCAGCTCCATGTAACGGTAGGTTGATTCTGCTGAAGATTATATATCCCACCCCATGAATACAGCCGAACAGTCTGTGGCTTCGTGCCACCATTCAACTACGTCACACTACAACGTAGGTGTCGATCACACATACTTTCCGGCACCTGCTTTCTCTGAAATACGTTCAACAATAAATACAGGTCCTTCAGTGTTGTCATCTCACCTATCGTCAGTTTTATAATCAGTACTTCCGTATAGAACATGGCGGAATATCTGCCCAAGGGTGGTGTTTAAACGGTTAATGTCAGAAAACCCTTTGGGGAGTGGGGTGCGATTCGTCCAGACGTGAATTGCGTAGTTATCCCTCCATTGGTAGTCGTTCTTCTTAAACAGCAAGTCCGACTCGAACCAGTTCGGTTTGTACAGTCTATCTGACTCCATGTGGATGCTCTTAGGGTTCTTGTGCCACATGTCCCGGGGGACGTGGAGCGAGTTCTTGTAGAACTCCTTGTTGTTGTACGTCCGGTAGCCTTCGTACCACTCTCTGACAAACTTGGACCCCCTCTTGGCAAGGATGATGGCGTTGCCCATTCCCGTGCCGTTGTCGAGTAGTCCCATGGTGATGTCGTAGTCTAGCAGTGGTTCCAGGGGTCGAGTGACCACCATATCGGTGTCCAGATAGATGCCGCCATTAGCTGCCAGGACAAACATATATAATTACATGGCTATGGCTGAAGGGGACGTTTAACAGTTAACAGATTCCACTTTGCTGTAAACTAACTTAGCTGCCTCTTGACCCGTCAGGTATGTGAATGAACCAACTGCGATTAATACGCAAAACGTCGGTTTCTCTGCCCACAATAAACGTTTGATCGTTTGCTGTTTTACTCAGCACAATCTTGCTAATTGCTTGCAACGTGTAAAGAATCGCGTCTGGACCAGACTGTCCAATGACTGAACATAAATCTGCGTATTTACGATACAATGCCATGGTTCAACCAAATCACCGAATCTGACCACCCGACCCGACCCGTATATCAAGAGAATGTTGCTGCTAGGCAGGACCAGGTTGACCTGGTATCACTCACTACTGTATTTATGAGCAGTGTTTGTCAGACAGCCTGCCCCTCTACCATAGTATGGAACAGCACAATTACATGACTGTATATATTGTGACACTGACGTAGAGGGCGTAGTTGTAACTGCTGATGCCGATGTAAGATGGTGTAAGCTAAGACCAACCAGCGAACTGAGGAACAAACTGTTACATTCAATGAATAGCCGTTGTAGATTTTCGTCGTATATTCAGTCACTCAGAATAGCTCAATTCTTCCACCTGAACCCTATTACGCCTGCTGCTCTATTTGGAATATTTTATTGGAGTCATACAACTTTGGTCGTTCAGTGAGTGAGTTTAGCTTTACGTCGCACTCAGCAATATTCCAGCTATATGGCGGTGGTCTGTAAATAATCGAGCCTGGACCAGATGATCCTGTTATCAACAGCATGAGCATCGATCTGCGCGACTGGGAACCAATGGCATGTGTAAACCGAAGCAGCGAGTCTGACCACCCGATCCCGTTAGTTGCCTCTTACGACAAGCATAGTCACCTTTTATGGCAAGCATGGGTTGCTGAGGGCCTGTTCTACTCTGGACCTTCACGGGCCATTTATGGTCGTTATATAGCCAAATACGATTACTGAAGTTGTTTGCTGTCTTCAAAAGTAAGAGCAGCATACAATGTATCTCCTTAACGTAACCAAATCATGTATCAGCCAGTTATCAAGTTCACTGGACCTCACTAGATATTTTCGAAACGTTCGTAGCCCTACGAACTGCTTAAGCCCACACACTGGCTGTGATCAGAGACTGCTTACCACAACCAACAAGTTTTTTTTATGTAACGAGTAGATTATTTACTTGTTTGTGTACACAACCGAGATTAGACTACTGATCACGACCTCATACTCGGGCATGCATACTGTTTCAAGCTCCGCGAACCTATTCACTGCGCACACGTTATGGGCGCAGCGCAGAACAGGTGTTGAAACAACTTTTTCCCCCAGCGCTGGGGGAAATTTGGTGAAACGTTTAAACACCGATTTCGTGGGCTTTTTCATCGCGTTTTTTCAACTTTATAGGTTGAATTGACATTTGTGATGATTTGTTTCGGTAAGTGCATACCGAAAGGTAAAAGAATCTGCAAAGTTGTGTTTTACGTTGCATGTGACCTTTAAGAATTCTTACGACTGCGAACGTTTCGTGAATAATGGCCTAGACCTACAATTACAATGACACTTACCGTACAGAGCCTGTAGTCTGACCAAGTCTGACAAGTGATGCTTCCACGTCACTGGTTTGCCGCTTATCCCAGGGGGCCTCTCCCTGAAGACGAACCTCACCCCCGGGACGTCCCTCAGAACCTGCGTCCACCAAACACCACTGGGATGGGCGTCTCCTATCAGGTAGATAGCTGAGGGGTTTATAAACCGCCTGGCGGACACTACACTTACGTAATGATAGAACTGAAAAGTGTAAGGTCCGAAGATAACATAGTACACAATTTTGGGCACTTTTTTGTCACTTCCGGTACGTCTGCATGCATTTTCGTCATGGATATCGCTCATTCCAATTTGTGCGAAGAACCATCTACATATGACGTCACTGCTCTTTGCCTTTTCGTCACAGAATAAGTCCTGATTTACAGTATTAAAGGAAGGGTCGGCGCTGAGCAGTAAGTCCCGCACGGTGCAGTTCTGCGAGGTTGAATAGTCAAGGAGTTCATCTACTTCGTTTCCGGTATGATCATGTACGTCATGTATTTTATTGCTGTATAACAGCTTGGTTTCAAGAACCTGTGCTATGTCCACATATTTAACGCGTTCAGCGTACTCCCTTAATCTATTGTTCACCAAGAGAGTTACAAGGATCACTAACAAGAGGATGACGTATTTCCATATACGATGATTCATGATATAGAAGCGTGACGCCATGGCGGCGTCTCACTGACTTGACGGACGCCTTTCGTAGCTGATGTTTGTCCTTCACCTCTGTTTGGTGGACTTGTCGAAGATAGTCCTTCACCTCTGTTTGGTGGACATGTGGATGATTGTCCTTCACCTCTGTTTGGTGGACTTGTCGAAGATAGTCCTTCACCTCTGTTTGGTGGACTTGTGGATGATTGTCCTTCACCTCTGTTTAGTGGACTTGTCGAAGATTGTCCTTCACCTCTGTTTAGTGAACTTGTGGATGATTGTTCTTCACCTCTGTTTGGTGGACTTGTGGATGATTGTCCTTCACCTCTGTTTGGTGAACTTGTTTATGATTGTTCTTCACCTCTGTTTGGTGGACTTGTGCAAGATGGTCCTGTTTGCTGGACTTCTGTAACAGGTTCTCCCTTCACCTGTTGTGATGGGCTTCTGCAACTGGTGTTGTTGTTGAGCTTGATTCTGTGGAAATGAAGATATAATACTTTCAGGTTTGAATAACTTCATAAGTTGCCGGAAGTTATCGAGTATTCACAATTATTATGGAAGGCAATTTACAAGGTACCGCGTGCTGCAAGTCAACAAAATGATAAATCATTTAGCATTGACATTCCAGTATGTAGTACGAGGTATGATATAGTACGTAGTTCTTTCACACAGCTACTAAAGTCTACAAGCCCAAATAGATGGCTCAAACAAACCTCATCCCGTTTTTCTACCCAACATGAACCCTATCATGTCTGTATTCTATTTTGGAACATTTGACTGGTGGCATACGGTAGTTACATAGCCAAATAATGTACACTGAAACGGGATCGAGAGTTTTATCTCCCGTTCTATCTATCTCCTCGTTTGGTTGGATATGCATGTTGTCGATCACGAAACTCCGTGAATGTGTTGCCGTAAGACGTCATCTGTAAAATATATCCCAGCCCCCGTCTATCTTGATTCTGCGCGTTTCGTATACCGTCTTAAAGAAAGGGAAATACTAATGAAAGAAGACTGATGTAAAGACGATACCTTGATTTGTGGAGGTCTGAACGTGTCTCATGGCTCGAGGTTGAAATGCTTGATGAACTTGATCAACAACTTTTGATTGTGTACATTTATCATAAGCTTTTCGTGACAGCTTGCTAACATGTCATTATAGTTTCATAATTTTAGTTTAAAATGAATTCGCTTGTGCAAAAACTTCGTTGTTACAATTTGAAAGTGTCTTATTTCCACCTGTGTGTGTCAAAGATGACATGCACCGCAGTCAGCAAGGATGTAAAGATCCGTATGTGTATTACAGTCACTAATTATGCTTCACTTAAGTGATCTAATAAGTGAAACATGATTCGCTTCTTAAATTACTTGGGTCTTCTAATGCGATTGTATTCAGCAAAGGCGCTCCCAAATAAGCAATGAAAAGTTCACGGTTCGGATACCGTGGTAAAAGACCTTTAAATTTGGGCATAATTTAGCTATTATACAAAACATTGAAAAATAGGGTAAGTTGATTTTGTTGGATGGACAACCTTCAGTGCCGGTGACCCGTCCACTCTTCTGCGGACCCAAAGATTAAGGCAATACGTTTTTATCCGACGTAACAGGGTGGTTAACATGGAGATAGTTGTTGTCACGTGTAAGTCTAGTCAGTGAGTCTGATGTACCTGTCTGAGAGTGAGTATTTTGTAACAGTTCAAACAAAACTTCCTGTTACCCGTAAAGAAAACATTTTCAAATATACTAACAACCTAATATACCAACAACTATCAAAATCCAAGTTATTAATATAGAATTTCCCCGTCAACGGACACCATGTCTATTATTGATTTCGGATGTTATTATTTTCTAAACAAGAAAATACGATTCAAGCCATGACACAAAATGGAGATCGATATTCCCAATGTAACAATGAAAATAGACTCATATATGAATTTATGTAATTTGGAACTCAATCTTACAAACTCTAAAACATCTACTACTATCAGAATAATTTGATAGCACTGTTTAAGTGGATGTGCATGGAGAATCAAATATGTGTTGTTCTTCAGATAATGGTTAAAACGAAATAGGAAAAAAAAATGCTCTCGAGCACCTGTGTCCCCACTTTAATACTCTATATACGTATGATTAATTCAGAAACCTGGTGAACATTCTCTGGTAGATTTGAGACAGCACACACACAACGCCATGTATCCGATGACATTGTTTATTCACAACAATATGAAAACGCTACAGTCTGAGATATCGTGAAGACTACCAAAGATCGTATAAATTAACGGATTTAGAAAACAGTTTGTGGATAACTCCTTTTAAACATGTGTATTACGCTGTCGCACCTTAGGTATTGATACAAATACATGAACTCCAGGCTTTGGAATAAACCCAGTTCACGTATACTGATATACCAAACACAAACTCCAACTGTGAAGTAGAGACGGGTTTTAGTTACAGTTGAGGCGGTTGAACCTTTTAGACAAAACTGCCCTAAAAACCTGTAAAATTTACATTTCTAAACATAATGACAACTCTTACCTGTGACCAAGGTATTTTCTGTCACCCTCCTCGTTGTCATCAACCACTGTGTCCTTCGTCCGTGTCCGTCACAGGTTTATTTTGCTCAACTTGCCCAAGGGTAGAGCCAATCAGATGATGGCACTGTCTCCTTACTGCGCATTTCTACCTGCACTGCTTACCTCCCTTAGTGTAAATCATATTTCTATTTCCACTTATTTCTGAGTGAACTGTGTTTGTTTAACGCGAAACTAACAACATCCAAAACGGTTTGTATCCAGTCTGGACCAAGCAGGCCATTTGCTGACAAGCAACAACCAATGACTCACATACCTACATGATGATAATAACACGATACCTGACTCACATACTCCATAATGATAATAATACGACACCTTACTCATATACCCATAATAACACGATATTCGACTCAAAATCTCCATAATGATAATAACACGATGCTTAACTCACGTATCCCATAATGATAACACGACACCTGACTCACATAATGATAATAACACGATGCTTAACTCACATATCCCATAATGATAACACGACACCTGACTCACATAATGATAATAACACGATGCTTAACTCACATATCCCATAATGATAACACGACACCTGACTCACATAATGATAATAACACGATGCTTAACTCACGTATCCCATAATGATAACACGACACCTGACTCACATAATGATAATAACACGATGCTTAACTCACGTATCCCATAATGATAACACGACACCTGACTCACATAATGATAATAACACGATGCTTAACTCACATATCCCATAATGATAACACGACACCTGACTCACATAATGATAATAACACAACACCTGACTCACATACCCACACAATGGGTAACAATGCATCCAAGCTTGACATACACTTTCACACATATCGTAAGTATTTAAATAGTAATGCAGTTTCTAGGCGACATATCATTTTTTTTACATTTGAATGCCAAGTAAAGTTTGTTTGTTGTCTTATTCCTGAGTCAGGTTTTGAAGAGAACTGAAGCTTCCTAATTTTCTTTACTGACGTCAATGGAGTTTGTATGTTTTACGGTTCTTTTTGTTGTCTTCTATGTATGCTTTTCCATAGTTCCACACAAGTCAATTATTATTTAAAAAATCTTGGTAAATGTTGTTCTTCGGAGCAGCCATGCGGGTCCCAAAACTCAGTACGGTATAGATTTAGCGAGCTGGTTATTCGGGCTGAAGCGAGACCGGTGTATATCATATTCCCCAGATGTGACGGGGCTGATAAACGTGTATTAACATGTTGTTTCAAGGGAGCACTTCCCTCGGGCACCATGTTGATTGATCTACTACGTCCGCTAACATTTCCCGCAAGGCACAAGATGCGTATCATTGTTGATATTGTGCGTTGCGTCACTGCTATTGTACTTCTCAATTACAGAACTACTTACTTGCTCATCGTGCTGGTGAATACTGCACATGTCTTGATACAGTCAACTGACTGATTCATCCACCAGGGCTTGCCGCTGACGGTGTTACAACTCGCAGAATTTCTACATATTAAAGTCCTAAAAAGTACATCTCAGTAAGTGACATACATAAAACGGGATCCAGACAATTCCCCAAACAGACAATTCCCCACTAGGACAATCCCCACACATAAAAAACAACAACAAGAGTGATATTGACCTTTTTATCATACATTGTATAATCATGAATTCTTTCACATTCCTTGAAATAATCAGTGTCAGCATGTCCAGTTTAAATGTCAGTGTCAGACATGTTTATTATAAACGCAGATATGCACGTTATATTTTCATACAGAAAAACAGATAGATGTAATGCTACACTTTCACCTCTGTACAGATACATTACACAAGAAGAAGATGCCTTACCTTCAACGTGAAATGTACAGTATTCGATTGTATAATTCACATGTTTTGCTCTTGAGCCTCTGGTGTAATATAAATCTGATCCAGTGATTCATCAGCAAGAAGCTTCCTAGCAAATACAAAGTAATCTGAACAGGTGTACAGTGAATCTTTATAAGCTACGCCTAGTTGTGTATTGCAGGGAAAGGAGGTCTCACAAAGTACTGAAGAAACACTTAGAGTGTAAGAGAATCATATCACAACATATTTATTTTAATAAAACTTTTATAGTTTATATACACATATTAGATATTTGCCGAAACAACTTTCTCACTGATTTCTGGAAATACTATATATGTGGCTAAGTATCACTTTGCAATGCTACAAAATGTCACAGGCGACAATAACTGGTCCGTTAAATAAAAAGTCCTTATCCCTCTCCATTCCAAACACGGCATCAATCAAAACTGTTAAGTTTCTGAAATGACTCAGTATCCTGACACCACATGGCTCTACTACAGCAACTATTTTTCAGAAGCAATATTCTGTGGCAATATTGTGTATGTTTGATGACAGTAATATCTGATCTAAAATGACCGTTCTGCCTCGTCAGAATGACGACAGGTGGAGCGACCGTGCGATCCGGATCCATAGGAACTTCCTCCCTGACTAGGTTCAGCTGCATTTGTTGGCCTTGGTCGCACCTCCTCTGAATCTAGTCCCACAAGTGTTCTATCGGGTTTACGTCTGGACTGAGAACAGGCCATTGGAGAGTTTATATGCCGTGTTGACGGAGAATGTCTCTAAAGGCCCTGGCAGTATGGGCACGCACGCTGTCCTGCTGCAAGACGTGGTTTCCATGACTACCAAAATGTGGCACGACGAAGGGTCACAGCGATTGATCAATGTAGCGGCAGATGTTACGTGGGCCAGTAGAAAATCCCACAATTAAATTAGACCTTAAATTATCAAAACTGCAATTACCGTAGCAATTAATTTCGTATATGACAACTTAAGGTGCTCCTTCGCAGAAATTCTATTTAATAGGGAAAAACTGTACAATATTTTTTATTGTTGATCTACATATGTTTGTATCTAAAATAATTATACCACAGTAAATACTTTTATAACCTAATATTCCTTGTATAAAATGACAACGCATGAAAAAATTCCAAAAATGGTGCGTGAACGTTTCAGTCTGTTAATAATGCATAATTAATTGCATGAAGGATTTAGTAAAGGAATTTTAATGGCTTCAATTGACATGTAAGTATTAACTACATTAAATTAATTATCAAACAATTAATATGTAAACTTTTACTGATGTGATTGGCCAACGGAAAGGCACTACACGATGGACAGTTGTCTTTTGCCTCGGGGTAGGGGGTTTCAATTATTTAAAACTATGTTCCCCAGTCCGGGCAAGTAGCCAGGCACATGGACGCTATGCCCAATTTTATTTTGAGTGCTTTTGAAAGAACTTCAAAATTTATCATGTTTTGAAATCCAAGTGCAATGCATCATTTTGTAACAAGTATTTGTTGAGAAAATAATTATTACTTAATCAATAGTTAATTTCCTTTGCCACTGACATGTTAAATGCTATGTTCAAGACCAACCACCTATATTTTTTTAAATTCCAGATGATGCTAAGTATAGCTGTGTCCTGTGTGGTGTTGATGGAGCTAATGTCAAACTGTCTTCAAAAGGACTATCATCTTTGATTTGCAGTATCCATGAAACGTGAAGATAACATCTACACTCATATTTCCATGAATACAGACCACTTTGTACATGAGAGCTGCAGGAAGACTTACACAGCAAAGAACATTTCTAAAGCTAAAGCTACCAACACCCAGTCAGCTTCCACAGGTCAAACAAACCAAAAGGGTTTTGCGAACACTGGGCACAAATTTTAAGTTTGATACTCACTGTTAAATTTGTGCTGAAGAAATTGATTTTGTTAAAGGTCGTCGTTATCCTTGCCTTGCAGAACTTCTTGTCAGGACGTGGTAGAAGTGACACTAATACAAGAAATGAGGACACAGCCAACAGCATAGCTTTTTCCTTCTTATGCAGCTGGTTATCCTTTCAACAGGACAGTCAGTTCACCATACAGGATTTGCAGAGCATTCTAGCATCAAATCTTCCAGCATCAAACATCTGAAGCGCCGACCCCTGGAACACTTTGGTGCAAAGGTAACTATCTCAGAAGTTGATAGAAGGGCAAATGTTGTTACTTTTGCTGACAAAGCAGCTACAATTCTCCCAGATTCTTATCACGAAGATGACATTGACAAAGATGATGCAATGCAGCAAGCCAGAAAATTGGGATGCCATATTAGAAAAACTTTGGAAGGCCTCAAGAAGACTGATTTGTTTTATCCTTCACCTCAAAATACTGACATTGATAAACTTGAGAATGCCATACCTGATGTTCTTCTTGTACCTGTCAGAGGTATGATGCGAAAGGTGACCACAGAAACTGCCTGGGAAAAACAACGACTGGAAGTTATTTCTCTTTGTCATGCATTAATGCAAGCTTCAGCTCCAAATCCGCATCTTTCACCTCTGATGCTCTCCACAGGCCTTGTCATCCACCAAACAACAAGATCCAGAGTATTGCTTAATGTTTTGTCAAGTCTTGGCTTTTCTCTGTCATGTGACCAGGTAATGGATTTTGAGAAATCAGCTGTAATGACTGAATCTTTTGAGGATCTTGCACCAGGAATCGAGGCAGCAGACCAAGGTGGTGGATTTTGTCAATGGGTGGCTGACAACTTTGATTACAATGAAGACACTGTCACTGGACATAATTCAACTCATGTCATGGGTATAATTGCTTGTCAAACCCTTGCTTCAAAACAAACAATAATTGTCCAGCGCAAGACGAAATCTTCTCCTGAAGTTGCATCTTCTGGTCATTTTGGTGATATAATACAACCCTGCAGGCAACTGAACAAAAACTTCATGTCCAAGATATCATTCCAGTAACTTGAACCAGTTGAGATTGAATTTTTGGAAGAGTACATAAAGCTAGACACTCTATGGATGCTGTCAAATGGTCTTTTCCAAGTATCCCCGAGCTGGCAAGGTTTCATGGCAAAAATCACTGATGGTGAATGTTTGTGCTCTTCAATTGTGTATCATCCAATGATACCTCTAAATCCTCAAACAAGCGAGGCTGTACATGGCACCCTGGTTTTCATTGACAAAGACAGAAAGCTAAACAGTGTTGTGCAATGCTGACCTTAGATCAAGCTCTTTATGCTAAGGCATACAGAATAAAAGCGGACAATCCTGTTGAATTTCAACATGTTCAACTTCGACTTGGGGGTTTTCATCAGCTGATGTCCTTTCTAGGGGTTGGTTGTAAGGCTATGGAAGGTTCTGGACTACATGAAGCTTGGGCAACAGTATATGCTCGAAAATCCATCCCAAAAATGGTGGAAGGAAAGACTTATACAAAGACACTTAGGGCATGTCTTCTCACAAGTGCTGCTTTGCATGTACTTCTATTGATGCCTGAAGCAGATATTGCTGAAGAAGATCATGGAGCTGAATTTGAAGACAACTATGATTGTTCAAACAGTCAGAATGAAACACTGCAGAATGGTACTCAAAGAAGCCAAGAGGAGGACCAGATGTTCACAGAGCTTGAAGTCACGAACAAGCAGCTTATGCAACATGAGCAAACAATCATTGATGTTATAAACAGCAACAGAATGACAGATGCATTATCCAGATTACAAAGTGCAAAGCATAAAGTGCAAGAATCAAGGACTGCAAGTTTGTGGTTAAATTTTCTGGACTTTGTGTCAGTTGTCTGTATGTTCATCAGAGCAGAGCACACAGGGAACTGGCAACTTCATATGAAAGCATCACAAGATATGCTACCCTGGTTTGCGGCTACAGGACATAACAACTATGCCAAGTATTGCCAACTGTATTTACATGATTTCAAAAACCCATGTCCATGCCTTGAACATCCTCTGAAAAATGGCCTTTTCACAGTCCGTCGTAACAGCAAGCTGTTCTGGAGTGGTACGTGGAGTGACATGGCCATAGAACAGTCTCTGATGAGGGCTGGAAAGACACCAGGAGGGCTCATCAATATCACTCACAGGGAAGGTGCAAGGGCCAAGTGGCTGTTGTCAGCACATGTGACCGCTCAGTATACTGATTCCTTGAGAGCCTTGACCAAAACCACCAACAGCTCATGGTCAGAACAGCATCATGAAATGAAACTGGGACGAATCCATCAAGGCTTTAATCATATGCAGACCAACCTTCGCTACTTCAGG